>NC_084886.1:3971153-4689153 GCF_958979055.1 Alnus glutinosa | reverse complement strand
CTCAATTGAAACTAATAATTGGAATATGTAAATAGCAAAATAAATTAAGAAGTGAATAATAGAAAGCTTACTTGAATTGAGCTTATAACTTTCAGCATCATCAACCATCTCTATGTTATAACCATTACCACTACTTATGGGTTTTGGTCTTAACCAATTTTGCGAACATACCAATGCTTCAATCGTTCATGGGGCTAATGAACTTTAAAAATAATCCAACACACGCTTTTCAAGTGCTAAACACCGACTTTAAAGCAACTGTTGTAATGGGAATGGCCAACACAACTCGTGCTATTTGGGCAAGTGTTAAGAATTTGGTTAAGTTCACCTTCCACCAATTTAAAATATCGAAATTCGTATTCGATTTTTCAACATCCTCCATTAAATACCGATCTATCTCTGATTTGCTTTCAACATCACTTTTAAAAGTTATATACTTATGAAACTTATTTATAAAGTAAAGTGAAAGGTTCTTAGTTTCTTCTACTATCATTGAGGAACCTTGAGGAAATTCATTACCATGTTCAACTTGATATGAACTGTCTTCGATGTTAATAGTGATCATATAATTTCTGTTAGTACATTGCTCGACACTAAGAACATCTTTGAACCAAAATTCTAATGACCCCAATTTGGTTCGTAGATCAAGTATAACCGCAACAAACATCAACAAGTTAACCCTATCGAGATCCCCCCAATACTTATTAAATTTTATTTAATAAGTATTTTAAAGTAAACATCTAAAAAGTGCTAAACTGGAGTGTTTGGTGTTTTCTTTTTGGCTGTTGTTGATAGCTGGTGTTCGAAATTGAGCGTTGAGTTATTTTCTTAGAAAATTTCGGTTGGGTTGAGGGATGAGAGTTGTTACTATTTTTCTGGGCATTTTGGGTATGGAAGTCTTGGTTGGGTTTTGGCTTGGAATGATCTGTTGAACTTTGGTTGTTTTTCGATTTTTTTAAGGAAATAAAATTTTGTTGGCCGACTGGTCAGTTGACAGCTGGTGTGAGGTTTTTGACCGTGGCCGATTGAATAAATTTCGGGGTTTTGAAGTTGTGTTTCTTTGTTAGAGTCGTAGGTTGACTTTGAAGAAAATTTAATTTGTAGTTTTGATTGGGTTGTTGAAAATTAGGGCGGTAATCGAGTTAGGGCTGAGTTAAGTTGAATATTAAATGTTCAAATTTAGTTCGTTTAATTTTTTTTAACACGAGTCAAACTTGAACTTATCATCGAGTTAGATAATCTGTTCAAGCTCTGTTCATTTATTTTTCGAACAAATTTGAGCTTGTTTACGAACTGCTCAATTAATTAATTTAATCATTTCATTTATAAAGTAAATGTCGTGATTGTTTAATATTTTTTTTTTTTACCGAAAACACGTTGTTTCAATTTGCCTGCCCAAGCAAATTTTTCACTTGGTCAAACATTTCAATATTGCCGTTGGTTTGCACAACTTGCAACATGATGCAAGCAAGGAGTTTTGGGTCGGCGCTTAAAGGCAACGTGCAAAAGACAGGACTGTAGGTGTTCATGCATGTGTCGTCCACCAAATCTGCACGCGCTCCCCATTCCTGACTCCTGAGGATTGGTTGAAAACCAAGAGCAGAAAAGCCACGGGCAATAGCAGGGATTTCATCTTCACCGGTTCTAATCATATTTTTTATAATCATTACCGTCACTTGTCATTTCGTGTTAATAGTGAGAAATACCCACTTTCTTTGTATTTTCTCTTTTCCCTAAATTGAAACAAAAAGAGAAATTCGTGACTAAGTCTAGGAATGAACTCCTCAGTTCGATCATTTTCTTATTCTATTCTAACTTCATATATATATATATATATATATATACTTAAAATAATTGTGATAAAACATTGTAAGTAGACTTTGTATTGAGTATGGTGACTTTAAATTTTAAGGGTACGTTTATTAATGTATTTTGAGAGGTTTTTGTTTTTTTATTTTTTTTATTAATTTAAAAAAGTATTTTGATACGACATAAAATGAATGTTTTTAGAAACTTTTCTTATGAAGTTCACATTTGAAAAAATATTTTTTTATAGAGTAGATCTATTTATTTTGAAAATTTTAAACATAAAAAATTTTTAAAAAAAAAAATCAGAAGAAAAAAAAAAGTCAATCAAGATGGTTGTGCTGTCACCTCAACTTAGCCATCCCTCCTCCCCTATTTTTTTTTAAATAATAAGTTGACTCTTATTTCTACAAATTTAAAGTTAAGACACCTATCTTGTCAAAATATTCTTATAACAAGAGAAGACAAGATTTTATAAAACAACGTTTTTGTGAATTATTTTGTGTTTTAAGTTATTTATTAATATATTTGTCTTAGAAAAGAAAGACAAAAAACCGAAACTAAAACAAACATGACACTAAAAAGAAATAATTACGGGTATTTTCCATACAATTATCTAAACATTGGTTGAGGGCCAACAAGGCATTTGAATAATAATAATAAAAAACATGGCGTTAATGGGGCTCCAATAAAGAATAATATTAAGGGAAAAGTTATTTTTTTTTTTTTTTTTTAACATGTCCATACAAGAAGGGAGAGAGGAGGATTCGAACTAGTGACCTAAAGCTGCAAAAACTATACAAATCTCTTCAATATACCATCCAGAGGAAGTTCGGGAATCTTCATCTTGGATGTAGAACCCATTTGTGCCCTCTGTATCTTTTGCTAGTTTCTTTTCCTCTCCTGCCATTGAAGCAGGAGCCTCTGGCTCTGGCCAACCTCTAGGCTGGTCTGAGGGTTCAAATCAAAATTGTGAACCGTTCAATTGCATTACCAAGTGCTGGATGGGGGAATGTAGAGTAAATGGGGAAGCTACTAGGTTAAAAGAATGGACCTCAGGTAAGGACATTTCTCATTACAAAGTTAGAAATAATATTATAAAAATAATAAAAATTAAATTATACGAGCTGAATCTAAATTTATATGAGCTTGTTTTTTGTTCAAGTTCTATTCGTTTCATAAAAGAGCCGATCTTGAGTCGAACTAATCTGAGCCGAGCTTGAATATGAGCATGATAAAAATTAAATTATACGAGCCAAACCTAAATTTATACGAGCTTGTGTTTTTTGTTCAAGCTCTGTTCATTTATTAAACGAATCGATCTTGAGTCAAGCTAATCTGAACAGAGCCCAAACATGTTCACGAATAGTTATACTAACTTACAGCCCTATCCACGTCTGTCTTCACCACTGCCCGTAAATTTTCTAGGTGATTGCCCTTCTCATCCATACTTCGTACTGCTTCTCTGGCTCAGTGCCAGGCATATGTTTGGACATCATTAATTATTGAACAACCCCTATGACCATGGTTAATCTGACCACAAGTAAAGCAAAACTTTTGGAATTTTTCGTTCCGAAAAGCAACCTTAAATCCTCTTTCCCTTCCCCGTTAAAAATCTTCCCCTGGCTAATGGCTTCGAAATACCGATCACCAGCTTCACTCCTAAAAAATTTCCCCAGCCCACTCCTACTACTTCTACTTCCTCAACTATCGACTCAATCCCAATTCCAATCTCCCTATTCATACAGACAAGCAGCACGTCATTGAGTTCAACCCAGAAAGCCGTCGAACTCTTTCTGTCAAAGGCATTCCTTCCTCTACCCTCCTCTTATCCCCTTCTTCTGAGAGAGAAATGATTGGGAGGAGACACTTATCCGTCCCCTCCTCCTCTTTTGAATAAAAAAAAATCATCTTTAATTAAAAAGAATTTCTTTTTGATTAAAGTTAAAGAATTTCTTTTTGATTAAAAATGATTTTTTTTATTCAAAAGAGGAGGGGAGGGGACGGTTAAGTGTCCCCTCTCAATCATTTCTCCTTCTTAGAACTCGATGACAAAAAGGTTCTCTTTTATCTTCATCAAGACAACCCTCCCAGCCGGCTTCTAGATCTTAATCATCATGGCTCGAAACGCATCCCTGTTCCCCTTCTCTCCAGATCAATGATGACTTCCTCTTGCACCAAGATATCGACCTTTTCCTCCACTAGAAGATATAACTTACCCCGCATATCTGCCAACTCCTCCATAATATCAACAATCTCTATAATCCGCTTAACCCAATAAACTCCTCCACCCAACAAGGCAGAAGACCACCACCTTCACCTCACCGGTTCCTCCCTAGAGAAGAAGCGCAGAGAGGACCCTTACTTTGCGGCTCTTCTGCTCAACGTGGCTTCCATTGACTTTTTAAGAAATATACAATGATGAACAACATTTTCTATGAAACCATATGAATAAATCACTTCTAGCTCCTTTCGTGCGTTGTTAGTTCCATTACAAAATTTTACGTTGGGCCTAACTATCATGTCAATGAATGAAAGTTTTTTTTTTTTTTTTTCCTTGCAATGTTATTTCCACTTTTATCTGTGAGAATACAAATTAAATAGAAAAAATAGAGTGATGCTACTCTTCACCCTCATTTATCACACTAGCTAACATGGAGTATTTTAAGTGGATTTTTTTTTTTTTTAAGTAACTGTCATAAAAAGCCACTTAAAGCAAGTCATGTCAACGGGTATAAATGAGTGTAAAAAATAGCAATACCCGCAAAAATAAGTAAAAATATGAACCGTCTCTAGGGAACTAACATGAACAGTTGAACCCTACCTTCACAATCACGACCTGACCAGTGTGACCACCAAATGGGTTGCGGGTAGGCAGCTTCTTATTGAAAGCAAAAGCACCCTCGAACAAGCCGCAAGAAGCCCCACCAAAACGACTCTCTTCCTATTTCTTCTTGTTCCTCAGGCTCTTGCACTTGCCTTTCAACTACAGGGCCGGATTCAGAGATGTGGTCTTCCTCTTCAGGAGAGCTGAAAAACTTTGCTAACTTTTCTGAAATCGATAGTTGAGTCTCGTCCAGTGAATCTTCATCTCCTTCAAAATCATCCTCACCTTCCCAAATCAAATAAAGCCCACACTGTTTCACCTCAACCCCCTTAATATATGGTGGATCTTGCTCGGTCACCTGTATCTCATAACCTTCTGTCAACTTGGAAACTAATGGATGACAGGCTGGATATCGAATCAAATAAATATGATCATCATGCGTCTTTGGAACCCCCATTAACTCCGGCACTGTACTGAACAAAATTTTATTCAGGTTGATGATATTTGCTCTTATACATGGCATTGAAGGGAGCTGGTCTCTTAAGTCATCTGGAATTTGATGGTTGAGAGAGACCACAACACCTACCAGGACACCTTTGATCTTACGGTTTTTACGCTCTGAAAATCTAACCACTTCTTTAGAAAACCAATCCGGAATTTTTCTCCCAGGCATACCAAGAGCGCGCAGATTCCTCAAAGAAACCTAAAATTAAAAATTTCATGAGAATTTAAAACTTAAATTTTTTCAAAAAATTTCGTTTTTTTTTTTTTTTTTGTTTTAATATGGGAAATAAAACCTTATAATAAGAGAGGAGAGAAAACCTTAGAAAGTCTTCCTTTTACCACAGATGAGCATGTTTTGCAGCCACTCATGAACAACCTTCTCAAGGACTTCAAGCATTCAAGGCCAGGAATATCCACCACCTTCTCACAGTTTGTAAGATTCAGCTCGCACAAGCTTTCCAAGCTTGAAAGATCAGACACTATTTCCAGTGCGGTACAGTTTGCAACATTCACCTCCAGCAAGCTAGAGGGAAGTGGAGGAAGAGACTTGAGCTCTTGGCAGTAGGGCAATACAAGCTTTTTGAGAATGGAAAGGCCCCTCAAGCTGGATGGAAGGCTGAAGAAATTATTGTGTCCTAGATTCAAAATCTCCAAAGATGACAACTTCTCAAAATCATCAGGTATTTTCCCACATAGTTTCCAAGCACGAGCATCCAGTTGTTCAAGCAAGCATAAATTGGAAAAAGAAGTCGGAAGTGTTCCAGGATTTTGTTTCTCTTGTGCAGTTGCAACTAAAACCTCTTCAGGCATGCTTTTTCCAGCTAACTGAAAATGAGGCTTCTTAGCCATTTTTAATGTCATTAAGCTTGAGAGCATCCCAAAGCTTTCAGGCAATTCTGTCACAGCAGTTTCTTCCATGTGCAAGTGGTGCAGAGACTTTAAATGTCCTATTGAATCAGGAAGTTTACGGAGCTCTGTACATTTATTCACTCTTAAAATAATAAGATTTTCTAGCATCCCTATGGATTCCGGCAATTCAGAAATATTGGCATTAAATAGATTCAAAACAGTAAGAGCCAACATGCTTCCAATTGATTCTGGTAGAGACCTAAGACTTTTACATTTTCTCATCTCAAGCTTCCTTAGCATTTTCATGGCACCTACCTGATCTGGCAGACTTGTGATTGATGTGCCATCTAACTGAAGCTCAACAACAGAAGCTAATCCTTCAATTGAATCAGGCAATTTGTGCAGAAACTGACAGTTTCCAACTGACAAGGCCTTCAAATATGATAACGATCCAATAGAAGCAGGTAGTTCTTTGATTGCACTACCATTGGTTAAAAGTTCTGTCAATGATATGAGATTGCCAACAGAATCAGGTAGTGAAGTGAGTGATTTACACCACATTAAACTCAGTTTCTCAAGGTTAACCAAAGTTCCAACAGAATCAGGTATTTCCTTTATAGCAGAACCATTAAGAGAGAATTCTTGCAGGGACAACAGCTTTCCAATGCAGTTGGGTAGTCTTCCTAAGAACCGGCAACCATTCAGACTAAGCTTTTCAAGTTTTGTAAGGTGGAAAATGGATTCAGGTAGCTTTGCTATAGCAGTGTCATCAACAAGAAGTTCTTTCAGAGATCTCATGCTGCCTATGTCGTTTGGCAATTCTTTCAACTTTGAGCAGCCAGAGAGTATAAGGTTCTCTAGATTTTTCAGCCCAGAGACTTCAGAGGGAAATTCAATAAGGTTCGAACAATGTCCCAGGTTCAAGTGAAGTAATGTCCTCACGTTTCCAATGGATTCATGAATCTTTATTAGACTGAGGCAGCGCTCAAGAACAAGCTTTTCCAAGGTTTGATGCCCAGATAAATCAGGAATGGCAGCAAGATTATAGCAACCGCGGAGATTCATAACCATCAATTTCTCAGCCACCTGGCAAACAAATTTTTTTTTTTTTTTGGGTCAGAAAAGAGATAATCATAAAGAATTGCGACAAAAAAGTGCAAGCCTAATGGACACTAAACACTTTACTAGCTTTAGTGACTATGAGTAAGAAGAAACATATCAAACTAGTTCATGAACATCCTGTTCTTGCCTGTTAACCAAATTCGTGCACCTGATAAGTGAAGCATACCTTGTTACTATACCAGCCCCACACTTGTTCAATTTTACTTTCCGAGAGGTCAAGGACAGAAAGTTCCCGAGGACAAAAATCAGAAGGAAGACTTTTAAAAGGACATCCTCGCCATTGTAGCCACTTCAGTTGTGTAGGAAAATATTTATGCTTTCCTACCAATCTCGTATTATTGATTTGCAGAAGTCTTAGATTAACCATAGATTCAAAGGACTTTGTGTGTATTACTACCTCCCTCTGTTTCTCTGCTTTATTTTGAAGATACTTCTTATACCTTTCTTCCAAGTATGTTAACGTAGAGGTGACATTGGGTGCTCTTTTGAGGTTTTCCCAAGAAATTCTTTCAACACTTGGATCATTCGACAAGGGCCTCCTATCAAAGTCTAGGATGATCCCTTGTATACATCCTGTTCCCTATTATCAAAAAATATGGAAACTACTTAAAAAATGGAATGGAGCCAAGTGAAGAGTCAGAGAGACAATGTAAAAATAATAAGCAATAAAAAAATAGTGAGATAACAATACAGGATATACAAAATGGTACCGATATTTGGGAACTTAGGACATCTAAGAACATGGAGACCAAATGTTTTCACAAGGGAACATATTCAGAAAATCCTTTTTTAATTTTAATTTTTGGTTCAAATGACATGCATAACTTTTACTCCAAATTTTCAACAGTCCACCTACATATGAATGGAACTGCCACAACTGATCCAAAATACTACAAGCGTACACATTTCATAAATCATTAATGATTTCTAAATCCAAGGACGAAGGCATGAATTCAATCTAAGAAATGATATAAATGTATTTCCCACACATCTCATTTTTAAATCTACCATTGAATTTATGAGACCCACATTAATTCAATGGTGGATTTGAAATTTGAATTGTATGGAGATGTGTAGGGGATATATGTGAATCATTTCTCATTTAATCTTGGGAGATCTAGGTTGGATTGGAATTTTTTTGGGGCCACCATTAATAAAAAGACAAAAAAAAAACTTCAAAAAATAAAATTGATCCTTTCAAAACTTTTATTAAAAAAAAAAGCTAAAAATTTGGTTTTTCAACATTTTGGCCCAACGTTCATCTCTGTCTGCATCAACAATGCAGCAAAGTAAGTTTGCACACACCTTAATTTTTTTTATTCTCCATGGTACAATGTGAAGATGTCAGCTTGAACATAGTTCATCCTCTCTCCCAAAGTTTCTCAATCTTTTATCAACCTTCACCAACCAGAATTCATCAGTGTGTGTGTGAAGGAAATTTAAAAGACATAGTACAGAGATATTGTATACACAACGTGGAGCACAAATATCAGTACTCCTTTTTCCATTGAGGGTCACACATAGAAACATGGATGCATGCACTTGGTAAGGTGTGCTAAAACTTGACATCCAACCAACCAAAAAGGAATTGGAAAAAGAAATAAGAGGTATATATCTAACTATGAGTCGTACCTTCTCACGCTTCAAGACAGTCATGATTGCATCACGATCCCACAGTCTACTTCGCATACCAGGATACACAGGATTTTCCTCTATAACAATTTGTCTTCCCATGTCTCTAACTTGATCATGCATCCACAAAGTATTGTCCTCAGCAACCTTAATGAGTGATTTTGCTGTGAGGACTCTGATTGCTATCTCAGCCCTAAAGCCGCAACCTTTCAATACATCAATTACATCTTCTCTCTTCATTCCCATTTTAATGAATAAACATGCGATATCAAGGAATATACACTTCTCTTGTGTATCTAACCCATAAAAACTTATCTTCAACACATCCTGAAGATCGGGTTGACGAATTTGTTCCAACTTTCTCAGAGCATCTTCCCACTCCTCTATTCTCCTCTTATCAAACAAAAAAGAACCAAATACTTCCAGAGCCAACGGTAGACCTCCTGTAAGAGACACCATTTTTTTGGAAAGATCAAAAAGTTGATCTGTGGGTTTGTCCCTTCTTAGTGCATGGTAGCTAAAAAGCTGTAGTGCCTCAGAGTTTCCCAACTCCCTGACCTCAAAAAATGAATTCACAAGATGCTTGGGTAGAACTTCTCTGTCTCTTGTGGTGACGATGATTCTACTTCCTTCAAAAAACCATTCTCTTCTCCCAATAAGTAAATCAAGCTGAGTCACATTGTCAATATCATCTAAAACAACAAGAACTCGCTTCTCATGAACTACTTCTTTGATTGTATCGATAGAATATCCAGCAACATTACCAGAGGAAAGATCATGGATAAGTTTGTTCTGAAGGGATACTATACCATCGTCATTTGCAGAATTTTCTCTTACTTTTGAAATGAAACTAAGGCAATCAAAGTGACCAACAAGTTTATTACAAAGAGCCTTGGCAAGGGTTGTCTTACCAACACCACCCATACCATATAATCCAAGAACTCGAACGCCATTGGATCTAACATCTAACAAACTCATCACTTCTTGAAGACGAAAATCAAGTCCAACTGTATATGTAGCCAGACCCACTGGAGTATTTGCCAGTTCAGTCAACACCTTTTTGACTAACGATTGAATTAGCTGCGCTTGCGCCTCATTGCTGTTAATAAGTATTTAACATGAGTAACAAGGATATTCATCAAAAACACGAGTAACAAGGATGTCAATAATAATACTGGAATAGTCACCTCCTATGTGCCTACTTTAATGACATACAAACTCTTCGAAATCTATGGCTAGGAATGATGGCCAAGGCTTTCAATACACCGCATGCAGGATAGAGATTATATGCACATAAACATACAATAGGAAAGAATGAATCAGAAAAACATTTGTCTAACATATTGGTTTATCAAAAATGTCCACGGATGGTGAATTTCATCATTTGACACCTTAACTGAAGCCTGTAAGCCACATCAACTGCTGAATGACCAAATGATGATGCCAAACCATCGGCTTCTATATGCATATTTGTCTAGACAGTATAAGTCATATGAATTGCAACTGTGGGTGAGATGTACCGGGCTGTTGCTGCTTCATATCTAACCTTTGGTGAGATATTGTCAAATCTTTTGTGATGTCAAAGTTATCTCGCTCCATGTTTGCGTTCTTAGGGTTTTGCAGAAACCCCACATTGGGTCTATCGTAATCACTCAAGAAGTCTTAAGAAGTTCTAAAGACTGATTTGTTTTAACATCAATGCATGAAAAATAGATGAAATAAACAACTAATTTAAAAGGAAAAGCAGGGTACAAGATGCAAATAAAATAGATGATTACGATAGACCCATTTAAATAGATGACTCATCACTTCACGCATTTCGCACACCAGATGGAAAAGAAAGTGCGGAAACAAAATGGAAATCTCTACCACAAATAAAAAAACTCCCCCATTTGCAGTGGCGGACCCAGCCTTGCAAATATGGGAGGGCCAAATTGAAAGAAAAAAAAATTGGAAGGGCAAACCTAAAAAAGTAAAAAAAATTAAGGACAAAATTTTATTTTATTTTATTTATTTTAGAATTTTAGAATTTTTTTGAGAAAAATTCTGAGGGTTGGGGGGGCCAGGCCCCCTAGCCCCATGTAGGTCCGCCATTGCCCATTTGTGAAAGTCAATAGGCTTATGCTAAAACGTCCCCAAATATGAATAAACAAAATCTAGAGAGCCATTAAAGAATTGCATAGTGCAGAGGGACATCATACCGCCAGAGGTGTCGCCTATTAATTAACAATTTCCAAAGATTCCTTAAACAGCATTTAATAGTATTATTTTGGATTGGTTGCCACAAACAACTCCTCAACCCAGTAAACTATTACAAGCTGCTTAATTTCAACCAGAAAACACAATTAAGCCCTCATACGCATCACTGGGGCTACTCAAACCCTGGACGCATCTCCGATCTGATCAGCAATCTCAAAAAAAAAAAAAAAATCACAAGATCTTTGTATAAATTCGTAACAACATGAAACATAACAACTCAAACAATAGGATCGATGCATATATAGGGTATTGGTATTATATTCCATGTTGAATCTTGATAACCACAAGCACTAGGGTTTTGTGAAAGCAGGTTCATTAGAGAGATTTTTTCTACCCCTATATGAGTATATACCACCTGTTATTGAAAACCCAACCAGCAATTCCACCAGCTTTTTCCATAGCTCTCCTCCACCTCGAAACTTCTTCCTTCCTAAACCGATCTTCGTGGCTTCTAAAATGTTCTTTGAAAGGTCCCCCCTGCTTCCGCACGTCCGAGGGGTCGACTTGGTAGAACACTGGGAGTATGAGCCTCCGGCACTCGCATATCTTGGAAAGTTCCTGAAGGCACCACCGCGACGATGCGTAGTTCGGAGAGAGGATGACGATGGAAGCGGCCGAGTCGTCTATAGCCTCGAGCAGACTCGGCGCGATCTCGTCCCCGCGGCGCAGCCCGTCGTCGTCGCGGAAGACCCGGACGCCTTGTTCCTCGAGCGAGTGGTAGAGGTTGGCAGTGATGGTGTGGCGCGTGTCTTCGCCTCTGAAGCTGAGAAAGACGTCCCAACGGTGCCTGGTAGCTCCCGGAGCTGATGAAATGGAAACGGCGTCGTTGTCCATCTCTGTTTCAGTGTTCTTAGACGTTTACAGAGATCAGTAATTGTCCGTTTTGGGACAGTACTGTTCTTAGAGTTCTTGACAGAGATGATGAGATTGCAATTAATACTTATTCTCTGCTTTTGTAAACAAGAAAGGAATTTGCAGCAAACGTTGCCTCTGCGTTTTCTAAATCAAAAGTATTCTAACACAAACGCCGCACGCCAACGGCCCAACGGTTCGTTCATTGGTCGACCTTTTCTTCTTTTCTTTCTCTAGTTAAGTCCAGAATTAACCATGGTTATAACAAGTTAAAATTCCACCAGCTCCACTACATCTTTAAATACCATTTTACTATCTTTTTTTGATTTGCAACTTCGGTTCTTGAACCAAAGGAATAAATTACATTTTTCAAAACTAATTATTCATTATTTTTTTATTTTTTATCAAACTTTTTTATCAACGGCCACTACTGTACATGAAAAAAAAAAAAAAAAATCAACACCCCCAGACTTTTTTTCTTTTTTTGGTTAGCGAGGTATGGCAGGTATGTAATGTCAAAGTAATGCTACATATCACCCTTGTATCCTCTTTTTGTCCTCCAAAATTGATGTACCTCTTAAAAGCACCATTTAATTAAAATTCAATGATGATTTTAAAAGTCACATCAATTTTGGGAGAACAAAATGGGGACACAATGATGATATGTAGCATTATTCGTAATGTCAAGGTTTTTTTAGAATAAAAAGAATTGAATAAAAAGAGTAGTGTGGCGCAAAACTGAACTTTAGCTCTTTGGATGTCTTTGAGAGTCTTAGACTTAGAGCATCCCTAGTGAACTATTCAAATTTTCTCTAAATTTTATCTAAACAATCTAATTTTGTGATTTTATGTTACGGAATGGGAAGACACGTTAGCCCTAAGTGGTGATGACGGTAGCCCTAATACGTTAGCCCTAAAGTTATTAGAAGTAATTGTTCAATAAGGAAGTATTTTCATATTAGCTTAATAATGAAAGAGTCCAAATAAATGTAAGAGTTTGATATTATTCCTTAGAAGTCAAATTCTACTAGGTCTACCCGCATAGTCTCTCATTCCTGGCAGTATGTCAGTTTACAATTGTATGGAGTTCTATTTAAAGAGACTTGCATAAATAAAGAGGCATGCAAAATTTATCAATCAAACTTGTTGTTTGAGGAGCTTAGGAACTCTTAAAATTCCTAGTATTCTGTTCTTAATTCAAGGTAGGCAAGAAAAAGAAGTCTGAGCAGGCCTCTTTTTCTGTTGAAAGGAGAATTACTCAGTCTATCTCCAATTTTTGTAACAACTTGGCATCAGAGCCAGGCGCTTCCATGGCTGAGCCACGGCTTGAACGACTGGAGTAGCAGTTTTCCAGCCTGATGCAGATGATGGAGACAAATTCTCGGATTGCAACAATCAATTCCCAGACCGCAACAACAAACTCCAAGGTTGACAGCTTTATTTCACGCGACAGCAGTATGTCTGGAGAAAACTCCAACGCTCTAAGTGACGGCAAGAATCATAGTGGGTCCACAAGTTCTACAACACCCAAATCCGATAAACTGAACTTCCCTCGGTAAGACGGCGATGAAGACCCCACAAGCTGGATTTGCCGTGTGGAACAATTCTTCGACTATCAACAAACGGAAGACAGAGAAAAACTCCCTTTAGCAGCTTACTACTTGGAAGGCGCAGCCCAGATGTGGTATCAACTCTTCAAGGAGGATGAAGAGTCACCCTCGTGGGAGAACCTGAAGACCGAACTGTATAACCGATATGGGCCAACTCGGATGGAAGACCACTTTGGTGATCTTACCAAACTGCGACAAGGCGGATCAGTGCGGGACTACCAAGCAGAATTTGAACGACTTCTTAGCCGTGTAGGCAAGTTGTCCACCCAGCATCAGTTGGGGTGTTTCGTTAGTGGGCTGAAGGAGATGATTCGGATTGAGGTCCAGGTTGCCAAACCTACCTCTTTAACAAAGGCAATTGGATTAGCCCGTTTGTTTGAGGCCAAAACATGGAGCTTGAAGAAATTTCCATACTCGGAGAACTGGCGATCAACGTATAGCGAGCAAGTCCCACCACTACCATCCCCAAATCTCACCAAGCCAAAAAAATCCCCCTACCAAGAAATTGACCACTGAAGAGATGCAAGATCAACAGATCTGAGGCTTATGTTTCAATTGCGATGAGAAGTTCGTTCCGAGTCATCGTTGTCGTAAGCTATTCTTGATTGAAGGTCTCTATGAAGAAGATGATGGAGGAGTCCAGAGTCCCAACGACTCTAACGAAGACAGCCCCGAGGAGCCCAGAATCTCGCTGCATGCAATCACTGGATCCCCCACACCTCGTACCATGCGGGTTGTAGGAAGAATGGGCACTCACCAGGTCACGACGTTGATGGATACGGGTAATACCCACAATTTCTTAAACTCCACGCTAGCTGAAAGAATGGGGTTACAACCTTCCAAGGGGGCACAACCGTTAGTTACAATAGCTAATGGGGAGAAATTGGAGTGTCGAGGAATCTATCATGGGTTGTGGATGGTGTTGCAAATGACCGACTTTCTATCCAAATAGACAAGTGACTGGACGGAAGGTAAATTTTGCCACACATTGACAAGTTCGGGAGGATCATCTAACAATTTTGGTATATTGGGGGATAAATCGCCACTCCGTGGATAAAACAGGGAGGTAAAGTGTAATTATCCCTATTTTAATTTATAGCAAGTCTTGCTCCGACCATCTTCAACACCTCTGTATTGTTTTACAACTCTTAAGAGCTCATCATTTATTTGTGAAACGCGAAAAGTGCCAATTTGGTCAATCCCAAGTCAATTATTTGGGCCATATAATTTCCAGCAAGGGTGTTTCCATGGATCCTGAGAAAATTTATGCAATGGTGCAATGGCCCTAACCAAAATCAGTGAAGGCATTACGCGGGTTTTTGGGGTTCACGAGGTGCTATCGTAAATTCATCAAAGGATACGGGCTCATTGCTCAGCCTCTCACCCAACTACTGAAGAAGAATGCATTTAGTTGGAATGATCAAGCTGAAGCGGCTTTCCACCATCTCAAGCAAGCTATGACTACGGGTCCGGTCCTTGCCTTTCCTAATTTCTCCAAACCTTTTGTCGTAGAGTGTGATGCCTCGAGTTTAGGCATTGGGGTTGTTTTAATGCAGAATTCCTAGCCCATTGCATTTTTCAGTCAATCTCTCAAGGGCCACAACGTAGCCCGCTCTATACGTATGAGAAGGAGATGATTGCCTTAGTTGTTGTCATTCAAAAGTGGCGACCGTATCTGCTAGGCGCCAAGTTCATTATCCGAACAGATCATAAAAGTCTCTGGTACTTGCTCGAACAAACCATCACAACTGAGGCTCAACAAAAATGGCTCGTTAAGCTCTTAGAGTATGATTTTTCCATTGAGTATAAACGAGGTCTTGAGAATTCTACTGCCGACAGCTTGTCTAGGAGAGAAGAACTGGGGCAACTCCTTGCGCTTTCCAGCCCTCGTCCTCAATGGATTGAGCCCATCAAAGTCGAGATTGCCACAGAACTTGAGCTGCAACAATTGGTTTCCCGAATTCGCCAAGGAGAGGTTCTTGGCCCATGGAGTTATCGATCAAGGCTTATTTTTTTCAAAGATCGGATCTATTTATGGGCGAACTCCCCGCTCACACATGCCATTATTCAGAAGTTTCATACTGGTTCCCATGAAGGCTTCCATAAAATGTGGCACCGACTCAAATTGGTTTTTTATTGGCAAGGGGCTTGCTCTCAACTCAAAGTCTTCCTCCGCAAATGTGACGTATGTTAACGCAACAAAAGTGAGCTTACAAAACCTGCTGGTCTGCTCCAGCCCTTGCCTATTCCTTCCACTGTATGGGTTGATATTTCCATGGATTTTGTGGATGGTTTACCTCTTCTCAAGGTAAATCCGTTATTTTTGTCATGGTGGATCGATTATCCAAATATACTCACTTTCTTCCCCTCAAGCACCCCTACTCGGCTTCAAGTGTTGTCTTGGTCTTCTTTGATCATATTTTCAAGCTCCACGGCTTGCCCACCACCATTGTGTGTGACCGAGATGTGGCCTTTACTAGCAAATTATGGCAGGAGTTGTTTACTCTCCAAGGAACCAAGTTCAATTTCAGTTCTGCTTATCACCCTCAAACAGACAGTCAAATCGAGGTCGTCAACCGTACTTTAGAGATGTACCCCCGGTGCTTTACCGGGGACAAACCCAGGGATTGGGTCAAATGGTTGTCTTGGGTCGAATACACTTACAATACTAGTTGCCACTCTAGTACGGGTAAGACACCTTTTGAGGTTGTGTATGGTCGGTCTCCACCTACACTTCTTACTTACATTCTAGGTACTGCTTAGGTAGAGGCTGTGGAGTGTGCTCTCCTTGATCGCGATGCCTTGCTTAAAGACGTGCGCATTAAGCTCCAGTCCGCCCAGAATCTCATGAAGCAAATTTATGATCGTGGTCATCAAGGGCGCACTTTTCAAACGGGGGATTACGTGTACATTCACTTACAGCCTTATCGCCAACACTCTTTAGCGAAATGGGTGAACATGAAATTGGCTGCCAAGTTCTATGGCCTTTTCTGGGTCTTGGATCGGATTGGAGAGGTTGCCTACAAGTAAGCCCTTCCCCCGGGTTTGAAGGTTTATCCGGTTTTTCATGTGTCCCTCTTTAAGCAGAAGTTTGGTCTTGCCACCCTTGCTAGCACAATACTTCTGGAATATGCAGCTGACCCTCCAGACATCCAGCCACAAGTAGCCCTTGGTTTCTGTTGTTCCGGTCCTAATAGAGAAGTTTTTATTCATTGGAGGGGATTTAATCCTGCAAATGCTACTTGGAAGAAGATCCTGGAGTTTCAATGGTGTTTCCCAGATTTTGTCCTTGAGGACAAGGACGCTCATAACGGGGAAGGAGTGTTACGAAATGGGAAGACACGTCCGCCCTAAGTGGTGATGACAACAGCCCTAATACGTCAACCCTAAGCTGGTGACGTTAGCCCTTAAGTTATTAGAAGTAATTGTTCAATAAGGAAGTATTTACATATTAGCTTAACAAGGAAAGAGTCCAAATAAATGTAAGAGTATGATATTATTCCTTAGAAGTCAAATTCTACTAGGTCTAGACACATAGTCTCTCATTCCTAGCAGTATGTCGGTTTACAATTGTATGGAGTTCTATTTAAAGAGACTTACATGAATAAAGAGGCATGCAAAATTTATTAATCAAACTTATTGTTTGAATAGTTTAAGAACTCTTAAAATTCCTATTATTATGTTCTTAATTCAAGATAGGCAAGAAAAAGAGGTTTGATCCGACCTATTTTCCTGTTGAAAGGAGAATTACCTGGTCTATCTCCAATTCTTGTAACATTTTATCTATCACTTTTAACAAACTTCATATACCAAACTCTCCAAATATTTATCTATTTCAACTAAATATTATTATTTATTGGTTTTAAGCAACCACTCATAACAAATGATGAGAGAGAAATGATAAAATCTTCGATAGCTCGTGAAATTTGTGAGTCAAATTTCGAGTAAAATTCTAACAAGAGCCAAAATAGAAAAATTATAAAGAGTTTTTTGAAGTTGGGTTTTTTGAGTTTTTCACCAAATTTTAATGAAAAATTTGAATTGGAGAGCTCACTAAGGATGCTCTTAGCACATCAACAAATAGAAAAGCCAAAATTGGAAAAGTAACTTCTCCCCCAAATTGCATTCTTGCTTTATTATTATTATTATTATTGAAAAGTCTACTTACCCCCATCAAACTACAATTCAATTGACCATGTCCTCCCAAATTTTCAATTTAAAAAATGTTCTCCCAAACTACTAAAACATTTTCAATGTACTCTATGGCTAGCAAAAAGACAAAAATGACCTTATAATTTTTTCAATAAAACAAAAATACCCCTATAAATAAAATTAAAAAAAAAAACGGAAATTTTTAATTTTTTTTTTTAAAACAAAAATTTGTAATTTCTTAAAAAAAACAAAACTTTGAATTTTTAAATTTGGCCACCCTTGGTTTTTATGTATTTCTTTTAATTTTTTTTTATTTTATTAAGGGTATTTTCATTATTAGGGTGAACATTAATAATTTTTTATAGTTTGGGATGGACATTGTCCAAATTAAAAAGTTTGGAGAAACATTGTCAATTGAATAATAATTTAAAGGTATGTAGACTTTACCCTTATTATTATTTTATTATAAACATAGTTTCCTATTAGACTTTTTTGTTTTTGTTACTTTGTTAGCAATTAAGGTACTTCTCTTCAATTGCATCCAACAGACTTCCAATTGCAGTTTTATTTATTTTTAAATGAATAGGTCATTATACTATATATTATTTGTATTATAAGATAATTTTTTAGTTATTATCGTTTATTTTTGTTTTAAAATTATTTGAATTACTAAACTGTTGAACTTTAAACCTATTAGTTTGTCCCTTTTTTTTTTTTTTTTTGTTTTTTGTAAAAGAAAAATAGAAAATTAAAATATAGTTGGAAGTCTAATAGTCATTTTTACGCAGGTTGTTCTTTAGTTCATCTTGTACTTAATATTTGAACAGCCCTATAATAATAATTATCTGGCTCCATTCTGTTTTTAGATATAATAATATTAAATTATGAAAAGAAAATAACTCATATCTATTTCAAGTAAAAAAAGAAATTAACATGAAAAACAACTTAATTAAAACACGCAATGTGAATCAATATGAAATAAGATACAATATTATTTTTACAAAATGATTTGTAAGAAAATCCCACAAATTAAGCTAGCATCTAAAAGTAAAACGTGTTATTTAGATTCTTAAAAAGCATGCATGCGAGAAGCATACCAGTTTGTGAAAAACTTCAGTGAAATAAGTGATAAATAGACATAAAGAGTAGGTTACTCTTGTATAAATTGGTAATTAACAACAACATGAAACGTAATAGCTCAGACAAGAGGATCGATGAATATATATATATATATATATATATATATATATATATATAGGGTTTGGTATTATTTTCCATGATGAATGTTGATAAGTACAAGAACTACTAGGGTTTAATTCGTGAAAGGTTCGTTAGATGAGAGATATTTTCTACTTCCTATATATATATATATATGAGAGTAACAAGAATAAAACCTGTTATTGAAAACCCAACCAGCAATTCCACCAGCTTTCTCCATAGCTCTCCTCCACCTCGACACCTCGTCCCTCCCAAACCTCTCTTCATGGTTTCTAAAATGTTCTTCGAAAGGCCCTCCCTGCCTCCGCACGTGCGACGGGTCGACTTGGTAGAACACTGGGAGTATCATGATCCCACGTCGGCACTCGCATATCTTGGAAAGTTCCTCAAGGAACCACACCGACGACGTATAGTTCGGGGAGAGGATGACGATGAAAGCGGCCGAGTCCTCGATGGCCTCGAGCAGACTCGGCGCGATCTCGTCCCCGCGGCGCAGCCCCACGTCGTGGTGGAAGACCCGGACGCCGTGTTTCTCGAGCGAGGCGTAGAGGTTGGAAGTGAAGGTGTGGCGAGTGTCTTCGCCTCTAAAGCTCAGAAACACGTCCCAACGGTTCCCGGAAGCTCCAGGAGCGGATGAATTAATGGAAACAGCATCGTTGTCCATCTCTAGCTGTTACAGAGATAAGGAATTGTCCGGGTTTTTTTTTTACAGGGTCGACGTTAGAATGCTTTTTGACAGAGATGAGATTGCAAACTATATAGCTAGGGAGATGCTTTCTCTAGCTTTTGTAACAAGAATGGAATATCGAGGGCACGTCGCACGCCAACGGTTCATTTGTTGAATCGATCGGCTCCCCTGTTCTTCGATCTATCACTATATTTCTCTTTAGTTAGAAAAGTATATACATACACGGTTACGGATAAGCTTTGGTATACATGCTAGAAATTTCCTGATAGAAAAGTCTCCCATTCTACATGCTTTTTCTCTGAACAAGCAGTTGTGGAGTAATGATAGGCAGGAAACAATTAAATGTCCCTGTCCGTTCCTTTCCTACGTGGAAAGAAAATTTTATTAAAAAAAAAAAAATCTAAACCCATCGAAATTTCGGATTCAGATTCAAGAATTGCTGTGGTGGTTTTTTCTAAAATTCAAGCTGTCAATTTAAATCAACGGTTCAAAATAGCCATCCGGAATAACGCCACATCAGCGATCTGCATGAAAAAAAAATTTACCAAAGAACTAAAAAAACAATTCAGACAGATGGTCCTCTCCCTCGATCTCCATCTCTCTCTCTTGCCGGACTCTCTCACCTTTCACCGGAAAAAGTTTTATTTTTGCAAGAAAATCTCTCCCACCCCGGAAACGCTCTTTTCTGGTCAGAAAAGCTCTTCATTTTCGACGGAAAAGCTCTCATTTTCTTCGGAAAATCTCTCCCTTGCTGGAAACGCTATTCTCTCGCAGGGCTAAAATGTGGGTGTTGGTACAGTTTCCGGTATGGTGTGAATCTGCACGTTCCTTTGATGTTCTTCACGCTTCTCAATAACTCTGCAAAACAACAAAACCTAGGGACCCTTCCGGGGGTCCCACTCCGATGCCTAAATTAGCTTCTGTGAGAAAATAATGCTTTGTGCATAAAAATTGAGTCTTAGTTTATACCTGGGGTATGGGCCTATTTATAGGCATAGAGGTGGAGTCAAACCTGGATTAGGACTCCTGCTCCTTGTTGATCTAGAACTGCTGTCCGAGTTCTAATTGGACTTCAATCCTTCACTAGACTTCTAATTGGATATCTTCTTAGACTTCCAATCTGATATCTTCTTAGACTTCTGATCTGATATCTTCTTAGACTTCTGATCTGATATCTGTTTGGACTTTATTAGACTTTTGAATCTCCTCTTTGGATCGGGTTGAGTGGGATTTATCCCCAACAGTTACCCCCCAATTCCCTTATCCAAAGCTTGCTTGAATAATGGGAATTCCATGTCTAAGGAAACCCGATCTTTGTCTCCTTCTGAAAACCTGCTAACCTGCAAAACCTGAGGGTTAAATCTTACCCCCCATTACCTTCTTGTTTTTCCTTAGGGTTTTCTCCCTGTCTCTTGAAAAATCTGCAAAACCCGAGGGTTAAATCCGACCCCCCGAGAAGTTTCTTCTTGCTCTCGGCTAGGACTGATCCGGGACTCTCGGCTAGGACTGATCCGAGAGTTTTCTTCTTGGTCTCGGCTAGGACTGATCCGAGACTCTCGGCTAGGACTGATCCGAGAGTTTTCTTCTTGCTCTCGGCTAGGACTGATCCGAGAGGCTCCTTCTCGGCTAGGACTGATCCGAGAAGTTTTTCTTGCTCTCGGCTAGGACTGATCCGAGAGGCTCCTTCTCGGCTAGGACTGATCCGAGAAGTTTTTCTTGCTCTCGGCTAGGACTGATCCGAGAGGCTCCTTCTCGGCTAGGACTGATCCGAGAAGTTTTTCTTGCTCTCGGCTAGGACTGATCCGAGAGGCTCCTTCTCGGCTAGGACTGATCCGAGAAGTTTTTCTTCTTGCTCTCGGCTAGGACTGATCCGAGAAGTTTCTTCATGCTCTCGGCTAGGACTGATCCGAGACTCTCGGCTAGAACTAATCCGAGAGTTTTTGCCTGCAAAAGAAACAACATCAACGGGTTCCTGGTCCCTAGACCGGGAACACTCCGATGCTTAAGTCAGCTTTATTCATTTATTCTGAAAATACTTATTCCCAAAATCTGGGGAATTTTCTGTCTAGTCTGAATTAAAAATAAAAATCTAGTTCTTTGCAAATATAAATGCTAAAAAATAAAAGCAAGCCTGAAATTCCCGAGAATCCTTTTTATGGGATCACGGGCAGATACCGCTGTTGCCTCGGCTCTCTATGCCTAGGGCTTCTGCTTCCTCGGTCCTCTCTTCTTTCTATGTCATCTCGGGGAGCATTCTCTTGATGCCTTTCGTCTAGCTGAGGACGGTCTCGGGGATAGTAATCCCTTGGCTGTTGATCTCGGGGCTGATAGTCTTGATGATTCCGAGGCCTGTTATTTCCTGGATGGTTCCGTCGCTCTCCCAAGAACCGAACTAGCTTGCCATTCTTTATGAATTCTTCTATTAACAACCTTAGGGTTACGCACCCCTCGGTGTAATGACCTGCTTGTTTATGGAAATCACAATACTTCCCTGCATTCCTATAAGGAGGATTACCTGGTATCTTTTGCGGTTCCCGAAACGCCGGATCTCTCTTGATCTCCATGAGGACTTCTGATATCTCGGCATTGAGAGGTGTAAAGTTGTAATCTTTGAACTTCTTTACCTGCCTCTGCTCTTCCCAATCAGCTTTCTTGAATTCTTTCCTTTTCTTTTCTGGGGCTGTCTCTCGGGGTAGTCTAGAACTGGCCATAGACTTCAGCGTCTCTTCCTGATTGATGAATTCTTCTACCTTATCCATGAGGCCCTGCAAGGTACTCGGTTGCTTCCGGATCAACTTCTTCGTCAAAGGCTCCTCGGGTGAAATTCCCTGATAAATGGCAGCAAAGATCATATCCTCGGTCGGATCTTCGACCGCAGCCTTCTCTCGGTTGAACCGAGCCATAAACTCTTTAAGACTCTCATTGCCATGCTGGTGCAATGATAGCAAATATCCCGAAGGCTTCTTCCTTGTCCGGAAAGCCAAGAACTCCGTTAGGAATATCTTGGACAATTCCTTGAACTGATCAACGGAATTCGGGGGCAGCTTCCTGAACCAGTCTCGGGCATTCCCCGCAAGAGTAAGAGGGAAGGCCCGACATGCTACTTCATCGGGTGTCCCGTGAAGGTCTAGATGAGCTTTGAAATTCTCTAGGTGATCCAAGGGATCTCTGTCTCCTGCATAACTTAGAATTTGGGGTACCTTAAACTTATCGGGAAGCTGATAGTCCGCCACCCGTCTGGTGAAGGGTGAGTCTGTACCCATTAGGAGCTTGTCCACCATTACGGATCTGCCTTTGTCCTTTCTTTCCATCTCCATGTACGTGCACCTTCTCTCCAGCTCGGCAATAATTCTGCTCAGATCTCCTTGGCGGTCATCCTCCCTCCGAGGATTAATGTTGCTATTGTGATCTTCTTCCTCACGCTCATCCCTGTTCATCTCGGGATTGGGCTGTCTCGTCCTCATTCGTAACAATTCTGCATTTAAGTCTTCAATCTGGGCTTCCAACGCTGCTATGCGATCTTGATCTCCACCCCCCGGGGGAGGGTTCGGTGGAGGCTGCAAATTATTCTGAATAGCCGGTTCCTGTGGGGCCACGGGCTGTCGATTGGTCTGGCTTCCGGAACGTGTGTTCATCACCATGCTGGATCTTCTTTTTCTTTTATGAGGAACGAATAATCGTTTCCCACAGACGGCGCCAAATTGTTGGTACAGTTTCCGGTATGGTGTGAATCTGCACGTTCCTTTGATGTTCTTCACGCTTCTCAATAACTCTGCAAAACAACAAAACCTAGGGACCCTTCCGGGGGTCCCACTCCGATGCCTAAATTAGCTTTTGTGAGAAAATAATGCTTTGTGCATAAAAATTGAGTCTTAGTTTATACCTGGGGTATGGGCCTATTTATAGGCATAGAGGTGGAGTCAAACCTGGATTAGGACTCCTGCTCCTTGTTGATCTAGAACTGCTGTCCGAGTTCTAATTGGACTTCAATCCTTTACTAGACTTCTAATTGGATATCTTCTTAGACTTTCAATCTGATATCTTCTTAGACTTCTGATCTGATATCTTCTTAGACTTCTGATCTGATATCTGTTTGGACTTTATTAGACTTTTGAATCTCCTCTTTGGATCGGGTTGAGTGGGATTTATCCCCAACAGTGGGTTTGGTCATTTTTCTGGTAGAGATCTTACGTAATTAACCATTTGTGGGAATTTGGTCGTTTTTTTTTTTAAAAAAAATGTAATGTATTTTTTACCTCAAGATCTAACACCTCCTAAAACAACTACAAAATAATAATAATATTCTCCTATCTTTTATTAAATTAAATCAACTCACCTCTCGTCCATTTCCATATAAAAAATTGACAAATTTACCGTTGAATATGTGAAGCGATAAATTTACAAAAAAAAAATGGGGTAAAAGATGAACAAAAAATGAATGTATACGTAACATCTCTATTTATATAGATGATTATAAGGTAGTACGTAGTAGAAATTAAATAGAATACACAAAATTACTAAAGTCCGAATAAGATAATACTTGTCGTTGCAATTAAGTAAGCTAGATCCTGTCACAAATGCTTTTGTGCGGGATTCTGCGAGTGAAAAAAGCTCCTGTGCCTGTATTAGGGACGACATATCAACAACCACAATATTTAGTTGCTGATAATAATAATAATAATATTATTATTATTATATTTTTGTAAAATTAGCGAAGACTAGCTAGAAAGTGTCATCACTAATAGGTGTATTTTTTTTTTGAAATCACTAATATATAGGTGTGATTAATTGCGAGACATTTGTATCATCGCTAAAAATGTGGTGGCTAAAGACCATTTTGTCTGTAGTGTACATCTCTTATTAAACAGTACGTATCTTTCCTCAAAATTGTACGTAGACCCGTAACACCCAATGACAGCATGGATCGGAATAACTTGGTTTCAATCTCCTGGATCTATTTGGGTTCCACCTCCAGTTGGGTTTTCTTAAGTAAATTTTGATGTGGCTATATATGTGTAGTACGTGCATGGCTGCTGCTATTCTCAGTGATTCGCATGGCAGCGTTATAGCTGCTGTTACTAAGACATACTTCCTGGTACTAGAGTTCCATCTAGTTGGAACATCAAGACACAACAAACTCTTGGAAGTAAGTTGTTTTCTTTTCATACAACCCTTAAACTTCTTAAATCTTGCAGGAGAAAGCTTCACGTACATATTTCACTCAACTTCTAACATTCACTGTAACGCCCCCAAACCGCTAAGGGTTAGGTTCGTCCATTTTCATACACCAAACTGCAAAGATTCGTAAGGTCTGCCAGATAACCTAGCTAATATGCTGAATTAAATAAAAAAAATAATAATAATTTTAAAACTCAGAGCTTTAATAAATGCGGAAACAGTTATTTCAAAAAGAGCAATTATGTTTGATTCAATAATTGAAAATCTAAAGAAAAACCAAATTTATTGTGCAAGTGCACTTATTAAGGTACTGAGATGTAATGTCCTAATGCTAGCCTAGATCCCATCCCGGCCGCCTAGGTCTCTCTGCTCATAACCTGAAAACAAAACAAAAATAATGGGTGAGCGAGAAATGCTCAGTAAGACAACTCTCAACCATAAAACGGTTGAGTTAACTTTATTTTCTTTAAAACAATTATTAAAATACACTTAAAATCAAAATTTCTAGAACACAAATCAAAATTCGGCATTTTACTTAACACATAAAATACCCGTTAACAATTAAGACTTCTCATATATAGGGCCCATGTACACTATTACGCCATGTGTACTAGGGTTGCGCGGTCTACTGCGACCTCAGGCGGGTAAACTGTGGCCACAGGCCTGCCCCGTCAGCTAATTAATTGAAGTGCACTTAGCATGACATAGGGATGGATTACTGCATTCTCTAAGTCCTTCAGTGGTTGCGCTTCCATCCAAGCAACGGTACCGAGCTTAAACTCTGCAAATCTCTGTGAATATATTTGGGGCCAAAATAATAATCTCCTCCACACACGTGCTTCATTTATAAAAATCTCATTCTCATAAATTATTCTTATTCTTTTGATAACTCTTGAGGCAACGTGTGGGAGGGTTTTTACTTTCTTTTTCTCATTAATTTCAAAAAGCTATAACTTCCCGTCTCGGGAACCAACTAAACAATTTACTAATAATTAGAAAATCCTTTATAACCAAAGCCTATTTTAAAACAGTGATTTCAAGATTAACATTTATACCGACAATTTTCATCTCAAAACTATTTTTTAAAACAGTCATTCATGCATCAGTATAATTTGAAATACAGAACAAGAACAACTAATTGCAAATATGCTTAAAAAAAGAGGATAAAGTAATATGAGAAGGGGTAGAGGATCCCTTACCTCTCCGAATGCAACTAAAGCAAATTCCTTGACAGCTAGCTAGTCACCTGAATACAGGTTCCAACAAATTAATACTACATACTCGACACTAGAAAATATCCAGACACTACTACGGTTCGTCTTACTAGCCTATTGAGAATGGATTCCCTAGATATGTTTAAAGACATTAATTACTCGAATAATATTTAAATCATTAAATAGGTAACAACGCGTTTTCTTTTATTGACATTAGAAATACGACTTAATAAAGATATTTGTCATCAAAAATATTTTATTTTATAATTATAAAGTTTAAATAAATTCTGATACCACAAACTATACCCTTAATAAAAATGATTTATAAAAGTGATCCATGATTTCTTTTAAAAAAATTTACAAGAAAGTTTGAATGCTTACATTAAACTACTTTGTACAAAGACATAATTTTTTTTTTTTAAGACTATACACCCCTCAGTGGAAGGATTTATGGCAACCCAAAACTGTACAGAGAAGTGTAAATAAAACAGACAACAAGGGTAATTTAAAAAAAATAGTATTCGGCTATTTTAAAAAAAAGTTGAGAATTCGTCAATTCAGCACCTGTATTTGGTTTCGGCTAGACCAGGGAGAGAGAGAATATATATATACACAATGGTTCAGCGTCATAACGGGTGTCGGTGGTGATAGGAAATAGAAAAAAAAAAACAAGACAAAAGAAGAAAACTAATGTATATGTGTTGCATGCCTTTCGTGACTAGGTGCAGACAAGGAACATAAAGCAAAAGATGATGGTTAAAGCAATTCTTATGTGTTGCATGCCTTTCGTGACTAGGTGACTAGGTGCAGACAAGGAACATAGAGCAAAAGATGATCGTTAAAGCAATTCTTATGTGTTGCATGCCTTTCGTGACTAGGTGCAGACAAGGAACATAAAGCAAAAGATGATGGTTAAAGCAATTCTTATGTGTTGCATGCCTTTCGTGACTAGGTTGATGTCATGCTACTGTACATAGGAGAAAAAAAAAATTGATAATATCCAAGTCAATTACAGGTTTTGGTATAGCAGTATTAAGGAAAGAAAGAAAGAAATAAAGAAAATAGGAGAAGGACAGTGTGGTGGTATCAGTACAGGAAGTTGAGAGAAAAAAAAAAAATTGAGAAACAATTGCATTCATATTACTATTAACCAAGGAGACAGAATATAAAACCGACAAAAGATTACCTTGTCCGCGGAGAGCCAAAATTCCTAGCAAGAGGAAGAGAGAGAGGTGCGACTACTTGTAATAAAATATTACGAGGTGTGGAGTGGTGACGGCTAAAATATTTATTTATAGGAGTAAGGTTTTATTCTTTGGCTGTTAGGGTTTTTTGTATTAAAACATGTGTTTTAATAATAATAAATCAGATATCTAATATTTTTAATATAAAATCTGGTCCTCATATTTTAAAATAAATATAAAATATAAAAGTGGAACTTAAATTGATATAAATTTATTAAATTTAAAAGCATGTGTTTTAATAAAATATAGAAGTGGTTATTTAAGAACAAGAAAAAAAAATCATATGTAAAAAAAATCAGGCGTTTATTATTCCCGTCTAGTTATCCATTCTCATAGGTGATAAAGACTATTCTACCCTCAAAAGGGGTCGGGGTCATTACATTCACAATGGAGTTATCAACCTTTTTCAAACCATCAGACATAATAAAATTTAATATGTGTGCACAACACCTCATATGCATAAACTGATCCTCTAATATAGCGCCATCCTTATGACCAGTTCTCATCTTCAAGCAATCCAAAGCGCTATCATTGGAAAAAGCATTGTTAACTGTAATAATGAAAATGCTATGAATACCCCACTCAAACATACACGACTCAATCGTCTTCCCAATAGTCTCACATTTGTGATTAAGAATTAAACAAAAGTTTAAAATTCTTTTGTATAAGTTCCAATCACTATCAATAAACTGAGATGTAATACACATGTAATTAAGATTCTACACCGAAGTCCACGTATCAGTTAAGACAAACCCGATCACTAGTTGTCATGAACATTGCCCTCAACTTTTTCTTATCATACATAAAGAGCTTAACACAATTTTTCATCACAGTATAACGAGAAAGAATTGGAAACCTAGGTTCAACTGTCTTCATAAAATCTTGAAACCCTTTACATTCTACAAACCTAAATGGCAACTCATCCACAATTATCATCTTAGAAATTGTTATCCTTATTTTTTTAGCATTGTATTTCGCAATCACGAGATTACTAATTGATCCTTCGCCCACTGCCACTTGTCGAACTCTCTTGACTTCAAAACTCAACTTTGATTGTGACTTATCACTTTTATCAAACCTACTGGCAGGGACGGAGCCAGAAGCTCTTATGGATAGAGGCCAAGGACCAAAAAAAATTGTTGGTAAGAGACAGTAGGCTAATTTTTTATTTTTTTTTTACCTTATAATTTTTATTATTATTATTTTTTAACCTAATTTCTCCCCTAATTCCGTCCCTGCCTACCGGGATATTTTTTTGCAACTATTATTCAAATGTATTAGCATGGATGAAGTACCATCATCATGAAACATCATCATTATCAATGGGAGGCATAGTAGTATCCAAAAGATTAGGAGTAGATCATGAAAAAAGAACTAGAACCAATAATCTTAGTACCACTAGTTGAATTACTATCCATGACTTGAGTCTACATTAAGTAAAAAAAAAAAAAAATCAACAATTTATCAAATATGACAATGTTACAAAGTATAAAAACAAAATTCAAACAACTTATCAAGTAAGAACAAAATCAACAATTGTGGTTCCGTTGCCACCAATTGTCTTACATCAAAATATTTGTTATCGATCGAATGCCTCTTGGTTCCATGAGTTTCCACCAAATATATATATATATATATATATATATATGAGTAATGCTACACATCATCCCCTTGTCCTCCTTTTGTCCTCCCAAATTTGATGTGGCTCTTAAAATCACCATTGAATTTATGATAGATCATTATTGAATTTTGATCCAATGGTGATTTTAAGAGCCACATCAATTTTGGGAGGATGAAAGGTGGACAAGAGGATGATGTGTAGCATTACTCTCTCTCTCTCTCTCTCTCTCTCTCTATATATATATATATATATAATTATAATATATTATATAATTATTCTTTTCCTATTTATTATCTTATATTATTATATAATTATTCTTTGTCCTCCTTGTGTAAGCAGATATGTATATATTCCTTCTGTTTTTATTATCCGGCACTCCTTCATTTTTGCTCTAATCATTGATCGAAGACATTCTTCACCAGCTCCATAGTTTTAATACTTGGACCGCTACAAAGATCTCCCTTAATGCTAACTTCGAGAGTACCGCTGCATATTATTTTTATGTTTTTTTTTTTTTCTTTCTTTAAAATTGATGTGATTTTTAAATAAAAAATTGATGTGACTCTTAAAATCGTCATTGAATTATGATAGACCACTATTAAATTTTGATCCAATAATAATTTTAAAAGTCACATCAATTTTGGAAGAGGCAAAAAGAAAATACAAGAGTAATATGTAGCATTATTCAACTTCAACAGCGGCTGACGTTGCAAAAAAATAAAAATAAAAATTTTTTTGAAAGCAAATCAGCCAACAAAATAGGCCGATTCTAATCATATATTTTGTAATCATTACCGTCACTTGTCATTTCGTGTTAATAGTGAGAAATACCCACTTTCTTTGTATTTTCTCTTTTCCCTAAATTGAAATAAAAAGAGAAATTCGTGACTAAGTCAAGGAATGAACTCCTCAGTTCGATCATTTTCTTATTCTATTCTAACTTATATATATATATATATACTTAAAATAATTGTGATAAACATTGTAAGTAGAATTTGTATCGAGTATGGTGACTTTAAATTTTAAGGGTACGTTTATTAATGTATTTTGAGGGGTTTATATTTTTTATTTTTTTTATTAGTTTAAAAAAGTGTTTTAATGCGACATAAAATGAATGTTTTTAGAATTTTTTCTTATGAGGTTCACATTTGAAAAAATATTTTTTATAGAGTACACCTATTTATTTTAAAAAATTCAAACATTAAAAAAAAAAAAAATAAAAAATAGAAAAGAAAAATGTCAATCAAGGTGGTTACACGGTCACCTCAACTAGGCCATCCCTCCTCCCCTATTTTTTATTTTTTTAAATAATAAACTAGCTCCTCCAAATTAAAAGTTAGACACCTATCTTGTCAAAATATTCTTATAACAAGAGAAAACAAGATTTTATAAAAAGATGTTTTGCAATTATTTTGTGTTTTAAATTATTTATTAATATATTTGTCTTAGAAAAGAAAGACAGAAAACTGAAACTAAAACAAACATGACACTAAAAGTGCGGAAATAATTACGGGTATTTTTCATACAATTATCTTTTTCTTTTTTTTTGACATGTCTATATAAAAGGGAGAGGAAAGATTCAAAATAGTGACCTCCGCTTCATGAGGCGTGGTCCCCAGCCGATTAAGCTATCTCTTGAAGACAGAATTATTTAAACATTGGTCGAGGGCCAACAAGGCGTTAATGGGGCACCAATAAAGTCACCAACATGAACACCAACTTCACAATCACAACCCTACAGCAACAACAACTAATAATAATAATAATAAGGAAAAAATATATTTATCCCCTCTAATTACTAAGCAATTTATAATATATTTCAAATTTTCAATTTGTACAATGCCCCTAAACTATGATTGAGATTGCGATATCTCCTTTTTATGAAAAAAAAAAAAAGACAAAAATATCCAAAATAAAAAATTTAGAAAAGAAAAGCAAAAAAAAAAAAGAAAAAAAAAATAAAATCATCATTTTCCTGAATTTTGTCTTTTTTATTTTCTGATTTTTTTGCTCTTATTCTTTTGTTTTTTTTTTCTTCTATTTTTTTTATAAACTGTCATAAAGGGTAATTTTGTCATTTTATGCGCAAAACGAGGACATTGCAACCCTAATAGTAATTTAGGAGGACGTTGCACAAATTGAAAGTTTGGAAAATATTGCAAATTACTTGGTAGCTAATAATAATAACCATAACAATTATAGAGGCAAGAAAAATGAAGATAGAAATGAAGAATACAAAGTAGTAAGTACCACCCTGTTGCTTCAATAGTTGGCAAATATGGCCAAGTTGCTTTCCTAATGGGTTGCAGGCAGCTTATTCTTTTCAAAACCAAGACATCCCGACTTACAAAAAAAAAAAAAAAAAAAAAAAAAAAAAAAAAAAAAAAGAAGAAGAAAAAGAGAGAAAAAAAGAAAAGAAAAAGAGAAATGATATTTTTACATTTCCGATACATCTCTTGTATATCTCATTTTTAAAGCTACCTTTGAATTTATGGGACCCATAGTGGGCCCTACAAATTCATTGGTAGATTTGAAATTTAGTTGTACGTAGATGTACAATAAATATATAAGAGATGTAATCATATTATTTCTCAAAGAAAAAACCCAAACATTCTCCAACAAGTTGCCTAATGCCCCCAAAAAGGACCCCTTTTTCTCTTCCTTCTTGTCTCTCAATCTCTTGAACTTGGCTTTTGACTTCATCACCAGACCCAGAGATGTGATCGTCATCGTCTTCAAGAGAGCTGAAAAACTTGGCTAGTTTTTCTGAAATGGATAGTTGGCTTTCCTCCAATGATTCTTCATCTCCTTCATAATCATCCTCACCTTCAAAAATCAAATAAATCCCACACTTTTCCACCTTAATCCCCTCAATGTATGGCGGGTCATCCTGTGTCACATTTATCTTATAGCCATCCTTTAACTGAGAAACTAAGGGACGATACTCGTGATATCGAAACATGTAAATATGATCTTCCGGCGTCATTGGGATTCCCTTTAACTCCAGCATTGTACTGAATACACGTGAATTCAGTTTGAGAATATTTGCTCGTATACCTCGTATTAAAGGGAGTTGATCTCTTTTGTCATTCGCTATTTGATGGTCGACAGAGACAACAACACCTATTAGCACACCTTTGATCTCACGGTTCTTGCGTTTTGAAAATATCACCTCTGGAGAAAACCAATCTGGAATTCTGCTTCCAGGCATGCTAAGAGAGCGTAAATTCCTCAAAGAAACCTGCAATAAAAAATTTCATTATGAGAAGTAAAACCTTCTCTATTTAGATTTTTTTTTTTTTTTCTCGATTTTTCTTAATATGAAAAGGAGCAACTCTAAAGCTATTCAGTGGTTCGTGTGCACAAAAAACAGGGACATACAAGGAAGGGAGATCTAGAGAACCTTAGAAAGTCTTCTTTTCACCACAGATGAGCATGTTTTGCAGCCACTCATGAACAACCTTGTCAAGGACTTTAAGCATTCAAGGCCCGGAACATCCACCACCTTCTCACAGTTTGTAAGATTCAGCTCGCACAAGTTTTCCAAGCTTGAAAGATCAGGCACCCTTTCCAGTGCAGTACAGTTTGCAACATTCACCTCCAGCAAGCTTGAGGGAAGTGGAGGAAGAGACCTGAGCTCTTTGCAGTGGGACAGTACAAGCGTTTCGAGAACAGAAAGGCCCATCAAGCTGGATGGAAGGCCAGAAAAATTATTATGAGCCAGCTTCAGAATCTTCAATGATGACAACCTTTCAAAATCATCAGGGATTTTCCCACATAGTTTCCGTGCACGAGCATCCAATTCTTTTAGTGAGCATAAATTGGAGAAAGAAGTCGGAAGTCTGAAAGGACTAGGTTTCTCTTCAGCAGTTGCAATTACAACCTCTTCACTCACGCTGTTTCCAGCTAACCGAAAATGAGGCATCTTACCCATTTCTAATATCGCTAAACTTGAGAGCATGCCAAAGCTTTCAGGTAGTTCTGTCACAGCAGTTTCTTCCATCAGCAAGTCGTGCAAGGACTTCAAATTTCCTATTGAAGCAGGAAGTTTATGGAGCTGTGTACATTGACTCAATCTCAATATTATAAGATTTTCCAGCATCCCAATGGATTCTGGCAATTCAGAAATATTGGCATTGTATAAGTTCAAAGAAGTAAGAGCCAACAAGTTTCCAATTGATTCTGGTAAAGATATAAGATCTTTACAATTCCTCATCTCAAGCTTCCTTAGCATTTTCAAAGCACCCACCTGATCCGGCAGATTTGTGATTGATGTCCCATCTAACTGAAGTTCAACAATAGAAGCTAATCCTTTAATTGAATCAGGCAACTTGCTCAGAAATCGACAGTTTCCAACTGACAAGTCCTTCAAATATGATAAAGAACCAATAGAAGCAGGCAATTCTTTAATTGCACTTCTACTAGTTACCAGTTCTGTCAATGATATGAGATTGCCAACCGAATCAGGAATTGAAGTGAGTGATGCACACAAAATTAAACCTAGACTCTCCAGGTTTACCATTAATCCAACAGAATCAGGTATTTCTTCTATACCGGAATAATTAAGAGAGAGTTTTTTCAGGGAAGACAGCTTTCCAATGCAGTTGGGTAGTCTTCTTAAGAACCGGCAACCATTTAGACTAAGCTTTTCAAGTTTTGTAAGGTGGAATATGGATTCAGGAAGCTTTGCAATAGCACTGTAATCAACAAGAAGTTCTTTCAGAGATTCCATGCTGCCTATGTCGTCTGGTAATTCTTTCAATTTTGAGCAGCCAGAGAGGATAAGGTTCTCTAGATTTTTCAGCCCAGACACTTCAGCAGGAAATTCAACAAGGTTCTGACAATCTCTCAGGTTCAAGTGAAGTAATGCACCCATGTTTCCAACCGATTCATGAATCTTTATTAGACTGTGGCAGCGTTCAAGAACAAGCTTTTCCAAGGTTTGATGCCGAGATAAATCAGGAATAGCAGAAAGATTACAGCAGCCGCGGAGATTCATAACCATCAATTTCTTAGCCACCTGGCCAACATTAAGTTTTTCAATTATTAAAGAGACAATCATAGAGAATTGCTATAAAAAAGTGCAAGCCTAACACATCCTAAACATTTAGTAGCTTTAGTGACTTTTGAGTAAGAATAAGCATATCAACCTAGGCCATGAGCATCCTGTTCTTGCTTAATTGATAACCAATTTCGTGCACCTAATAAGTGAAGCATACCTTGTTACTGTACCCGCCCCACACTTGTTCAATTTTGCTTTCCGTGAGGTCAAGGACAGCAAGTTCCCGAGGACAAAAATCAGAAGGAAGACTTTTAAGAGGACACCCTTTCCACTGTAGCCACTTCAGTTCTGGAGGTAAATATTTATACTGTCCTACCAACCTCGAATAATTGATTTGCAGAAGTCTTAGATTAACCATTGATTCGAAGGACTTCGTGCGCAGTATTACCTCCCTCTCCTTCTCTGCTTTAGTATGAAGATGCTTCTTATACAGTTCTTCCAAGTATGTTAATCCAGAGGTGCAATTGGGCGTTCTTTTAAGGTTTTCCCAAGCAATTGTGTCACCACTTTGATCCTCCACCATCGGCCTCCTTTCAAAGTCTAGGACAATCCCTTGTATCCTTCCTGTTCCCTATTATCCCATAATATGGAAACTACTTTAAAAATGGAATGGAACCAAGTGAAAGAGAGACAATTGAGAAATAATTAGCAATTAAAAACTGAGAGATAATAATAATTAAAAGGGCTTACAACATGGTACCAATATATGCGAAGTTATGACATCTAAGAAGCTAGGCTGGAGCCAATTTTTTTTCACACGGAACATATTCAGGAAATCCTTTATAATTTTTGGTTCAAATAACTTCTGTTTGTTCAAATATCATGCATAACTTTTTCTCCAATTTTTCAGCAGTCCACCGACATATGAATGGAACTGCGGCAACTGCCACAAATGATCCAACATAATACATGCATACAAATTTTGTGACCATTAATGGTTTCTACACCCGGGACGAAGACATGAATTTAGCCTTGGGGCGGACTAGATTGGAATTTTATGGAAGGACCGCCACTAATAAAATGACTATAAAAAATTGTTCTTTTTTTTTTCTTCAAATTTTTGGCCCTCCTAGCCCTGCTACATCGTCCCTGTCTGCACCGCACCCTTTTTTATTCTCCATGGTACAGTGTGAAGATGTCGTCTTGAATATTTTTTTATCATCTCTCCCAAGGTTTTTCAATCTTCTATCAACCTTCACAAACCAGGACTCTTCCCTGCGAGTGAAAAAGTAATTTACAAACTACAGTAAAGAGAGACAGCATACATCATCAAGTGGAGCACAAATACCAATACTCCTTTTTTCCTTGAGGATTACAGAGACATTGATGCATGCACCTCTTGTAGCATATGTGAGTATTTGTCTATATCTGCCACTTGAGAAGGTTTGATAAAAACTTGCCATCCAGCCAACAAAAAAAGGAATTGGAAAAACAGTAAGAACAGTTATCTCACTATAAGTCGTACCTTCTCACCCTTCAAGACAGTCATGATAGCATCACGCTCCCACAGTCTACTTCGCATAGCAGGATACACTGGGTTATCATCTAGAACAATTTGTCTTCCCATGTCTCTAACTTGATCATGCATCCACAACGTGTTTTGCACAGTAACCTTAATGAGTGATTTTGCAGTGAGGCCTCTGATTGCTATCTCAGCCTTAAAACTGCAACCTCTCAATACATCAATTACATCTTCTCTTTTCATTTCCATTTTAATGAATAAACATGCAATGTCAAGGAATATACACTTCTCTTGTGTATCTAACCCATTAAAACTTATCTTCAACACATCCTGAAGATGGCCTGGACGAATTTTTTCCAACTTTTTCAAAGCATCTTCCCACTCTTCTATTCTCCTCTTATCGAACAAAAAAGAGCCAAATAGTTCCAGAGCCAACGGTAGACCTCCTGTAAGAGACACCATTTGTTTGGACAGATAAAAAAATTTCTCTGTGGGTTTCTTTCTTCTTAGAGCATGGTAGCTAAAAAGCTCTAGTGCCTCAGGGTCTCTCAACTCTCTGACCTCATAAAATGCATGCACAAGACGCTCGGGTAGAACTCCTCTGTCTCTTGTGGTGATGATGATTCTACTTCCTTCACAAAACCATTCTCTTCTCCCAATTAGTAAATCAAGCTGGCTTGCATTGTCAACATCATCTAAAACAACAAGAACTCGCTTCTCATGAACTACTTCTTTGATTGCAGCAATAGTATAGTTACGAACATTACCAGAGGAAAGATCATGGATAAGTTTGTTCTTAAGGGACATTAAACCATCAGCATTTTCCCTTACTTTGGAAATGAAGCTAAGGCACTCAAAGTGACCAACAAGTTTATTACAAAGTGCCTTGGCAAGGGTTGTCTTACCAATCCCACCCATCCCATATAATCCAAGAACTCGAATGCCTTTGGATCTAACATCTAACAAAGTCATCACTTCCTCAATACGAGAATTAATTCCAACTGTATATGTAGCCACACCCACTGGAGTATTTGCCAGTTCAGTCAACACCCTTTCGACTAACGATTGAATCTGATGCGGTTGTGCCTCATCGCTGTTAATAAGTATTAACATGAGTAACAAGGATGTCAATAATAATACTTGAATAGTCACCTCCTATGTGCCTATTTTAATGATATACAAACTCTTTAAAATCTATGGCTTGGAATGATGACTATGGCATTCAACACATGGCCGTATGCAAGATCGAGATTTTACGCACATAGACATACAATAGGTAAGAATGATGAGAAAATAATTTTTTCTAGTATATTTGTTCACTTTATCAAATTGTTTGTGGATGGCTCATGTGACACTATTGGGCTTATGGACTGACATGCCCATGTAACCGAAACACCAACTCACTAACCCAAGTTCAGTAAACTGTTGGAACATAGGATTTTCTCCCACGCCACTTTGCCACATTTCTGCCACTTGGGCAATTTTATAACCTCCTCAGGAACCCCAAATCTCAAGCATAGGGCATAATGGAATGTGAAGGAACGTGGGATAAACCACTCCAAAGACCATCGTCGTGGAGGAACTAATGGTTAGTAGTTGAGGGCAGCATTATAAAAGGCAACCCTCAACCAGGTAAAGGGAACTTTTGATCTCTTTTCAAAACTCTGCCCTATTTTTGTTTCAAGCTATTTTTTAGATACATATTAACTTGAGCATTGGAGGCATCATCCGCCAGCTCACACTAGAAAGCTCATTTCCTTACTTTTCTCCTCTTTTTCATGCAAAATTGTTCTAACAGTTTAGCATAGTTTGTGGGAACGAGATATTGTTCCCTGACAAAATCCAAATGTTGAATACTCGATCGAGGAGGGCTCGAAACAATGGTGGTGAAACCATTAATCTTGGTGTCGGGACGTCCAACCCACTCTGAGCTGGAGCTTCCAATACACTAAACGCTCAATATTAACGTATCATTGCACTCAAGGCTCGCCTCTTGCAGATGTTTCAGAATATGGAGGCTCTACTACAACAAAACCATGAAATCAAGCAGCGTATTCAGCACGGACCGAGAGGTTGTGAATCTTTACAGCACGGTGAGCACACCACTTGGATTAACGAATAAGGAGCATCTGGGGAGGATTGCGAAAGTGCTGCAAATTAACAGGATGGCAGAGACAGACCACCGTTGTATCAACAAGACTGAAGCTCCCAGCCTGCAAGTCACTGCGGGGAAGGAAGTCACATGAATGCTCGTATGGACGATTTGCAAGCCAAATATGAAGAAATGGCACAAAAGATGAAGGGGAAGCAGTCTGTGGCCGAAAACCTGTTGCAAACCAACAACCTACCCTTCATTGACAGAATGATGAGGTTCCCATTGCCAGTGAAGTTCAAGGTCCTTCAAGTCGAAATGCATGACGGATCCAAGGATCCCATTGATCATACTGAGAAATACAGAGCACACATAACCCTTCACAGGATCCCAAATGAAATAGCATGTGCAAGGCTTTTTCGATACTCTTAAAGGGTTTGCTCGAAGGTGGCTTGGATGAGGGAGATGAGGAACTGATAGAGATGGAAGATAAAATGTTACAAAAAAAATTGATCATTTTACTACAGTGATAATCTAGTATCATTGTAGCAAAAAATGTCTTTTACATGATGGGAAGATAATCTAGTGAAGGTGAAAAAGGCATCATATTAGCCATATTTAGCTAATATTAAGGTTTTAAAGAAGTTGTTGGAGATGCTCTTAATTAACAATTTCCAAGAGATTCTTTAAACACTGTTTTGGATCGGTTGCCACATGACATTCCTTTAAGAGCATTCCTAGTAAACTCACAAAAAATAGTTTAAAAAAAAAACAACAATAATAATGTTGGGGATAAAATTAGCTCCAAAGACACGTGGGCCTAAGGAAGTATCGGGGGCCGAGCCCATCGGGTTGGCCCGACCAGATCAGACCTAAGTACAAGACCATTCGTTATCTCCAAAAAGACGGATATTCAAAATATATCAAGATAGACTTCTATCCCATCAAATATGGGATAAGGTACTTAATAGAATGACATTAGCTAAAGAGAGTGTCATATCCAGTTTGGACTCTACTACCCAATTTGAATTCTATGAAGATAAGACTCAAGACTATGTGATCTAGGACTCAGACTCCTAATTAGAAAGATAAGATTCATGACTATGTGATCTAGGATTCAGACTCCTAATTAGATTATGCTCCAAGCACTATAGCAGTTTTATAACTGTGAACTGTGAGCCTATAAATAAGACTACTACGCAAGGTATTAAAAACAAGCAAATTCTCTGAGCTTTTGAGATTACATATATTTTCCAGAAAATAAGTTTGAACTAACTTAGGCATCGGAGTGGGGGTCCGGTCGGCACCTCCATAGTCCGACAAGCCGTTTATTATTTTGCAGATTACGAGGAGAGCGAAAATTAAGGAAGGCAACGAATCACAAGGCAACACGTCACCGTACCGGAAACTGTACCAACAGTTTGGCGCCGTCTGTGGGAACGACGAATCGTTTCTTGCAAAAAAAAAAAAAAAAAATCCGCAACGGTGACTACGCGATCAAATCACGAGGATTGAAGATTCTCGTCTTTAAAAATCACGGCTCAAATTGGCCGGATTTTTCTTTCTTGAAGATCCTCAATCTGTGTCCACCGACACAAAGTCAAAATTCTCCCCTGTGGATACATAAGATAAGTCCATACCTTTCTTTTTATTCCGATTTGTTAAATTGTGGAAAGAAATTCATGGTGTGGATAACTATTTGTGCTATGATGAAATCCAATAATGAGAAATTTTGGAGTGTCAGATCTGAAACTCTATTTAGCAGCAGACAAAGATCAAATAATTATTGTGCCCTTGTGCGTTTACAAGCGCTTCGTTAAAAAACATGAAGCCTTTCAACTATACTATGAGTTTTGGTTGGAATGATGCTTCTCTTCTAATACTTGCTGATTTTTGATATTTTTTATTGGCACTACAAGACAAATAATTGGGTTTATAAAAGAAGAGTGATGGTTTGAACTTTTCAAGCCTTGATTTCACGTAAAACTTTAAAAGTTCTTAGCCCATGCCTTTCCTCTTATTAGAAAGAGATTTTTGAGTCAATAAAAGTATATCTCTAGATCTGGTTTTTTAGCGTCAAAATTAATTGCTGACAACAAGGCATGTTGCTCGTCTATAGTATCGGCAATGTGTTTGTTAACCTTCTCTGCAGAGATGACAAGAAAAGACCAAGAGATGAAAGCAGATATTTCCTCCAAGTCAGATCTCCCACTTCCGGAAAATCCAAACAAGACAAAGGAAAAGATGGGTCAAAAAGAAAGGGGATTTTGGGATCTAGCAGGCCTGGTTCAGAAGGCCCAAACGAGTCAGTCTATACAAAAAAGAAAAAAGGCATCAGGTCGATTGGCTTAGGCTTGGGGGATTAAGCCTAGTCCAATTCGTTCAAATGGGTTGGCCCAGACAAACAAAAAATATGCAAATAAGAAGAAAGGAGAGTTCGGGTCGGCCCAAGAAAAACCCGATGGGTAGGCCCCAAATCAGTTCGGTTCCCGGTTTCTTCTCCGAGAAAACCCCTTGGCTAATCGGATGTTCCTCTTCTGACGCCGGAGAAAGTCACGATCAGCCCTCACTGCCGGTGATGCCAAGTCAGGCGATTGAGAATCTGGCCTCCCTGCATGACGGCTCTTCTCGGGCAGGTCGACTGTAGGCATGCGGCGTAACCTAACTCAGATAGAGATGCAGGCCAAAATCCCCAGGGCAAGCAGAGAAGACCCTCCTCGGAGGCAACCCATGCTCAAAGATACCCACTAGTCGTGGGCAACGACGCTCCAGTTCATCAGGGACTGTCAGCACATGGGCGCACGGGACTATAGGCATATGTTCTTCGGATCCGTCTCTCTCGAATCCACCAACTGTGATGGGTTGAGAACATGCACACCAATGCCAGAGGATGAAGGGCACGCCACTGCGAAGGTCCAGCGCCGGTGATGCGATTCACAGGATGTTAAAATGCAAATCCCCAGTACTTCGGGTTTTGCCCAGTTGGACATTGGAGCCCCGAATGGAGAGGCTGCCTTTTTTATAAATCTGCACCTCCGAGGCGACGGCGATAGCAACGCTCCACTCCATTCAGAACTCACCGAGTCAAGAAGGCTTACGGATCGGCCATGGCTAGAATTTTCAGGAGTGTTGGGCACTGGGTCTTAAGCTCGAGCCAGACGTTGGAGGAGAACAACATCCGATTCGAACCCTTCAACTCAGTTCTTGACGTTGTTTGCAGGAAGGCCAAAAATTGCGATTGCTTAAAAACTTATGTTATCCGGATAATCTCAGATTGAAAAATCCCAAACTCCAAGCTCCTGTTTGCATTCATAGATGGCGATTGTAAGGAAGATTCCAGAAAAATCAAAGGTTGTAGATGGCGATAGTAAGGAAGTGCTGGTATGATCGCACCCAGGAGAATCAGTGCTGGTTTTCAGTAGGGAGAATGAGATGGCTTCAGAGGAATAGGGGAACTCGAAAGTTGCAGTTAGAGACCAAGAAGGGTGCCTCACCGACAGCCACAGAAGGTACTGACTTCTTTCTTTGTATTCAAAATCGGGCCAACTTTTAGGAAGATGCAGAGGTGATAAACGGTGCGTTTTGGACAAGTTAGTTAATGCACTCCAGCTTTGTTTTGTCCCCTTCCACAACACAAAGTCCAAGGATTTCACTCTTTGCCGGATGACCGAGAACTTCAATCTCAAAGTTTGGACAACCGAGACAAGCCAATGTTGTTTGTGTCAAAAATACAAAGAAAAGGAAGGAGAAGCTAACCCGGTTCGGTTCCCGACTTCATCTACAAAAAGTACCCATATTTCCACCAAAAGTTAAAAAGAGACCCTCGTTAATGGGAGATCCAACAAGAGTCGAAATCAGTGGAAGGTGAGACCAAAACATGCATAGCCTCGAAGTCTTCGACGCGGCACTGAGCCCAGGGGTCCGAGTTCGACAAAACCCAGAACGTCTCCTCCTCGGGTCAACCTTTGGATCGAGTCATTGTCTCGGAGATCCGGTCTCCCCAGCCACCCAGATGGTCGTCGAAAGCATAGTTTTTCGTTTCAGTTCGAGCTCCAGATTAACTCCGATCCCGATCAATCCACGGCTTTAGAAGAAACCAGAGACCCAGAACCCCCGAACCAGCGACAAGTTCATGAAGTAGGACAGGGACGGCTTTGCTACTAATACCTGTAGGTTCACCGAGACACTGGCGCGTGTAGCTGCTCAGATGATTTTTGAGTTGAAGTCAGAGTGACCCGCTGAAGAAGAAGAGCAATATTTAGGCTTTATGGCCGAACCGAAGATTTTCCATGGCTGAAAACGTGAAAAGAGGCTAACTTTTCGAGCCGATCAATGTCAAACTGATAGTCAAAGGAGTTATTGATCTTAGATGTTAATTTTTGGCAAAATCATCACCAAACCCGGGTTATGAAAGTGTCATTCCAGACGTTGAACCAGTCCGAAGGGCTAGTCCAGCGCCCAAAACTCATCTCGGTGTTCCAGACAACGCTCAGAACAGAGAATGGGACGTAGTCATAGGACCCCCGAGCTCTGGTTTTCGCGGCTCAGAAACTGTGAACCTCCGAGACTCACCCAGAAGGTTCTGGACCTCCGAGGCCGACATAAACCCCCGAGTTAGTGCTCTCCTTTATCAGAAAACAGAACAATTGAAATACAAGGTCAAGGTTGGCCATTGCTGGTTACGCGGATGTACAATTTTTCTGAACACCGAGGCAAAAAAAAAATTAAAAAAAATTGAAGAAAGTAAACTCTGAGGTGGCCACTCTCCGAAAAGAATACTCCGAGGCATAATAACCCTCCAACGAAAGTTAGATCCGAGGTGTTTTACCGAGGAGGAAAGTTAGATCCGAGATGTTTTACCAATGAGAAAAGTTAGATCCGAGAGTGTTCTACCGAGTACAAAAGCTAGATCCGAGGTGTTTTACCAAGGAGAAAAGATAGACCCGAAGGTGACATACCGAGAAGAAAGTATAATCCGAGAAGTTTGATCCGAGGGCGTTCTACCAAGGAGAAAAGATAGACCCGAGGGTGTTTTACCGAGGCAAAAAAGTATGTACCGAGATGACACATACTGAGAGTATTATTCCGAGAGTACTATCCCGAAGACCCTATGCCCGAGCTCCTAGTTCCAAATGGCACACTCCGAGGACCCCTCCAGATTTGCCATCCTCCGAAGGGCACAGTCACGTGTCGAGGGACCAATCCGAACCGAGGGTCTAGCTTGAAGAACTCTCCCATAGAGCCCCATATCAAGTGGCGTGCAAGATAAGGAACTCCAAGTAAGACAGTTCATCAAATTCACCAGATAAGTTCATACTCTTCTTTTACAAACATGTTTAAGGATAAAGTAAGGATAGGCAGAAAAGATATAGGGAGACAACCCCTACAGGTCAGTCCAACACCGAGAGCCAGGGAGGCAACCCTGCAGAGAAAACAAGGAAAGTCTCTCGGTTAGTCCAACACCAAGAGCCAAGGAGACAACCTTGCAGAGAAAACAAGGAAAGTCTCTCAGTTAGTCCAACACCGAGAGCAAGGAAGAACAGACAGTCCCCAGGTATTGATTGATCTCTGCTAAGAATAAAGCAGCAGTCCGAGACAGAATGAAAGCACTTCTTCATCAAACTTCTCCAAAGATGATCAAGCTACATCAGCGTCCATCTGACTCCTCCCCTCGAACGACTCGAAAGAGTTATGGTGGGGATGCTCAGGAAAGAAATCCGCCCGAATCCTTTCCTCGAACAACCCGAAAGGGTCATGGAAAGGATACAAAGGGTTGAAACCCTCCGGTTGGGGGTTTTCGAAGGATGAGGACTAGGATCCGCCCGATTGCTTTCCTCGAACAACCCGAAAGGGTCATGGAAAGGATACAAAGGGTTGAAACCTCCCGGTTGGGGGTTTCCGAAGGATAAGGTTATGGATATGCCGATTAGAATCCGCCCGAATCCTTTCCTCGAACAACACGAAAGGGTCATGCAAAGGATACAAAGGGTTGAAACCTCCCGGTTGGAGGTTTCCGAAGGATAAGGTTAAAGATATCCCGAATACTTTCCTCGAACGACCCGAAAGGGTTATGGAAAGGATACGACGGCGGGATTGCAGGTTTTCGGAAGGACAAGAACATCCAAGATAGAATCGGCCCAAGTCCTTTCCTCGGACGACCCGAAATGGTTATGGAAAGGACACCAAGACAAGAAAACCTCTCGGTTAGAGGTCTTCAGATGCTATGAATACGGATCATCTAAATTCAGAGATGAGGAAATTGAAAGGTTAAGATTTCAATTCAGTAATTTCATTTCAGTAATATATAAAGTCTTCTACAGGTTACAAAGATTTCAGAAAGGAAGGTAAAGCTCAGCGACCTGACTACCCACCTCGAACGACTTAACCTGCGGTCACAGACTAAAGTTATGGGGGGTAGCTCAGAATGATAAAGTTTAAGGAAAGATCCAAGAAGATAAAGATTCAGGATGACAAAGGTTCAGGGAGATAAAGTTTCAGAAGACAAAGCTTTAGGACGACAAAGCTTTAGGATGACAAGGCTTCAAAATGATAAAGTTTCAGGAAGGAAAAGCTTTAGGAAGGTATGAGGATAAAACCTCTTTAAAAAATCATCAAGTAAGACTCAACACTTTGATGCAAATAGTTTTTTTTCTCCTCTGTAAAATTTTTCAACAAACCGATTGTTCAAAATTTTTTGGGGTAGCTTAAATTTCAAAAAATTAGACCAGTTCTTCCCTCGGAAAAAACTGACACAAACCGATTGTTTGTTCGAGTTTTGGGGGTAACTCTAGTATAAAAAGTAAGATTTATAAGAAACCGAGATATGTCTCGGAAGAACTTTTTGAGTGAGAAACTTTAAACTTTTTTCCAGGTAAAGATGTTCAATTCAGTTTGAAAAATTATGAGGTTCTACGGCTAATAAGATAAGGAAAGTGAAAGTCAAAATGTCCAAGACTTCCATTCATTAACATTGAAATTTTGTTCATTACAAAAAAATTTTACATGAAAAAGAAAAGATACATTTGAAAAGGAAAGTTCAAGTATTTACAGGTTGAAGCCCTGAGACTCACTCCGAACTCCGAGATCTCTTTTACACCATCATCCAGGATACCAAGAGGACTTGACTATCCGCCTTGAACGACTTAGCCCGCGGTCGCGGACTAAAGCTATGGGGGGTAGCTCAACAAAGTTAAAGCTTCTACAAAGGGAAAATCACCGAAGCTACACCAAACTCTCAAATTAAGATCTCTCAGGAGCAACTCGAACAAAGATACGGGGAGACAACCCCTATAACAAACCATACGGGGATATCACTTCTACAAAAAATAACCAAGTAAGTTCATCGCTTCTAAAAGATTTTTTCATATTATCCTCGATCATAACTTACACAAACCGATTGTTTGTTAAGTTAAGGAGGATAACTCAAAGTAAGATTTTTCTCTCCTAGTCACGGAGTTCAAAACAAAAGATTTTTCCCTCTTCAGCTCGGAGGTTAAAACAAAAGATTTTTTCTCTCCTGGTCACGGAGTTCAAAACAAAAAGATTTTTGAAAAAAAAGATTTTTCTTACCCTCCTCGGAGTTAACTTACGCAAACCGATTGTTTGTTCAAGTTATTAGAGGATAAGTGAGAATTGATTTGTTATGGAAAGTTTTTCCATAACAAAGAATTCAAACATTACAAAGTTCGAAAATAAAGATATTCACAGGTGAGACCAAGCTAGATCGTATTCAGATTAGAAGATTCGGTACGCCAAGCACAAAACCTCGGGCCACCAGAAGCCCCTAGTCGTTATAAGTCTCGGACAACCAAAGTCTCAGCGCTAGTCTGGGCCTCCGAAGCCCCCAAGAGAGATTTTTGTGGAAGCGGTCTACGAAGCACTACCGATGAAGAAGCTTTGGGTATGTTAAGCCTTTTCTTCAACGGTTTACCATTTTTTGTCAGACAGAACCTTGATCTCAGGAAAGTTGTACGCAAAGTGTTCTCTCAGAGTGGCATTTCACCACAATCTTGGTGAAATCAACTACATCAGTCCGATCCATCTCCTACCGAGAGTAGGAGATCATTTTTACAACTTTGGCCCTACCGACAATATTATGTAGAGGCATTTATGAAGAAGATATCTATGAGAAGTTGCTATTAGTACTATGACAGATCACAAGTTGGATCCACTCAACCCGATCCAAGGAGGAGATAAACATTTAGCAACTACTTCAGGGAAATCAAGTATCAGTTATCCCTGGTAGAATTGGGATAGGACTTATGGTCCAATCAGATAAAAAGAATGATCAGATCAGAAGTCTAAGAAGATATCAAATTAGAAGTCTAATAAAGGATCAGAGTCCAATTAGAACTCTGATATCAATTCTAGATCTCGATTAGAACTCTGACAGCAGTTTTAGATCGACAAGGAGCAGGAATTCTAATCCTTCCAGAGATTCGAGGCATTATTCGTCATAATTACTTTGAAAGAGGCGGCAATTGTTAAATACAGGTTATGGAAGATCCAGATTCAAAAATTGAGGTATTTAATTCTCTTACATTCTAAATTCAAATAAGAGAATTAGGGGGGTAACTGTTGGGGATAAAATTAGCTCCAAAGACACGTGGGCCTAAGGAAGTATCGGGGGCCGAGCCCATCGGGTTGGCCCGGCTAGATCAGACCTAAGTACAAGACCATTCGTTATTTCCAAAAAGACGGATATTCAAAATATATCAAGATAGACTTCTATCCCATCAAATATGGGATAAGGTACCTAATAGAATGACATTAGCTAAAGAGAGTGTCATATCCAGTTTGGACTCTACTACCCAATTTGAATTCTATGAAGATAAGACTCAAGACTATGTGATCTAGGACTCAGACTCCTGATTAGAAAGATAAGATTCATGACTATGTGATCTAGGACTCAGACTCCTAATTAGATTATGCTCTAAGCACTATAGCAGTTTTATAACTGTGAACTGTGAGCCTATAAATAAGACTACTACGCCAGGTATTAAAAACAAGCAGATTCTCTGAGCTTTTGAGATTACATATATTTTCCAGAAAATAAGTTTGAACTAACTTAGGCATCGGAGTGGGGGTCCGGTCGGCACCCCCATAGTCCGACGAGCCGTTTATTATTTTGCAGATTACGAGGAGAGCGAAAATTAAGGAAGGCAACACATCACCGTACCGGAAACTGTACCAACAAATAATAATAATAATAAACTATTTTGGCAAACCAAATCACTAAAAGCCACACAAAAAACTCCCCAATAGTCTCAGCAAAATGGTAATTTTTGTTTGGTGACTGTTCACTAACCAAAAGAATAAAAAATCATAAAATTTCTCTCTCCCTTTTTATTTCTATTTCACACTCAAAGCAAAAGTTCATTTTTCACACTCTGCTTCTCAACATTTATAATGAAAGCATATGACATTTTTTGAAAAATATGACCATTGAAAGAAGACAAATTTAAAAAAAAAATGGCTGATATGATAAAACAAATATTAAAAAACATAACCATTAGGAAAAGACAAATTTTTAAAAGGAAAAAGTACATACATCCTCCTCAAATTACCATTCAATTGTCAATGTCCCCCCAAACTATCAATTATGTCAATCCCCCCCCCTCTCAAACTACTAAAAAATATCAATGTTCCACCGAATGACAAAAATACCCTTTATAAAATTATTAAAATTTAAAAAAAAAATATAAAATAACAAACAGTTATACAAAAAAAAAAACAAAAAAAAAGGTTTTATTTATTTTTTTCGTTTGTTTTTTTATTTTGTTTTATTTTTATAATTTTTAGTTTTTTTTTTTAAAAAAAAAAAATCGTTCTTTTTTCCTTTTTTTATTGTAATTTTTTTTCTTTAATTTTTGTTTTTTTTTTTTAATTTGTTTTTTAAAAAAATAATTTTTTTTTTGTTTTTTTTTTAAAAAAAAAAATTAGTTTTTTTTTTTCGAATTCATAAGGACATTTTTGTCTTATTTTTTTTAAAAAAATCATGGTCATTTTTGTCTATTTGTTGGTCTTAGGGAGGATATTGACATTTTTTAGTAGTTTGAAGGGGAATATTGACACAATTGGTAGTTTGGGGGACATTGATAATTGAATGATAAATTGAAGGAGATGTGTGTTTTTTCTTTTTTAAAAATATGACAAATATTCAAAAATACGATCGTTAAAAATATACAAACATTCAAAAATATAAATGTAAGAGAAAGAATAAAAAAATCTTTGAAAAATAATATTTAAATAGAATAATAAAAATAGATAGCTTAAAATGATGATGTTGTTGTGGTGCTTGAAAAAAAAAACAATAGATTGCTAAAATAGATAAAGACAATTTTTAGCTTTTTTTATTTTTTATTTTTTTTGACATATCCTTGCAAGAGGAGAGGAGAGATTCGAACTAGTGACTTCTATTTCATAAAGCATGGTTCCCGGCTGATTAACCTACCCTTTGGGAACACCATTTTTTTTTTTAGCTATTTTGAGGCTATTGAGAATGATCTAACCCTCCTACAAGGTGCTTAATTCAACCAGAAAACACAATTAAGCCCTCAGACACATCTCCGATTCAATCAGCAATCTCAAGCAAAAAAGAAAAGACACAAGATCTTTGTATAAATTCGTAACAACAAAATGAAACGTAACAACTCAAACAAGAGGATATATGCACATATAGTGTTTGGTATTATTTTCCATGTTGAATCAATGAATCTTGATAACCACAACAACTATGGTTTCGCGAAAGGTTAGTAGAGATATCCTTTCTACTCCTATATGAGCAACAAAAAAAAAAATTAAGCCCGTTTGAGTATGAAATTACCACCTGTTATTGACAACCCAACCAGCAATTCCACCAGCTTTTTCCATAGCTCTCCTCCACCTCGAAACCTCGTCCCTCCCAACCCTCTCTTCATGGTTTCTAAAATGTTCTTTGAAAGGTCCTCCCTGCTTCCGCACGTGCGACGGGTCGACTCGGTAGAACACCGGGAGTATAAGCCTCCGGCACTCGCAGATCTTGGAAAGTTCCTGAAGGCACCTCCGCGACGACGCGTAGTTCGGGGAGAGGATGACGATGGAAGCGGCCGAGTCCTCGATGGCCTCGAGCAGACTCGGCGCGATCTCGTCCCCGCGGCGCAGGCCCTCGTCTTCGCGGAAGACCCGGACGCTGTGTTTCTCGAACGAGTCGTAGAGTTTGGGAGTGATGGTGTGGCGCGTGTCTTCCTCTTTGAAGCTCAGAAAGACGTCCCAACGATGCCTGGAAGCTCCCGGAGCGGATGAAATGGAAACGGCGTCGTTGTCCATCTCTGTTGCCGTGTTCTTTAGACGTTAACAAAGATTAAAAAAAAAAAATTGTTCGTTTTCGTGACAGGGTAATCAGAGTTTTTGACAGATACGAGATTGCAATTGAGACGCATTCTCTGCTTTTGTAACAAGAATGGCATATCGAGCAAACATAGCACCTCTGCGTTTTTTTATTTTTTTTTTATTTTAAATCAAAAGCATTTCAAGTAACACTAATTATCGAGAGCTTCTACGCATGCGCAACGCATCCGTCTCTCTTCAGTCTTTTTTTCACGTGTCATTTTGTTTTCATTTTTTCTTAACAAAAAAAAGCAATCAAAACATCGTACCCTCCCCCACCGACCGGAATCCGACGCCCTTGCTCCTCCCGACCACAAATTCGGCACCGGCGCCCATCGACGATGCTCTCTCTCTCGAATGGTCTACTCCGGCGCCCACCGACCATATCTCCGACGCATTTGAAGCGGTCGGAATCCGACGCCCTTGCTCCTTCCGACCGGAAATCCGTCACCGGTGCCCATCGACGACGCTCTCTCTCTCGAACGGTCTGCTCCGGCGCCCACCGACCGGATCTCCGACGCCTTTGAAGCCCAGCTCGCTCTCTCTCGAAACCAGCCGACCGGATCTCCAACGAAGGCGACGTGAGGAGGCTGCCCTTCGAAGACAACAGCTTCGACGTGGTGGTCTCCGAGGTGTTCCTCCACACCGTAGCGAAGGAGCACGGCCGGCACCGGCTCTCACCGACCGAAAATCGGCTCTCTCTCTCTCTCTCTCTCTCTCTCTCTCTCTTGAAGTCCCTCGAAACCAGTAGCACGGCCCACCGACCGGAAATCCGACTCCGACGCCTAGCTCTCTCGAACCCAGCACAGGCTGGACAATCCGTCGCCGACGACGCTGACGACGACGCTCTCTCTCTCTCTCTCTCGAACGGTCTGCTCCGGTGCCTACAGATCGGATCTTGAAACCAGCCGACCAAATCTCCAACGGAGCCGACGATGCCTTTCCAAATGATTTCATTTTTTTAATAAAATGTCAGTGCCACGCTGGAAAGAGACGGACATGAGGCTGAAGAAAGGCTCATGTTTAGCATTTCCCCTAATTATCATATATTATGGGCACGCCAACGGTTCATAGTTCATTCCCTTTTCTTGCTGACGGGGATTGATCGGAGCACTGATGATGGTAACTCATATCGTATTTGTGAGTTGAGATTGAATGCTATCGAGGTATTTATACAAGGTTTTATAGGCCAATTATAATTTAATTTATTTAATTAAACAAATTAAACTCTTCAATAATAATCATATAATTTTATATTGAGTTTGTATTAAATTTACAGGTTATATTAAAAATTATTTACAATTATGTGATGTCTTGAATTTGCGTTGTGTCTAAACATGTGTATAAATTTTTGTAAGTTAATCTTAATTTAATTTATTTAATTAAATAGGTCAGCATTTTAACTCTAATTTTTTAATTCTGTGTCAAATTTACAAGTCATGTCACAAATTACCGTCCTAATGGTGGAATGATAAATACAATAGCACAGCGAAGTGAATTGTTGTTTTTTTTTCTTTCTATTTTGTTACTTTTACATATATTTAGTTAAGAACTTAAACATTGTGTTGATTAGCTGTAGTGTGTGTGGGGCATGTCTTGGAAGTATGCAAGTGAGTTACCAGAGGCTTACAGCTAACTTTCCGTTTTTTTTAATAAAGCGACGCGTGGCGAATGGTTTGAAAAAATTAGCCACAAAACCAATTTATAATTAATTTTTTATTTTATTTTTTGTGCTGGTTTGGACCGTTTGGTGATCTGCTTGCTCTTTTAAACTATCATCGTTCTGGTTTTTGCATCAGTGCTAGGCAATTTGTAACGATTTTTATGCTACTGTCGATACAATTTACAAGTTAACATGATCGATTGAATGAAAATATAAGAATTAATTGTTGATTTTTCACCGGTTTCAGCTGAAACTGATTTCAGTTCAAAACATTAAAAAAAAAATTATGCCGAAAGGACCTTAGCGCAGCCCTCCTCACCATTCAATCCCTAGCGCAGCCCTCCTCACCATCTCCTCCCTCTTAGTCTTACGGGAGCCGGCGGCACCGACTCAGATCTCTGGCCTTCCTCGCCAGCGATCGGCCCCACCTTCGTCATCGACGGCGGAAGGTCCTCTCTCCTCGCCCGGTTGATCACCGTCACTGGCGACGGAAACTTCGTGTTCTCCGGCTTTTTCTGGCGGTCCCTCGGCGACGGAAGCGGCGAGTACTGCGTGAACCTGTCGACGGCGAGTCGGCGACGATCGCGTTGGAGTTTTCGGCGAGTCGCCGAGCTCGGATCGCATCGGCGAGTGCGGCGACTCCATGTGAGTCAACGACGACTCAGAGTTCCGACGACGATTTCTTCATGGTTGCTTTGTTAAGTTGGCGTTGCTGGCTTTGGGTTTGGGTTAGCATTTGGACGAGGAAGGGCAGTGGGAGACACTGAAACTTATATATTTTAAGGCCACGTTGGATTCCACGTCGGTTAGTAAAACTCTCGTGCTAAAAGTTTACGTACGTGTAGCCGTTTAGAGAACTTGATTGAAAGCACTCCTCTCTGCCGTTGAGAGGCTGGAGGTGTTCGTGGCACACAGATGAGAACACAGCGGAGAGCCCAAGGCATTTTGGCTCTAAAGGGTCCCACCTTTGTAATTGGCAGTCGTGGGAAAACAATAATTATCACCATAGGGTGGAGCTGATACTAGATCAGCTCAGAGTTGACGAACTTGTCGCTGGCTCCATCAATTTCATCTGTAAGTTATCTCTCTTAACCTCAATTCCTGAAACCCTAAGGAATCAAATTTTGATGTCTAAATTAAATCTTGTTATTATGTCACAGGTTGCCTGTTTAACTTGTGTATGTTGTTGTTGCGGTTGAGCCGTAGATTGAATTTCACGATGAATATACGTTGCTTCCAAAGGAACTTCTTTGCTGCTTCGTCCCCTCTGGTCCCAGTGCCACTTCCATCTCCAATGTATGACACTTTATGGCATTGCTTTTGTGTATTATGTAACCATTTCAGTATATTGTGGATAAGGATTTGTGATTTGTTCCATGCTGTAGTTCTTAAAATCCTTACCATCTCGTTTAATTCAATGGTTTAGATTTTGTCGTCTCTGTATTTACCACCTCTTCTATTTACTTTGTTTCATAATTGTATGCTGCGATGGCAAAATCTGAACCATTTAATTGGAGATAATAGTTAAGATTTTGAGAACTCTGTTGTGGAGTTATACTAGAAAATGTAGAGATCTTGATCCTTGGAGATACGAGTGAACATTGGCATTATTTGTATAATGCCACCATGATGAAGACCATGATTGCTTGGTTATGCCTTCCCAAAATTTATTATCAAAAGGGTATATTTGTTAATGTGTTTTGGAACATATTTTTTGTTTTTAGTTTGAAAAAGTGTTATGACGTGACATAAAGGTGAAAACAGTTTTGGGTATTTTGTGTTTTTGAGTTGTGTTAATGTTTTTGCTTTGAGAAGAAAAAAAAAATAAAAAAATAACATACATAGCTTGTTTTTTGGGTTTTGTAGGGAAACACATTTATGGTATTTAGTACCTAATGAGGTGAAGAATGAAACACTTCTTAATCAATATTTGGAACTTCTATCCCCGTGCGAGAGAGAGAATGTTTTCCGAATGAGTGGAGATCAGCTCCGAAAAAGAGCCTTGCTGGCCCGTGCACTGGTTCGCACTACGATTTCAAGATGTAGGTCCTCCTTTGCCTAATTCTTTCTCTCGTTCCTTCTTATTGTTATTCTTCATTTGCTTGTATCTTACTTTTAGGGTCGGTTGGTGAAGTGGTTCTTCTTAATTATATTTACATTGTATTCTCTGTGGTTTTGTCGTGTTTGTTGCGCTACTCAACGGATTGTGTATTTCAACCATGGTGTAGATTAGTTATATTGACAAGCATATTTTTTAGTGTGAATGAAGTGCATAGTGGATACTAACATGGCTTTTGTTTTACATAGGTTTAGGTGTAAAAAGATATTTTTAATTCCACATCATTTTATTTAGTTGCATATTTACTTTTTTCTTGTAGGAAGTGGTAGACAATGTTGTACAAAGAGGTTAGGTTTATATCTAAACACAATTTTTCTTTACTAGATCAGACAAATAGTCAAGTTCATCCAAGATCCTTGAAGTTTAGGAAGAATATCTATGGGAAGCCTGAGGTGAGTTTGTTTTCTGACATCTGATATGTAGTAAAACCTATTGTCTATTTTGTCATGGACCTTGCTCGATTCTTTTATCATCATATTCTTTCAAAGTTCATTTTCTTTTGTCATATTTTTTATAATATTTCTGATAGCATATTTGAATAGGTAGACTGGCAAGATGTTGATGACAGGCACCTACCACCCTTGCATTTCAACATTTCACACACTTCTTCCTTAATAGCTTGTGGAGTGACTGTGAATTCACCAGTAAGTATTGTGAATATCCGTGAGCCACATGTAAATTCTGCATATGCGATCTTTATATTCTCTTGTGATCATTATAACCTCTGCATATCATTATATTTATTGTTGCTTGTGTTGAAGAAACAATGACATTAGCTGATATGGTTCATTTTTCTAATTGTAGATTGGTATTGATGTGGAAGAGAAGCAACGGAAGTTAAAGAACAATATCTTAGCATTTGCTCGAAGGTACTTTTCTCCTTACGAAGTGGAACTTTTAACTGCTATTTCAGACCCTGAATTTCAGCGTCAGGAGTTAATAAAATTATGGACTCTCAAGGTGAGTTAGGTTGTGCTAATACTGATATGCATCAAGTACTTTCCATTCATTGTGACAGTTGGATGAAAATCTGATAAATCCTGATAAAGAGTCTCTTGATAGGTTCTACTGCAAATGTATGTGATGTTCTAAAGTTTGATAGCATACAATTTAGTCTACTTTGCTACAAGACTATATACTTATTCTATCTTCAAGCTGTACTTCTTGTAGACAAATGGAAGTGTATTCTGAACTTGTTAGAAAGTTTTACTTATTAAAAAAGACCTGTTAGAAAGTTCTACACAGCAGACAGTTCATTGTTGGATTCTCAGCAGAAGTTTTGCCTTTGAAGAAACTAGGAAGGACTAGCTATAGTCTTTCTAAAAGCATAAGTAGAATTACACTATCTAAGTGCGCGATGTATTGTTTCAAATTATTTGGATTTAATAAAGATACATGCGGACAAATTCTTCTGGAAATTTGTCTCTTTGTGGGTGTGGGTGTTTAGTTCTTCCCTTCCTTTTTTCTTTTTTCTTTTTTTTCTTTATATATATATAAGTAATTTCATTATCATTAATTAAGTGCAAAAGGGTGCAACCCTAACTATATAGAGAGAGTATAGAAGAGAATCCTTAATATGAAGAAAAAGAACAAAAATTCAAAAAATCTGTATTACTAGAAACAAGCAAACTATGATGGGCAGATATCCAAGTAGTTCTTCCTTTCCATCTATGGCAAAATTGTGCCTGCATGTCATTCTGCTGGGTTCAGAGATGTTGACATACCCAGCTGGTTTACCAGTGCTTCTATTTTCTTTGTGTGACTAAAATATACGATTTATTTATTTTTATGTATTTAGTTGTTCAAAAGTGGAAAAGAAAATCATAAATTATGAGACAAAAAGAAAGAAGAGCTTAAAAATATTGTTTTGAATTTACAGAACTTAAATGTTTCACTTGTAAATAATGCAAAGCAGTATGGATTTTAGCAGTTAGATACATTAAAGTACGCATACACTTTTACATGAACTCAAAGAAAATACAGTGACAGAATGATTGAACTTTGTGGCGAAAGAGCTACTTATCAAAAAAAAACTTTGTGGCCAAAGAGCTCTAGCTCAAAGGACACCTCCTCCAATAAGAATAGAGTGGAGGATGAGGTGGTGGATCAGGACCCACTAGATACATGTGTAAATTATTGGTAATAATAATAATAATAATATTTTAAAAAAAAAAAGAAAAAAGAAAAAGAAGAATGATTGAGCTTCGAGTTTAATGTACTATTTGTTTTCCTTTAGCTCTTTGTTATTGTTATGGATCACACTTTCAGGAGGCATATGTGAAAGCATTGGGAAGGGGCTTCTCAGGTGCACCTTTTAAGACCTTTACGATTCGGTTTCGGACTGCTATGGAAGGGGGCATTCATCTTTCCGGGCATAGAGAATCTGAGGTATCCAAATGCACTATTTTTTTTTGGGTGAATAAGAATTTATTAAGACAAACTCAAAGAATACGACGGGGCAAGGGAAACCCCAAGGGGAACTTGCAGCTACATCTAAGGCCTAACAAAAGGGGCCATAACACAAGCAAAAACAAAACAAACCAACACAACAAAACAAAACAAGGAGCCCTATCTATCATGGAGGATATTTTCTAAAAAGCCCCAGGAATCCACTAGCGTTCGATAGAGAGGGGAGGGATGAAACCCTGGCAAGGAATTAATCCTAGCTGTAACCCTGAATCAGATTACTGATAAGAGTACTAACCATACTACTGCACTTGTCGTGAAAAATCCTGGAGTTTCTTTCTCGCCAGAGGGAATAAATTGCAGCAGTAAACATCAGCTTGGCAAGTAGACAGAGGAGGGATATCCCTTTAAAATCAGTCACCGTTCTGTACCGAGTGTAATTCCAACTCTTATCATGCTAAGAGAAATTGCATTTGTCACCAAGGAGACTCCAAAGACTTCTAGAATCCAACTGCAATTAAGCCAGCTTCATAATTGTAAAATTTCAAAGCTTTCAAAGATAGTATGCCCTTCATAGTAAATTTGATCTAAAGTAAACTTTTGTAGCATAAACATCCTGTGGTATATTCCAAGTGCATTATTTTAGCTTTTAGCAAGTAAATTCTCATAAAATGTTGATCTTGAATACACAGATGAAATCTCTTCCTTTTTTTTATTATGCTCAGGTATTTGATATAGTCGTTGATTCTTTTGATGACCCCAAGAATCTCACAAACAATTGGCAATTTGCACTCTTGAATTTGGCCGGTTCTCATTATGCTGCCATATGCACGGAAAAGGATGGAACCACTGGAGGTGAGTCTGATTTTTCTATCTCTAAAATAAAATTATTCGAAAGCATAGCTGTGTTTTTATGTCGTGTTATTTGCAGGCAAAGGGACCCTTCCAATGAAATTGACAGTGTGGAGAACCATTCCATTTGTTGAAGATGAATGTGTTTCTGGAACTGATGCTGTTGTAGCAATAGCTGGCTTGACTTAAGCAATTGTGATTATGGTCTGTGTAATGAGCTCAATTCTCTGACATTGGATTTCCAAATTATGTGATTTTAAAGCAATTGGAAGGCTAAACTTTTACGTTCTTTTCTATCAGCAATGCACTTATATATTGCCTGTAGAATGGAATGGATATCAGATTTTGTAAGAGATGTATATAATGTACATTTCTTTTCTATTTTAGAGACCAATTTCTTGCATCTTTGTGGTGCTTGCCAAGTTGAGCCTCTGGCGTTTGTAAAATTTTTATATGTTGGTCGTTGGTAATAGTTTTAGACCTCCAGAAAACTATGTGGTTATGTTGTACAGAGTCGTCACTGTTAATGGTAAGGCTTCGATGTATATTAACTATTTTATTTGGAAAAAATAAAAAATAAATAAGAAACCGTAGTATAATCAGATGCTTCATTGATGTTATACTATAAAGCACCTATATAAATGTATGACTGTCATAATAATGTGTTAGTCAAAATTAGCAAGGATTAATTTTTACTGTCATATTAATCTAGTTATATAGTAATAGTATAACAGTCTATTAAATAATATTTTTCATAAATGTTGAGTCCGAAAGCATTAGATTAGATCGGTAAAACACTCTTTCTGAATCATTCGCATCTGTTATGTAAAGTATTTAGCGATATTTAATAAGGAATGGACATTAACCTTAATGGATTAGATTGGTAAAACACTCTTTCTGAATCATTCCCACGTAACATGTAAAGTACTTAGCGATCTTTAATATGGAATGAACATTAACCTCGATTAGGTGGTATGATGTTACTCTAACCAACATTTTTTTTTTTTTTAGATGAATAAAATCTTTTATTGATCACCAAACAGAATAAACTCCATAAAACCTGGAACTCTGTCCCAAACGGAACACAACACCCTGAGGCCATAAAACAAGCCAAACTCCAAAATCAACTGCAATCTCACAGGGAGCATAAAATGCTCATGTCTAAACAACAGACTAAGCACTTGATCTCAGATACAGCAACTACAACAAATCAACAGAGACTCAAACACGCACCCAGCTACAAAACAGAGTACACTAAATCAAATTCTGCAGATTCCATCTAGATACAAGGAACAAAGAATTTTGGAGGTTCTTGAAATGCCTTTCAGCTATGAGCCTAGCTTAGACTTCCCACCTAATATGAGTCAGGATTGCTTCCTCATTGTATGGAGTATTGTTATGTAGAAGATCATTTCTCTGCCTCCATAAATTGTACACGGTAGCCCCAAGACACAACCAGCCCAAGCTAGCTTTTAAGTTTTTACCCTATAGCACCTTCAAACCCCAATCTTCTATATTCTTCCAATCTAAAGGCACATTGAAAATGGAACAATCAGCCATGATTCCAATCCAAATTCGACGACCGAAGCTGGACCTAAAGAAAAGGTGGTCGCAGCTCTTTTGAGTGCCATAACAGAAAAGACACAAAGTCTTTCCGGTTTAACCCCATCCCCTCATTCGCTGTTTTGTGACCAAAGCATTTCGAAAAACAAGCCAAAGAAAGAGGAAGTGACGATGGATAGAATTGGGAAACCAAACTATCTTCCACCAACTGACAACTGAATGCACCTCTCTCATATTTTCCTAAGCATCCGCACAATTATATTGTCCACTTCGAGAGTTCCACACAGGTAAATCAGCATCCCCTAACTCAACTGCATGAAGCTTGCTCTGCACAGGGGCAGACCCACGTATGGGTTGGGGGGACAAATGTCCCACCAAAATGTTTAAAAATATCCTTAAATATACCTATTTAATAATTTTGTTTTTCCAAAATGATACTTTTGTCCCCCCAATATATTATTTGTGTCCCCTTTTAACTTTTTTTTTTTTTAGTTTTGCCCCATCTTTTAACACAAAAATCTAAAATACCCCATTCATTTAATTTCCTTCCATATTCTAGTTGGCTTCTAACTAGAAATTCAATTTGGTTTAGGACTCTGAAGATGCGAAAAAAAAAGTTAAATGGTTTGGGTTTTTTGAGTGGTTATTCTAAGTGACTTCTAACCAACAAACAATTTTTTGAGTGGTTATTCTGCAATCATTTGGATTCACAATAGTTGTTTTAGCATCACAAGTAAAATGGTTTAATCATTTGTGATTTCACCATTGTTTAGCTCGACTCATGTCATTGTTATTTGGTGCTTTAAGAAATTGTTAGAAAAAAGAGTGTACGATCATAAGTATCATTTTTATTGGACCCTATAGATTATGTTTAGTTTTTTTTACTAGTTTTTTTTTTTTTTTTTCCCTAAGCAATTTTGCTAGTTGTTTATACAACTGCGTGTTTGTGATGCCATGAGATTAAATGTAAGACTTCAATGCTTTTATTTAATATCAATATGCACAAACCCAAATATATAAAGATTTTATATATCTATATGGTTTTGTATTAATGTAAGTCCGTCTCTCCAATAAAAAATAAAAAAAATCGTCCCCCCATACTAAAAATTCTGGTTCCGCCCCTGGCTCTGCACCTCAACAAGAGCATCTGATCAAGCGTGATGCCATAACCAATCTCCATTTTTAATTATAACATCAAGTTTGAAATGCAGAGATAAGCCAGAATCATGAACAATCTTATATCTAAAAGTATCCAAAAGTAGCTTGCAGAGTACCAATGATCCAGCTACAAGAACACCTGAGAAACATTCCCTACCTTAGAACGGATGAAACTTTTGGCTATATCTCAGAGCTTAAAGATTTTACTCCAACTCCAACTCCAACTCCAGCTCCAAGGACATGATGCTGGAATAGAAACCTTCCCAAAACTTCTACCCTTTGGCCGATTAGCTAGGATAGCCCCTTGACGATCATTTAGTAACCGGTGCATTTTGATACATCCACGTGATCCATTTTAACGGCTCGTGATGCCCCAAAACAAAATATTACGGTACTACGCGAAACACAAGCTTACAACCTAGATAGAGAGATAGAACCAACAGATGACGAAATCTCTGTGTAATTTCAGTGGATAAAACCCCTACACACACACACACACACACGCACAAAGAAGGAGAAAGAAATGAAAGCTTGAAATCCTCCGACTCTGATTGAATGGATGCCGTACAAGTCTCCACCGTTGCTTCCCGCCATTTCTCCGCAGCTTCTCATTCCTTCTCGACGAGCCGTAGAAGCTGGTGGTGCCGTGACGGCTCGAACGACGCGAGGAAACCGAGTCGATTTCGCTCATCGTGGACTGGTTCGAGCAGTCCCACGTCGCTCTCTTCCAGAAATTTGATTACTGTAAGTCAAATAAAGCACCAATAAGCTCGTACGTGAAGTGGGTTCAAGTTACTTGTTTACAGGATCAATTTCTCATATGTGAATTGGGTTCATATTTCTCACAGAGAGAATTATGGGGTTGGGTGAACTCCAAGAGTGTTACTGTGGGAAGAGGTGCGCATGGTGTTGTTGTGAGAGCTGAGATGTTTGGGCAGCTCACAAGTGGCCTTGAGGCCGCATGGAATAAGCTCAAAGGAGAAGGTTCCGTTTTGGCTTTGCATTTACATAATTTAACCAATTATGCCCATGTGTGATGAAACAACAAAAAATGAGCTACTTTAATTACATGAAGAGGTGTATAATACACATGGGTGCATGGGTTTTGTATAACTTGTATAAGTAGATTAAAGTTTGAGTGAATTCCCTTTGCTTCAGAGGTTTTGACCAAGGAAAATATAGTGGAGCCGATGCGGGATATAAGGAGAGCTCTTTTGGAAGCAGATGTAAGTGAGTGAGTTTGTGACTGTGTTTGTGTGTTGTTTGAGTTTTTTGATGGATATATGATAAATGGAATAGTTATTAGCTGTTCTGTTGACAGGTGAGCCTTCCTGTTGTACGGCGGTTTGTGCAAGCTGTTAGTGAGCAGGCTGTTGGTGTTGGGTTGATTCGCGGGGTGAGACCGGATCAGCAACTGGTTAAGGTATGAAGACTACATTCTATTGATTTTATTAAGTCTTCAAGTTCAATTAAACTGAAACCCTTATATAACATGCGTATAATTGTTGTTTAACATGCTTTAGTTAGTTCTGGCTACCAGACTTTGCTGTTCATCTAGGGCTCAATTGGATATATTCACTGTTACTAACTTGACGAAACAGAGATTTATATTCACTTTTGGAAATTGCATATCTCTTGATCTTTGCTGTGGTAGATTTCTATGGACCATTATCACTGGTTGACATGGTAATTTGTCCTTCAATTTCATGTTTTCTTATATATAATATTAGCATGAGATAGGACGGCTCTTGTATCAAAACATACTCTTTTTTTTTCAATAACGAAGTCATGAGTTTAACGTGAAAGCAAGAAAAAAGTAGGTAATCTCTATTGAATTTTTACCGATGATGTAAGAATGAGTATTTATTTTCTGTTTCTTGCAGATTGTAAATGATGAGCTTGTGAAATTGATGGGTGGGGAGGTATCTGAACTAGTTTTTGCAAAATCTGGTCCCACTATAATACTATTAGCTGGTCTACAAGGAGTCGGAAAAACAACTGTCTGTGCAAAGTTGGCTTATTATCTTAAGAAACAGGTTTACTCCCAAAAGCTCCCCTTTTTCTTAGAGTTGGTGCTTTTATATTGATTGCCGGTAGATAGTCTAGTTTGTTGCTTGACCTTACTGACACCAATGACATAATATTGACCACAGGGAAAGAGTTGCATGCTGGTTGCTGGAGATGTGTATAGACCAGCTGCTATTGATCAACTTGTTATTTTGGGTGAACAGGTAATGGTACTTTTTTATTGTCAATGAGGTTTTGGGGGTTGCAATTTGAAGATCAATGTATCATTTCAATCGTCTATCATTCTTGCAATCCATGCTCTGTTTTATGCTATATGAAATATTGTTATAAGCAGTAGACAGGGCACTCTGACAAATTAGAGATACAAACTAGTTTTGATTGGTGAAATGCTCAACGTGTTTGTGTTTTCTTACTTAAAGATAACAAACTGAAGATGGAGGTCTCTGATGAACTTGATGTGAACTGGTGTTTCAAACTTAAAGCAGAAGAACAACTTGGAGCAAGAATAGAATATTGTGAAGAGGAAATGTAGGAAAAAAGATTCAGATTTTGATGGCTTTGTGCCATTTGCTTATTGTACCACCTAAAGACTAGACAATGAATGTAAAAGTAATTAAAGAAATATTTCTTGCTATGAGGTAACAACTTGTTTATATGTTGCTAAGTGGGTTTTGTAGCATGTAGGCCCTTTCTTTTGATATATGTGAGTCAATCATTTGCCATGAGTGATCTGTTTCCCCATTCTGGCCACTTAATTTGAGTAGTTCATCTCGACTTGCTGGCACTATATTTAATTATTTGTCTACAAATAGAAGAAACAAGAGCATAAGAAGTGGGTTGTATAGTTTTAGATCTAAGCCATGATTTGGAAAAAATTTCGATTTGTTCTACTGGCCATTTATCTGATCTTCTGATTTTTCCAACTTAAATTCTTGATTAGCATTATTATTTAATTCATTTTCACATCAGTTATAGCTTGTGACAGGTGAATGTGCCTGTTTATACAGCGGGTACTGAGGTTAAACCTTCAGAAATAGCCAAGCAAGGTTTAGAAGAGGCCAAAAAGAAAAACATAGATGTAGTCATAATGGATACCGCTGGAAGGCTTCAGGTAGTACTTCGTATATATGTCATCTGCAGTAATTTCTTTGATAAATTATATGTTGATGTCGATAATATCAGCTGAATCACTACTGCTTATACCTTGATATTCAATGGTATTTGTTACATTGTCAATTTTTTTGAACAGATAGACAAAGCAATGATGGATGAGCTGAAAGAAGTGAAGCGGGCATTGAATCCCACAGAAGTTTTGCTTGTTGTTGATGCGATGACTGGACAAGAAGCTGCAGGTACTTAAAATTTCTTTTCACTCATCAAGAGTGAAATAAATCAAGGTATACATCTTTAGTTTCCTACCTATGCAATAGTGGTTATGAAAAAACAATATTGTATAATGAGCTAAATTCAGAGGCATATGGGGCTTATGAGTGTTAAGGTCAGATTTATGATGATCACATTGTTATTGATTTAATGCCTTTATGATTTTTGTGTTTTATTTGGCTACTGATGCAGTACTCCTAAACTTTAATCTCACCCTCTTCTTATGTAAATTTACAGCCTTAGTGACAGCATTTAATCTAGAGATTGGGATTACGGGAGCCATTTTGACAAAACTGGATGGGGATTCTAGAGGTGGAGCTGCTTTGAGCGTTAAAGAGGTTTGCCTTGTCAACCTTATGTTTTCATCCTATAATTTTATTCCGAATGAGTTTCTTCCTCAAGATAGAATTTGTTATACTTTTTTTTCCCTAAAGCTCTGTACTTTATCAGTGATGTTTGCAATACCATCTGTCTATTAATTTTAGCTTACATGCCTTTAGAGCTAGTTCTATTAATTTGATCGTTCTCATTTGTGTGTGTGTGTTTGTGTTTATTTAAGCATGCAGATTGTTGTAGTTATGGATGATATAAGTATTTGTGATTTAGTCTACGGTCTTGAGGTAGTATTGTAGGGCAATTGGGTATGAGTTTTAGCGGCAGTTTGGGAAAAGCATTAAACTTAGGCAGTTGTCATAAAATAACTGACTAATATAAATTTGGTGAGCCCAAAATGAAGTAAGGCTGATCGATTTTCTCTAATATCATTGGACCTGTCCGACCCACTTCATGAAAATTCCTACAAACACTCACACAACCTCCCCCCCTGCCTCCCTCCCCCCAACACACACATAGACGCTTAGAATGGGCATGCATGCAAAACAAGCATGCTTCACATAAGTTTTAGCTGTTATCAGGTAGGTTTCCATGGCGCTGTTGCAAATGGTAGTATTTTATATTTGTAACTACTGGCTTCTCTATCAAGCTTCTATGCCTTGCTATTGTCATACAATTTCGGCAATTACAAAAATCAAGGGTTGGGGAAAAATACTAAGGTTGAGGCAATCATTTGATGGCTCTGAATGGAAATGGCCAATGGATCCATCCTCGGTTTGGCTGGAATTAAGTAGAGACTCCAACTGATTTGTGAATGGTTACAGGTATCAGGAAAGCCAATCAAGCTTGTAGGGCGGGGAGAGCGTATGGAGGACCTTGAACCTTTCTACCCGGATCGTATGGCAGGACGTATCCTAGGAATGGGAGATGTCCTCTCCTTTGTGGAGAAGGCACAAGAAGTTGTAAGTTTTGGAAAATTCCATTTCATATTTATATTAAAAGGAAGGAAAAAAAATTAATGGAGTTGTTGATTAAATCATCTTTCTAGATGCGACAAGAAGATGCTGAAGAGATACAAAAGAAGATAATGAGCGCAAAGTTTGACTTCAATGATTTCCTAAAGCAAACTCGAGCTGTTGCACGTATGGGTTCCATGACTCGTGTTATAGGAATGATCCCTGGTATGGGGAAGGTATGAAAGCCTCGTTTCCATTGTTCTTATATTTTAAATTCGCTGGTAGGTATAGTATGAAAGCCTGGTTCCAATTTTTAAGTTTTCTGCGCCTCACTTTTTATATTTTTTTCTTGAACATCTTGAGAAGCGTTATTACGCTACTGTTCTTGTGGCCATTGTCCAGTTTTACTAATAGCTGAAGTGTGATAATTGACGAGATCAATTTGATTCTTCAGTGTTATTATTTGTGTTTTACACTGTGGAGTTAACTTCCCCATGTGTGTGCAATCAGGTTACTCCTGCACAAATTCGAGAAGCAGAGAAGAGTTTGAAGATAATGGAAGCAATGATTGAAGCAATGACCCCTGGTCTTTTCATCTCTCTGCTTTTAATTGAAAGTATTTTTGATAAATGATACTTGATTTAGCATCTCTTGTTAGCCTGTGGTTTCACCTCCTAACAATTGAAGCAATGTTCCTTCTTCCTGTGTAAATAGTGTCTTCTGTTTAGTTTTTTTTTTTTTTTTTTTTCATATTAGTTTCTGATTGTCTTGTTTGATTGCAGAGGAAAGAGAGAAGCCAGAATTGTTGGCAGAATCTCCTGTCAGGAGGAAAAGAGTTGCTCAAGAGTCTGGGAAAACAGAGCAGCAGGTATGTATTTTTGGTATTTGATGTAAGATTGATAAGCTGATTTCATGTTAACTGCCCCAAAAGGCAGGGGTGTCTTTTATTGTTTGATACAATATAGGCCGTGTTACTTATTAATGTAAATAGGCTCTAGACTTATGGGATGTTTTTTTATGACTTGAACGATAGGTGAGCCAACTTGTCGCTCAACTCTTCCAAATGCGTGTTCGTATGAAGAATTTGATGGGTGTAATGGAAGGTGGATCCATTCCTGCGTTGAGCAATCTTGAGGAGGCCCTCAAAACTGAACAAAAGGTGCGTTTTTTGCCTACTTGTGTTCTTTGATTGTATTCGTATGATTTGATGTTATAAGAATTATTGACAAGTATTAGTGAGGCACGCTGGTGAACTTTGAACATCATAATGCATAACATAATACAACTGGCATGACCATGATATAAAACGTTTGATACTTCTGGAGCGCTAATTGACATTTTGGCGAATTCGGTACTTTTATGGGTATGCTTTCATTAAAAACTTAATGATCTGGGTTTCACACTTGTATCAGGCTCCTCCTGGTACTGCAAGGAGAAAGAGGAGATCAGAATCAAGGAAGCAGTTTGTAAACTCAGCATCAACAAGGCCAAGTCCTCGTGGTTTTGGGGCTGGGAACTAAAAGCTAAGAGGGTGCTGCGATGGAGATTCAGGTCCATTGATCTAAGGCTCTCAATTTGTTACTCTGGTGAGATGCCTATCCCGACGTTTTTGAAGGTGAATTATCCAAAGATCTGGGCGACTTCGTTATTTTTTTTTATCACCAATGTGGTACTTGTGCAAATGATGTTCCTGCAAGTCAATGTAACCAAACATCATGTTCCTCAATATGTCTTGTTCACAAGTTCAGATGTGTATTCGTAGTGCATCATTGCTTGAGATGGAAAAATGTCACATTGTTCAAATGTTAAACTACCACAATTACTTATGGCCAACAAAAGAGAGGAAAATAAAAATACTACCTTAAGCACTGTTGGAAAGGTCAATATGGTTCTGGGCAACTTGAAAACCTGTACTGAAGTTTCTGACCGTATCACTGAGTTTACCAAATTTGTCTTCAAACTGTCATTAGGTTTTACTGCCAATTAAAAGGTCAATATGGTAGTGTGTTATGGGCCTGCCAACGTAAGGGTGGTGGTGCCACTTACCTACGGTGGAATACAATGGGGTAATAGGAATGACGTGTATGGTGAAGTTGAAAGTGCAGAAGTTTCTAGTAGAATAGTGAGCTGGCTTTTTCCCTTTGCGTTTTGGGTATTTCAACAGTCGTTTTAATTGTTTTTTTGCATGTTTCGGTTATGGGCGTTTGATACCTTGTATAGCATTCGTCCAGTTGTAGACCGTTTTATTATTCGCCTTGCTGTTAGGACAGCTGTAGTTTTTTGGTTGAGGATAGATTCTCGGTTGATGCTTTTCCGGCGAGTATTTAAGAAGAGAGCTTTGAGGAGAAATGTAAGAAAAGAAATAGTAAACCGTGTTATTTTCTGAGAGATTGGGCCTCTTTCAAGTGCCCGTAGCTATCAATAGTGGCTATCCAGTGCATTTTCTTTGTCTCCTTTCTTAAAATCACTTCATTTCCATCCTATTGAACTGTTATTTTCGCCATTTGAGGTCTTTAACCTTACATAGTGGCAAAATTTTAAATTGTGATTTGGATATATGTCACTACCGGGGTTTGAATTCTCTTTTGTTGACCTAGTACTTAGGTGAGGGACAAGTTGGTGTTCGGGGTTAATCTGTATATAATCATGTGATTAACTGTGCATACAGAGTTTCTTCTTGTACCCTGTTAAGGTGCAGCCTAGTGGTCAAAGGACGGTCTTGGAATGAGCTGCAGACCTGGATATTCTAGGTTCGATTCTAAGCTAAAAGTTTTCTTAGATTGCCTGATACACGGTTATGGCAGGTAGGGTTGTGTATTCGATGTTCATTCTCTAGGGGTGGGTTCAAAGGGCCCTATTTTGGTGAGGTTCGACGTCAAAAAAAAAAAAAAAAAAAAAGAGTTTTTCCTTATCGTCAAATAAAAAATTGGGATTAGTATAATATTCTTTCACTGGAATTTCCACCATAGTCCACCTATTTTAATATTATGGATAGGCTCCAAAGTCCAAACGCGGAGTATTAAGGAAATTCCTGAACGGGGGTAAGATCGTCACTGCAACATCGAAAATTAGTTAATTCCGACAGTTTTCCCGGGCAGTTGAGAAGAAGAAAAGAAGGTCGTTAAGACCCATGCAAATGCATCTTGGTTACTGACACGTATGCTGAGACGTGTCAGTGTCTCTAGTATTGTTAGAACATGAAAAACCCAACCTGATAGATATCTCTCTCTCTCTCTCTTCATTTCCTTCCTCTCCAGTAGCAAATTAAAGAAACACAAAATACCAACCTGAAGCTAAAATCTTTCGTGTCCAAGAAAATGGCAAGCCCAAAGGGAATTGATGAAGCTCTAGAAGCCTCTGATTTGACATTTCCGGCAGCCGACGTTGATAAAGAATTGCGTCCCGGCGGGGAAAACAAGAATTTTGAAGTTGATACCATATCGTCTGAAGTGGCTACCTCGTCGGAGACCAAGGTACGTTTGGTACTCTGCTTTGATTTGATTTTGAAGAATAATTAATTATCGAAAGGTTTGTACGTTCGGTACTCTGCTTTGTCACCCCAAATGTTGCATTGAAAGCTTGAGTACTTCACGTGAGATCTTGAAATTTTGACAGGGAGTTAATCATGCATGCAGCAAGAATATATATAGAGTCCTTTTTTTTATCATGCTAAAGCTCTGGGATATTAAGGGTGTTGCGAATCTTTCATGCTGACCTACAAACTATGATCAAGGAATAGAAGAAGGGTGACGTGGAAGAGCGCATGTGTCCATGGTAGAGAATTTTAGAAGGATTCCATAAGTTATTATTTTATGGTTATTTACTTTTCTGTCCTCATTTGGTATCATTTGCTGTTTAGCCGTGTCATAGGAGAGAGAGAATGGGGTTGTAATCGGTTATAAGATTCCAACCGAGTAGTTTATATAATAACAGTGAAGGAGAGGGAAAGAGTAAACTTGAGAAATTAGCTGTAATTCATTGGAGAGCTTTGAGCCTCTCGAAAAGCTCTTAAATAATATTCAGTATTTCTAGCATTTTTCAATTTCTATTTCCAAACCCAAGAAAATCCCTTACATTTGGTATCAGAGCCTTCGCTCCTTACCCTCGCTTCCATCCTTTTCCCTGCTTTCTTTTTTTTTGCCATGGCCAATGGTACTCGATTATCAATCCTCTTTGAATCTCTGAAAGAATGCCAAGGTGCTCTTACCCAACAACAGGCTAATAACACTGCCTTCCAAAAACAACAACGGACCCATAACACCGCCTTTCACACCCAGTTACATGACATCACTGAGATGCTTTGCACCCTCATTGCTAACCAAAACAGATCACCTCCTAAGTGCCCACCCCTTGCTGACCCACTGCCTTTTCACCTGCCATTTGTGCCAGGTCTTAATCATCGTTTCCCTAGCCAGGATGGTCGTGATGATCGGGGTCGCGACCATGACGAGCATCGCAATGGTTGGCATCTTCGTGATGAACAACAGCTCTGCGATGGTGATGAATTACCAGATGCTTACCGTGAGGACAGGCTTATGCAGCCTCGGCCCTTGTGCCTGGATTTTCCACGTTTTTAAGGTGACAACCCGGCTGGTTGGACATACAAAGTCAACCAATTCTTTGAATACTATCAAACCCTATTATACCAATGCGTTCGTATGGCTTCCTTCCACATGGAAGGTGAAGCACTCATTTGGTTCCAGGATGCTAATGAGTCTGGCCAATTTTCAACTTGGGATGCATTTGTCCAAGCTCTGTTGACCCGCTTTGGTCCAGTTTATGATGACCCAATGGAGGCCTTGATGCATTTGCACCAGTCATCTTTGGTGGCCGAATATACCGCCCAATTTGAGGCCCTCTCCAATCGGTTGCGTGGTATTTCTAAAAAAAAAAAAAAAATCGCTTAAGTTGTTTCCTCAGTGGCTTAAAAGATGATATCCGCTTGCTTGTACACATGCTCCACCTAGCCAACTTGGTTGCTGCGTTTGGTCTAGCTAAGTTATAAGAAGAATACCTCCACAGTTTCTGGCGCCCATTCCGTTCTTCTAGTTCATCTTTTTTTATGGGGTGTGAACAGTCGTGGAGTCACATATCAGCCCCTCCGGGTCGGCCTCTTATGCCTTCTCCTAGTTCGGTTACATCCCCTGCCAAACCCACCCCTGGGTTTTCAGTACAACGCATTTCTTTCGGGCAAATGAAGGAATGCTGTGAAAAAGGCCTATGCTATTATTGTGATGATAAGTGGCAGCTGGGCCACAAATGTAAATCTCTGCGGCTCTATCTCCTCTCAGGAATGGAGCTTCCTCCGGACGATTCTACTAATGAAGTTTATTTTGATTCCATTGATTCAATAGATCCTGTTCCTGAATTCGAAGTAGTGGAATGCAAAAAACCTGAAATCTCCTTGAATACTATTTTAGGTTCTTCGGGTTCTAAGTCGATGCGGCTGCTGGGTCATCTTCTTTCTACCCATCTCAGCATCCTTATTGATTCATGAAGTACTCATAACTTCTTGGATCACATTGTGTTGACTAAGGTTCCCCTCCGGGTTACCTCCACCCCTTCATTAAAGATGAAGATTGCCAATGGTGACTCTCTTACCAATTTTGGTAAGGTTGATGCTGTAACTCTCTGTATCCAAGGACTCTTTTTCAGCACTGATTTCTATCTCATTTCCCTGGGCGGTTGCGATGTGGTGCTCGGGGTTGAGTGGCTCTGCACCTTGGGACCAATTCTTTGGGATTTTTTCCTCATGACAATGTGGTTTACTCTTCGGAATACACCTACACTCCTCACTGGCTTACCTACGGCTAGTTTTTCTTTGGAGGATGGTGCCCATTTTCTCAAAGCATCACCCTCATCTAATAAAGGCTTTCTGTTGAAGCTCTGCTGCCTAGCCTGGGCCACACCCGGGCTCTATCCAGTCTCTGTTGCACTCCTTTCAGGACATCTTTGCTGACCCAGTGGGCTTACCACCTTCCCAAGCCCATGACCATCATATACTTCTCAAGTCTTCCCAACCCATCAACGTTCGCTCATATAGATATCCGTATTTCCAAAAAGCGGAAATTGAAAAGTTCATCTGGGAGATGCTTCATTCAGGGGTAATTCGCCCGAGCCATAGTCCCTTTTCGACTCCTATTTTGTTGGTACGTAAGGCAAACGATAGCTGGCGTCTCTGTGTCGACTACCTTGCCATTAATCATAAGACCGTTAAAGATAAATTTTCGATACTCGTCATTGACGAGTTGTTAGATGAACTCCACGGGGTAGCCATTTTTTCGAAGTTGGATCTTCGTTCGGGTTATCACCAAATCCGAATGCAACCTTCGGATATACCCAAAACGGCTTTCCGCACTCACGAGGAACACTACGAATTCCTCGTCATGGCGTTCGGTCTCACCAACGCTCCCTCCACTTTTCAGGCCCTCATGAACGACGTTTTTCGGCCATTTCTTCGTTGTTTCGTTTTGGTCTTTTTTGACAACATCCTCATTTACAGTCGAACTTTGGAGGATCATGTAATCCACCTACAGCAGGTGTTGGAGGTTCTGGTGCAGCACCAGCTTTTCGTAAAACTTTCAAAGTGTCCTTTTGTAGTGGCTGAAATTGAGTATTTGGTCCATCTAATTTCGGCTCAAGGAGTCCGAGCGAATCCAACTAAATTGCAGGTAATGACCAATTGGCCCCAACCTCAATCTTCCAAATCCTTGCGTGAATTTTTGGGCCTTACAGGCTATTATCGGAAGTTTATCCGGCATTACGGGTTGATTGCCACACCTCTCACAGCCCTCTTGAAGAAACATGCATTTTGTTGGACACCAGAGGCTACTACAGCCTTTCTTGCTCTTAAACACTAAGCCGTCACCACTCCCTCAGTGCTTCGTCTTCCAGACTTTACAAAGCCCTTTGTCATTGAATGCAATGCGAGTGGCTTGGGTTTAAGTGCTGTCTTGATGCAAGAGGCTCGCCCCATTGCCTTCCTTGGTAAAGCTTTGAAGGGTCGTGCTCTTCTTCTTTCCACATACGAAAAATAGTTACTTGCTCTTGTTTCCACTGTTCAGAAGTGGCGCCCATATTTATTGGGCCATTTCTTCATTGTGCAGACGGACCATAAGGCGCTTAAATTTCTCCTTGATCAACAGGTGGGCACAATCGCACAGCAACGTTGGTTGTCCAAGTTGCTGAGCTACGACTTCATCATTGAATTTAAGAAGGGAAAGGATAATTCTGTGGCGGATGCACTATCCCGCCAGTTAGATGACCTCACCAAGGAAATGAGCTCTCATTTCCTTCCCTACTTTGAATTGGATTTCAAATTTAAAGGAGTCTTATTTGTCTGATCAGCATACTAGTGAGTTGCTTGCTGTGTTGCAGCATGGGGATGCAGTCCTAAAAGGCTACTCTCTCCAACAAGGCCTCATCCTCCGTAAAGGTTGTTTGTGGGTTGTTAAGAATTCCCCTTTCCAGCAATAGTTACTGATCTACATCCACTCTAATCCCACCGCCAACCATTCGGGATATCATAAGACTATCTAACACGCTAAGACTAATTTTTCCTGGAAAGGTATGCACCATGATATTAAGAAGTTTGTGCGTGAATGCACTGTTTGCCAAGAAAATAAACATGAGTCTGTGCTACTGACAAGGCTGCTCCAACCATTACCCATACCCTCTCGGGTCTAGTTGGATATAGCCATGGATTTTATTGAAGGTTTTCCGTTGTCCTGTGGATTCTCGATTATTTTAGTTGTCGTCAATCATTTCTTGAAGTATGGGAATTTCCTACCCCTAGCTCATCCTTATACGGCTTCTACAACGCTCAGATGTTCGTAATTAACATCTTTAAATTGCATGGTATGCCCACGATGATCGTGTCTAATTGGAATCCAACCTTCACGAGCTCCTTTTGCGAGAAATTTTTCAACTTAAAGGCATTTCCTTAGCCTTCAGTTTAACTAACCATCCTCAATTGGATGGCCAAACGGAGCCTCTCAACAAGTGTCTTGAGACTTATCTTAGATGCTACGTTGGAACAAAACCTAAAGATTGGAGTTTTTGGCTTCCTTTGGTTAAGTGGTGGTATAGCACTTCCCGCCACTCTGCCACCGGATTCATACCTTTTGAAGCTGTGTATAGGTATGCCCCGCCAACTCTGTTGTCATACGTTCCCGGCACGTCCGCTAACCAGGCTGTTGACTCCCTATTGCGAGACCGCACCTCCCTCATTTCCTTGCTCAAGGAACATCTTCATTTGGCTCAAAATCGTATGAAGCTTCAAGTTGACAAATGCCATACGGACAACAATTTAAGGTGGGTGATTGGGTTTATTTACGGTTGCAACCATATCGCCAGAAGACCCTTGCTCTGCCCCGCAATTTAAAACTTTCTCCAAGGTTTTTTGGTCCTTTCCAGATTCTCAGTCGGGTGGGACTTGTGGCTTGTAAGCTTGCTCTTCCACCAGAAGCACGCTTTCACCCTGTTTTTCATGTCTCATGTCTGAAGAAAAAGTTGGGGCAATCTGTTTCTCCACTTTCATCCTTACTGCCAGTTGACGCTCATGGTGAAATTAGGCCTGAACCCGAGCTGATTGTTGACCGTCGTTTGATCAAACACAATGGCCATGCCGCCACTGAGGTCCTAGTTCATTGGAAGGGCGCGTCGCTAGAGGATGACTCTTGGGAGCTCTTATGGAAGTTGTAGGGCCAATACCCGCACCTTGTGGGCAAGGTACTTTGATGGGGGTGCCCTTGTTACGGACTTTTCATGGCTGACTTACAAACTATGATCAAAGAATAGAATAAGGGTGACATGGAAGAGCGCAGGTGTCTATGGTAGAGAATTTTAGAAGGATTCCATAGGTTGTTATTTTATGGTTATTTACTTTTCTGCCCTCATTTGGTATCATTTGTTGTTAAGCTGTGTCATAGGAGAGAGAGAATGGGGTTGTAATCGGTTATAAGATTCCAACCGAGTAGTCTATTTCATAACAGTGAAGGAAAGGAAAAGAGCAAACTTGAGAAATTATCTGTAATCCATTGGAAAGCTTTGAGTCTCTCAAAGAGCTCTTAAGTAATATTCAGTATTTTTAGCATTTTTCCATTTCTATTTCCAAAGCTCAGAAAATCCCTTACAGAGGGTCATATTTACCGTCTTTTATTGGTTTAGATTTTTGGAATAATTGGAAAATTCTGATGTATAAGCTTTAATCTCAAAGCATATTCCATGAAGCTCCAAATAACAAAAAATCACAGAAAATATAATAAAAATAATCTTGACATTGCTAATCATAAGCCATTTGATCCAATATGTAAATATACGTGTCTTATATTGTTAGAATATTACTTAATTAGCTTTTGGGATTAGTAGTGGGTTTGAACAATGTTATCTCCGTTCTTCACCTCTTATATTTCAATCTAGAGAGAGTTTAAGCCCACAAGTCAAGCTTAAGCTTGGGATTGGCGGTGATTATATGACACCAATAAGCTTATTATATATATATAATCTAACATCTAACGAACTTCTCTCGTGTCTCTCATTGTTAATTGTGTCAAATTGTTGTTTATGTTGAAGCAACAAGCTGAGATTGAGGAAAAGAGAAAGGAAAGGAGGAAGAAGGAGGCACTGCAGACGCTGAAAACAACCATTCTAGTATCGGCGGCGATCGTGGCTGTGGCTGGGGTAGTCTGTGCAGTAGCCAAGAAGTTGAGAGAGAAATGAACCTATTAGCCGGATAATAGTAGTAGCTCGATCTGGGGTTTTTCTTTTTCTTTTTGCCCTTTCGTTTCTTTTTCTTTTCTTTTTTTCTTGAATGTCGATGGTGTCTTTTTGCTATCCCCGAAAGGGTATTCCTCCTTCCAGTATACTATTTTGATGGAAGTTGTGAAACATGGACATAGTGTTACCTTCTTTTATTACCTTCATGTATTAATAATGGAATGAAACAATCAATTCTGAGATACAAACGTACCTTTCTTGATGATGGCATAAACCAGAGTTTTTCTTTATGACTGACAAAAGAGAAACACTAGATGACACTTTTATTGGCAATGTCACATCGGTCCTTGTTAATAAAAGAAGAAAAAAAAATTAAGAGCCGATTGATCAGCAAAGTGTGAAAAAAAAAATAGTGTATAGCATTAATCAATGATAATGAGAAATGTTAAAATTTATATTTTTATTTCACTTTTATCCGACTTTAGTAATATGGTGCATGAGACTTAGTCTCAGATTCCTAATATATTCAGTCTGTTCTCTCTCTCTCTCTCTCTCTCTCTCTCTCTCTCTCTCTCTTTTTAATTAAATATTTATTGGATCTAAAACCACACAATAAGAGATTTAATCTCAAATCTTTTATACAGCATTATAAAATTTAAAAAAACTGTAGAACACAAATGAGCAGCCAAAACTATACTTACAAACTAGAGTAGTTGAATCTAATTTAAGATTATTATACAACTTCAACGGAGGCATGCGAAACGGACAGATCCATATTAGTTTCCATCCTGCAATCACCAAAATTGAGAAATGCATTAAACCATGGCAAGCTATACCCACTCCCTTGCCAACACAAGTTAAAGACAAATGAAAGGACACCTGGAAATTGCCGAGCAGCACTAATTTAAGAATGCACTGAAATTAGAAATTACTTCCCATGCTTCAATTTAAAAGGATACCAGCTTCTAGTGAAGACGTGAGACAAATTTTCTTCATACGTTGCAGAAAAGAGAGCTTTCTTTTCATTTTCCCCTTTCCAAAGCAGCCGAGCTTATGGGTAAGTAACCAGCAGGGGTTACAAGAGCATCCACAGGAAAATCATTGGAAGTGACAGCTATAGCTCCTTCATCTATGATCTGCAGAGAATATGATAGTGCAACTGCAAACATAAAACGCAAGAAAACATCGGTATAAAGGCAGGATAAAAACAAATTTCCACGCTATAAGTTCAACAATACAGTTACTGTGGAATATTGGGAAGAACCAAAATCAGTGGACAATTACCAAGGAGAGGATGCTTCCATTTCCGCTCCATTGCATGCTCTTGGTATTTCTTCAGAAATATATCATAGTAACTTTCAGAATTTACCATGCAAAAAACAAACAAACAAAATCAGAACAAGATCTTAAAAACATATTTGAATGGAGATGCAAGAGAGTGAATCAAATGACATGCCTAAAATCCTGTCCCTGCATCTAGATCTGACGGAGTTTCTGTGTTCAACACGTAATGTTATGCAATCATACTTGACTTTTTTCTTTTTTGTTTTTCCAATATCTGGTCAAACCACTCATATTTGAGTCCTAATCTACAAGCAAAATCACTATTCTAATGGCTATAGTCTTTTTTTCTATCTCATTTATGAAGGCAACGAGAAGCATGGATTAATTTTAATTTGGTTTTATTTAATTTTGGGAGTTAGGGGTACTTCTCTAACTTTGATATTTCTGGATGTGGGTTGTGTTTTGGTCCACTAAATCTTATTTTGGGTTTTTACAGTGTCATTGTTTTTAATTTGTAAGTTTTCTAGTTATTAGTTTGGACTTAGTAGTCAAAGCCAAGAAATCCAAATCCTATTAGGTTTAAGCATTAGCCGCCTATATATATGAATGTAATAGTTTCTATTCAATGAAAAGTGCATTTATGAAAATTTAAGCAAAACTTGCTCTTGAAGATTGTGTGAAAAACTCTATCAAGGTATGATGCCGAGGAAATCCTACGTGTGCTGCTTAGAAAAACAATGTGTGATCCTATCTTGCTTCTTCTTCATGTCTCTAATTTCCAGAAACTAGAAGCTCTTTTTTGGACACTTGTAGTACCTACCACTACTTGTGCTACGTCAGTTTGGTATAAGAGCCAAAGTTCCTATCTCAAAATTTTGTAAAATTTAGAGGAAGATTCTAATTATCATGAATGAGGATGGCGTGCCGTTTGATTATAGGGTTCTAGACTTTGATGATTTGGAAGAGGATGAAGTTGATACTTCTCTTCTCTCCATCTTAGGCGCATTCTTGCTACACCTAAACAAGAGAATGAAGATCAGAGGCACAACTATATATTTCAAACTTTGGTTTGCTAGGTGGATCAAGCTAAAAAGCTTATTATTGATGATGGAAGTTGTTTGGATGCATAGTAATTCTATACCGAAAACTGAATGTTTTCTTGCCCCTATCTCATGGTGCTTATAGTGATTCTTTTTAGGGTGATGTGATTTCTATGATGCAAACAAACATCTTACTTATTTTACCTTAGTCATAAGGATTGAAATACCAAAACAGCAAAATAAAAGTCTAAGAAAGCCAGCTTATGATAAAAACAGAGACCTAGACTCGCGTGGCAAAGAGAAATTTCAACAAGGAGCAAAGATTCGAGGTTAAACATGTTGTCACGATGAAATAGACAAATTAGCTGCTGGTCAGTCCCTTATTGTGCCTATAGAGGTGTCCATGGGACCTGAGATCTCCTAACTTTGCTCTTCATATTGTAACCAAAGAAGTTGACAATGTGGCAACCTGGTAGTACCTAAAGAGAAGATCTTAAATCCTCGATTGTTAACAGCCAAGAATGTACAAGAAGAATTGGGAGAACAAATAATAAAAATAAGAAAAATAAGAGACAGCTTAGAACTTGATACTCAAGTTCAGGTACCAAACCGAATTAAGGATGTACTGCCTATTCAAAATGTTCCCACCATTGATTTTTTTTCATTCCCGGAGATTTCAATTATCCAGTAGGATTCCTAGGAATATCCATATCATCATTGCTGCCTCAAATGAAAAAGAGAAATAATAATAATAAATTCTTTTTTATCCAATGATGAGGATGCAAGAAAGTATGAATTTTACTACTTTATTACTTTAAAACTCGAGGTCGAGTTTTCTCCAACCAAAAAGAATGATGCAAATAATGAGAAGTCATTTTCATTTCAATCTAGTTTCATTTCATTTTAGAAGTCAAGGGTATTTTTGTGAATTTAATATTTATGGACATGGGTTGTACTTTTGGTCCATTGGTCTTATTTTGGACTTTTATTTGTGATCCTATCAAAGGTCTTATGCCAAGGAAAACCTAGATATCATACTTAAGAAAACTAGTTGTGATGCTTAGATCTATCTTCTTCTTCTTCGTCGTCTTCTTGAATCTCTAGTTCCAGTAATTCACCCAGCCTTCAAAACTACAATCGGACCTTGATTTCTCACTCTTAGAACCCTAAAATTCCTAGGATAGAAACCCTAGCAAAACCCAACTATTATTAGCTTCCAAGCGCATGGAACCAGATCTGCTACAATTCTCGAGTTACTGTTCACAGCCATGAAGCAGATGAGATTTTCTTCCTTTCTACTTACCAAAAAGATTTTCTTTCTTTTCTCTTCTGCTTTAAGCTCCAAAACATACCCATCATATTATTCCATAATGAAACCTTAACCCAACTTATTTTTCCAGCCTTTTCTATCCCACAACCCTAATCATACAAGCCTAATTTCACTCAAATACGTGCTGCCAAGGAAACTTCTGGCGATCAAAAATTCTATTATCAGACACTTTTAGTGCCTACCAGTATTTGTCCTAGGTCCCTGATTCTTCAAAATAGTTTTATCCTAATAGAAACTAAGCATGTAATGTGTCTATTACTATATATTTAAACATGCAAATTTAATAAATGTCATAAATGCTGTTATAGAGGGTTTTAGGCTACTTTTAGTAGCCAGCAACACTGTTATAACTACTGTGTAATAATGTAATAAATCCTGGAGCAGAGATGCATCAACTTACCCCCCACCACGGCCCAAACGTCTTCCAGATCTGTCAAATGCAAGCCCTGGTAGAATAAGAAATGAAAAAGAGATGATAGAGACAAGAGACTTCCCAAAGTGTCCAGTACTGGTAGGGAATCACGGGAAAGGGTGTAAAACATTACCAGGTAGGATGAACAAGTCAACTGGATCGCTTACCTCCATAACTGCACCAAATGATTCATTCAGATAATTACAGTCTTTACCAATCTCTCAAAAAACGACTGCTTGTTAAATTAAAACCAATCTGGCAACAAGGACAAGAGAATTAACATTACAAAAGAAAAGAAAGAAATTGGTCTTATGGCTTAACCTTAAGCAATCTGATTTCAACAGAGCAATATTACATGTTTTCCCGATGATCAACATGGAAAGTTTACGAAACCACGTAGTCAAACTAGCAATGTTATAAACACATGATGCCGATACAGCATTCAAATGCAACCGAAAGCTGCTAACCATTGAACTCCATACAAGACAGAAATTGCTCACTACATTAAAATCATTGTGAGCTTCGCTTGATTTCAAATGCATGAATACAAGATTCTACATTGTAAACGCCAAATCTATATCAGGATACTAATCCCTCCACGTGAGGGAATTAAGCATAACTGTGATACAGGGGTAATGTCTCAGCTGTCTATCATATCAAAATTTTATTTGCACTGCACGCAACAGCTGAGTTACCTTATAAAACAGGTGGAAAAAGGAAATAAATAAAAGTAAAAAGGATAAACTACTATCAAATGCAAATAGATTCATGCAAGTGATCCATGTGGTGAGAACGAAGAGTGGACAATGTTGAACCTTGAGAACAAACGGTAACACTAATATCTCATGCCGGGGACACGAAAATAGATCAGCAAATACAGAAAATATATTACCATCTTCACGTTGTTTCCCATCAGAATCTACTAGAGATGGTTCCAATATGTGCATCGAATTTGCAATCAGATCATCAACATTGGTAATCCTGAGCATTCTCATGTTGCTATTCCTTTCCTCCACACGTGGAACATAAAGCTTTTTCTGAACTGCAAATTAGTAGAAAATCTGCTATAAGAATTATTAAAATATTAATTAAATGATTAAATTTACCTCTTCCCCATTAACTTAAGCTTTTGGAACAATTGATGCAAATGTATTAAGTTTGAGCCTTATCTCTATAATTCAGCTTCTATTTCTATTCAATATTCCACATGTTGGGCCTCATTTAGTAAGGAGGGTTTGAGCCACACGTGAGAAGGAGGGTTAGAATATTAATTAAATGATTAAATTTATCATTTCCTATCGGCTTAAACTTCTGGCATAAGCGTTGATTTAAGCTTCTAGTATGCATCTGTTTAAGTTGGAATACAACGTCCTCAAAAGTAACATTTTGAAAAACTTAGAGCTTGACTGGTACTCAGCCTACTCTTGAAAAATAGAATCTGAAATCCATTGCAAGATCATCTCACATGCCATTGCCAAATGTCAATCATTGAAAATGCAATGCAAAACACACCTTCGATTGGTTTGGATAAAACCTCTGACACAATTCTTGATGTATCGACTTCTCGTAAAGCGGCAGAGCTTATATAAGCACACAAACTCTTACTAGCCTTAAACCACGGAGCTCCCAAAACAATTCTCTGAATTGCATTATCTGAAAATGAAATCAAATATACCTAAAGGTAAATACAAGGGTACAGAATTTCAATTGGACTCCCCTGGGCCTAGAAACCCATGGCCCATTAATCTTTTTCCCCTTTTTTTTTTTTTTTTTTTTTTTTTTTTTTTTTTTTTTTTTTTTTCTTTCAGTTTACCAATTCCACACAATAAACACAGCCATTTTCTTATAAGACGATCAAAACGAATTCAAATTGCAAACACTGAAGAATGTGAATTTTCACACAGACAAACATACAGACAGCTCAAAGGGTAACATAGATGATGGTTAAAATTTGGAACCTTCCTCGGATCTCCGGATTGGGTCCATGTTCTTGAGCTCCTTGCGTATTTTGGAGCGAAGCGACCATTTTTGCTGAAATATGGCTTCGACCTCGAGAGGATCGTTGGTCGTGGTCATGGTTACCATGGAGCGGTTAGGATCCGGTGATGGGCGTACGTTAGCGGGACGCGATAACGGGGCGGTGGGTGAAGCTAACGTGCGCGCCTGGGTCAGCAGCACCACCTCCTTTGCACTGCACATCATTAGCCTGCCAGCCCTTGCTCTACATCGACAATACATTGCTTCGCGCCGTGAGCGAGTTCGTTGGTAGTGGGTCGCGCTGATGGATATGAGGCCATGGTTCCTTTTCCGTTTTCTATTTTGTTTTCTTAATATGTTAACAAACAATACAAAACACTTCAATCCTTTTTATAAATAAGGAAAACAATATTTTCTCCATGTGATTAAAAGAAGTGGTTACTGGTTAAAGACCTTTTTGCTCGTTTAAAAGTTTTATTTTTTGTTCTCTAATTTTTATTCTTTTTATAAGTGATATAGGTACTATAAGAAAAGACGGAGATGATAGTTCCGTCTATTTTCTGTTTAAAATTGACGAATTTTCACTTCAGCGACATATAGCACCATTAAAATTGCGACACGTGACTGACATATATATATATTATTTTATTTTGATGCTTTAAAAAAAAAAAAAAAAAAAAAAAAAAAAAAAAAGAGGTTTGGGCCACATGGGGTGGCCTGTCACATGGCCTTTGGGTGTGGCCAAACCTAAATTAATTAATTTTTTTTTTCTTTTTTTTTTTTCCTTTGGCCCTTGGAGGTGGCCGAACTCCTAGACTGACCGGTTTGGGGGTGGCTGAACCACCCCCATGTGGCTCAAAGAAGTGGCTGAGCCACCCCTATTTTTTTTTTAAAGCGTCAAAATAAAAAAAATAAAAAAAGGGGCACGTGTCGCAATTTTAATGGTGCCACGTGTCGCTGATGTAGAAATCTGTCAGTTTTGGACGGAGGTACCAGCTCCGTCTTTTCCATAGCACAGATACCACCTATGAAAAAAATAAAAACTCATGTGGTAAAAAATAAAGTTTTTAAACCACATGGGTGTAAGGTATTTAACCCTAAGAGAAAATTACAATAAACCTCCTTTCTTTCTTTTTTATTTTTATTTTTATGTACAATATCTCCTGTCAATTTGATTAATATATCCTACCCACTAAAGGGGTTGCAATTTCCTATTTTGCCTCCAAAATAATGACAAAAATATCTCTGAAGATTAAAAAAAATAAAAAAATAAAAAATTACCCTTTTTTTTTAAAAAAAAAAACCATTGTGTGTCTGTAAATCTTTTTTAAAAATATTTTAATTTTTTTAATTATTATTTTTATGAGTATTTTTGTCTTTTTAGAGACGAGTGAGTGAGACATTGCAATCTCAATAGTAGATCAATATGATACATTAAATCAATTGAAATATTAGAAAGACATTACAAATAAGATGGTAGATTGAGAGGCAAAATATAGTTTTCTCTTTTGAATATGTCTTGTTTTCTTATTGTAATGATATTTTGACAAAACAGATGTCTAACTTTTACATAAATAAAATTGAGCTAACTTGTTATTTAGAAGTTTTTTAAAAAATTGGATGGCTTTGTGACCACCCTTAGCTGATTGGGGTGGCCGTGACTCTCTTTCTTTTTTTAATTTTCTTTTAAATTTTTTATTTTTTATTTTTTATAACTCTACATTTGTTGGGATTTTTCAAAATAAGCATGTATATTCTATAAAAAAAACATTTTCCTAAAAGTGGACTTCACTAAAAAAAAGTACTTCTACTCAACTTAGTTGCAAGATTAATTAAGACGTACGTGCGCTTCAAACAAAAAGACTAAACACATCAAGTAGTCAATAAATATGAAGGGAATAAGATGAAATTCTTTTGTTCATAGGAAAGGCATTATATATTTTCTGATGGTGCCAAATTGCAATAGAATATATATAGGGAAAATATTCAGGCTTCGGGTCTTCCTTTTCCTCTCTCACAAAGAGCAGTTTTAACTACCCTAATTTAAAAACGTGGGTGCCACTCTCTTTAGGTTAATTTTGATGTGGTTTGGCAGCTATTTTCAGTGATCGATCACAATGGAAACTTCCTTACTGCCAGCTCCAAGTGGCAGTCAATCTGGCTATTGCCCATGGCTGCTCTTCTCTTCTCTTCTCTTCTCCTTGAAGGGAACTCCCTGCCGACTATTATAGTTATTTATCAACAATTCCCAGCTTCCCAGCTCTTCTCCAAATGGGCCAATGCTAAATTGACCATTTTACACCTAAGCATTTTCAGTCAATTCACTTTTCTTTCCTCCATTAGAATTAAATATGGAAAAGACCCCATATGATTGACCTTTTCCTCCTTTGAATAAAATTAAAATATATATATATGTCTCTGTGTGTGGCAGTGTGGGTGGATGCCAAGATTGTCTAGCATATTAAATTCTTAAGATATCCCACTTCAACTATAAATATCTAAAGAAAGAATTATGGTTAATAATTTAATATTTTAATTAAAGTAATATACTATGCATGGAGTACTTAATTGTCACTTCTTTTTCTACACGCACTCCCATCACAACATGACCACATACGCTTGCAAGTTGCAGCATAGCTTCTTCCAGCTTTAAAATTGTTCTTACATATCTGGCTTCTTCTAGCTTTTGTCTTCAAAACTCAATTTTTTTACCCTTAATTGAGAGCAATTTTTGTACTGCTCCTTCACACCAGTAAGCTCTAAAATTTATGCATCTCTCTCTATACTTTCTCAAACTTAAACTTTTTTCTTGTTTTTTCTTGTATTGCTCCTTCCAACTTTTTTATTTTTTTTCCAGTTTGTTGGAGGAGTCTCCTGCTCTCCAAGGGAGAAAAAAAGAGAGAATTTGAACTTTTTATTTTTTATTTTTATTTTTTTCCCCGAAATTACAGTTAATATCAGTGTCCTGACCCTATGTTTAGTGTCTTTTTTGGGTCATAAATGACATTATTCAAAGGACACTAACTCCCCCTCCACCCTTTTTGTAGTGTACTGTGTTATTTGGTTGTTAAAATTTTATAGAACAGCTCAAGAATGGAGGATTGTGAGGTCTATGTGCTTTTGACAATTTAAGATGAAAGATAGGTGGCTATGCCATTCTCCTATCTTAGTCGGCTCAAATTTCATAAATATCTGGACAACTTAATTAGTAATTACAGAGAATTCCAGCCCTCTTCATTTTGCCTATAGACGTTTTTCATTTTGCCTAGAGAAATGAAGAAGGAAGATTTAAAAAAAGTCTTGAGAATATTGATATTTGGAGGAGCTGGAATGTTAATAAATAAACTTTTGGTTAATAAGCAGTTCAACCCTGCCGTGAAAGCACCACTATACCATGTTGTGGCTAATATAACCTGTTGAATTAAAGAAAATATTGGTGTGTGTTCTAGATGACGTAGTGTCCAGTTGAGAAGAAAGAAGAAAAGTGGTGAATCAATAAAGAGTTGAAAACTAGAAGATGAAGAAATACCAAACATACTCAATATATTTTGCATTTATACTTTAACCGCATATTTTAATTTATTTTTTGTTTGGCCCCTCCCATCCAAATGTTGGCTTTGTCCCATATATATATATATATGTTCAAACAAAAACTCGAAAGAAAATAATTTTGAAAAGATAAATAGATGAGGCTCCACTCTTTCAGGAGCTAAAAATAATGCAAGAAACATATATATTATATGGATCGAGAAGATTAAAAAAGAAATATATTATTATGCTTGTTCAGTAAAGGCGAGGGAGCATGATTAAGCACAAAAAGTGCATGCTTTTGCACCTAAAAATCTATTGGCCGCTTCCCGTGGCATAGAATCGTCACTTGGAAGATGTTGATCATGAGTTATTCGAGCCTTAATATGAAATCATATCTTGCGAGTTGTGGGAACATTTCACAAAGTTGTCTGTACGAATCCTTAAAGAAGATGAGATTTATATATTATATACGAGAGGTAGCTCACCCCTATGCTATACGAGTTTCGATCGATCCCCTCCACTCCATTTAGTGTAAAAAATGAGGGTGTAATTATTTTTTCACATTTTAAAAAAATATGAAAAGACAACTGTACCATCATATCACTGTTACATTAAATGGAGAAAATCATCTCCATTTCAAATGAAGAAGGTCCTTGTCCATGCTATACTCCACTCCCTTTGTCTTTCCCCTAGAGAGTTGAAGCCTTAATGTGCTTGATGGGATAAAGTTTTGGTGATATATAGCATGTCATTCAATTTGTTATTTATTTACAATTACTGTGTTTGTTAATGCTTTTAGAGTTTCGGTGATAGCATGTCATGCATTTTTTAGTATTCAAATCGAATTGATAAGTTTTAAAATAGACTTATGAATATTTAAGTAATATGTAAGAAAGAGAATAAACAAAATAAGATTTTTTTCATTGGATGCGCCACCCATATATGAGGCATCAGAATCAACCGGAGAGGATCCTAATGTCCCATATATGGGTCAACAATAACATAGTCATTGTTGGTGTTACCACTAGTGTCAGCACAGTCAGGTTCGTATGCCATAGCTTCAATACTAATTAATAGTGATTGTGTTTCACCCATGGTGTCAACATAGTCAAATTTGTACGTATTTTACCAATAAAAAGTAAGCAGTTACCTAATAACACACTACAACCATACTACGGCGTGGGCTATTACTTGAGATTCTGTAATTGGGTGAGTCATCTATGATGTCAACACAATCATGGTTGGTGTCACGGTGACATTGTTACCCTTCGGCTTATCACAGAGTGTAATTCTAATACTACGTAAAATCACCACTTATCATAAAGGCTTAATTAACTAATAAAAATGAGTAAATTTAATAATTTTAATTAATATTTTAACAATATTGGCATTCACGTGTGGTGAGTTTAAACTTTCTCTCAATTAGTGAGGGCCAACACATAACGGTTAATTAAAATTGGGTCTAAATTATAAAGTCGCGATCGAAACTTAATGCCTATATTTTGAAAATAGAGGTATTGAGTTAACTTAATTATCTCAAACACTTAACTTAATAGGAAGTAGTGTATTTTCTATGTTGTAACCGTACGTGTGAGCGCGCTGTGTATAATAACTACACAAAAACCGGGCAAAAAAAGAAAGAAGAAGATATGGCCGGGCAGCTACGGTAACTATTGAAGTGAAGAATGATAATGGCAAGACTGGCCTGTGGTGTGATATATATGACCGAATAATTATCGACAGAGGAGATATTCGAAACTAATTCACCGACGCTTTTTGTTGCACTCCAGCTTAAAGGCCCTGGTGTTTTACTGTCTGTACTATGCAGTCATTCCGGCTACAGCGGCCAGGAAGCTTTTCAAAGCAAATCCTGAATTAGATACGGAAAATCAAATTAAGATGGCTGCCAACTGGAGTGCTTGTACAGCTGAAGCCATTTTCAGAATCGATTCCATTCCAAATTATTATTGTTATTACTGTGAAAGCTTCCAACACTAATGCCGTTAGAACAAGCAACTGCCGGCTCCTGAACTCGACCGTACGTAATAATGCAGTATATGAAGTTATGAACTGTATCAGAATATAATTAAAATAGCTGTCTTGGTTTGTTTCTCATGATCAGCGTGTTTGGGGTTTGAAAATATATTTTTCTATGATACAAAAGTAAAAACTATTTTTATGCTTTGATATATTCTTTGTGTTTGAATTGTTTATTAATAATAACTTCACTTAATCCTCCTAAATTTTTTTTTCATTATATTTGTAATTAGTTTTCTAAATTTTAAAAACTCTTAATTTAGTGTATTTATCTTTCCTTTTTTTTTTTTTTTTTTTTTTTTTTTTTTTAATTTCACTCGTCCATTAAGATTTTCCGTTAAATTCTAACAAATGGGTGTCAAAATTCTCAAAATACTCATTATTATTTTTTTTAGGAAAAAGGAAGAAGAAAAAAAAAAATACAAGGATTTAGGTGTTACTCATGTTTTAAATGAATTTACAAAAATACTTACGTCTGAATCTTTGATTTTTTTATTTTTTTTTAGAAAAAAATCATGAGAATTTTTACCGGATTTAATGAAAAATTATAACAAGTAAGTGAAATTGAAAAAAAAAAAAAATGAATACATTAAATTAAGAGTGTTTGAAGTCTGGGAAGGGTAATTGTAAAATGGGCAACAATTCGAGAGATTAAATGAAATTTTTTCTAATATTTTTTTAAGAAGAGAAAATAAAAATTTCAACAAACAGAACCGTTACATTTCTTTTGCATGTAGACATGTCACTATATAAATAACAAATCCCAAACATGCATGTGCACTCGGGTAATGAAGGCATTTGAAGCCATCATTCTAATCATAGCTAGGTAGAGTAAAAATAATTTGTATATATATATATATATATATAAAACTAATTGATCATATATATATATGAACCTTAAAGGAGAAGCTAATAGAGTGAAAAAGCATTGGATTCTCCAATACAAAGATTCATATAGATCGGATAACACAAAATGTGCCATATGCTTGCTCTTTTAGAGTAATTAAGGCACGTACGCCATATTCCCCCTAATTAAAGCTGACCTTATATATTGCAATGGAACCAGCTTCTATCTAGGTTGAGTCTATTCTAGCTCATATTTATATACTACTATGTGATCATCAAGATCACATCCTCAAATTCCAACTGTACAGAGAGACATTGCATATTACAAAATTGGCAGCCGAAACTTGCAAATAAGAGTGGTTCAAGTGATTAGGGCATAAATTGGTGGACCATATATGCATGGCTGCCTGGAATTCTAAACTACAAATTTGTCTACTTGTATCTTATGTTCCGGAAATTTCATATCAACCATGGTAGAATCTTTCTGTGCCTTCTAATTAGTGCCAGCTTCTCATAATTGGATAAATAATGTTTTAAAAAGATATTATATAAAGAGAAAAGAAGGAGAGAACATAGAGATTTGTGGGGGAAATTAAAATTCTACAGCGTCTAGATGATGTTGGCATGACTCACAAGCACGTATTCAATGAAATTCTTGAAGTTACCTTTGCTATAGCTCATCTTAGAATAGTCGTAGTTTAATTAAATAAGGATAGTTATAATTATCTTTCTAAGTCGAGTTTTTTAGCTATTTTTAGCACTGTGGTGCAGAAGTTATTTAGTAATAGGTTTCTATTGTTCTATATAGGAGTTGTCTCCATATATATCTATGTTATCACTTATAGACGTTTAGTTCCTGTGGATGTTTATCTCCACTTAGTCAAGTCATGATAGGAGTTGTTTTCCGAGCTGTGGAACTCAACTCTGCGTAAGTTATGTTCTTTTATTTGAAGGGACTAATTCAATTAATAAAGAGGTAAGCAAAATTAATCACAAATCTTGTGTTTGAAAATGTCTAAGTTCCCTCAGAATCTAAAATGTTTAAGTTCCCTTAAAATCTAAGGTCTAGATTCCCTCAAAACCTAACAATTTATTACATTACTTGTTTGATTAATCATTCACGTAACTGTTCATCTTAAAACCATATGTCCACTATACGTAAAAACTATCTAGAGACTAGTTTTATTGGGATTTAGCTTGGGTCCAATTTAGTTGGGATTGAAACATTTATTCCAAGACGGGAGACAAAGGACACGTGTTTCAATTATAACTAAAACTGAACTTAAGTTGTGGTCGGGATGTAGTAGATAAGATTACTATTTTATTTTATTTTTTTCTGTTTTTGAATTCAATATATAGCATTAATACTCTTATTATAATGACTTGTATCTTTTTGTATTAGGGAAAGATCTACATATGAGAATTTGATAATTCAAATATGGTAACCAACAAAAAGAACTTACAATACCACGATAGCTTAGATTTGTGTAAACCGTGATCTATGGCATACTATATAATATTCTAGTAAGGACAAAAGTAGAACAAGGCGAAATTCATAAATTAATCTAAGAATATGAATTTGGTTGGCCAGCACTATCATTAGAAGGTTCTTAAACTGTAGCAATTTTAATGGTTAAAAAAAAAAAAAATGTAACATTAATTATAGTGGTTTACCTGATTTACAAATAGTTCGTTGTGATATCAAAACGAATTAAGAGGTTCATTGGGTATGCTAAAAAAACAATTTACTCCCTACAGTCAAATTACATCCACTTAATTAACAGATTTCGATAGTGTAACATGTTAGAGCCAATAAAATTATGACACATGTCATATTTAAATTAGTGTCACATCAACGGAATCTGTTAAGTCAGTTGACGAAACTAAAGAATTGGAAGTGCGAATTTGAAGTGGACTCTTTCTTATTCCATTTCTGTATTATTTCTAAATTCAAGTACTAACCACTGAATCATACACACACAAAAAAGTAAGGAATAGATTCATGGGCTCGTTGACTTGTAATAGAACCTATCCTTTATATGAATATTAGTTAAAATCATATGGAGTCTAATGAGGTGAGTTTATTAAAAATTCAGGGAAAACTTCACAAAATGGTACTGATCTATCATGCGTTTTCAAAAAAGAGTATCAAATTAGCAAAACTGTCGACTGGGGTATCCAATTATCAAAACGTTGCAATGTCGGGTATTCCGTCAGGATTCGCTGTTAACTCCTGACGGAACCCCCATCACGTGACATCCACGTAAAGGGTTCCGTCAGGAGTTAACAGTGAACCCTGACGGAATACCCGAAATTGCAACGTTTTGATAGTTGGATACCCCCAATCGACAGTTTTGCTAATTTGATACCGTTTTTTGAAAACGGGTGATAGTTCAGTACCTTTTTGTGAAGTTTTCCCAAAAAGTCAAAGATGAAAAAATGGCAAAAAAGAAAGCATCCATTCCCCTTCTATATTTTGCATCTATGGTATTTTTGCCCTAGTGTATCTCTCTCTCACTTACTGACCATAAGGAGTAAATTGTTTTTTTTAGCATACCTCAGGGATCTTTGAGTTCATTTTGATACTATAATGAGCTATTTGTAAAAAATCGTGTAAACTACAAGAGCTGATTTTATATTTTTACCAAAAAAAAAAAAAAAAAGAAGAAGAAAAAAATAAACCATGAAACATGATCAATGCAAGATATTCACCAATGCATTTTCTTTTGGGAAAATTAAAAATTATTTCCTATATTTTAAATGATTTAAAATAAATACCTCGTTTTCTAAAAGATAAATAGCATGTTGTCTCAAATTCCCAAATATAATAATTACTTCGTCATACCCTAAAAAATAATAAAATTTTAAATAAAAAACACATTGGAGTGGACACGCGAGACGGCTATCCCATGACAGAGGGGGTGGTGGCGTCTCCACGTTTCAAATGTGACCTCCACCCCTTGCGGTTGCAACCTTTACCCATGGAAAGGGTGGCCACCGGCCACATCCACTCCAATAATTTTTTTATTTTTTTTTATTTTTAATCTTTTGTACTTTTTTTTTTTTTTAGCAATTTCTTAAAATATAATTCAAATTTCACACAAGTAGCAAGTATGACGTGTCGAACTATATATGTGGCGTCTCAGACAGAGCTACTAATTAGTGTCGATGATTCTATTGACAACATGGACAGAAAATACATGCGACAAATTGAGTGACTTGTAAAGTTGAAAAATCCAAGACAATCATTCATTATATATATATTTGTTTTTTTCTTTCTTGCTAGCGAGGAAAGGTGTTGCTCGGTGCCATAACAATCAATAAAGAATATTATTATTAGGAGCATTTTCATTATAACTCTCGATCTCTCTCTCTCTTTTGGTACACATTGGCCTAAAGCAGGATTTATTACTAAAAAATTAAAGCTCATATGTGTTTGTGAAATGAAAAACTTCACAAGGATGCCGTATATATTTGGTAGTAACAAATTCTTATCATAATTCTAAATTTGCTCGGCTCTCAACCCCCATTTCCTTTTACTCTTTTGGTTGTTTCATGAATAAGCCTTATTTTCAATATGCTACGAGTAATTGAATATTAATTGCATTTATAAGATACCATTGCAATATTTGGTAATGATAAGTAATCCGTAAAACAAATTAACAAAAGCTATATATGTTTAGAGTGTGAATTGTTTAAATAATAAATGCAAACATCTCAAGTGATTCATAGATGAATCGAAACAAGGCCGGCTCAATATATTTTGGGGCTTAAGGCGAGAATTTTAAACGAGTCCTCTAAGGATTTTTTATTTTTTTTCTTTTCTATTCTATGTAAGAGTTCTAGAGTCTTCTAATAGGAGAGAAAATGCACTGTATTTTTGTTGGTACTAATTGTTGTGTTCTTAGGCCTCTAACTATTTATTTTTTATTGAAGCCAAAAAGTCTCCAAAGAAGAGATCATGTTTTTTTTTTTTTCTTTTTTCAAACCTATATTTGGGGCCCTTATTCCATTGAGAAAAAACCATTTCAACTTATGATTAGGCAAATTTTTTTTTAAAAAAACTTGTCTTTATAACCTTATTCCACTAGGAAAAAAACTGTTTCAGATTATGATTAGACTTTTTTTCTTTCAAACAAACCTGTTTTTAGGGCCTTATTCCAATTAGGGGCCCTAGGCGATTGCCTATGTTGCCTAGTGGATGAGCCAGCAGTGATATTGAAGTGTGCTAAAGTCCCCTCACCAACTCAGAGTATGAAAGACATACTAAACCCTAAGCAAATCTAAGAACATCTTCTAAATATTTTGCGACCTTTGAAGCCACTTATTTTCTTGAGTTAGCTTGTGTCGTAATTCAAGGAAAGTACTAGCCATATTTATACTATCACTCTAAATGACTAATTAATGTTACCCAATGTGAAACTTAAATTTTTAAGGTATCACAATTTCTCCTACTCAAATTCATAATGTTATTGTCAGGGTTGCATCATGATACAATGCCCTAATGTCACATGATGTTAATATATAGGTTGCTTTGATACCAATATTTGTCATGACTTAAGAAAAATATGAGTTACATCAACGCTATTACTTTAAAAGAATCAGTCAATGTTACATTTCAAATTCCTTTGAATCACTTGTCAAGTTTCAATTAATAAAGAAACAATGTACTAAGAGTTAACACTCATGCAACACCTTCAAAATTTATCCACCCAATATGGGACTAACTTTATGAGATATCATAGCTTGAGGCCTTGCATGATATTGATATTTTTCTAACACAAGACATGATTTCCTATAGACACTTTTGGTTCTTTCTTGAAAGGTTGTAGCATTCTATTCATTCCATAGAATAGATAGTTGCAACTAGCATGAGTTTGCAAATGCAAGTCGATAAGAACTTTTCTTTAATAAGTTCTTAATCATCCAAACAAGATTTTCCTACCAAGCCAATCAAGTAAGTTTTTCAAGGAGACCCTGATAAACAATGATATATATATAATTCTCACATAAAGAATACCAATGGGGGTGGTTCGTGGTCGAACCACCCCCAACTGGCTTTTAAGCTCCTCACCAACAATTTTTAGCTTTGTCGTATATACTTGGCGATCAAGCCCATCAGTTACCTTAACTTTCAGACCTAAGACCCCTCGGCGCATAGATCCAGTTGTCGCCGGTCCTCCAACTCCTTCTCCTCAACCATCGTTGAGCCCCTCACCTTTCATGACAATGCTAATGTTGATAATAACGATGGATTTCAGATTGAAGGACTCAGAGGAGGCAGTATGCGCGATACTTGTGGGTGTAGATGGTCTGGTCGTGAATGAGGGAGGTGAGGAGGAAGAAGAGACAAGAGGAGAGAGAGGGTGGAGGAGGACATGGAGAACTCGTGCATGGAAGGGTGGAGAGGGGAGCGATGGCAAGTGGAGAACCATCCAATTAAGTTGGTTGGGTCAAACCATCTCTAGTGGCCAAAATTGGTGGTTTAGCAACCCTCATAAGCTAGTGAGGGTGGCCAAACCACCCTACTTGCGCAACCGAACAACGATGGGGGAGGTGGCGTGGAGGTAGCAAAGGAGTAGAAGGAGGGGCATTTGTGGGCGGAGATGTGAGGATTTCATTTGCAATTTTTTTTGGTAGCGTGATAGTTTTTGGCCCATTCATTTTAAATGACCGGCCCATATTAGAGCTATTGTACCGTACAATACCTAGGTATTGTAGAGAACCTCAATCCTTAGTGTTTAGAGAAAAGCCTTGACATTTCCTTAAACAAATAAAGACAGTGGGCTACTTAGGTAACATAACTTACTTTTTCCTTGCAGAAAATCAGGTTATCTATGAGAAAAATGTGAGAGATCTTTTCTTTCTAACATCTCCAATAAAACTTGAATTGTTCCTCAACCCCCACGCAATTCGTTCATTAGATCAAAGAAAGCTATCATTGCCAGCAAAAAGAGAGAATGGTGGTAGAATCGCCTTGTCTCAATCCCCTGCCCCTTCAAAAAAATTATTCAATTCCTTATTAATACTAATGAAAAACTTGGTAGAAGAGAGGCATTCTCTATACCACTTAACCTTTGGATTTGGAAACCCAATGATTCTCAAAAGAACAAGAAGAAACTCTCACATGACAACTCCATAAGCGTTCATTTTTTTCTTTTTCTAATTAAAAAAAGAAAAGCAAAAAAAGGGGTAAAAGGGGGCGATAGACTGTGACCACTCTACTTGAACGTGAGAATAATATCATCTACCCGTTGGGAACTACTGACAGGAATGGCCTAGACGGTGAAAAATCCCAATCTCTCCCTCAAGGCCAGTTAAACCATAATCTAACTCAATCCCATTATATATGGCATCCGTAGGACCCAAGGTAGCTAAGACTAATTAGGCGTGTGTGGGAATTTTCATTATGGGATTCTAACTCGTACCTTATTGCGTGCCCAACCACTTTAGAGTTTTCTTGAAACTATTGAACCACTACCACTGATAGATTCCTAAGCCTTTACTAGTTTACTAGATTATTAACCTTCAAAGCACCAACAAGTTGGACCTCGATTCCTATGATAGTTTCTTAGAAGCTCCTGAATTTAAACGCTATTTGTTGTTTTTCTACAAGCTCAAGCAAAAAGGGATTTAATCCGGCCCATTGACAATAACTTTGAAAATGCACTTGTAAATCATGTCGCAACAAGAGATAGATTTGAAGTCCCTCAACTTGATAGGGTTAGACACCTTAAGAATCGATATTATAGTTGTTGCATCAACTTTCTTAATCAATCAGATATGAATTTGATATATATATATATATATATAATAAGGATTATTAAATGTTGTATTTATTTCATTTTGTGTGGACTGTCATAGTCATTTAATTTTTTGGGTCCATAATTAGTTGAGCTAATTTTGTGGACACTTAAAGAAACATGTACTCTCTACCTATATATAAATGGAGTGGGCTCATTAGCCTTCGTTATGTCAATCGAAAAGACACAAATAAAATTGATTTTTCCTACACGTACTCAGGCATCCAACGAGGAGACATAATGATGTGAATGGAAAACTTATCCTCAAATAACAATGTAGGTACGTATGTTATTCTCTCATACTTACGTGCTATATATGAATTAAGGAAGAGCATAATTTTACTGATTCTAATAATTGGTATCATAGAATATGTAGTGATCATTATTTGTACGTACGTGTTATTCCTATATTACGGACACTTGCATTCTATTTGCTTGGATTGCAATTAGCCAATTACGAACGTGATTGTAAGTGCTATTTGTATGTTATGCGTTCTCTCTCGGTGTATTCAAAACTTGTTCGTAGCAAAAACATTTGGATGTGTTTTGAAATGCATATTTGCATTTGTTTTGTAAGTGGTTAAATGACGACTTATGCTGTTTAATATAATTAAATGAGAAATTGTTGTATTTATTTCTTTTTGTGTGGCTTTGCAGAGTCATTTAACGACACAGACAGACCTTCATGCTTCCTTTTCATTTCCTTGAACTTGGGTTCTGATTATTTTGTAAGACAAGTGCCAAAATTGCTTGAATCTAACAGTAGTGTGGAAGAGAACTCTTGTGACTGCCTAGCTAGCCTCTAGATTCCTGAGGATCTCTTGATTTTGTGTGATTCATAAAAATGAAATAGTTTAGCTGCCATTGCATTAGATATTAAATTTTAAAAGTGTAATATTAATTGTCGTCTAGATTTGAGCATGTATTCTGAATGGTATATAAACATATGAACAATGCAAAACCTGTTTTTTTTTTTTTTTTTTTTTTTTGGGGGTTTGGTCCCAATTCCCAATATTATCATGATCAACTTGTTAAAGTGATATCATTCCTAAAGTTCGATCCGACGTGGATATTGATGGAGCACTCATTCTCACTTAGCTTGTCACGTACACACATGTTCGATTCTCTTGTTTTTAATCCCTAGCAAGGGGTGGGATGGAGATTTCATGAAACTGGGGGCAACTCGATCTTTTTTCCTTTTCACCCCTCTGTACGTAAAGGATGCATAGATGAGGGTCGTCTCTGGTATCGTAGCTGCGCGCTGCATGAAAATACACAAATCAAAGCAAAAGAAGAGTCGTATTGGGACCTTCTCACCATAAAGCAAAGCGCTTCTCCCCCCATGTCACGTTCGAAACCAGCTAATTAAAGCTCTCTCTCTCTCTCTCTCTCTCTCTCTCTCTAGGTTCGAGAAAGTGCAACAGAATCCCAATCCTACCTATAAAGAATACCAACCATCCCTAACCCCATGAAGTAAAAAACCCCTCAGAAAAATTCTTGCCTTAGTTTCCGGCCTTCTCTAGCTACTTTTCTTCTTAATTTCCTCCACTTCTTTTGTAGACCACAGACATCATGTGCAACGACAGTAGTGTTGTTCTGTTTTTTCCTTGATCTGTGACGTCCTTCAAGTACAAGGCCTCTTCTCTTCGCCCAGCTGAGAAATAAAATATCGATATATAGATATAAAGGATCGATGGGTGGAAGTAATAGTACTAGGAGTCGTAGTTCCTTGCATTTCAAGGTCTTGTTTGGAGCACTTGCATTGGTGGGGGTTGTTTTTCTTTTCTTGGTCGATAACCAGGAGAGTGGAAGAGGAAAGATGGCTCCAACATCTACGACGACTCACTCCGTAGGAAATTTCAAGCATGCGGATGTCATGGGTAGAGAGAAGCTCGTCGACCATCCAGAGTTAGATTTCAACTACATCAGCAAAAGAAAAGTTCCCAATGGACCAGATCCTATCCATAACAGGTACATATTTATTTTATTTATCAGCAAGTTTATTTATTTATTTATTTATTAATTTACACTTATGTTCGTACTTACGATCATGAAATTTCATTCACTAATTATCAACCGACACATTAGTTTGTAAAGAATTTGTAAGAGAAATAGAAGAATCAGCTAAAAGATGAAGTTAGCATAAAAAACTTTAGTTAAGGTGAGGGATAATAACTTTACTTATTTGCCAAATTTATTGGTTGAAAACTTTTATCACAATCTTACAAGTCTGGCTAATTATAATTACTAAGCTTAATTTGTGGAATGATCCCTTTCAACTACTACAATCTATTTATAGATATTTTTTTTTTTTTTTCCCTTGTCTCGTACTTGTTTGTTACTCCCTCGAGTTCAAATTTTCCTTTTTATTTTTTATTTTATAAATATTTGTTTTGATATAATTTTAATGACTTTCCAACTTAAAAGGAAAACATTTGAAACATTTGAAAAAAAATTTCAAAACATTTGTGCTTTTTCTAAGAGAGCCATTTTTTGGGGACAGGAGTAATATTAAACTGCCTGCAATTATTCCCTCAATTGTCTTTTGCATATCTTTTTTTCTTTTCTTTTTATCTCGATATGTTGCTTAAAATATAAACTGAGGATTCCATGCTTCGACTGTTACATTGAGGAGCTGCTTTAAGTTCTCAAGTTTCTTTAAAATATATATATATATGTTATATACAGTATATTAATTAACCCCCAGACAGCAAAAGGAAAAGAAAGTTGCCTACACACTTTATTCCATCCCCTAATCATGATTATTCAAAGCTATTAATTAAACATTTCATTTGATTCTCTACATATGAAATGAAGCCTTCAAGCTTTTCAGGGTGCCTTTCTTGTCGCTTTAAACAATATTTGATAGGTTAAAGCAGTTATTAAGCTTATCATTTTTTATCGATTTAAACTTTTGAAATAAATAGTGAACATTATTTTCGTTATTTACCTTTATGTTTTAATTAAATATTCTACATATTAGCTAGCTAGGCGAGCTCTCTATCTGCATAGTAGCCGCTCAATATATTGCTTGAAATAAAATACATTCAATTTGTGTTAATTAACCCTGTCCATGAACCTGCTTTTGGCTCCAAATGGTACCAATATTTTACAAGTTAATTAATTAAGCTTCAAGAACTGGGAATTTGATTCTGATCGATCCTTGTTTTTTTGCTTTTCTTTTCAGGAGAACTGGGAACTCTGGGCGACCTCCTGGTCGAAACCAGCGAGCAAATGCTCAACAAGCTCCAGGAACCTTAAATTGAAGATCAATTTGGCACAGGCATGTATGTATGTATGTATGTATTTCTTAGAAATGGGTCTATAGAAAAAAAACTCCTGAAAAAACTCGAGAAATCCACGCATGCATGCATGCAAGTCTTATTTTGGCTTACAGTACTTGTTTGTTTGCTAGCTAGCTAGCTAGGGGGAGTAAATTAAAGATCGAAACGGAAGCTTGTCGCAAACAAAATACGCTCACTAATTTCGTTTTACTCAAAAGAGATTTTTAGCAGCCATGCATATGGATATGCATGCATGCATGCACCAATCTGTGTGTATGCATGGAATATATAATGGCTTTAATCGGTTTGTTCGGAATCGGAGTTTCAAACATATTTAATTATTTAATTTTATCCTATTAATTAATTAAATTAAATTAAATTAAAGAAGTGGGATGAGTTCCAAAAAATAAAGCGAGTCCCACCCATTAAAGGTGCTTCCACCTGTAAAAAAAAAGGTGCGGTTGTGTACGTACGTTAATGGTCTTTTTTCTGTGGGATTCGATCTTTGGTGGAGGTGCTCGACTGTTTTGGTCTTCGGTCCATTCAAACTTGTTAAAACTGCATGAAGATTCTTCTAGCTAGTCTCGTGGCAATCAAAATACATAACGAAAAGGAAGGATTAAAAACAAACAAAAATAAATAAAGGAAAAAAGAAGGAACCATGCCACCACATGTCCATACGGTCATTCTGTTCAAAGTGAAACTTAAAGGAGGCATACTGGAGCTTTTTACTTGCTTTTCACCTTTCTTGCTTGCTCTGTTTTGAATGGATTGAGAAGCACTGACTGGGCCCAAAGTAAATAAATCAGATTCATTTTCCTAATATTGGATAAAGGAACACTTTTTTAAATGCACATTTTTTCAAGTATCACTAACATTAATTATCATTAAATTTTGAATTTATTACTATTAGATTTTAATGTCACGTACACTCCGAATTTTGATGCATGTGAGACAGCTAGCCAAACACGAAGCTAGGCGTCCTCAAAAGATTAAAAAAATACTCACGAATGTGTTCAAACAGGTCCAATTGGAGCCCAGCCCGCAAACGTGGGCCGCAGTTCCCCCCCCCCCCCCCCCCCCCGTTTAAATAGGCTTGTCGCAAACCACTTCTGGAACGTGTTGGACTTCGTTTGAGGCCTCATTCTACCACCAAAATCAAGCCCAATCTAATTACTTGACACGAAATGTGGAAAATTGTTAACAAAGATCACGTGTTAAACTCAAAAACTTTTTTCCCTAGTTAATATATGTTTAAGATTGCATTAATGCTAAACTTTAGCTCAACGCACTTATTCAAAAATGGCTTGAATCTAATTTCAATAGGAACCGAACTCGGGATGTCAAATTCGTGTTTTATAACAGCTTATTATAATTTTAATAGGTTCAATTTCAACTAAAACTAAATACAAGCGAAATTCATACGTGATAATTTGCAACAAAAGGGAACCTTAGTTATGGTCCTTATCTAATAACTCTCTTTTTTATACGAGCTAATACATATTTGTGATTTATTGAATGAAATATTTACAAAAAAGAAAAAAATTCGTTAAATGTTCAGCAAAAACTCATACAATACCTACTTTAATTTGGACTTGAAAAGATTTTCATTAGTGTTGCGAATTTCTCCTGGTAGGCAATTTTAAAAGAAAAAGAAGAAGAATGACCAGCAAAAAGAAATTAGAAAATAAATAAATAATTGCACAAGAGAGAATTAATATAAAAAAAAAATAAAAAAAATACACATATTCCCTCAAACTACTATTCAATTATCAATATTCTTCCAAATTATCAATTCTAATTTTGTCAATGTTACCCAAAACCAACAAAAACACAAAAATAATCCTAAAAACTTATTCAATAGAACAAAAATATTTTTATAAATTCGAAAAAAAACTCACCGAACCCTTCGAAAGTGTTCTGGAATGCCAACCTGCGCGGGGGTGAGTAGATTTGAACCATCCAAAGGAGGAGCTGGTGTGACACGTGTCGCTCCTTTTGTATGATTTTGACTCGGCGCAGCCACCGGAGAGAGAAAACCTTCGCTCCTTACAATATTGACGAAATAAAACCAAAACCAAATAATTAAAAATGCTTAAAACAAATCACATTTCAAGAAACATCTTAATCCCGCATTTCATTTGCATTTGAGTCTCATTTCATCGCATTTCGCAGCCTATTTCCTTTGCTTTACTCCATTTCCCTCTTCTTTTTCTCATTCACATAAATGCGGTTTTGAATTTATTTTCCCATTTTTTTTTTTTTCCAAAAGAGAGAAATTGAGAGAGAGAGAGACAGAGAAAGAGAGCGCTAAGAGAGCGAGGTATGCTCGAAAGGTCGTACCCAAAGCGATCGTCAAAACGATTCGTTTCGTTCTCCGCCTCCGCGTTTCGATCCGAAACCCTAACTCTACCATTTCACAGATCCGTTTCGAGTAAATCGGAAATCTCGGAGATCGGTCGAGCCGAGTTTTTGTACGCGGCTTTTGATCAGTGAAATCGGCGATCTCGGCGGCGCGGATCTGGGCAGGAAGAGGGAAATTAAGAGAGACTAAAACGATGCCGTCGCATGCGGATCTGGACCGTCAGATCGAGCATCTGATGGAGTGCAAGCCGTTGCCGGAGGCGGAGGTGAAGACGCTGTGCGATCAGGCAAGGGCGATTCTGGTGGAGGAGTGGAACGTGCAGCCGGTAAAGTGCCCGGTGACGGTGTGCGGTGATATCCACGGCCAGTTCTACGATCTCATCGAGCTGTTTCGGATAGGAGGGAATGCGCCCGATACCAATTATCTCTTTATGGGCGATTATGTAGGTGAGTATGCCACAATTTTATCTTTATTATTTTATTTTATTTTTTTGGAGTTATGCTTTGCTTTGATTTGTTTATTTTGGGAGTTTTTTGGTGCGTGTTTGGTAATAATTTACTGGAATAAATGCCTTTGCTCTGTTTATGGTTGAATTTGTATTGGCAAGACACTTAGATGTTGAACATAATATGGTGGCTGTTGTTAAGTACTTTGATATATGGAGGCCGACTTTACATGTTTTTTTTTTTTTTGGGAAACTGAAAAAGAAAAATAACTTTCCTTCCTTTTCAATCAGTACGATTTTTATTTGTTTTAAAGCTTGATTAAATGAAAAGTTGTATGCAAGATTCTACTGCAGTTTGGTTAGCGCTCAAGGCTCTCTGCTCACCATTTAGTGCTAATAAACGGTTTATGGTAAATTGTTTCAGCTTGCTTTGTGTTGTATGTGAGATCCTTGTAAATTCTTACTATACTGTATAAGAGATACTGTAAAGACAGCCCATAAATTGGATTACATGGGGATAATTTTCCACATGCTACAAATGAGCGATGGGGCTTAGGCTCAAAGATGCTAAGACATCCACAGTTGTATTATCTAGGGAATGAGGGGGTGAATTCAATTTATTTTTGGTTGATACTCGCTAGATTCGTAGGAGCAAGTTTTAATTTTGCTTCTAGAGTATCATGCAAAGATGAACGTGATACTATAAGAAGATCTTCTGTACAGCTGCAAAGCAATTCTTGTCTTTTACAATTTTCGGTATTCAAGAAGCATTTGAATGGTTGTCTGTGTGCAAGGTGTTACTTTTGATGTCCATGTGATGTCTAACAATTATTCTACATTTCAATGAATAAGTGATGTATTTCAGTTGGAGGTGTTGCAAGGTCATGGGAAAGGTTGAAGAGGACAATATTACTGTTGAGATAATAGGTTGGATTGTGTTATTCATGACATACGTTTTCGTGTGTGTGTGTGTGTATATATATATATTCAGTCCCCGCTTTTCATCTTTCCAGATTGTTTCTATCTTAATCCTCCCTATGGTTCTTTTTCATCGTATAACAAGGAGGCTATTGTGGTCATTGTTAGTAAACCCTGTGTGATGTGAGTTGCAGGTTTGCTATGCCTGTTTGAAGTTTTCCTTTTATGGATGTACTAGCCTTTCTTATTCTCTTGGTTACATCTATGCAGATCGTGGGTACTACTCAGTGGAGACTGTCACACTTTTGGTGGCTCTGAAAGTTCGTTATAGAGATAGGATCACAATTCTTAGGGGGAATCATGAGAGCCGGCAAATAACTCAAGTGTAAGACCTTTTCTTGTTTTCGGTCTGTAATTGATGATTTAGATATATTAAGTTGTATTCTGGTCAAAGCACAGGAAGTTGTATTTATATCTTAGTAATGGACTCCAGCATGTGTCACTGTTACTAAATGTTTGAGGTTTGGGATGACAAATGTATTTTAATCCGTTTATACTTAAACTATATCTGTATAACTCTCCCCTTTCCCCCTTTTTTTTGTGTTCGGGTTGGGGAACAACCCCCCCCCCCCCCCCCCCCCCCCAAAAAAAAAAAAGAAAAAGAAAAAAATTGGGGTGTGTGCATGGCTTGGGTTTGTTCTTTTGACGTGGTGCTTCTTTGTTATTGCCTTCTATCAACAGTTGTGGGCTGCAAGATGGTTCAATGTATAGTCAGAATGTTTAGTTTAAGAAATGAACCCATTTTGATATTGCTGGAGGTAATCCTGTGTACTACAGAAGAGAGTTGTTTGATATTGTTTGCCTATTGCAAGAAAAACTTAAGTCAATAAATAGTGATATAGCTAAGCTCAATGGTGCTGCACGGATAATTGAAATAAGATTAGGGTAAAAATTGCATGCATTTAGTTAGTGTATGATGGCTTATTGCTGGGCAAGATATATGGTTCTAGATAAAGATGATTGGTTAAATACCAAACACATACTGAAATATATGAAAGAGAATTATTTGATGTCACCATGAGCTCCCCCCCCCCCCCCCCCCCCTCCCTCCCCTCCTTTCACACAAACACATAGTGCACTTAATTTGGTAGAATTCTGCCTTATTTTTATTCATTTCTCTCTCTTTTTTTTCCCCCTTTCAGGTATGGTTTTTATGACGAATGCTTGAGAAAATATGGAAACGCCAATGTGTGGAAGTACTTCACTGATTTATTTGATTATCTACCCCTCACAGCTCTTATTGAGAGTCAGGTTTGAGTTAGATATGTTGCTGATAGTTTAAGAGTACTAATGTCATGACAGCTTCTGACTCCCACTATTGTTGTAGATCTTCTGTTTGCATGGAGGTCTTTCACCATCTTTGGATACGTTGGACAATATTCGAGCCTTGGACCGTATACAGGAGGTATGGGCATCATTGCGCGTCTCACATGGCTACCGTTTGCAACTGTTTATTTGCATTGGAGTTAATTTTTTTAGCAAAAATTTTGAGACCAGGCATTACCACTGTCTGAATGCTGATATTTTTACCTACTTATGTATGTCAAAATGGCATCCAGTTGCCTTCTACTCCCTCCTATTCCTTCCCCATGAAAATGATATATGCATTCATGACAGTTATTGCATCATTTGTTTAAATAAACGTGTTTTCTGACTTTTCGTCTCTGTTATTCTGCACTTCATGTCGCCCTTGTTTTGTGTATGAGCAGGTTCCGCATGAAGGACCAATGTGTGATCTCTTATGGTCTGATCCAGATGACCGCTGTGGGTGGGGAATATCTCCACGTGGTGCTGGTTATACGTTTGGACATGATATAGCTGCTCAGTTCAACCATACCAATGGGCTGACATTGATTTCAAGAGCCCACCAGCTTGTCATGGATGGGTACAACTGGTGTCAGGTGTGCGAACCCCCATTGCAATGAGTTGGAATTTTTTTTAATTTTTTATTTTTCCCTGTCTGTTAACTTTTATTTCCACTTGTTTTCTAGGAGAGGAACGTGGTGACAGTATTTAGTGCTCCAAACTATTGTTACCGTTGTGGGAATATGGCTGCGATACTGGAAATTGGGGAGAATATGGACCAGAACTTTCTGCAGTTTGATCCAGCCCCTCGACAAATTGAGCCAGACACTACACGCAAGACTCCCGATTATTTTTTGTAATTTCATATATCTGCCTGCTGCCTGTAATCCCTGTTTTCTGCTGTGCTATTGTAGATGTGTCTTTAAAAAGAGGAGTTCTTTTGTTTAAGTTGAGGGTTATCATCAACATGATTCTTTTGTTTGGAGTTTGTGCTGCTGCTGCTTTATTGATTTCCACAAGAAACTCATAGGAGAACTGACAGAAGCCACTAATGGCCTGTTTTCTTGTATATTTTCGGAAGGAGGAAGCGGCAATAACATGGTATATTTGTTCTGTAATTTTGCAAATTTAAGTTAGAGAGCAGATTTTTGAAACTGTTGTCATTTTACTTGGTTTCCATTTTTGACTGCATAAATTGGTAACAATTTTGGAGAATTAGAACGTGTATGGGTTTTTTCCCTGAGCATTCTTCGGCATTTGTTCAAAAAGTTTTACCCCCAAAATTTGTGTGGACAATTTACTTTTGAGACTTTTTCTCACAATACGGAAGGGTGCAAGTATCATCGGTTCTCTTTGAGGGTGAAATTTTATGAAAGAAAAAAGAAATATAATAGCTTCTTACCCCGACGGTGTAGCCACTACCTGCATGATTATGTCTATAAAGCAGACTTTTACAAGATTGTTTGAAACGGGAAGATGTTTGGACTTGCTGGTTGACAAGAGGGATAGAAGGAAAAGACAAGAAAAAAGGAGTATGAGTGGGATGGAATATGGATAGGTTAGAAAAGATGTAAACATCTAAAGCAAAGCTGATTAATTTACTTAGAATTGCCAAAGCCTAGTTTTTTAATGAAAGAAATTCTTGTGGCTTTTTTTTCCTTCTTTTTTAATTTTTTTTTTAATTTTTTTTAATTTTTAGGAAAACTCTCATGGCTTTAGGCCATCTTCAGCAGTTGGAATTAAAATAGCTACTCAAAAAGTATAAATCTCTACTTTAACCACTGGCTATCTTAAAAACACTCCAACAATAATCTCTATTTCATTCTTCATTTTCTTAAAATATAGTTTTTTAATCATTTTCTTTATTCTTTATTTTTTTTTCATTTCTCCCTCTCACTCTCCGGTCTCCCCCAACCCCAACCCATCTCCCCAACCCCAACCCGTCTCATTTCTTGAGCTGATGAGGATCGGCGAGCGTCGAGATGATCGGCGACAAGGAACCAAAACCTGGATGAATCGAGGATCTGGCGGGCCCCGGCAGTGACGAGCTTGGTGTTGACGAAGACGAGCTCATCGGCGAGGTCTTGGGTGAGAATGACGACGTTGCTGGGGATGGTGGAAAGAAGGGCAGCGGCGGTGAAGGAGAGGGAAGGGGTCGGTGGTGTTGACCAAGAGGGGCGAAGAGTTTCGTTGGGCATCAGGATCGGGAGGAACGAAGAAGGAGAGTGGGAGATTGAGAAAATATTAGATGAGGGACAGAGAGTGACAGAGAGGGACGAAGAGCGATCAGAGAGGGAGAAAGATAATAAAAAAAAAAAAAAAAGTCTAAACACATGAACAGTGAATAGCCAACATCGTGAACAGTGAATAGCCAATGTCGGTTATTTACTCTTCATGTGATTAGAAAAATAGTTAAAATAACAATTCTGTTGGAAAAGAAAAAGAAAGCAAAAAAAATTAAATTTGACTATTTTGACTAAAATAGCAAATCTGTTGAAGATAGCCTTAGTTGTGTTTGCAAAGAAGTTCCGACTCCCACGAATCGAGATTGAGGCCCAGATATAAAATATTACAAAAATCTCGGATGCCCATGTGAATGACGTCGATGGTGCATTCTCTCTCTTAAATAAAAGTTCTACACTGAGGAAAAGAAAACCAAACAATGTTTTACAACTTCAACTTACAATAATATTACAAAATATAGATTGAAATGGGTGAAATACTTTTTGTCTGGACAGTATATTTAAAATGAACGACAGATCGTAATAACACATAAAAAATCAAAATAAAATAAAATACAAAGGGGCCAAATAGGTGGTTCGTCAACCCTTCAAACAAACAGGCAATTGGGTTGGTGAATGATTTTTGTCACTCCCAACGGCTGTTTTGAGGTTTGCTAAACCATTCTTTCTTTTACTACAGGAATAGTTCGATCACTTCCAAACTAGCCTTTAAGAATGCCTAAACCAACCTATATGATTAATGGGAGTAGTTCTGCCACTCTAACCGCCACCCTTTGCATTGAAAACTACAAATTCTTTTTCTTTCGTATGTGCTGTCACAATGTTAACCATTTATTTAAAACAAACTGTCCAAATAAAAACAATGCCTGGAGTCTTTATTGGAAAATATAACTCCAACACAACATCAATCGCAACAAAGAAAGTATGTGAAGTACTAACTCTCCCAAATTGTTTTACACTTGGGGGGCCCACGACTTCATTGATCTGATCTTCAATCCGGATGCTAACATGCTGAGGATTAACAATACTGTTATATGTAGGGAAATACATACTTAGACATTATCTACGCACTTTTTTTTTTATTCAAACCAATATGCATACCCATATGAACCTATAAATTCCAACAAATTTTATATTCCAGACCTCTAAAGGTAGGAGAAATAAAGGATTGCAAATTTTGTCGCAAATTAAAGACTGTTAGAACAAGAATGACTTGACCCCCTCCCACCTAATAAAAAAAAGAACTGAATCACCCTCTTATGATCTCATGAATATGACTCGATATATCACAGAAGAAATACAAAAGAATCATTTTGCTCAAGGAAAGGGAATACAAAGAAACAGAAACAGAAACAGAAACAAACTGTGGACAGCAAACAATGAAACACTTGGCTTGATTCTTTCTAAAATCACTAGCGTAACATTGTTCAGTGACCATTAAGAATTGGCTTCAAATGAAGTAAGTCTCATACTACAGGTTTCTGAATTAAAACCTAGAGTTGGTCTGGATCCTCCCTCCGAAACCTGTCATGGCTGTGGTCCACTTTCTTCTGAAGTACACAACTGAACCGCTAATGAGCAACAGACACAACACGATCCCCTGTCCACAGTGGTACAGAAAATATGCATCAACACAGGCATGTACATGTTTTCATCCACCGATCATTATAATGGAAGTGCACTATGGGAAGTTCAGTTATGGTGATCCCCAGATATCTTGATTTGATGTTTTTATGTCTTCATATAAGTTCATGTCCCCAGACAAAGAAAGAATGGGCCTTCTTACACGTCTTCTCACAAGAACTTTCATGTTTTGATATTTTTGCCTTTTGATACTCAAATACTCTTTGGTTAACCAACTAATGTGATCACAACAATCAGCACAAAAAGTAAAAACATGAGCCATAATATAGAAGCTTGACACTGTGATACACAACTTTAAAACGAAGAAACTTAATAGCAATCAACGCCTAAAACAAAAGACTATGACTTGAATGTCAAAAACCCTTCTTGTGAAGAAATATATCACAGGTGTTCAACTGTCTCTATATGGATTATAATTTATAAGTGCACATTCTGCTTGAAACCAAAGCATTGAGACTAGTAGGCCACATCAAAAATAGACCCATCGCACAGAAGATTTGACTGATCACATGTCAATAGGACAATATCCTTTAAACTGTCTACCTATAGTTCCAAGTTAAAGAATAACACTCTGATCACCATATGATGTTATTTGTGCCAAATTAATCAAGCCTATGAACTAATGAGCTGCTACAATAAAAGAGAGGTAACAAAGGATAACAAACATACCTCAAACCCAAGCACTGACAACTTCTCTTCATTAACTGCTAGCGTACAGCTTCTGTAAGTAATATAAGCTTGCTGTCCATTCTCTAACGTTGATGAATCACCCAGTAAACTTCTATGTCTCATTGAAGTGGTGAGTTCTTTGGCATCATGCGATGCCGCATGTAGTTTTGCACTGTTGTCAGATATTTCCAGAGTAGATCGACTGTCATGAGAATTTTTCCCCTTTGCATCCTTCGAATTATCTTTAATTTCTATGCATTTCAAAGGAATACGATAGCCAGTTTCACTGCATCGATACTTTTCATCGTTCTACATGATATTTAAGTGCCAAGGCATTTCACAGAGATCAATAGAGGGACATGCAGACAGTAAATATGGGATACGAGAAAAGTGAAGCAGTATGTTTACAGCGAATTATATGATTGTTCACACTGGAATTTTTTTTTTCAACGTTCCTCATTATTTTTTTATGAGAAGTTTATTTGCAATATACCTAGGTTGCGGATAGCTAATACTGTACAAAATGATAATCAGTACATGGTTGCTCCAAGTAGGAAAGGAAGCAATGGGGCTTAGCTAATATTGGATTTCCAGCATCGTCTACCAGTTTCCTCATTAACACATTGTTTCGTTGCATCTTAGAAGGAAAATTAGAGGTGTAGTCGGGAACCAAAGCACTCTAGCACAGATGGCTGCCTATTATAATGTCTCTACTGCATGTCCTGGGGGCAGTGGCAGTAAGGTTATAGAAGATTCACAGGGACTCCTTTTGGGTGGGGATGAAATGTATATATGCATCTTGAGAATTGTTATATGACTTGACTCCTACTTAAAGTTGGTAAGGTGGTTCTACGATTGATTGTTACGGTCAAGTATATGGCATTTAAAAAGCTCCATGTCTTCTACACTGAAGTAGCAGGAACTGGTTCAATTTTCATAGGTACCCAACCACATTCCATTCTTACTTGCCATTTCACATTATATCACTTAAAAACTCCCAATTTCGATGAATTTCACCATACCATTCAATTGTTTCTAGTTTGCCAAAAGATTTCTTATCCAATACACCAGCAGACATCGTTAACACAACTCCGAAAAGGTCAGCAACATCAAAAAGTTCTCCAAATACTGATTTTTCCTTTAATAATCGTGACTTGGAGAAAATTCACAACGATCAAGTTGTATAACACCAGAATTCCAACAGAATTGTTAACGTGTATTCATACGATAATCTATAACTTGAAATCAGTTAAAGTAGTTCAAGTCCTAACATATGCACACCTAAAATCCATAATTACTACAATTTGTGAGAAAGAAGCTTCAATTATGTAAACAAAAAAATGAAAGCAAATAATAAAAATAAAAACCTTTTCGGAGTAGAGGCAGGGAACGCAGGGACCGGAAGGAGAGCATTCAAAGGTAGCGTTACTTCCCCGAGGGGTTTCTTTGAAACTCAGCAGAACTCTGCGCCCACCAATCCCTTTCTCACTTCCACCAATTCTGCGCATATCAAATCCCAAAAAAACACAAACAAATTGAACCTCAATTGCACTAGATCAGATTAAACTTGCACATATCAACACCTACACGCACACACACACAGTATAGGCAATTACGTTTGGAGCCCTAGGGTTTGCACAGCGATGGAAAGGAAGAAGAGGAGAAACAGTGGTGAATTTGAAATCATTGCTTGGCCGTCTTTGTGGCTTCTGCTTCTCCTGGGCATCACTGATTTTCAGTTCGATGACTTTCTTGCCTTTTTCTCTTTATTTCCCAAACTCTTCCCGCAATTGTATTTTCTGGACCTAATTGTTTTATATTTTACTTTTTACCTGGTTTCTTCTTAATTTTATGGATTGACTTTTCATCTAACACCAGATAATTACTGTTATTCACATGACATCCCTTTGTTTTTTCTTTTTTCTTTTTGAAAAAAAAAAAGAAAAAAAAAAAAAACCTAGAATAATTTCTTTGTGGTACAATTCTTTAATAGATTTTGCGTTATTTATTATCATTTAGTTTCGTTTTAATTTAAGTTTATGAAATTCCAATAAAATAAGGAGTTCATCATTTAAAAAAAAAAAAAAACCACATCAGGGGGCTTTATCATGACTAACTAGTAAAAGGCTTGAAACCAATCATATTTTAGGATTTAATCTGGAAATCCTACTTAAACCTAAATGAGTAATAATTTCGTTACATTGAAATGACTGTACCAATTTATTATTGAATTAGCTCTTACTAAAAAAAAAATGAAGAGTAAATTAGCACTGTCACATTAATATAGTAAAATATTTATAAAATATTAATTTGATATATTACATTAGTCAATCGAAATGCATTACCATATATTCATACAAAACTATTATTTGGAGAAGAAGCAATGGAGCTATAGACAATGAAGTGAAATTCAATTCACGAAATAATTTGATCCATAGAAAGTATTATTGTGTTAAAAGTTATAATTCCGGAGGAATCATTACTGCACGGCATAAATGGGAAAGTTATGAGAGTATATACTGGAAAATCGATTTTCACCGGAATGAAAAAGACATTCCGGCCAACGCGAGTGGTTATTGGGCAAGCAGGACCTCATGGCGTACGCTGCCCACTTGTCTTGGATTTGGACAAATTGTTTTGATGGGACTTGTTTCATCCATTTAATTAAAGAGTTCCTCAGCTTAGATGTCTCATAGGGTTCACTTCATAGATTTGATTCATTTGAAGGCAACAAATTTAGATTTAAATGAAATTTTTTTTTTTTTTTGAGAAAAAAAAAAGTACAATTAAATAATTTTAATTTTAGTTTATGTTTATGTTTTTTATTTAAAAATCCTTCTTTTTTTTATTTTTTTCAAATAACATGTAAAATTCATCTATATTGTGAGACATTTAATTTCAACAAATAACATATTTTATATTAAACTACATATAATTTGTTTTATCTATAATTTAATTTGAGTAAAACGGAATTCACTTTATTACAAACATTATTTTAATAAAGAAATTTAGCAGTTGGTTTTAAGTTTTCAAGCGAAATTGCGAATTTAATTACTGTTTGAATTTGGTTTTAGGACTTTTATTTTTCTCTTTCTTTTCCTTTAAAGTCTTAATATCTTGTAATTATATTTTATTATAATTGAAAATCTTAATTAAAGAGCTTTGAGTAATCTCATTGCCATAATTGAGGCCTTATATATATATATATATAAAACTAGCATTCGTGCAGTTCGCCAGCAAAGGAACTTGTCATTGATTAACTTCAAATCTCTGAGATGAGGCTGCTCGATGGCAGGGTCAGGCCTCAGGAACATGTGGTCCAGCAGAGGGGCGAATGTATAGCTCCCCCACCTGGCAAAGTTGGGTCGAATAAGGTCCATTCATTGGCCCCGAGACGGTAAAAATCAACGGTATACGAAGATAAAATGCATGCAGACTGTTGTTATTAAACTCTGCTGCAGCCTGCACACAAACGTTAATGTAATCACGAGAATTCTGTGGTTTTTGACCTTCCCTATCCCTGTTTCATTTAATACCATTTAGTATTTACTGCCATTGGCCCATTTCTTCGCATAAGAGCTCACCCCTGGCATCTCTAGCTCTAGGCTCCACGCAAGCCCACAGTGGGTGGGGCAGCGCAAAAAAGCTCATGATTGTTTGACAGGATTTGGCTTGAGTGCGGTAAAAAAATTATAACATATATGTGGTAATTTTTTAATGATCAGAATTTAATTTTAAGCCTAAGCCTAACCCTGTTTATGGCCGTGGTTTAGAAGATATCATGTCAAACTTTTTTGGTCAGCAAATCATGTTTCCCATTAGCCAATGTAGAAGAAAAAGCAGCAGGGGATCCTCTACAATGGGATGCAGAGGAAGTTTAAAGTAAAAAGTATAAAAGTAGTGTGCCTGCGCTACTACTGTTTTTGGAGGATTTAACTACTTATGGTGCAATCATTCAACTTTAGTTTTTTTGCCTTTTTTTTCTCTTTTTCTTTTTGGCAGAGAGGATGGAAGGAAAAGGAGCGAAAAAGACGGAGAAAAGAAAGGATGAAAACATGTGCGTTTGGAACGTTTTGTAGTTTTTTTTTTTTTTTTTTAATATTAATAAAAAGTGATTGATTTGATATAAAAAAATAATTAAAACTTTTTTTTTTTTTTTAAGAAAAGACGAAAAGATTTGTTAAATAATAACTGATGTCATCGAAAAAGTGAAATGTTTTAAAGTAGAATTTTTTTTTTAGAGAAGGGAAGAGGGGGGGGTTTCCAAATAGAACCAAAAGTATCTTTCCTCCCTTCAAAAAAAAAAAAAAAAAGTATCTTTCCTTCCTTGTTTGCTAGAAAAGGAGATATGTTAATTACACAACGGGTTATTTGGCAAATCATTCTAATTCTCTTTCTATTTCTTTTCACTTTTTAAAAAAAAAATTATAACTTTTTTACAATTTTTATATCGCATTAATTATTTTTTATTGCTATTTAAATAAAAATAAAACCACTACAAAATAAAATTTTTTCACTTTTCTTATTACTATTCAATAATTTTGCACAACAATGCTGAGCATTTTCATTTTTTTTTTTTTAAACACATCAACATTTTACCTCTATTTTTATATGTGTGTGTGTTAAATAGATCTTTATATATTGATCTTAAAGTTACTAATAAGGATAACTTGGTAGAGATATGTTAAACATATCAGTGTGTAAGAGTTATGCAAATAACATTTTTCAATTCGTTAATATCCCAATTGTTTTTTTTATCTTATTCAAAATCCTTCCTATATCTTATTCAAAATCCTTCCTATTTTCCTCACATTTGGGAGGATGAGTTTTGATCTGTCTAGATGGAAAACAAATCCAGTTTTAAACACAAAATACTGTTTAAAATGAAAAAAAAAAAAAAAAAAAAAAAAAAAAAAAAAAGGTAGAAAAGAAAAAAGAAGGTACATCAAAACACTTTTTTCTAAACCAAAAACAAATCCCAAAAAAAAAAAAAAAAAAAACAGCTTTCCTTCCTATTCTCTCATACCAATTAGTTAAAAACTCTCCCACTCCTAGGCCCCTCTTTCAAGTAAGGGAAATGGTAGGCAGGGGACACTCATCCGTCCCCTGTCCTACTTTTAATAATATAATAATATATTTATTAAAGCAAAAAGTGATAAAATCAAAGAAAATAAATGAAAAAGTAATATAATATATTATTATATTATTAAAAGTAGGACAGGGGACGGATGAGTGTCCCCTGCCTATCATAGCTCTTCAAGTAAAGCCCTATGGGATCAACCAAAAACATAAAGCATCAGGGAGACCCTATACTATATTGTAATTATTGTTTACGAGGAAGTTGGTCCATGGTTTTTGTATCTTTCAGAAATTTAAGAATACCTCTACGTTTGCTTCACAACTGAATTTTGACCGAAATAGAAGTTGGAACTGATTGAACACCCTCTTTGACTCTTTCCCTGCATGTTGCTTAACCAAAATTTCCACCAAATCTTTCAAGCTTCTCTGTGACCCAAGCTTATATCAAAGCAAACTTAAAAGTCTCGACACCCACAACATTCTGGTCCTACACAGACAAGACGGAATGTGACAAATATTATCTTTTTCTTTTTCTTTTTTTCTTTTTTTTTTTGGGATCTTGCAGTTATTTTCTCATTAGCCCAAAGAAATTAATGTGTTTTGAAGGATGTTTTTTTGTTTGAAAAAGTGTTTTGGTCTGATATAGAAGTAAAAATTCTTTTGTATTTTTAGGAGTGTTTTGAATTTAGGTTATTTGATAATGTTTTTGTTTTAAGAAGAGAAAACAAAACATAAAAAACAAGAATGTTGACTAACGGAGCCAATTTTACTTCCTGTTCTAACAATCTCCATCAGAATCTTGGGGAATCAAGTTACAGGGAATTGGGTAAACAATAATTCTATCAAATTAGGTCAGAAAGCTGTAGTGTTAGAATAAATCATGTATGGCAATAAAATTAGATAGATAAAAGTTTCCTCTTGCCAGTTCCACATCATACCATAATGTTCAGCCTAAATTGACAAAGTCTTTAGAACAGCAAGTTACAAACCACAATGATTCAGAAGCCATTTTATCCAACAAAAAAAAAAAAAAAAACAGAACTTTTCCCAAATAAGAGCTACAGTGCATAGTGCTTCTTGTATGATACAGAAGTGTCCAACAACAAATGAAGGATTAGAACAGGGAATCATGCTCAAGTGGAAACCATACCGATTGCTGAAAATTGCGTTTCAGATCAAAACCTAAAATCCAGAGATGTCCTAATGCTGCAATTCTTAGAGCATGCAAGTGCCCCTTTTTGTTTTGTGCTTGTGATCTTTTTCCAACATAGGCTACTCCTTATAGTCGGGATCTTTTTTGCGCAAGATCATCGAGAATTCGTCATACTGTTCAGAGAAACCATGTCTTTCTGCCATGCTCTTCAATGACTCATAAACCTCGTACATAGAAGGCCTATCCTTGGGCCTAGAAGCCACACAGTTACAAGCAACCCTCATAAACTGCATAATCTCATCCTCGTGACCTTTTCCACTAAGAGCCTTATCAATGGCGTCCTTGCTCCCACCAGTGATCAACAAGTGACTCACCCAATCCACCAAATTCCCCTTATATCCCTCCCCTGCATTGGTGACCTCAAGAGGCTTCTGTCCCGTCACCAACTCCAAAAGCACTACCCCAAAACCATAAACATCCCCTTTGCACGACGCAACCATTGTGCTCGAGTACTCGGGAGCCACATAACCAAACTCACCCAAATCACCATTCACATACGAGCTATCATTAGAATCACGAGATCCCACAAGCCTAGCCAATCCAACATCCGTTAACCGAGCTTCAAAATCATAATCGAGAAGAACCACATTGGAGCTAATGTTTTGGTGCATATATGGCGGCTGACAAACATGGTGAAGCCAAGCAAGCCCTCTGGCCGCACCCACGGCAATCCTTAGCCTCGTCGGCCAGTCCAGAAAACCATACTGGCTGTTAGCATTGCCAATGCCGTGCAATTGGGAATCCAAAGTCCCATTAAACATGTGCTTGTACACCAAAAGCTTCTCTTCCTCCACCACACAAAACCCCAACAAAGGCACTAAATTGGGATGCCTTATCTGCCCCAACCTGTTCATCTCCGACCTGAATTGCTTCTCGCTAAGCTTGCAATTATTGAGCCGCTTGATCGCGAGGGCCGAACCGTCGGGCAACACTGCCTTATACGAAACCCCTGTTCTCGTCGAGATCACGGTGTTTTCGGAGTCGAAATTGTTCGTCGCGGCCAACAAATCGGCCAACCTGACTTTGACAATGGGTTTCTGAAACAAAGAGACCTGGACAAGCTTGTATGACCTGAGTAGCTGGACCCAGCTACCATCTCCCTTAGCACCAACACGGTAGCGTCGCTTTTCCCCACTCGCCTTCGCGAAGAACCACCACCAAACCAAGAACCCTAAAAACAGCGACCCGGCGGCGCCAATTACGCCGGCGGCGACGATAATGGCGAGGCTTCTGCTGCTCAGTCCACCGCATTTGGACCCGAGGGGCTTTCCGCAGAGCCTTGCGTTCCCGCCAAAGTCCGATTCGTCAAATTTCGCCAAGTCTGACGGTACAGAGCCCGAGAGATCGTTGTTAGCCAAGGAGAACCGCTTCAACCGATCTAAGCGGCCGAGACCGTAGGGGATCGAACCGGAGAGGCGATTGCCGCTCAAGTCCAAGGTGTTGAGGAACTTGCAATCTGCGATCTCCGGGGGGATCGGGCCGGAGAGGCGGTTGCCGGAGAGATCTAGGGTTACGAGATATGGCAGCCATAGGCAGATTTGTGGAGGGATGGGGCTGGCTAGGGCGTTACCGGAGAGATCGAGGTTCTGGAGGCTCTGGCAGTACTTGAGGGACTCCGGAAGCTCGCCGGCAAGCTGCATCGACCGGAGCTCGAGGCTGATGAGGCGGTTCTCCTTCTCGTTCCAGCACAACACGCCATCGAGCTTGCAGATTGAGGCCACGGACGTGTTGGTGAATGTCCAGGAGCTCAGCTTGTTGGCCGGGTCAGAGAGCGAGCGCTTCACGCCCTCCAGGCACTTCACGTCGTCTTCTGCGGAATTGAACGAAAACGAGCTCATTAGCAAGACCGTAGCTAGAAAAGGAACCAGAATCTTCATGGTCTCAGGGTTCTAAGGCTTTATTCGGATTTTCTTCTTCTTTTTCTCTGTCTTTGTTAGAGCCGTGAGCTACGAACCAGAAGTGGAGGCTGTGAAGGAGAGGGTAAAGGGCAGAGGATTTGGGGATGGGCGGCCAGTGACTGGTGTTCGGTACGCTAACACAGATACAGAATGCCAGCTTTTGAGTTTTGACTACCGGTTGAAACTTTTTTTGTTTTTGTTTGGGTTTTAAGAAATGAAGAAAACGACGGCGTTTACTGTTCCGCGAGTGACCGAGAGCGACGTTTCCAGTGACTGGGCAAAAAGTTGGGGAGCCACCAAGTTGGGGGGTCTTTGTGACAAACACGTAGTTCCTTTATTACCTATTTATTTACCGATAAAAGGGGAAGGTTGAAAGCAGGCTGTTCCAATCCAATCCCGGGGTGGTTGTTTAATTAGCTTGATTAATTATCTTACCATAATTAATAGTTTTTGCAATCGAAGATGGACCTTCTATTATTTTACTAATAAAAAAAAAAAAACCTCAATCTTTATCAAAGTGCTCCATTATTTTTGTTATTGAGTTGACGTGGACATTAAGTTAATTTGACAGTGTCTATCGACTTCTATTTTATTTTATTTTTATTTTTAATAAAAGTTGATTCAAGGGTCGATGAATATTACCATATCAGCTAAGTGAATGTTACGTATCTAGAATATGAAACAAGGACATTCTTGAAATTATATCTATGTCCTTAGTCAATAAAAGATAAATAGGGATTTATATCCCATTAGGTTAGGAAATAAATAAGGGATTGAAATTTCCATTTTTAAGTAACGGATTTTAAGAATAGGAAATAAGGATTTTGTGTGTTACGTATTTAGAGTATGTGACAATGACATTATTGAAATTATATCTATGTCTCTCATTAAGTCAATAAAAGATAAATAGGGATTTATATCCCATTAGTTTTGGAAAGAAAGAAGGGATTGATATTCCCATTAGTAATCTAAAAATAAATGATTGATATTCCCATTACTAAGTAGCAGGATTTTAGGAATAGAAAAATAAGGATTTGACTCCCTTTAGAATTAATAATATTTATTTAGGTCGTATTTTATACTCAGCTTTGTAACCCTTTAAATAGGGGTCATGAGGAATAAAAAGTTATGAAGAAAATTATAATTCAACTCTAGCAATAGTTTAGAAGTTTTAGGATTCTTCAAATTATCTTAAAATTAGGAGGCCCATAATTATTCGAATTATCCTACCCAAATTATCATTATTATTCATTGTTCATCATTAGTTACGGAGGTCCGTAAGGAGTGAAATAGGAATATGGTGGGATGGGAATGTAATATAGCATTACTCATATAATTATAGAGTATAGCTACAAACCACATTTATATTAATCAACCCTTAAATTAATCTTATTAATTAAAAGTGTCACGTTGACGTAACTTTGCGTAGTCGATTCTCTTTATTTAGAATGCGACAATCTGTGTGGTGGGGGGAGTTTGTTTTCATTCAGAATTGGGCTTCAAGCCTTGAAGGGCGGGTTATAAAATCATGTCGGCCCATGGAGAAATCTTCCTGGCACAAGGGTGAGGGTGACTTATCCACGGCCTTAAAGTCTAATATTGTGCAACCAAGTAATCAAGCTACAAAGAATCTTGGCTTGACTGGGGTGCTAACAAAATATGCTCATTTATTCACGTTTGGTTTGCCAGAATCTGGAAAGAAATCCTGAAAATCTAGAGCTTGGACAGTGCTTGATGAACAACGATGATGAGGATGAAGCATTTGGGACCATGATCTGTAAAGAATCAGTATTACTTGGGACTGGGGACACACATGCAGAGATTCTGATTAGAGCAGGCTCGATCATAAAGGCCACCTTTTCCACTTCCAAATGATAAAGCAAAACTAAAGAAAAAGAAAAGCATTGGCAAAGAATCTTGTCCAAAGTGTTTCAGGCTCGTTTCGTAATGTTTTCTAGAGGGTGCCTTTTGCATTTTAATTGGTTGTGATGTGAAATAAAAGTGAACGTAATTTCCAAGTTTTGTCATTTGTGAGTGTTTTATGTGACGAGTTATTTGTCAATGTTTTTGTTTTTTTGCTAAAAAGTAAAAAATCAGTCCCAACAAAAACATCATTAGCAACAGAGAAAAGCAAATTCGAGTTTGGACTGGTCATGAAGAAATAGATAACGCAACAGATTGAGACAGTTCAGAAAGCTCACGGTGGAGTGAGAATCAGTGGCCCTCGCCTTTTTGCAGGATATGCAAAGATGATATAAAGTTGAAACTGAAAGCCAGTACTGCTTCTGCTTGTCATTCTACTACAAGTTAGTGTTGCTCTGATGCAGAACAGCGTACGTCGAACTTGGAGAAACCCTCCACATGCACTTCCTGTATCATCCAAAAATCTGAATTCGAAGTAGAACAAAACATGCATGAGGATACTCCAACTCCAAGTTTAGCACAATAAATTTCAAACATGCTTCATGCAAAGCAGGACGTATGCAAATGCTTCTCTATTTGATTTTTTTTTTTTTTCTAATTGATTAAGGAAATGGTTAGGGGGGATCAATCTCAGTCATAATCGGAAATGAAGAAAGAGTGGGTGATCTTATAAACGAAAAAATGGTGAGCTCCACAACAAATGATCCCAAAACAAAATACAATAGTTGAAAACAACACTATGATAGTCCGATCGATGTAGGGACTAAATAGTAGAGAGGTACCTTAACACAAATCCGGTTACAAAAGTCTCAACTTGAAGATTTGAACGCTAAAGAGCCGAAAGATAGTAACCCACAAAACACAAAAGTAGCAAATGCCTCTCCATGTATGCTCTTAGCAAACAAGCTCCCGGTAAGAGCAACATATTGCCTAGTCTAGACTGTTATAAAGTTATTTCTACACATGTATATAAATTCTTTGACACTCCTTTTACAAGCCAGTTTTTAATTTTGAGTCCTGCTCAAACTTTGTATCATTTGGTATCAAAACTAAGTAGCCAACCTCCACGTCAAATATATAAAAGATCTGACGCAACTCGTCAAGTATAGGATTGCAGCTTTGTGAGTATGGTAGTATGTTACAATCATAAGTTTAATGAAGTGTTTAACCCAACCAACTTCCTAGCTGGTACTATACCCCCATAGAACAATTTGACTTCAATTAATGTTGCTTCCTGTTTGAAAGGCACAGTACTGGCCATCAGTCATTTAAATTCCTGTTATTTTCTGCTATCAGCTCATCTGTTCTAGCTTGAAAATAGTTTGAAGTTAGTTCATATAGGTTGCCATGACAAATATTGATCAGACCAGTCGCGTGAAGAAATTTATAGCTTTGTGAGAATTCGAAATCCATGTTGTTGGAGGTGAACGTCGTCATTAAGTTTTCGTCTCTTTCTCTTGCAAGTTTGAGTTTTGGAACAACTTTAAGAAAGACGTACAGCGGCTGACAAGAACCGTGTGCCTGTGACAGCTAAAGTTCCTTGTCTCAATGTTTCAATGGTGCCTCAGCTTCCAAGAAGCCAAAGATCCCAGGCGCCAGAGAGCAATTCGAAGCCACATTCTTCCTACTTCATTGAACCAGAAAAAGTCAAAAAGGACAATTCATCATATATATTGCCTCCCCCTCCTCCTACAGCCAAGTAGGCAGCTAGTGGCATTTTTCTCCATCTCCTTTGAAATTAGTAAGGAGGAGGAAAGGAGAGAAATAATTTGAAGTTTCACGAATTATGTATATATATATATATATAGTGATTAGAATTGTTGTAACTTGTAAGATAAATCCTACATGCTATTTTGCCTAATTACCTTTCTTGAATCCAAATGGATTATGAAGTTAGTTGTTATCTGTTTGCATAAAATATACTCAAAATGTTACTCTATTTGAGAGGATGTCCTCCTATACAGAAGAAGAGTGGGAATTTATTTATCACTTCTTTTCTCATTCCTTTCTAACCAAAAAGATTCAAAGTAGGGAAAGATAATTCATATATATATATATATATATATAGAGAGAGAGAGAGAGAGAGTTTTGGTCTGCATCCACCTTTGCCTTCAATATATAAATATATTCCAGCTATGGAGATCATATCGATTAAAGAAAGTGTACATGAATCCACTGGGTGCAGCTAGCTATAGCACATTCGTTTCCCCCTTAAAGATAAGAAAGAACTCTTTATCAATACTCTAAAACAACATCAATTATATTCATGTTCAATCCCTTGTTGGTTTTCTTCTTTTGTCCTTCTCGATAATTACATGGTCTTTTGTTACATGTAATATCAAGTTTCTTTTTCTTTTTTTCTTTCTCAAAACTTAATATGTGTCATATTGTTAACATGACCACTTTAGTATATCAGTCCAACTAATTAAGAAGAAACTATATATATTCTATCATATATTTATAGGAAAGTTTTGGTAAATAAGTATGGTAATCAATCAATATGATTTGATTGATTTGATTACCATCGTATTTGATTACAAACAAATCAATCAATTAATGTAATTTGATCGATTACCATCAAATAATTACAATAAGTCTCTGAAATCAAATTCTTTAATATATGGAGAATATATTTTCTAAAAGTATATATCATTTACATCCTCACATGAGTAGTCTTAGCGAAGAAGGCTGGTAAGTTTCTTTCTAATTCATAGAAGAGAGTAACTCTTGGTGCCTGCTTCATTAATCAAGTTTAGAGGATCCTTTTTTAATTCCAAGGGACATGTAGGGAATGAGGTACAAATTTTTATCGGAATACACAAAGTATGAATGAGAAATATATTAAGATAAGGGAGTCAAAGCATGAATAAAAAACCAATTAAGATTGAAAATCATATCAATATATAAAAAATTAAATTAGTATCCATTTGGTATAATAATAATAATAATAATAATAATAATAATAATAAATGTTTCTTAATATATTTCAATTTTCAAGTTAAACACTTATCAAAATAAAACCCGACGTTCTGTGTCGCAGCTATGCCACTTCAGCTTCTATGTTGCTGTCTTGCTATTTTAAAACCTCTTTTATGTTGCTCATTCCTTCTTCTTCTTCTTTTTTATTGACATATTTGGGTTGTTGTTCATGATAGATTTTGGTTGTTTAAGGTTCGAGTATAAAATAATTGGGAAAAATACAAATAACTCCTTCAAACTACTATCTATTAATTGTCAATATCCCCTTCCCCAAACTACCAACTGTGTCAATCTCCCTCATAAACTATCAAAAAATGTCAATGTGCCCCATAATGACAAAAATACATTTCATAAAATTATTAAAAAATATATATTTAACAAAAAAATCTAAAATAACAGAAAATTATACCAAAAAAAATAAAAAATAAGAATGGGTTTTTTTCTTTTTTAATTTTTTATATATATAATTTTCAGTTTTTTTTAAAAAAAAAAACAAAAAAAAAAAATTGGTTCTTTTTCTTTCAATTTTGCCTTTTTTTTTTAATTTATTTTTTAAAAAGTTATTTCTTTTACTTTTAGTTTTACTTTTAGTTTTTTTTCCCCGAATTTTATAAGGACATTTTTGTTTTATTAAAAAAATTTATGGTCATTTTTATCTTTTTGTTAGTCTTAGGAGGAACATTAACATGTTTTGGTAGCTTGAAGGAGGAAATTGACATTATTAGTAGTTTGGATGGGACATTGACAATTAAGTGGTAGTTTAAAGGGGATTGTGTACTTTTCCCACAATAATTTTTATTATAATAAGGCCAGGCCTTTTTTTTTTTTTTTTTTTTTTGGTAGCTTAAAGTAGCTACCAAAAGATAGACTGTGAACAAAGATACAAGAATGTACAAATACAAACAGAAAAAAAAAAAAAAAAAAAAAAAAAAAAAAAAAAAAAACCAACACCAGGAGAACCGCCGCCGGAGCTCAGGGCATGTAGAAAACACATCTACTCCGGGAACCCTTCCAGCATCGAATGACATCCACAAGCCCAAATTGACATTAAACAAAGCCGGAAAAGCAAACGGTGACCCTCACACGTTAACCCAAGGAGAACACTCCCCGGCACATACTGGCCACGCGCCGCGCAAGAAAGAACCTCACGGCTCAGTCGAGTGAATACTAAAACCAGAGAAGGCCGGCGACCACTAAAGAAAAGTTCCTGTCGACGAACACCCAGCCAAGACTTATAGATCTAGCAATAAAGCACAACTCCACCGGAGACCCACCGACATCCGCCATTCCCACAGGCCAGATCCTGGGAATCCTTCTGCTTGCACCAACAACAACAAAACCAAAACAAAACAACAACAGAAAACACTAACCTCTCCGGATCTAACTCCGGGAGGGACCACAGCTCCACAATCATAAGGTTGGGAAAACAAAACATCCACCACTGGAGACCAGTGAGATGACAAAAGCTACCCTAGCCCTCACAGGCTAGGGGGAAGACCAATACCAGGAGGGGGAGACATGAAGCCTCCCCTCCAGTGAAACAAAGCTCAAAGATTCTCTCCCTGTATCTAGAACCTTTCAGAGAGAGAGAGAGAGAGAGTTTTAACTTTCTTTATAATGGTCCCTTTTATTAAAATTAAAGATCAATCAAAGATTCCAAACAAGGAGGAGATTTCTTCATCCCAAAAAAGAAAAAATAAAGAAGATTTGCCGGCACTCTTCTCTTTCGAGCTTCTCACTTTACGGGGGCATAAGGCATTAGTTTCTTTTTATAGACTATTTTAGAATATTAATTAAATGATTAAATTTATTATTTTTTAATCGTATTAACCTTTTATAAGTTGTGATTTAGCCAATTGTTATAAACTTCACAATTAGATAGAAAATAATAAATTTAATTATTTCATTAATACTTTAACCCTTACAAATAGCTAATATATATATATATTTTGAAGTGTTACAACAAAAAGTTGTTTTTGAATAATTTGTAAAGAAAACTGTACTTTATTCGTTCGGGGTTATTAGACATGTTCTGGAATTCGCCTACTAGACGGTAGATCAATTGGATGAAAATTTATTCTGTTTAAATTCCAATAAACAATTGCTAATTTTTCATGAGTAAATTCGATGAAAATTTACATGAGGACCCTTTTCCCAATTTTATTTTTTTTTTCACTTTTTTGTTTTTGTTTTTTTTTATTTTTTATAAAAGGAGTATATTAGTAGGAAGGATCGGAGAAGGAAAATTGCGTGATAATTAAAAAGGGAAGTGCAGTTTCCTTAACTTAGAAGGTATGACCTAGCTACCTGTCAAAAGGACGTTCCTTTCACTCCTTTTCTTTGCCACTTTGAAACGTACAGTATAAATTCGTTCGCGCATTTGAATGATAAAAACGATTTTCTTGAAAGCCTGAAAATAATGAAGAATAAAGAAACTATAGTACGTACGTGGCACTTTTGATAAGCCAAGAACATTGGCTCACGAAGTACTGGAGACAACCGTTCCTATTATATATACACAAATATGAGTGTAAAAGAGTAATTATATAAGGAAGTAATTATAATACAAGTAATGGTTAATTAATTATAATACAAGTAATAATTTCTATGATATAAATAATTGGACTTAAACCCCAAACATAAGGGCTCCCATTGTTAAATCATTTTTCTTCTCTCTTTTGTTTTATTTTCTTGAAATAAAAGCAATAGCTAGCAAACAACCCAGAATACAATTTTTCACATCATATATATTAATTAGAACACTTTTTTTTTTTTTTTTTTTTTTAAAAAAAAAAAAAGTTTCAAAAGATTCAAAACACATTAACAAAAAGCCACTTTTTTTTACTTAAAGGACTATAATAGAACTCCTATTATCGACAATCGAATTTCTTGATGCATTAATTTGTGAATTACTTACAACAATGCACCGGCCGGCCCTACAATTAATTGCTTTTGTATTTCTCCTTTATACATGCTTGATTTCAGAATCTTTTTTTAGGTTTTTAATTGGTCAATTTGGTGTCCAAATAAGTACTTTTGTATTTTATGACATTGGATATATATAATTGTGCTTAAAGTTTAAGTTGAAGAGCAGAAAGTCTTGTGAGCGGGGCCTGTTTGCACATGTTCGATCAATATGGTGGAACGACAAAAGCCTTGTGCACTGGCTCGTGCGCACATGTCGGAACAGGGATGGATAAACAAAGAGTTGCATGTGCTAATGTGTGCGCTAGTATTCGGACATGAAGCTGTTTTTAAGCTGCATGTAACCCTAAAGATGTTCAAACGTACGTACACTTTGTTAATCTATCCGAACGCCACCGCATAAAACTTAAAACAACTTTAGGTTTTAAGGGCAATATTCGCAAGTCTATAAAAGGACTTTGAAGGCAAAGCTTTCAAAGAGCTAAGTGGTGCAATTTGCTACTAATATTGAGTCTATATAGTGATGGCTAGAGTGATCAAACCTCAAGGTGTTCTACGTCAACAAACTGTTTGAAGTCTACCGGTAGCTAGGTTAATAAATAGATGAAGAAGAAATATTGGCCGGTGAAAAGCTGGAGCTACCGTGGGCAGGAGGCAAGTGAGGAGCCTGTTTGTGTATAGATTGTCTTGGTCATTATAAAAAGGTTGTAATTATACTATATACTTGTGTATTAAATCTTTCATGGTGTCAGTTTCTTGGATTTAGTTGCCCAGAGTGATTTTATCTGGGTTTCACTTAATCAACATAATTTGGTGTTTTAATTTGGTGTGTACAAGTTTATTACTTTCTAATATATAGTTTAATATATATATATATATATATTTTGCTAACTGCATTATTTTCTATACAAATTTATAATGTTTCTCATTTTCTCGAATTAATAATCAATGCAGAACAGCCTAAATCATTCTCCATCGTAGAAAAACTAAAATCCAAAAAGCAACAAAATAAATTAATAGGATTATCAGATAAAGAGAATATTCAACGTTCAGATATTTTTCCTAGTTGAAGCTCCAACAGTCCAACGAACCAGCAAGGCGTACGAGATAGCAGAAGGGTACCTGGTGCTCTATCAACTCGCCCCAAAAGCAACTAGACAAATTAAACAAGAATCCACACTACAGAGAAAACGACATCCCAGCTTCACTAAATTTCTCTAAATTTGTACAAGCAAGGAACTAATAACTAATCACCTAATATTATCCTGATTAAATTAAATCTTATCATATCTAATCCCAAACTTTGAACCGCAACCTTTACACAGACTTTTAACATATAATAATATTCTTCAAGCAACACTGATAATGCTATCTCCACCGCTACTGAAGTTGCCGGGCATGGCCTGAAAAGCTGACGGGCGTGTCGACGGCGGTGGCTGCTCATCGGACGATGCTGGAGAGAGCTTCAGCGCCAAAGGCAGGAGCTCCGCGGGGTTTGTCTGATTCAGATTAAGCTCAGCCATTTTCGAAGATGGAGGGACTGGAAGAATCGGTTTCGGCCTGATGGGCTTGCTTGACATCCTGATATGACTGTTGGGACCTAATGAGAGATTTTCCACTGGGCTTTCACCAGAAAGTGGCACCGCCATAGGAGCAAGCGTCAAGGGAAACGTTGACGACGGAAATCCGCCGAGACTATGGCTAAGACGTGGCTGTGGCTTCGGTACCGGCGCAGTTTCTTGGTTGACTAGTAGTTGATCCCCGTCCATTGACGAACCCATAAACTGTCATACAAAAAAACACAAAAAGATAGGCTATTAATTGGTTTAGGAAATGTTGGAATATAAATTTTCGTTTAGATTTATTATCTGGGGTGGTCCTATCCTATTTCTACGTCATGAATGGAACAGTTCCGGGAAAGAAATCAATAATATCGCTTATGGGATCTATTGATTACCGTGTCGGCGGTGATGTCAAAGAGACTAGATCTCCGGCGTCTCCGATTCTGGTTAGTCCGGCGGAGAAAGTACTTCTGAGCGTGGCTCGCCACCTGAGTTGGAGTTCTTGTTTTCACAAAGTTCCTAGAGATCCCTCTCCAATCTCCTTTCCCTACCTTCTGCAACCCCAGCAAGAAGAGCCTGTGCTCCTCCTCCGTCCATGGCACCCCTACATATATACACAAAAACCTTAAATTTAATATAGAGATCTGAAAATTTACAGAAAATATTAAGAACAAGAAGAAAAAAAACAAAAAAGAAAGTATAATCGGATGAAAGATAAGAAAGTACCTCTCTTGCGCTCGCGGCTGCGACCGGACTGGTGAACGACGTCGTCGGAGGCGTACCCGGCGTCAGGGTTAGAATCCTGAGGCGGCTGATCGTATTGCGAGAGATTGGTCATGCTGGCACTCTTCCTGAACGAGTTGCGCTCCGTGACCCGCACGCCGAACAGCATGATCGCGTTCTCTCCGCTGCTGGCCTCCGTGCACGTCCGCGAGTTGTGGCCGTTGTTCCCGCACTGCGAGCACGTGCGAGACATCTTCTTCAATTGTGACGTACTTATGTTTCGATAAAATAACAATATGAGAAAAGCAAAGCCCTCAGTCCATGCAAGAAGGGAGAAAAGAGAGTTGAGGTAGAGAGGAAAGTACTCCGAAGGTGTCGGTCGAATATTTGGAAAAGAGCAGCGGGGGCTGCCTGGGTTGTTATAGTAGTATTTAGGGTTTGTGACTTTCGTGCTTGGTTCTGTGCTATCTGTACTGGCATGGACCTTTTGGGGTCACAAGGAAAGTTTAGAATGCATCGCAGGACCATTCTACTATATACCCGTACCAATAATGTATCGGATCTGCTGCACTTTTTCTGATCCTGAACGAGGACCGTCCAATTTTGTCCCTCCTCCACGGTGTAAACAAGACCGAATGTTATAGTAATATCCCATCCTGGGGATACAATTCATCCTGTGTGACAAAGCCTGACAATAAATTTTTCTCTACCGTCCAATAAAGAGACCAATTTCTTTAAATTAATAACATTGATTTTTCATTGGATCAATATAAATCACATTTTTCTTCTATCATTATCCTGTAGCGGTGATGTAACCCTTATAAACAACTCTTCGAAAAAGAGTAGCAATTTTAAATTATATTTTTATTTTACCACTATTTCAAATTAATGTTGATTTGTCAATGTCAACCAATTTTTGAATTAATTATTATTTAATAAATATAAATAAATAAATAATTAATTAATTATTGGAGTTACCACATTAATATTGTGAGATACTTATAAAATAAAAATATAGTATATTACATTATAATTACTCTTTCAAATATTACATTGGACAAAGTTTCCTTCCATCGGTGTTTTCTTATTATTTTTGTCTTTAGAAGGCAAGTATAAGTAGGTTACTCTTTTAGAGTAATACTTGACGTGTTTTAAATGACTTTTAATGTAAATCACTTATTTAAAAAAAAAAAAAAAAAAAAAAAAAAACACTTAAAACACAATAGGTCGACAAGCATAAAACATGATCAGTTACTCTTCCACCAAAGTGTCTCTTTAATTAATGGGTGGTCCTCCTAGGCTTGAATAACGCGAGACTGTGCATAGTGTTGAACAAGAGATAATGTCTAAATTAATTGACTTGAGACTAAGTAATATTATGTTATCTTGATGCGGAAGTTATGTTATTGGCGAGAATGTCTTCACGTAAATGGAGACAGGAAAGTGTTGAAGAGATTTTTTTTTTAATTATTATTTTTTTTTTTTTTAAAAAAAAAAGGTGAGATGGTGGAGGAGCAAAGTGTTTCTCCACCGTCAAATTGGCATATTCGCGGCCCCTTTGGGAAAGATTTCATTGTCTCATATTCAATTGTGGAAGCCGTGGATGTGGTTGTGGGCGATAAGTAAAAGTGGACCCCATCCATCACCTACACGCCCTCTTTTACCTCAACCTTTCTATGTGGTTGTGGTGGGTGCTCTTGGTGGATAGATGCCTTTTGGCTTTTGCTTTCCTTTTTTTTTTTTTTAAGAGTTAATTAATTTGATGGCCGCCTTTACTCCATTCTTTTTCTCTCACCTTTCAAACAAAATCCCTGAAGGTCCAGTAGCGTTGAAGCATGTGGAAAGTTAGTTGCTATTAAGCTGTCATGTAGTGTGTTTGACAGCATGCTTTGATTGTATTTTGCCCGATATCAAGCACGTGCTTTTCCCTTCGTCTGCTGCTGTCAAAAGCATTTTTGTCCATTTTCTTCATTGAATTTTAATTCGGCGGTCGCGTCCGCACCTTGTTTTTGTTGCGCTTCTGTCTTGTCACATGCTCTGAATCGACGGGTACGTGGTTGGGCCACCTGTGAAACACACGAACTTGTGGCGGCTAATGTTCCATCGCTGCTCCCTTCTCTCCACTAAGTGTTTCCTTAGAGCACTACGCAACAGAATCCTCACCGGTTGAAATCAACAGAAAAAGACTGATCAATTATAATTAAAGGTATTTTTGTAATTTCATAATTAGAGAGGGTTCTGGTGCAAAGCATTACACTTAACTTTTTTAAATTTCATTCTCTTCTTTACGTGTATAGAAAAAACTTTTAAAAAATTATTTTAATTAAATTTTTTTATTATTCATCGAACTAATAAACAGTAGGACAACTAAAAGTTGTACTTGTTTGAAACGATATTTAAATAATAATTTTTTATATTTCTTTCTCTTAATATTTAATTTATATAATATTTAAATTTATAAAAATAAATTAAAATAAGCTTATACTGCTAGTGCTCTTAATTCCAAATAAATGATCTGATTGTAAATGCATATTTTTCTTCTTCTGAATCGTTTGTTAATGTATGTTGTGTTTACAATATATGACTATGATCATATTTGGTGTATCCAAATCAGTTTTTAATTTTTTTTAATTTGCAAAAAAAACAAAGGTCACTATTTTCCCTTTTTAAACTCAAGTTTTTACAAACTTTCACCTTAAATTTGAGGTGATATTAGAATATATGATCATCTCTTATCGTTTAGACAATTAGATTTGATTATAATTGAATTTGATTTGATATTATCTTCGCTTATATTATCTTTACCTAGCTACCACAATTATCCCCTTCAAAAAAAAAGCTACCACAATTATCTTATAAATATAAGTAATTATAATATAAATCAAACAAGCAATAAGAACAAAAATCTAGCATTAGGTCATTCCCTCCTAAACATGTTACATATACGTCTTTTATGCATTTTTTTAAAAAATAAAATAAAATAACCATTAGATATGTAGGACCCACAAGGTGGTGATCATATGTGGGTCTTACCGATCTAATAGTTGCCAAAAACATATAAAATAAGCTAAAAAAAATAAGTGGTCTAATAAAGGCCCAACACTCAACAATAGGCCAAAAATATCCAAATTCAAAGGCGGTTATGCGGAGCAATTATAACTTCTGATAACTGCTAACCGCTTAAGGCTTATAAAAATATAAAACCTTAGACGGTTACGGTTAGAGGCAATAACCGCTAATTATAACTGTTTTTTACGAGTGTTTTATATTTAAGTTGTTTGTTATATATATGTTTTTGTTTGGAGGAGATAAAACAAAATACAATAAACAATTTTTTTATTTTTATTTTTATTTTTTTAAAAAAAAAAAAAAACACATCTTTTATCACTTGAAATGGGATTACAGTACAGTGTTTTGTTTTCTTTTGCTGAATATGATAATACAGCTAGCTAGTAATTATTGGATATAGCTTGCCCACTGAATGATCGATCATTATACGTCATAAACAACAACAAATTAACCCACGGCTATCAATTGCCTTTTCACTTATTTGCCTATAATCTTTTTGAATTTCTCAATATTTTACATGTTTAAAAAAAAAAATTAATATTTTGAGGTCTCAATTGATAGCATTTAATTATGTGATACAAGCAATATAGCAATAAGATAATTAATGAGGATTCTGACACATGACACATGACACATGCAAACACGATAAATTAATCCTAAGAATTCTTACAAATAATAATAATAATATCAAATGGTATCTTACGATCTCATGAAGTAAGCCATGGTACATTGGCAAAACTCAAAAGAAGACAAAAGAAATCACATAATTTTATTTTTTTTTTCTTTTACGAAATTCTTTTACCCAAAAAAAAGTTAGAATAAATGAGCTGTTTGAGACAGATAAAAGAAATATATTGAAACTCTCTCAAGTGCGATTCAGATATCTGTCTCATGCCACTAGCTAGATTGTCACGTGGCAGGAATAAAAATGTCATTCCAAGAATCATTAGCCATTCAATATAAATATAATCAACATGTCTACGCAGCAATCTTGTGAAAGTCACAATCTCTGATAGACTGATGGAACATATATCTGTCATCTGATTGGTGAACAAGAACCATCCGAGATGTCGGGGATGCCTTTGAAGCGATCGGGTCCGTCCAATTGGAATATCTTTTTCTTTCCCTTTTGCTCAGCCCGTTCAATTTGCTGATTTTTTTTTTCAAAGATAATCCTAAAAGGCTAAAATGTCGTCTTATATATTAGTTGAAGAGCCTCCGTCCATCACATTCACTTTAGCCGCAGCCCAATTGTGCGTACCATCACGGCGCTAGCTTCCCTCTTGGCCAGGATACTACTGATTCGTACTGATTCTCTGCATATTTATGTGGTTGCGATCCCTCCAAATTGTGTGCATGCATGCATGAATCCACAGAAAATAGGGTGATTGTGACCGCTTTTAATAGCTCTCTTCCCTCCTTTATCTCTTTCTTATGGTATAATTTTTTTTTTAATAAAAATAAAAAGTAATTGATGTGATATAAAATAAAAAAAAATTATATTATAGTAAGTTTTTTTATTTAAATAATAATAAAAAATTCTTAATGTAATATAAAAAGTAAAAAAGATTAAAAATGTTTTAAAGTTAATATTTTTTTGGAGAGGTAAAAATAAGGAGAGGGGAAGGAGGAGGGTTATTAAACGGGGCCACTAGTGTATCGATCTGCTAGGAGGATGCTAATCAATACTTGAGGGCTAGCTTGCAATTAGGTCGGCTTATAATTACCTTTACAAATGAAAGGCTAAAGTTTTGAAATCTCTGCATCTATATGGCTTGCCTATGTTCGTCACTACTTGTTTTAAATTTATAGAAAATGGTAAGAGTTTTAGTCTTTATGACATTTTCATTAAGTCTAAGGTTTGAATCTCTTTAAATGCAAATAATTTCTTAGGACCATGTCCGTCGGCAAAAGTTCCCAGGGTTAGTTTGGCAAACCACTCAAACTCTCCCTTTATTTTTTTTTCACTTCTTCCAAAAAAAACATTCTAATTTTTTTACACTTTTCATATCACATCAATCATTTTTTATTATTATTCAAATAAAAAAACCCACTACAAAACAAAACTTTTTCACTTTTCTATAAAACATTCTCAAATTTTATATCACATCAATCACTTCTTACTACACAACACACAAATATTTCACAATACAATTACTTACCAAACAAGCCCTGGAATTTTATCCGATTTATATAGAAAGGGGGCTTTGCACAGGTGCGGAATTTGCTCGACATGAATGAGTACACGAAGTGCCCTGCCTTAAAAGTTTATCGGCATAAAAAATTGATAAATTTAATTATTTTAATTAATATTATAACACTTCTCCTAACTTGTAGATCTGAACACATAAAATGTTTAGAAGTTAAGAAGTGAATTGACGAAGACTAATTTCGAATTCACGACCTTTCTCTGATATTATCTTTAAAGTACCAAAAATAAATTTAATTATTTTGATTAATCTTCTAAGGGCATCTCCAACAAACTTGCTATTTTAACCAAAATGGTTAAATTTAACTATTATCAACTTTTTCTCTCTTCCAGCAGAATAGCCACTCTAGTTTTTTTTCTTAACATATAAACAGTGAATAGCCAACACTGGCTATTAATTGCTCATCGGTTACAGAATAAAATAATCAATTTCTCTCCCATCATCAGAATAAACTAATCGATTTCTGAGATAGAATCTAGAAGATACATTCCCGAATGAAAATGCTTGAGCTTCACAGGGAGAGAGCGGAGAGAGAGAGAGCTGGGCGACAGGGCTGAGCGAGAGAGAGCGACAGAGCTGAGCGACGAAGCAGACGAGACAAATTGAACGATAGAGCTGAGCGGTGGGTAAATGCATTGTTCCCTGTTTTGTTTAGTTTGCCATTTTTGGATTGTCTTGTACGCAATCCACCCGTGTTAATAGCAGATTGTGTATTGCGATTGTAGTTTGTTTTTTTTCTGTTTGCTGTTGTGGTATTTGCAGATTGTGTAATCTACTATTTTGGGTATTCTTTTCGGGAGGGTTTTGTCCCTATCTAGAATGTGGAATCCAGTCTTTTCTGGATGTATTGACTCTTTGTTTGGGTTATAAAGGCTTTAATTCATCCAAAAAAAAAAATGATAGCTTCGGGATGCATGTGTACGTGTTGCATTGTGATACTGGGTTGGATTTCGATTAAGTTGCCTGTTTTGAGTAATAATTATATGTTCAATCAACCTTCGATTAAGTTCCTTGTTTTGAGTGATAATTATATGTTTAATCAACCTTCGGTTATATATTCAATTAACCTTCGATTATATGTTCAATCAAACTCATTCTCAGCTACAATCCAACCTTATCGAGCACCTATGGTAATTGCATGGTCAATTTTAAGAATTATTAGTCTTATTGTATGTTTGTAGTTGCTTTGTTTTCCTTTTTGCATTGTTGTTTTTTGTTTTTTTTTTTTTTTTTTGTTCTTAAAAAAAAAAAAGAAAAAAAAAGTGAAAGGAAATTGTTTTATGTAGTGGGTGCAATGTAACTCAAAGAATGTGTGGAAATTTAATATTTCTTATTTCATTGAGTGTTGGCAATAAAATAATAAAAAAATAATGAAAAATAATATTTAAATGCAAGTAGAGAGTTGAATAGTGAATCTGTTTGAGAGAATATAAGATAAACAATAATTAAAGTAGAGAGTTGAATTTTTTCAATAACTATTATAACTTTTATTGTTGGAGGTGCCTAACATATGTTACATATCTATATTACAAAAAGATATTTATGGCATGCAAACATGGCAAGTTTGCAACTAGACTGCCATGACATGGACCGGAGATAAATTTCAATAAATGCTCTCGGTCGTCTGAACCTCATCCTCATCATGGGCGTGCCTCGTGAGTATGAAACCACTTGTTCAACAACCTTGTTTACTGTGCATGGCTGCACCCGGCAGTATCTCTAGCCACGGTGTAACTTAATTGATAATGGAAATGACGTGATTCTTCATTGTTTGTAATATAATGGCAATAGATATAGATCAAACTAAAGTATACGATAAACTATGGGAATTAATTTTTCATGTTGTGATTTAACATTCATCCTCACGTGTAATCAGATAATGAGAGCCCCTTTTGTCCGGTCAGGGCAAAAAATATGAGTTTTTTGCCTACCAATAACCGGTCAACACGTCAGCTAAATACCAAAAAATGAAATGATGTTGATGCACCGAATTCCTCCCACAACTTTCCATTTTTCCCTTCTACAAAAAATAAAACCCCCAAATCACGACGCTGCACTGGAAGATCTGCACCCATCACCGCCCCAAATCTGCAGCCCCACCGTGGCACAGCCCAGGCCGAACGCTACCACTGCACCAACGACCAGACTGGACCACGCCGCCTACGCCCAGGCCAAACCCCAACTGTCTCTTTGCAATCCCAAACCCACTTCGGTTTCTCTGTTCTCCCTCTCCCTGTCTTCTCTCAGGCTTCATTGTAAGCCCATTTCCATTTTTGCTTCGTGGGTAATCTTCCTTTCAGTGTGGACAGTCCTTAATTAGCTCGCCGGTTTGTTCGAAAGCGCTGGAAATGTCAAAATGGTCGGGATATTGGTTCTTGAATTTGGTTTTTTTCCCCATTGTTTTTTTTTTTTGGTGCAGGATTTAGTGGTTTGCCCCTTTTTTTTGGGATTAAATTTTTTCTTGAAAATATTGCTTTTTTGGCTGGTGATTTATGACAAGACAACTGGAAGAAGCAGAAGATTTGGATTTGTTACCATGGAAGAAGCAGAGAACATGCAGAGAGTGAGAGAATATGAGGAGATGACTGAGGTTTTTTTGTTTTTGTTGTAGCAGACGTTGAAGAAATAAGATAATCGGGTGTTTTGGTTTTATTTCATTTTTTTGTTCTAAACTGACATGTCAAACTCTCATTGGAAGGCAAAAAATGCCTAGTTTCAGTCACAACCTGATTGAAGTTATACTCTCAGATAATATATAAAATATTTTAATTGAAATATGAGAAAATTATAAGATATGTAAAATATTTTAATTCAAAGAGAGACTAAATTATGGAAGGCAATGTTCGAACTCCCAAACTTTGTTCCGGTATCATTTTAAATTGTTATTTATTTATTTTTTTAAAATAGTTAATAAAGAAAATAAATTTAATTATTTAATTAATATTTTAACATTAAGCTAATTAGGGTGGCAATTTATTTTCGCATGTCGGGTTGTGTTTGAGGCATGGGTTATAAGACTATATAGGTCAACCCTAACTCGATTAATTTAATTAAACAGGTCAAACCCATCAACCCTAAACCTTTAATTTGTATTGAGTTCGTATCGGGTTCACAGCTCATGTCGAAGTATAAGTATAAGACAATATATGTCAACTTTAATCCGACTCATTTAATTAAATGGGCCATACTCCTCAACTCTAACTCCAAAGGCAGACCCATTAAGGGGCCAGGCCCCCCACCCCCCAAGCCTCTAGATTTTTCTAAAAAAAGAAAAAATCTAAAAAAAAATAAAATAAAATTTTACCTCTATTTTTTTTTTTTTAAGTTTTGCCTCTTTTAGATTTTTTCTTTTCAATTTGGCCCCCCCTAATTATCAAGTTTAAGTTCGCCACTTAAGACTAATTCTTTAAACTTTCGTGTTGAATTTGTAAATCATGTGAAAAAGTGACGGCCATAATTAAACTAATTATTTGATAATAAAAGCTAATTATCTGTTTACATATGATCTACCCGCAACTGAATACTACTATCTATAGTCTAAGTCTATAGACATTTTTCTGGAAAAGTTCAAGGCTCCATTACTTAATTCAGCCGCAAGCTTTCTCAGTCACAGCACTCAACCCATAACGCCTGTTCAGTCACTCAATACTAAGAAGGCATGTTTTCTTTTTCTTTTTTTTAAAAAAGGCATTTTTAGTGGCATCCAGATGAGCGGAAAGAACATTGAATAGACACTCTTGACTTGAATTGGCATGTGACTTTCTTCGTTTTGAGTTTGTGGACCATTTGAAGAGCAGTAATTTTCCTCTCTCCAACCGTCAGTTTTTAATAAAAAATTATTTTTTAATAAAAAAAATAATATTTGATGTGACATTAAAAATTATTTTTTTTATTAAAAAGTTACGGGTGAGGGACGGAAAAACGTCATAACAAATCATTTGAATCAAGAATTATTGGAATTTGTTGCAGGAATTACACGTAATTAGGATAATTTCATAGAAAATGAAAGTTGCAAAGTTCACCTGCCTGAACAAAAAATTTCAGGAATTTCGGTCTCCTTTTGGCAGCCCCCTCGCCTCATATTGGGGGAGAATTTTTTTGTTGAGCGATAATAAAATGTGATTGATATAATATAAAGTTGAAAAATTTTATATGAAAAAGTTAAAAAATAAAAATAAAAATAAAAATTGTAATGTAGTAAGATTTTTTTTATTTAAATAATAAAAAAAAATTGATGTGATATAAAAAATAAAAAATGTCTTGAAGTTGATGGTTTTTTGGGAGAAGTGAAAATAAGAAATGAGGAGGGAAGGAGATTGCCAAACAGGACCTAATACCTTTAACATTTTATAGAGCTTCATTTTGAATTAGTCAACCATTGAATTGTGAATAATGCTACATACTTGTTCAATAAATAAATAATGATACATACTACATTTTTATTCCACAAATATCTTATAATGCTGATGTGATAAAATTGAAGAGTTTCTTGAAATTGTCACGTCAACAATTTAGGATAAAAAAATATATATATATATATATATATATATATCATTACTGTTAAATTTTAGCTTTAATGTAGATCCTTAACATTACATAGAGGCTTACATATTCCATGCCACCACATGGGGAAAACAGTATTGGGAGTTTTGGTATGTATATATATATAGAACGTTTTGCACCTACACTAGGAAGCAGATTCATCTGCATGTTATAATTTGGGGGTATAAAAAGAATAGACAAAAAAAAAAACTTTTGCTACATTTGTTTCGGCGTAAAATAATTTTTGAAAAATAATTTCAGCATTTTCCGGTGTTTGGTTGGGGCGAAAATAATAGTCAACCGGAAAAAAATGTTTAGTAAATTTCAGAAAGCGTAAATCATTTTCCGAAGACGTTAGACGCATTCGACCCATATTAAATGACACAGTCGACCTTCACTTCAAGCAGTCGACCATCATCGAAATCTTGTCGATACCGAAATCCGACAGCATCCGGGCAATGTCGCCGGAATCCGGCCATCTTCGCCGAAATCTGGGCCGAATGTATTCCGGCCATTTGGCCGAACAGATCAGGCCAAAACGGCCGGATTCCAGCGGTTCTGGCAGATTCCGGCCAGTATGCCAAAATCCGACAGTTTTGGCCAGAATTCGGTAATTTTTGGCCGGAATCCGGCCAACCCAGATTCTGACAAAACTGTTCGGATTTTAGCCTTTATCTTGGATTCTAGCTATAGTAGCTGGAATGGCGGAATCCGATAAAAGTGACCGGAATCCTGTCGGTCAGTGACGGAATATCGTCTTCAGTAATTTTTATATTATTTTACATTAATATTTATATGTTTTGAATAAAAATTAATTTTTATAGGTTAATATGATTGAATAAAAATATTAGTGATTTTTCGTACGCGCCAAACACCGAAAAATGCTTTCGGTGAAAAATATTTTCCAGAAAAATGACTTTCCTGAAATCATTTTATGACGGAAACCATTTTACGTTGAAACAAACGGAGCATTAATCACTATCATTCCACATTTTGTATTTGTATGATTTTTTTTTTTTTTTTTTTAGAAAGCTAGGAGTGTTAATGTTGATGCTTAAGAAGATTGAAGGAAATTTCATAGTAATAAACACACTTCATTAAAATGCCCAAATTTATTAAGCTATGTTTCTAAATCAATTTTTTTTATTCGAGTCTAAAATAAACAAATTAATAAATACTGCAATTCCCATAATTTAAAACACTGATGATTAATGCTCTGTTTGTTTCGACGTAAAATGATTTTTGTCGTAAAATATTTTTCAACGAAATCATTTTCAAAAAAAATAATTTTCTCGAAAATATTTTACAGCGTTTGGTTCGCATGAAAAAATTACAAAAGAAGAAAATGCAACTGTCGCCGGAATCCGGAAACGTCGACCGGCCGTTGTCGGATTCCGATGAACATGTTTGGCCAGATCAGGCCAAAATTGCCGGATTCCGACCGGACTCTTCCAGATCAGTGGCCGGATCCATCCAGATCTGGCCGGATCTCGGCCATTTTGGCCATATCCGCCCGGATCAATGGCAAGATCTGGTCAGGCCCGGCCAGATTCCGGCCAGATTCGATCGGAATATGGTTCGCCGACATACAGCGACGGTGGCCGGATGTTGCCAGATTTAGGCTCCGACAGTATTCCGGTGACCAGATGTTGCCAGATTCTGGTGCCGCCTAGATTCCAACGACCGACTATTGCCGGATTCCGACAATCGGATATCAAATGTGCGTGCAATGACGAAGAGTTTAATTTCAGAAAACAATTTACAGTTTTTAAAACCGTAAATCATTTTCCAAAAATTAAAGAAAATTTTACGGTCAAACTGAAAATGATTTTCGTTGACCATTATTTTCACCCATATCAAACACCGTAAAATGTCAAAACTATTTTTCAAAAATTATTTTACGCCGAAACAAACAGAGCATAAATGTAACCTAAGTTTTGCCCTCTTTCACAAGCGCCATATTCATCTCATAGCCAAAATGATTAGTGCAGGTTCCCATTCCTTTGAATTGGATTTGGTTTAGGTGCTCCAAAGAAATATAATAGGAGATGTTTTGTAGTTTTTTTAATGGTTAAAATATAATTTCAAGTTTTCTATGAGAAAAATGGACAATGAGATTAATTCTAGACCTTTTTGAAAGAAAAAAAAAAAAAAACCCCGAATATCTCCAATATATATATATATATATATATATATAACTGCAACCATGCCAAATTCCTTTGAATTTATGGTTAAGCTATCCAACTTTAAAACCCCACTATTTTCAAAATGCGTCACAATAGGGGAAAAATAAAAGAAGGAAGAAAGAAATTGCAATCGAAGGAAATTGTGCATGCATTACAATTAGAATGTTTTCTTGGTTGGTGTAAAACAATAAATATATATATATTTGTTTAGGACAAAGTAAGATGAGTTATCATATATTGCTAAAAGGCCCAAAGGCAGACATTTTGAGAAAAGAGGTACAAGACTCCTTACACTCTAAGTTAGAAGGATCTGACTTAAAAAACAGCTGCTTAAGCAGAACACAAACTTTACCAGAATAACATTTGAGCCTTTCTTGCATCAATGCTCACTCTAAAAATAAAATAGGGCCGATCTAGCAACTAGCCAACAAATATTTCAATAAAATTTGAGTAATACACAGACAGACTGTGACTGGAGAAACAATATATTGCATGTTAGTGTTATCCCAAACACTTTTGTAAAAAATTTAAATTAATAGAAAGATGTGGATTTAATTATTTAATTAATTTTTTAACAATTATTTTCATGCGTGAGCTCAAATTCCTCCTTAATAAATAAGATTCTAAATCAGAACATTTGGTTTGATACTATATTAAATTACCACTTATAAAAAATAAAAATTGAAAAAGATAAAAAGAGATTATTATAATTATTTAATTAATATTCTACAACTATTTCTAAAGAATTAATATTCTTTATTGCTTTACACTTAAAAAGATTCATAATTAAGATATATTATAATTCTTAAAGTATTCTACCATATAAAATTATTTTAATTTCAGAGAAATATTTTTATATTAGTATTTATTATTTTTAATATATGATAAAATACTGAAACAATAGAATTAATAAAAATGACAATTACTAATATGTAATCTGAAAATAATTATTGAATTTAAGATACTCATATGTGAATTGTGAATTATCCAAACAAGCAGTATTATCTCTACCTTGAAAAGGGAACTAAACAACTCCTTTTATTTATTTATTTCGATGGAAGCGGGAAGTCTTCTCCACAGTCCCATTCCATGGAACCCCAAGCTCCCAGTGCGTCGTCGTATTGGGTCCACTTTCCCGCGCTTCTTCTACTTTAGGGCATTTTCCTCCTCCTCCTCCTCTTCTTCTTCTTCTTCAGATTCACAGGGAGGTTACAGAGGGCCAAAGCCAAGGAGGGATTGGATCGCCGATTGGGTATCCAACAACGACGACATCGTCCGGAGCTTGCCGATTTACGTTGGAGGGGCGTCGCTGCTGGCTGTTCTCCTCAATCGCACCGTTTCGGGCATCGCTCCTGTTGCTGATGCTAGCAGGTAATGCTCTCCGTAAATTTTCGAAATTGTCGGCGTTTATGAGAACTTGTGACTTAGCCATTGTTGGTCATGTTTGAGCTCTCATGTTCTTTACTCTATTCCGGATCAATGATCTTTCGAACCAATCAGGTAGTGAAATTGGTATGATTTGTGCATGTGATTGTGGTGTGCAGTGTGTATGGTGTCTGGATTTTGGAGATAACGTATTCTAGCTAAATTCAAGTCCAAGTTTTTATACAAATTCCTATGGTATGGTCCTGACAAAATTGATGAGAGCAATTTAAAAGTTATGGACCAAAGGAAGGAAGAGAGAAGCACTTAAATATTTGAAGGGAATTTCGGAGGCATGAGTTGTTTTTGTTTCTAAATTAATCTGCTCCATTTTCAACCTCAAACACTCCCTAAAGCAAGTGCTTTCTTCTGTATCTGTGTCATCGGCGCTTTTCTTTAATTAAATGATTAAATTTACTATTTTCTATCTTCACGTGCGAGTTTGAACCTTTTCTCCATAATTAAGTAAATTAACTTTATATTTCAATTAAATATTTTACGTGTTTAGCCTTACTTATTAAGGGAAAGTTTGAACCCATACATAACTTAACCTTCTTTTTCTTGGTGGAGATTATGGCCTTCGCTACAGAGTTGTATAGTTTGTTTGGGATCTTTATAGGGCATTGGACATCAATAAAACAGAATGTGTATGAACTGGAGCATATAACTCCTGGTTGCCACCTACTCTGTTGGCTTCGTGAATAGATGTCTTCTTTAAATAATTGATGGCTCATGTTAATAGTAGAAGCTTGAATGTTCTGGCAGTCAAGACAATCTTTGATGGTTTTGATTTTGATAAAAAGGGGTCAAAGCTGCTGGAATACCTGGGAGTCTTTGTTCAGTTTCCAGTAATGCCTTCTCCCTGAAATTGTGTGTTTGCATGTGCATCTCTATAGTGGACATAGAGTTGGGTTACATAACCCGTTTGGTCTCTACCCTACAGCCATCAAATTAAGGTATTTCAAGTGTTTTTCCTTTAAGAATGGAAAGAAGAGAACAACGGTAAAATAGGGGAAATGGGATGAAAGACGTTTAAGTCAGGTCAATGCAGTTATTGCCTTCTAGTTTTTCATCTAGTTCTCTCATGGAAAGAGTGAGAAGATTCAGGAGTCAAGATGCCGTTCTACAAAATTACTACCCAGTTGAAACATGCATACATGACTAGGATTCTGATTTTTGAAGTCAAGCTAGAATATTCATGAAAAGTGACTAAATTTTACACTGGCTGTCAACGTATCACAACTTTGCTCCTTTCTCTAGGCTTGGGACTGGCTGTGTACAAATTCAAAGCACTGACACGGCCAGAGTTGAAGTCAAGAACTCATTGCTTCTTTTTGCCGGAAGCATACAAGTTCAATTGATTATGCTTATTTTAGATTTTGAGTGGTACATGATTTGTGTTTTACTTTTATAGAACTTCCTCAAAGTTATTCTGCTCTGAGTTCAGCGTTACTGTCCCTAGATTAAAATATTTTATTTGCTTTATTATTACATACTCCTATTCATGTGAGATTTATCTATCCTGCAGTTCACAGTCAAGAGCTGATCTTTTGACACTTGGATTGGCTGTCACCAATATCCTAACTGGTCTGGTGTGGCTGTCAATCCGACCAAAATCTGTATCTGTGGTGAGGGCACCCCATCTGCTTTTTCAACCTCGGCTTTTCTCTCATTTAGCTGATTGTTTCAGTAGATCTATTTTTCAATACCTTCCAGTTTAGTTTGTTTTTAATTTCAGGTAAGTCCGCAAGGGGTTGAATGTCGAAGAATATATTCTCATCTCCCTGATTCTGTTGTTTCTGAGTTAATATGGTAATACACCTTATATCACCTTTGCTAAAATTATCTGCTTTAAATTTTTTTAGACTCAATTGGTTTCTACTTTCTTGCAAAATTCTTAACCTTTTTATATTACAAAATAATGAGTACCTCTTTTATATCAGATTATCAATTGAGAGATAATGCATATCAAATAAATAATTTTAATCTCTACAGTGCTAATTTTCAAAAGATGGGGTAGTTTAAGTTTAAGTTAGTTTAAAATGTGAAATGGATGTCTCAATTTGACATTATCGTTCAACGCTACAGGCCCCATATCCCTGTTTCTATCAAAGAATGGCATGATTTCCCATGGATTAGGGAGTTAATCTAAGTAGTTAGGACTACAGAATACTAATGTCATGCTGTTTTCAAACCTGGGGGGGGGGGGGGGGGGGGGGGGGGGACTGTTGTTGTGACTAGCAGATATATAATTCAGTCTGCTTGTCTGTTTAATCCTTGCTTTTCATTGCGTATTCTCAGGGTTTGGGAATCTCTGTCAGAGGTGACGTGCTGCAGGTCTCTAATTGTTGTTTATGATAGCCGTTGTGTCCTTCAAATTGGTTTTGCAGCTAAATCTTCCATTGTTGATGCCGAGCCTGTGGCCGTGGATGCCAATAAACTAATGCAAGGATCACTCTGTCAGGGTGTAATAAAATCTGGGGCGCGTAAGTTTTTTGGATGAACTTCATATTGTTCGTTGGAGGTTTCAAGTACTTTACTATGTCATAAACTCGGCAAGATGTCCACCAAAACATATGATTTTAAAACAAACCTGTTTGGCGTAATTTTGCAGAGAGCTACTTGGCCAACCTATCTCTTTATCCTGGGAAGTCTGAGCTGCCATTTCTGCCTTCAAATACACAGGTGTCATGCTTGGACCTTGACTTGACTTTGCTAGGCAAGCGCAACGGTTAAAAAATATTCATTTCAAAGTTTCACTTATACAAGTTGCACTTTGCTAGGCAATAATTCTGCAACCACTTGGAGAGAAAGGAATTGCAATAATTGGTGGTGACACAATTAGGGGTTTCACAACTTCTGACCAGGTGAGTCTCTCTTAGCCTGCAAATTTTAACCTTTGTGGTAATTATTCCTTGATTAAAGAGAGTATAAGCTGTGTGACTGCTTGCTTCCTCCCAACCCCCCCTTCTCCCAATCCCACCCGGGTTTCTCCCAAATTGTTAACTCTATTTATCATGAGATGCTTGGCATGATAGATCTTGGGTATTAATACCATTCCATACCTGTAGTTTTTGAATAAATATTGATCAATATGAAATTGAGGTAGCCATGGCTGTTCTCTTACTAGAAAACCTTGGAGTTCTGATGTGTATTTTGTAGTTGTCGCTTGGCTGAAATCAGGTGACCTTGGGCTATGGATCAGATCGATTTATAGCTTATGGAATTAGGTCAATTTTACATGTTCTCTTCACAGTCACAAATCATTTTTATCTCTATAGCCACTATTCCTCCGTCAGAGTGGAAAGATCAATCTATACTTGCAATTTTTTCTTCAATCTTAGATCATTTTTGGTCCTTTAATGGAGGATAATTGAATCAACATTTGAATGGATCCTGCAATTTTGTCTTTCATTCATGTGATTATGCATGTTGCTAAATTTTTTATCCTTACTAATCAGATGTCTTCATTACTCCTGGTTGGTTGATCAAACTTGTAAACTCAATCTACTAAATTTTGTGACCAGTGTGGATTTTTGTTTTTATTCGATAGCTGCTGTAGTAAATATCTAAATGATTACAGGCGTGGATTGCATTAATTGGAGAGAAGCTGGATGCTACACTTGCAAAGAATGTTAAAAACGTCCCTTTGGCCGTGCAAGATCAACTTTGAAAGAAATACTGATATGAAGCTAACCATTGTCATATGTGTATAAGATTGTTGTGGCCCTTTAAGCAAGGTAAATTTTCATTCCTGTTTATGGTGCATTTCAGAAAAATTTGATCCTTGAAGTTTCAATTGAACTTTAAGAAGGTGGGTGCTAGTTTTATATTAAAGTGCATCTTTCCCTCTACTTCCAATATATAGTTTTTCCTGTGATTTGTATTTCTGGTTGGGCAAACTCAAAAAATTAAAAGATAAAAGCCCAAAAAAGAAAATAGAATATTAACGCTAGTACAGTTTCTGCTCTTAAAGACCTCTTTGATATGAAATTTTAAATTCCATTAAAATGCGAATTTGTAGAATGGATATTTAAAACTAGGGTTAAACACCTTATTGGTACTTGTGGTTTGGCAACTTTATTTATTGTTCTGTGTGCTTTCATTTGTATCACAGATGGTTCCTGTGTTATGAGAAAAGACGGAGATGGTACCTCTATCCATTTTTTGGTCCAAAACTAATGTCTGGCCATGTCATTAGACAAGTGTCGGTGTAATAATGCGACACTTGTCCCCAGATGCAACGTCAGCGCCACGTCAGCGTTGATGTGGCTACCATATATATATTTTTTTAAAAAAAGCAAAATTGTTAGCCAATCCCTTGGCCAAAATGGGGGTGGTCGAAACCAGCTTGGGGGTGGTTCGGCCACCCACATTTGGCCTGGGGGTGGTTCGGCCACCCCCAAGGGCCAAAACCTCTTTATTTTTATTTTTTTTTCTTTTTTTTCTTCTTCTTCTTCTTCTCCCCCCCCCCCCCCCCCCCCCCCATTTTGGCCCTTGGTGGTGGTTGAACCACCCTCAGGCCAAATGGGGGTGGCTGGTTGAGCCACCCCTTCAATTTTTTTTATTTTTTATTTTTATTTTTATTTCAAAAAAATCCTTAATATATATATAGCCACGTCCACACTGACGTGGCGTTGATGTTGCATCTGGGGACATGTGTTGCATTATTACACAGACACTTATCCGATGACATGGCCAGACGTTAGTTTTGGACGGAAAAAAAATGACGGAGGTACCATCTCCGTCTTTCCTATAGCACATGTACCATCTCCGTCTTTCCCATAGCACAGGTACCATCTGTGATACAAATGAAAATACAAGGGGCAAAATATAAAATTTTCAAACCACAAGTACCAATAAGGTGGTGTTTAACCCTTAAAACTAAGGTCTAATCCCATTTACAAAATATAGTCTGAAAGTTAGCAGCTTGTATGTTTGACTCTGTCCTTTCCATTAGTTCCATGTCTGGATGTACCTATAACAACCTAGCTAGCTTTGAACATCAGGGGCAAACAAAGACTCAAACCAATATCAAATTTCGAAGTTGTTGGTGACAGCTAGAACTCTTCTAAACATAGGTGCTAAATTATTTAATATGCTTTCTATATGTTGGCTTATTTCATGGGTTAGCTTCATCCCTAATGTGATAGATATAAATTGTTTCTTCTGAAAAGTAATCGAGGCAAAGACTCATTTCCAAATAAATTAATTGTGGCCTCAATCCAACCGCTTGCCATGACCTGCTCTAATCATGCTTCACCTGCCCAGTGGTTAAAGCATAAACTTCTTTTTCAGGTTGTTTGCCTTATCCTTTCCTTCAAAATCACTTCAACACGCACTAGATCGCACCCTCTCTCTATTTGAGGTGGTATGCTTTATTTTTTCCTTCTCAGATTTCGAAATGGATTCTGTTCAAAATTTTGCACTTTCTATTCTAACATCAGTGTTCTGAAGGAGAAAAGGGTACTCAGAATTATTCAAAACGTACCCCCTTTTTCCTTGAGAGCACGTAAATTTCTTGTGTTTCTCTTGTATGGAAGAACGTTTTGCTTTTTTCTTTTTCTTTTTTTGTAAAATAATAATAATAATAATAAATATGAATGTGGTTGAACTGACTAGAAGTTTACTGATCTTCCACTTCCAGTGAACTGTACACGAGGACACTTCCAGACTTGGGAGATAAGAGGGATATCAGATTCATTAGTAGTTCTGAGGAGTGAGTTTCAAAGCTCACCGGAGCTCGAGTTTGTGAAGCTAGTCTAGTACTTGTCCATTTTTAGTTGCTTCTAGTTATATGCTTCACAAATTTTTCGCTGAACTATTCAGGGTGTTCATCCGATATGGAGATCTGTAATAGGTCAAATACTCAGGTTTATATCCTCCCAGTTTTTAAAATAGAATGATCCTTTTTTGTACCTTTTTTTAATGAAAAACTTTACCCTTTACCCTTAACATAAAACAAAGAATAAGAGAAATAAATCCATAAAGGATTCAACAAGATTAGAGACGAAAATGAAAAATATTTCATTTCATATTGTCACAAATTTACAGCTGTGTGTGATCCCTGTAATGAATTAGTGGCATGTATAAAAACAATAGGAAAAAAAAAAATCATTTATAAAAAACCAAAAACAATGAAAAGAATAAGTGGCTGCTGCCTGCTGGTATATCTTCTACATGGGCACCAAGCTGCAAGCACCCTGACTTTGTTGTATCTGTTACTGAAGAGACCTCTCCCAAGGCAGCAACCCAGTTGCAGGGTCAGCAAGATAGCCCAAAACAAAGTCCCTCAGGCGGGTATCCCAAACCTCGCAGAAACGTAGCCGCCAATTTGGCGGTTCAACGGCCTCTGTCCCTAACCCAGGAGCTCTATCTTTTGACCCTTTATTTTGGTCCTCCTTCCAGTCAACAACGTAGGTAGCAACCCTTCTGTGGAACTTGGCTTTAAACGTCTCCCACACCTGGTATTTGTAGTGGTTTATCACCGCAGCGCTTTCTGGCACATTCAAGTTCTTGAATCCTTCCCTAAGCCGAAAGTGGTGCACCACATTGAGAAGAGAAATATCAAGCAAATCCGGGCGCACTATAGATTTGTGCCGCTCGGGATTCTGCTGCCGGCAACTGTACCCAACAGTTACCCCATGCGGTGGAGGTTTGCTCAACCCAGATGGCCCAAAACTGTGGCACAGTGTTCTGATCTCTGCAATATTCGTAGAAGAAAAGTTCGCAACCATGGCCTTGAGCGAATTTTGACCCGGAAGGCCGTCTCCTTTGGGGCGACGAAATGCATTTGGGAAGTAGAAGAACTCATCCACATCAAAGAATCCCAACCATTTGCATTCATATTTTGCTCTCAAAGCACAATGTGAAAAACCCGCTTCCTGGGTTTTAATCCACGGCCAGCTCTGCCTAGTAACATTGTAGTTTCCCAACTCCAGCTCTTGAATCACCTCCTCAATTCCATCATCGCTATTATTGTCATAGATAAACCAGCGCTCAACCCCTAGCCAGGCGTGGTACATAATCCACTCCCGAAGCGCCGGCGCTTGGTTCCACAACATGGTACACACACAAAGCTCGTGCTTTCGCTGATTCCTCTGCTCCACCTCAGACTTGTAAATATGAATTCTAGCCACAGAAGGCATAGGAGGTCTGGCAGTAGCATCACCATCACCATCAGCATTAGCGTGACCAACGGTAACCCTGATCCCCTGAGTCCTCTCAGGGTTATTCCTAATACTCCGCGGCAACAAGCACCGAACCACTTCTTGCGAGGCCGAAACCGCCTCAGTCGTGAGCACAAACCCTTCATCTCTGCCCCAATTCCCAAATCCGAAATGGCAGCTCAGCTGGGTCTGATCCGATATCTTATGGGGCCGAAGATTCAACCCCTTAATGAACACAACCGCCGTGTTCGCATCTAAAACCGCGTCATAGGCCACCTTCTCCCACCAATGCGCCGTCTGATTAGCTCTCACAGACCAATCGTACTCCCCCACGTCGCTGCTCCGCTGCCTCCTCAGATCGACCCCGGCGGCCGAGTGATTCTCCGGCGGGAGCGGGCACCTCGCGATCGACCGAAACGCGTCGTACTGGTCGGTGGACAGCACGGGTTGAACACCAAGAACCTCGCTGGAGCGGTTGGAGAAATCGTAGTAAACGCAATGCAAGTCTTCGCTTTCAGTGATTCTGCTAGACACCATGAGGAGCACGTGGTCGGGGAAGACAACCCGGTCGTCGACTCTCAGGGGCAGGGACTTCTTGCTGAAAGAATCAAGAATCGAACTGCTTGTGGACGAGGACAAAAGGGATAAGGTGGTGGAGGCTCTGAGAACCGGCCGAATCGACGCCGGACCAATAGAGAAGCGTTCGACGTACAAGAAGAGTAGGAAGACTAAGAAGGAGAAGCAAACAATCAAAGATCTAAGTGATAGGTAGTGGCCCTGGGAGTACAACCGCCCAATCCGCTTTCGCTTGCGGCGTTGCTCCGGGTCCATTTTTCTCTGAAAGTAATCGTAGGGTGTAGGAAGAAGAAGGTGAATGATAATAGTTATGGTGGGTTCAGATCTGGTCTGGTGCCGACAATGAATTTTTATTCCCTTTTTGTACCTTGGTGGATTCTTTGGTGTGTGTCGGAGAGAGGACTGAGGAAGCGCGTTTGATTGGTGTGCTTACTGGGCTGCTTCCGAGAATTAGTTAAAGCTCCACTATGAGTCTATGACTATGAGGAGTCCAACCCAAACGGCCAAACCTAATAAACTATAGAAGAAATTAAAATGAGTTGTACTTTGACGTTACCCTGATTACTATTTTCTTTATGTCGCAGTAATAAGCGCGTGAAGGTGACACTCTACTGTCACGGTATCTGCACATTTTGTAGGCTTCCAAACCAAGTTTACATCTCTCTGTCTCTCTTGATGGTTGGCCCCCTGGATTTCGTTTCTCCCGTTTTCGTGGAATTGGCGATTGGGGTTATTATAGTAATATGAGAGATTTCTTTGTGCTCGTAGAATGTTGTTTTCTTTTAATTAATTTGATTTTTAAGTGGGATTATGACACGTATCTTATTTAAGTTAGTGTCACACTAACTAAATTATTAAATCTATTAATTTAGTAAATGAAATTTGACTGTATAGAGTAAATTATTCTTTTGGCTTGACACAGAAACTTATGAGTTCATTTTGATGCCATAATCAGTGAATTGCAAAAAAGGTAAATTATAAGGAGTAATTTTGCATTTTTTTTTTTTTTAATTTCAAATCAAAAACAAAAAACACTCCAAAAAAAAAATAAAATTACAGTATATATTTACCCTTTTTTTTAAAAAAAAAAAAAACTCTGTGATCTCCGTTAAAGCCAAACAAAAACCTTTTGCCCCCGCTTAGCACTTGATTTAAAAGCGCACATTTTTATTTAATAATTATTTTACAATGTTAATGTGACAGTTCCAACCAATTATTAGATTGAATAATGTTTCTTGCACAACTTTTACACAACTCTAACAATTTTTTTGAAGATCAACTATTGAATATTTAAGGTCCACATGTAGGAAAACAAATCTAATAATTGATCATAAAAAAATAAAATAAAAAGTAGTTAAAATTATGAAAAAATTGTGTAAAAAATATTACTCCAATTGGATTACTCATTGCTAAAAAAAAATCTGTTGGATTAGTTTGAAAACAGTATCGATTGTATCGTCTTTTCCCGTCTCAGCACTTTGCTAGACTGGTTTGAACAATCTTAGGTGTAAAGGGGCATTTTTCATCATTCTTCTATTTCTTCAGGTAATAGGATACAGAAGAGACATTTTCCCTGTACGCTCTTGGACTTTTGCAACTGCTATTTTGAGTCATCGTTGCGTTTGTAAATTGTAATTTGATAGATAAAATGTGCGTTTTTAAATTAAATTATAAAAAATAAATTGTTTAAAAATTACATTTTTGAAAATGTAGAAAATTGTATTTTCAAATCGTAGACAATGATGTGCGTTTTTTAAAATGCAAGATTTTAAAGGCTAACATGTCATTTTAAAAGCCAAACTAAGATTTTATCAAACGTTGAACTGTGTTTTTAAAAATCGCTTCTTCAAATCGCACATTTAAAATTCGTTATTTTAAAATTGCACAATTTTTTTTTTTTTTTTTTGAAATTAAACCCAAACGAACTTGTAATTTGAGTATGTTTAACCAGGTTAAATACATATTTTTAAACAAAATCTCAAGAAAAAGGTCCAGAGTATGTTTGAAAAAAAATTGACAATACAAAGGGAAAAAACTGATATTTTTGCGCAGCAGATAAGGAGCACATTTAAAATTGCACAATTTTTAAAGACGGAATTACTTTCATGCACGTCATTTTTATTATTATTTATTATTGTTAAAATTCATGCACGTCATTTTTTTGGGAGTATTTTAGAACCCAAAAATAAACAAAAAGAAAACGATTGAAAGTGGACTATATATACCATTACCAGCGAATTAAAAGGGTTTTAAATTGCTGGTACCATACTGCCATTATTTTATAACCCAAAAATAGAAAGAAATAATAAAAAAAATTAAAAAGAAAAAAGATGAATATGGGATGGCCCACAACTGCGAGTTAAAAGGGTTTAAATTGCCAGATTTGACCAACTAAAAGCATGGGTCTCTCTGTCTCTCTCTTAATTATATAATATAAGATAGTGGTATGGTTATGGTTGAGCCAACATGTTTATAGTTTATATTTTAAACTAAAAAAAAGAAAAAAGACAGCTCAATGCGTGCCTTACACGACATTCGATGGACATATACGCCTTGCCCTGCCCTGTGCCCTGTTCCCTGTGCCCGCGATCCACGCACCAAACCAAAGGGCTAATTTATGAATGAGCTCCAATTCAATTCATTTCGGTGGCTTCGTACATATAATTGTAGCATGGAAATAATGTAGAGATTTATAAATTTTGTACTAAAGATTTCTTTTCTTGATAATGATATCGAAATAGCTCTGTAATTACCCAAATATTCAATTGCCTGAAAAGCATTGCATAAATCCACAAATGCCTTTAATAAATACGTGGAAATGAGCTTTTCATGATAGTATTAGCATTTAATTTTTTATTTTTTTTAAAAAAAAACAAGTGGATATATTCGTCCAAAAAAATAAATTAATTAATTTGATGTATTCGATGAAACGTGTCTTGAAAGATGACTCTTTAACATTAAGACAATGGGAATCGGCCAAAAGCTTCCATTTTATCGTAGCGTTACTCCTCATTTGGTAGAAAAACCAGAATGAAATTCCAATCCTATTCGGATAAGCATAAACAAAAACAAAGATAATAGTGTACAGCGGTCGCAACTGTGCAAAGGCACCTAACCTTGCGACCCCTGCAATTTTCCAACTGCATTCCTGACATGGATCGATTGTACTACTGTAGTAAGTTTGACAGGAGATAAAGGCTTTGTTTGATAAGCATTGTTACGTAACAGGATAGTGCTCGGCAATATTAACTGTACTTTTTTTTACTTTTCTATTTTTTCCAACATCGATTCACATCAAAACATTCTTATTTTTTTCATTTTTTATATCACATCAATAATTTTTTATTACTATTCAAATAAAAAAAATTCACTATAATACAAAATTTTTTCACTTTTTTATACAAATTCTTTTTATTTTATATCACATCACTTTTTACTAATTTCAAAACTAACAACCTACTACTCTGTTCTGTTCTGTTCTTTGCCAAACAAGCCCAAAGATGGCACACTCGAAAAAATTATCACATTCAACCAAGATTTGGCTCAACAATTGTTCCGTGTAGTTATTGTTAAATAGTAGGTCTGTTTAGAAAGAATTATCTGTTAGGTTATTTATTTAGTTCAGTAGTGTTTTATTGTTTTATTAGTTGTTTTATTAGTTTAATATTGTTGTATAAGTAGAAGTATGTCTCATGTTTATTTTTTTATATTGTTATTTTGATAGCATTAGATTTATCTATCTGGATGTGTTTATTGCACAATCCAAATGCATAACTCTTATACAACCCAATACACATTAGTGGGATCCATACATGTGGGTTTCACCAATGCGCCTTGGGTTGTGTAAGAGTTGTGCATTTGAGTTGTGCAAAAATCATTTTCCTTATCTCCTTTTATCTTTTTTTTTTTTTAGGAGTCTTGTCGACAATAGGCTAGGTTGCTGAGTTAAGAGTTAAATAGAAGTTTTATTTCATATGAGACTCTATTATCTATTGTATTTCATTCTTTTAAATATTGCTTTGTTATTGAATAAAAGTAATTATTCAAGAAAATTATCAAATCTTATGTTTTTGAGTTAAGAGCACATTTTATTGCTCAACCAAGGAGGTCCAGGATTCCTCGAAAATCCTATCATATATATCGTTCTTGTTAAGTTCTCATCTTACATTACACGTAACAAAATGGTATTAGAGCCAACTTTTCATAACCCATTGCTTCAAGTTATGGATAATCATTGTCTATATTAACGTGTTGACGATATCATGCAAACAATCCAAATAAAAATAGATGAGGCATTTGTTAGAATCGAGAGCTATTTTACGGAATATAAATATGAAGTCCAGCGTAAGCAACAACAAATAGCACCGTTATCCTCGAAAATCCTACGTCTATCATTATTTTTAAGTTCTCATAGCATATATTCTAAATTTTTCTAATGCCATCTAACTATTTTTGCCACACATCTTTTGAAAATCAAGCTTTGTCAGGCATTTGACTCATCAAATCCACACATGTCTTCTTCCAATACACTGCTTTATTAAATCATTTTCATTTACTTTTAACAAAGCATCTACAATTTTGTATAGCTCATTCCATTGTTACCTTTTTAGACGTGCCCGTTGCTACCCGTGAAATATTAAAGGAAAAAATTTTGACAATAAAGCTATCATTCCAAATGAGATGAAACCAGTTGAAGAGATGATAAAAGGGAAATGGCTAAGGGGACAAAAAAAATTATTGCTAGGGGCCAATAGACAAAAAAAACCTTAATTTTAATTTTAATTTTTTTTTTTTACCTAAACTATTATTTTTTTTCTTAAGAGTTGAGGGGGGCCATGGCCCCCACTGGCCCCCCCTCTCTCCGTCATTGCTAACTATGAATCTCAATCGTTCCAAAAATTACCGCATAATAGCCGAATCCTAGTCGGATCCTTTACACAATAAACTTTCATAAAGATTACCAAAAGACAATAAATGACTTGAAGGTAGGCAAAAGTTTGAGTTTCATTCGGTGAGTGTTGTGAGAAATACTATAATTTTTTATTATAAAATCATTTACAAACCAATGCGATTGTCCATAATTAGTTAAAGGGTTAAGTAAAAAAAAATCTCACTTCTCAACTTAATGAATTGGCATATGAGTTATCAAACATACACTCTTAATTCATTTCCCTAATTATAGACTACCATACCAATTTATAATAAAAATTATAGTACTCTCTAAGCATCCCCCCGTGATGATTACATGAGGACGGGTGTGAATCCAACTGGGGAATGGGTGACACTACATATATAGCATGGGGTCATCATCGATCTTTCGATTCTTTTGTATGTGAATAAGGACATTTTGGAAATCAATGGATGAGTTTGACTTGCTTTTATTTGCACTTATGAGCAATATTATGATGATCACGATTCACATATTCTTTTGTTATTCCTTACGGTATCCCTCCTTAATTTTTGAGAATAGAGAGAATAATTTATTGAGATAGAAAGTCCATTGACATGATGACATCCCAGTTGTCTTCGTCGATTCAAATAATTCAATCCATCCAAAGACCGAAATTAATAATAATAATAAAAACAATAATTTCGGACTTTTAAATTGTGATAAGCCTGCCAGCATAGTTCAGTCCCAAATAAGGCCTTTCTTTGAGCTCGGAAAAAGGCCGAGCTTAGCGCTACCTGCTACCTGCTACTAAAAAAATCTGATTATTTTAAAGGGCAGCCTAAGTGACACATTAATGATGTTCTTTTGTTTAATTCAAACATTGATTTTTTCTATGAGCTCACCTTTTTTTTTTTCTTTTTTTTTCTTTTTGTGTGGTTGGTATATTAAATTTTTGGTGACTAGAAAAAATGGTTGAGTTGTTTGTTGTTAGTTTTTTACGTTTTAATACCAAGTGTGGAAAATCAAAATATAAGGAAGGCAAATTAATAAATAAATCATACCAATATCAATAAGAAAATTATTGGAGGACTGATATCTTATACGATTCTTGTGTGTTGACATCATTTGCATGAGAAATGTTATAGAGTATTTTATAGTGTCCTTCTATGCTGATATGACACTCTATTTTTAATTTTTTAAAAAAAACTACAGTTTGATTTCTCTCTCCTATTTTTGTTAAAAAAAAATAAGGTGTCATATCAACATAAAAGAAAAAGACACTAGAAAGAGTTATAGCATTCTTCATTTGCATAGTTGCTTTACAAAATGCCCGGGTTAATCATGTCAATCCAAGACAATAATGAAGATGTTCAAGGGGGAAAAAAAAAAACCAACAAAAAAGGTGGGGATATAAATAACCACTATCGGCCAACTTTAGCAGCCTTTACATGAAAAATAATCAGGCCACAGCTCGCCGACAAATTCTACAAACAATCATCCTCTTCAAAAAATTCATTCAATATCTCTCAGAATATATTTCGCATGAAAACTTATCAATCATCTACCGTTAGCCATGCAACCAACAACAAAACAATACACCGTTGATACCAATATTAACATATTGAACCAAGGAGCCTCCGCCATAAAAAGGCCCCGCTACCTCCAAAATTGGTACCCACATTCTTTCTTCCTCAATCTCTCTATTCAATTTTTTTTTCTAAAATACTAGCTAACTTAAGTATTGGAGGTTATTGGTTCGGGGACCCGTGGTTTCCGATGACTTGTTACCTCTTGTTGCAATAGCTTGTTGCTAGTCCAACCATACTTTTAAATAAAAAAAAAAAAAAAAAAAAAAAACCCAAGTCATGAGGATTGAGTAAGCAACCCCATACATTCATATTCATTGCTAGACCTAGCGAAAAATTAGGCAAGCACCGAAACACTTGCAACGAATTACGCTTTCTATTGTTGGTAGCAAGTGACTTTTTCAGTTATGGGTTGTTGGGAAGTCAAAAATTGCTAACTCAATACTCACTAGTAGCTGGGAGACAACGAACTAGAATTGTTGATACTTTTTTTCATTTTTCTTTTTCTTTTTCCTTTTTTGTTTTTTGTTTTTTTTTTTTTGGCTTGATTTCTCTAATCATTTTCGAAAATTTCACATAATTACTTGGGAAGATGGTTGTTGCATCTGACACGAAAAATCCCATGTCAGGTAGTATATCATATCACCGCCTTCTAAGTTAAATATCAAACTCTTTCCTTCACCCCAAGTCATATCTTAACGTTTGGCACGCAGAAATAAACTCAATATTATGAATGATTTTTTTGTTATTTAGTTGGGCCACCATTTTTTTAAATAATTATTTCTATAAAATTTCACTCAAAAACCAAAAAAAAAAAAAAAAAAAAAAAAAAAAATTAAAAAAAATAGGTTTTGTCCTATAATGTGAAATAGTTTTTTTTTTTTTTCTTCAAAAAGGTAAAAAATAGCTATTTCCCAAGTGATTGAATAGCTCTAAAAATGTTTTTCCCTCAAAAATAATTTTTTTTAGCACCCAAAAACCCAATTCATGGGTCATGGGTGGCCAACCACCACCCTTGAAGCCATTGGGGGTGGTGATCTTTGGGGTGTTGGCCCGTTGGGTCTAGTTTGCGAAGAGAGTAGAACTGTTTTGTGCGAACGAGTTGGGTAATTATACCTTGTCCCACCTTGGGCCTTATATTGTGGACATCCGGAGTATGCTGCTTTGTTGGTTTTGGGCTCAGGAGTTATTGTCCACTGTAAAATTTGTTTAAACTAAATATATTAAACAAAGGCGTAAAAAAAGAAACCAATATCATGCGTTAGAGGGAAATGATTTTTAATAAAAAAAAAAAAAAAAAAAGGACACTTTTTAATTATATTTGCTTTTTTTATAATAAAAAAGGGCCTGGAAGGGGACGGGAAAGGACACTTTTTAATTATATTTGCTTTTTTTATAAAAAAGAGATGGGAAACCGTCCCCTGCATATCACCTCTCTGCGTTCAAACTAGGGCTCAACTTCGGCAGGCTGGGTGAGTTGGTTTGTTAGTAGCAGGACAGAAAACCAATGATTAGAAAGATTGAAAACAACATTTTTATCTTACAACGGTGATGTAGCCCTCCCAAGACTCCCAACCAAACTTTTGATTATTATTTTTTTTGATTTTTTTTTAAAATATCTAATCCAAAGGTTAGTTTCATGTCAGTATTATAAGATAAAAATGTAGTTTATAGCATTACTCAACAATATAGTAGCCTTGGCCCTTGACAAGTCACCTTTGCTTTGTCAGCAGATCAACACAGGCCTCTATGTCTATGAGATGTTGCAAGCTCTAATTTGCCAGCACCCCACCTAGTATTCGGATGCTATTTGCTCAGTGTGAAAAGTTTCATCTTGTCACATTTGAAATATCTTTAGATCAAGGATGGAGAGGAAAAGATGGTGCAAATAATGCTCCGTTTGTTTCGGCGTAAAATGATTTCTGGAAAACGATTTCGATATTTTTCGGTGTTTGGTAGGGGCGAAAATAATGGTCAACGAAAATCATTTTCGGTTTGACCGTAAAAGCTTCTTTAATTTTCAGAAAACGATTTACGATTTTTAAAACCGTAAATCGTTTTCCGAAATGAAACTCTTCGTCCTTACATGCATGTTTAATATCCGATCGTTAGAATTTAACAATTATTGGTCGTCGGAATTCAGTTGGCGTCGGAGTCCGACAACATCCAGTCGTCGGAATCCAGTCGGCGCCGAAATCCGGCCACAGGATGACCAAATTCCGGCCGGAATTTACCGGTTTCCGGCCAAGCCGGTCGGATCTGGACGGATCCGGATATGACCGGATCCGGCCATTGATCCGGAAGATTCCGGCCGGATCCGGCCATTTATCAGGCCGGATCCGAAAGATTCCGGCCATTTTGGCCGGATTCGGTCAAACTTTTCGCCGGAATCCGGTGATGGCGACATTTGCCAAAATCTGATTTTTGCATTTCGTAATTTTTTCGTGCGAACCAAACACCGAAAAATATTTTCAAGAAAATCATTTTTTCTGAAAATAATTTCGTTGAAATCATTTTACGTCGAAACAAACGGAGCATAAATGGAAGCTTGATTACCATATAGAACAAGAAGAAGCCTAGGAAAGATTGGTGGAAACTTTTATTTACAAATTTTGAAATAAGAGAAGACTTGCTCTGGTATGGCATTTGAAACTAAATGCTGCCTCTAAAAGAAGCTACATAAAATAAATAGCCCTAGTCTCCTGCATTGAATCAGAAATGTCGCATTCATCCACCTCTATGGCAGGACTTGATTGACAGCCACATTCTTTTTTCATGTCATCTTGAGGTTTTGCCGACCAAGAGTGCTTGTTCTCTCAGCTGAAATTGGCCATTGAAACTCTATTCCAACTAAGCAGATTATCTGGAATAGCAGTCAACAGAGTTGAATTCAACAACCATATTCTTTAGGTGTAACATGCAACTCATAAGAAAAATAATTCTGATCACATAAAAAAGAAAGAAAGAAAGAAAGCAAATCGTATACTACTATTATCCAGACATGACTGGAAGTGGGCCAAACAATCCAACTAGTCAGATAAATGCAATGAGGACTTCAGTAAACAAGTCAAATAATGATATTTCATCCCTGTTTGCAGTTGAGTCTATAATGATGACCGGACATGGGAATGGTACGCCATTTATGACACATCTAACTCCCTTGCACTTACTATTTGCACACCAAAAAAAAAAAAACTACAGAAAAATAATCCAATATGTGGACTTATTCACACCACACCATTGAGAACATGGTTTAGGATCCTAATGAGACAATATTTGTTTGCGCATGATTACTAACAGGTGCATAACATCCTACAGGAATTATTAATATGTAGTAATCTATTCAATACCATTGAACTATTGCTCAACAGGTGTTGTACTGATTTCAAGATAATATATATTGTATATTATGTATGTATGTATACTGAGAAGTTATGATGCCAAATGAATTGGTGGACTAGATGTAATAAAACACAGATTGTTAGAATCAAACATTAAGATTACCTGTTTCTCAGGTTCACTGTACTGTAAAACTAGCAGGTGCAGCCCCGTCAAACCCACTGGCATTGCAAACTTGTACGCTATCAACATCTTGGATTATGTTCTTTGGCATGCTGTTTAAACATCGCCTTAAATTCCTCCTCGAGTCAGCATGTCCATCTACCAGTGGCTTCGCATGATATTCAAACCGATTTTGGAGTTGAAATATTTGGCTTTCCAGACTGTATGTTTCGGGGATACCATCTTTACTAGGTGCACTACGCATGGAACTGGGTGATGGTATGTTTCCAGAAGAAGGGAACCTTGAAGTAGAATACCGGCCTTCTGCTCTCCTCCAGAACTTGGAACTCAAGAATTCTGCACCTGGCAGCTTACAACATGTGTTTTCTGCAGAGTCGGTGTTTGGGATTTTCCCGCTTGATATTGCCAAATCATATGAAATTTCGTTTAGTGCCATCTCTATGCCATGTACACGTGTCTCTAGGGAATTTATCCCACTCTGGGAGCTCCCAATGAATCTCTAGATTCAAGTAAAGCAGGAAGATATAAGCCAGCAGAATAAATATTTTTTGAATTGGTAAGTTATACATATACTTAGTAGGTATTGAACCAACGACCTAACCCTCCACCCATTTATTTATGGGAGGAGGAGATGCCATTTAAGCTAGAGCTTATTGGGGAGTAGAAATATCTTTAACATTTATCAGTGGAATATTATTAACATTGCTTTTAGGAAGTAGGCAAAAGGGTGTGACATTTCTGGAGAATAACTGAAAATACAAGTTTTCAAAAAAAAAAAAACTGAAAATACATGGAAAAAGCTACCTATCAATATTTTCAAGATAGGATTGCAAATGTAAGGGTTTAAATTTCTATCTGAAGAAAAGGAGGCTGCATGTTCCAAATGGTACTGCAAAAACAAGTTATGAGAAAACGTCATATTGAAAGGGAGGCTTGGCTTCATTAGCTTATTTTTTTACCATCATTTTATGTTTGTCTTGGAAAGCATGAAGAGACCAGCAACAAAGGCTGTAAATAGAATTCAGTACGTCAAGGGCATTCTTCACGAGTAAAATAAGAATTTAAAAGGGAATAGCATGAAACACTATGTTCAAGCTGAGCTGACATCATGTAAATTTTATCAACCATAGCAAGAAATAACAGCAGTAACCCTTAGGCCTAAATAACACTCTTATAATGAAGTTGGCATTCAATTCCTATGTAGGGACACAGGTGTTATGAAGCTTTGGCGACATACCTGGAGAAGGTCTAACAGACTGGATTGCTGATTTTCGATTTGAAGAAGTTGTTCACGGATCAAAGACAGATCCTCAACATCTTTGTTATTCTCATAGGCTTCTTTGACTGTGTTGCTGACTACAACACCCAAGTCAGGGTTCTCATCATCTTGGAACGGAACCACACGAGACCCAGGTCTTAAACCACCAAATTTATGCGATTTTTCATCACGGATCTTACCAAAGAGGACACGTTTTGTTTCCCGCTTAGAATTCCCACTGCTCTCGTTCGCTGCCGACTCGAAATTCCTGAAATCACTCCTTTTAATACCATCTTCACAAGCCAACTTCGATGAGAAAGAGTTTGACACATCTTCAGATTTCCAATCAGACGGTTTCTTGTGGTCCAGCTTACAGAACATAGCTGTGCTTGAATTCCTGTCATTACTCTTCGGAGGATTCTCTCTTTTGGCAGTGGTCACGAACGAAATAGCAGATGGAGGGGACCTGTTTGTGGGGACTGTTTTCTTCGGTTTAGGAGTCTTAAAGCCGTCATAATTGGGACTTCTTGAGATAGGAGGGAAGCATCCACCACTACGATTATCTGGCCCCATGCAAAACCACCCAAAACATACATTAGATATTAGGATAGGTTCATCAGTGGTTGTTCAACTTCAACAGCTGAAGTGTACAGAAAAGCAGAATGCAGGTTAATGACAAAAAATTTATGCTCCCATGTGCATACGTCCAATTTCCTTATCTACTTCATAGATTTCTCATTGTAGATGCAAGATTCTTCAGTTATTATGACAAAGAGAGTTTCAATAATGTCAGCTTTGTGTCATAAACTACCAAATTGCTTCTCGTGCAGTATCAAAAGATTGAACAACTAAGGAACCCATTTTGCAATCAATGAAGTTATATCTTTCTAAAATAAAAGATGCATAAGCAAGACAAAAACAATTGAAAATAACTAAAATTCTTACCTCTTGAAGAAGATTTAGACTGAGATGAAATAGAGACCTCCTCAAACGCACCAGGGACGTCCTTCCACAACTCCAAGGTATGATTCATGGTCTCCCGTACGACCTTGACCTGTTACACCAAATTTGATCAGATAAAAAATTTCAAAAAATAATTAACCAAGTATTCACTACAATTCCATTTAATTCTCCGCGAAGTTGAGACGAAGAAAAGCAAAGAAATTAATAAAAAATCATATTTTTAGTGTTCTGTCTTTTGGTTCTCATTTCCGTAGCTTCAAAGCCTCATATATCAACCAATCACTTCTATAACCTGAGTTCGCATACACTTATACGACTAAAAATCTTATTTTTCCTTTTCCCACCCTTTCTCAGCAACCAAACAGAATCCAACTTGATATATACCTTATCAAATCTCCGACTCTCCAAAGAATTCAAACACGACAACTTATACTCCGCCGCCAAATTCCTCTCCGTCACCGCCACCTTCCCCAACGCCTCCGCCGCCGCCTTCCTCACCGTCCAATCCTCACTGATCAAGAACTCAACCACGCACGGCACCAACCAGTCCAACACTCCCCGACTCGACGCTCCACTGGCTCCAACGACGCTCCCAGTGAGCACCAAAAGTGCCGCCTTGGCCTTGAACCCTTCGTTCCTCGCCAATTTCCCCAACCTCGGTAAACTCTTGCGCAATAGCTCGACATCCGGGTCCGGCGCGGCGTCAATCGCCGCGGCGAGGCAAAGCGCCGAGCCGATCTGCGCGTTGAGGTCCTGCTCGAGCGTGATCGCGTCCATCAAGGGCTTGAAGAAAGCGGAGAACGGCGGTTTGGTGATTCGCGACGACATGGCGGCGACCGCGTCGACGCAGGCCGATCGGACGGCGGAGTCGGGGTCGCGAAGGCGGCGGAGGACGGTGGAGATCATCTTGGAGAGGAAGGGAGAAAGTGAGTCTCCGTGGGAGCGAGAGAGTAAAGCCAGTAGATGAACGCATTGCTTGCGCACCGGGGACTTGGACGACGCGTCCGTGTTGTGGAGGCAGCTGAGGAATGGCGCGAACGAGTCTTGCGTGAGGGCTCGCGCAATGGACTCGAGCTCGGCGGTGGCCAGGGCTAGGGTGTCCCGGTCCGAGAGCTTGTTCAGGCACGCGATGACTCGGAGCTTGAGATCGTGAGTCCACGTAGCGGGCTGGGATGGAGTACTCGGTGAGCAGCGTTTGGCAGTAAGAGACATTTTTGTTTTGTGATTTTTGCTAGTGATCAGCGCTTCGGCATTCGCAGTGCTTATGGTGGTAGCACCGCCGTTTCAAGCGGTGGCGTTGGCGGCTTTCGGTACTAATTTGGCGGCAGAGGCGTGTGTTTGTGCGTTTATAATGGGTGTGAGTTTTTGGTGGTGAACGGGTTGAGTGGGGTTTTAAATGTTGAGTGGGAGGTATGGGGCTGGCAGTTGGCACTATACTGGAGTTTTTTCTCTCTTTTTTTTTTTTTAGAAACATTTATCCGTTTAACTACTAACTTAACAATATTCTTCCAAAAAAAATTTCCTGCAAATAATTTTTTTTTTAAAAAAAAAAACAAAAATTAGAACTTCTTACCTTTTATTTTTGAATTTTGAATTTTTTATTTTAAAATTTTTTTAGCATGAATAATTTTATTGTTTTTAATGATAATTCTAATGAAAATGAGTAATCCTATAACATTTTTTTAAAATTTTTTATCCTCTTAAAATTAATATGACTTTTAAAATTATCATTACATCAAATTAAATAAAAATGATCATAATATTACTCAAGATCATTTGAGAGCCATTTTCAAATTAAAATTAATAAATCATTACAAATTGCTTGGCAGGTATAAGAGAATAAATGTACTCTTTCTTTTTCTTTTTCTTTTCTTTTTACAAGTCCAAGAGCCAACTGCAAACAGCGGATTTTTGGTACTTGTAGTCAACGAGTAAGCGTGGAAAAAAGAAGAAGGGATTATCGCAGGCTCACAGGGTTAATTAGCACAAGATAATCTGAATCCTTTTGCTGATCGACATGGGTAGGAGACTCAGATGCTGGAGCCAATGAGTTTGTGAGGGGAAGATCTGAAGCTGGAGGATTGACTCAGCTTCATTGTTAACTTGCCTATCAAAAAAACCCTTGTAACGTGGTTCTTCCAATAAAATAAAATAAAATGAAATTGTAACATGGTGTGCATTAAGGTGAGCTGCACTGCTGCAGCACATGAGATAGACTGAAAGAGAATCTCTTTTTGTTTTTATGTCTTTTTCTTTCTTCTTTTTATTAATTTATTATTTGGGTTTTCGATTTCTGGGTTTGATCCTTGACCTTGTATAATCCTATCCACGGTGGAAATTAAACAAGAAGGAACGAGATAAGCGGAATCGCTAAAAGCGGAAGATCTAGCCGGAGGACAGAATGTGGAGCATGTGATGTGAGGGATAAGGGAGGCAAGGCAAAAGTGTAAACTGTTAAAAGTGCCGGAAGCACAGACGATCACGTGACACTGGATGGATAATTCAATGGACCGAGACACCAGTGACCGGACTGAGGTTCCTTCCAGCAAAAGGCAAAACATTTGGATTGCTCACGGTCTCTGCCCGTGGGATTCGAAGTGACGTAACATATATCATAGCCCAAGAAAGGTTGATGTACGATTAAATCATAATAATATTTTGACCACGAGATTTGAGATCTATAATAGCAAATAAAAGAAACAAGAATATGAAGTATTTCCAATAATTACTAGAATTATTTAATAGTAGGTCAACTTCAAGATTCCAAAACAGCTTATTTTCAGACTAAAAATATTTCTAAAGATGTCTTAACTAATAATACTAGCAAAAAAATAATCATAAGTTGATTAAAAAATCAGATAGGTTTACTGTCATTTTCTTGCGTGAATCTGTATAATTTATATGTGGTCTAATGTATGTAATGGTAAATTTGTATATTTTTTATACGGAGATAGATAAAATATGTGCAAAAAAAAAAAAAAAAAATTGAAATTAAATATTTCTTTTAAAAAAATCTTAAAAATTCTCAAAGACTAAGAAATAAAACCTCATTTTTTTAAAAAAAATAAAAATAAAAATAAAAAATTGAAAATTACAAAAATTGACGGTAAAAGTCTTTCAATTATGTGAACTGGCGTCTGGGTCAAGAAATAAGATGCCTGCCATTTACTTTTATCTTCATGTTTTTTTACCCCAATTTGTTCTCCATGGACAAACATGCTGCACAAGAGATAATTAAGATAATTTATATTGGGTGAATTATACTCTATCATCCCCCAAAACTATAACTTTAATTTCACTTGGACCTCCAAATTACAATCCACTCCAGCTCATACCCGCAAATTATCAAATTATTTCGAATTACTCTATATGTCAAATTTGGACGCTAGTTTGGATGCAAAATGACCCACTAGGCAATCACATGTACATGAGCCAATATTTTACCAAAAATACTCCCAATTTAAGCAATGAAATTAAGAAATTGACCCCAACACAAATGAGTGATTTTCGAGCTATTGATCATTCCCTGTCCTTCTTCCCAAGTTTTAATATTTTATTATTATTATTTATATCTTGACTTACTGTAAAATAGAAATATGTGTATCTAATCTTAGCAAAATGAATGAATCAATAAATGAAAGTGGAAGAAATAAAGTTTAATTCTCCTTTTTGGTATGACATGGGGCGGCCGTGTAGCCACTCAACAGAGTTACGGGACGATTGCACACTCTCAACAAAGCAAAGGGATAGCTATGTGACTATCCAAACTAACAGTCAAATATTACACAAAAGGTAACTTGGAGTAATTAAATAGTTTAATAGTACGAATTACAATGAATCGTAGCTTGGATATGTAAGTAAAATTAGCAGGATAGTTTGAGAATAAAGTGTAATTTACCTTTTTATTTTTATTTTCATGATTTCATTAAGATTACCCACAAAATTATAGAGGGGTTGATCCGCCAAACCCACCAAATCATACCCCATAACCCATCCAATCTGTTTACTATTTCGGGTGGAAGAGGTAGCTGGAGTGTGTTGAGCTTGTTAATAAGGTATGATCCAGGTCACCATGCCTAAGGTCGTCTAGATGGGACCTAAAAATGTGGGGATTGTCGGACGCTCTCCATCCACCTACCAAGCTACCAGCCTATACTACTTGCAATTGCAACTATTACAGCATCTAGACTTTTTAATGAAAGACGGGCCGGGGAAAAGAGCAATTTGGTGTAAAAGGGGGTAAAGATGCCACCCGTGAATTAAGATAAAAATGCAGTAATGATATGAACCATGAAGACGTTGAAGAGGGTAACCGAAATAGAAAGTAAGGGAAGTGTGTGTTATAATGGCATATGATATCCCTAAATCTAAGGGGGAAGATGGTGACACTAAATACGTTAGATCCATGTGAACCACTTTGGCAGTTTTTTGGCATTGTGCTGTTCTTATCAGATTACAGCGCTACAGTTCAGATTAATGAAGATGCCTATCAAGTCTGAATTTGTAAGCTTCCTTTTTATTTAATTATTTTTTATTTTATTTTATTTTTTTCTAGTTAGATACTTGGATTAGATTTAACTACCAACATGATTGAAATTCTGCATGAGAATAGGCGCAAAGAAAGAGAATAGTTTTTTTTATTAATCATGTCATCATTGTCATGCATGGTTTTGACGTCATTTCTCACTTATTGCGTTTGCAAATTAATTTCAGCAAAATCATATTATCTACACAAACTAAATTTGGAGACAAAATCCAAGGACCAGATACAATGGCATGCAACCAAATAATTAAAGGAAAATACACTTATTCTAGACTCCTTAAACCATCTACCCCGTTCACTTAACATTCCTTCGTATTCGTTAAATTCGACGGAAAAATAGTAAAATATCCATTATATCATTTTTGTGAAAATTCAATTATGCTCTTATATTTAAAAAAATAAAAATAAAAAATCCCGACCATGCATGGATCAGGACCAAGCCAGGGAGACCTACGGCCGTGGGTCTCTGACTCTCTGGTTACCGGCAATAGTTTTTATTTTTTTTTAATCTAATGCAAGGGCATTATTGTCATTTTTAAAATTTCGGTTGGGTTTTTTTAAAATAAAAAAATAAATAAATAAATAAAACCTAATGAATGGGAATAAGTGAAATGATTAAATTGTTTGAGAGGTCAACATTTGAGCCTTTTTAAAAAGTTTGAAAAATACATTACAATTTGGATATACAAGAAAATAAGTGCAATTTTTCCAAAAATTAAAGACCGGGCGAGCACATACATTTGTCATTAACTGAATTCTCCCATCTTATGGGTCCGTTTATAAAATAAATGTCGTAGTCAGTGCAATTGGACCATCCCAGGAGGGCCAGGACACAAGACGTAGTTGAAATTCATCAGCTGTTATTCATTCCGAAAAAAGAAACTTATTTTGATGTAAAATCGTCTAAAACAAGTGGTTAATTCCCTTGATTTTATTTATTTATTTATTTTTGTAGAGTTCGTATTTCAATCGTTATATCAACTTTCTTTATATTGATGCGCCGTGGGAATCTATCAATACAAAAAGTACATATATACGGATGATGGAATAAAAGTTTTTTATTTTTTCATACTCAAACGAGAACGACAAAATAAATGATGGATAATTTAGTATATAATGCGGCTAAGGATGAGAAAAGCCAAAAAGGCAGAAGCCATTTGAGCTAATATGCATCATGCATGTTTCTACAAGTAAGGCAGACAATTTTTTAGGCAACTCTTAGAACTCAAGACATGAATTTAGCATAAAATTAATATGTTTGAGTTGATAGGATTAACATATTTAATTAAATGAATTAGGTTATGGTTGACTTATATAATTTTATACTCATGTCTCGACATGACTTAAACCTGACACGCTATATTTAGGCTGATAATTTTTAATATAACTCGCGAACCCAATACGAAATTAACGGATTACGATTAATGAGTTTGACACGTTTAATATTTAAATAGATCTAGTTATGATTGATCTATATAATCTTATACCCATATTTCGACCCGTCACAAACACAATTGGTCACCCCCACTTCAAATTGTTGGCCTTAAGGGGCATGACCCTTTGGTTTTCAAAATTTTTCTTAATTTTTTTTTATTTAGTTAGGTTTAAAAATTAAGCTTAGCCATCAAATTAAATTGGGTCCCTTCATTTATATTTTGGCCTTTCCGAATAATAAATCTTAATTCCATCCCATGCTCGCATGTACGTAAGAACTCGGGAATATTGATTAAATGGATTTCCAACCGAATTATGTGCTTCCCATATTTATTTTTTATTATTTCCATTCAAAAATCATGGCAAGGACAAATGATTGACTGCTAATATTGATAAGGGAATGGCAATTGATGTGGACTTAAGCGTGTACATGTTAGGTCTATGGTCCATCTCCATGTTGTTTGAATGAGAGGCAGACCCCATCTGATAAGCTTCTTCTTGGATTGCTAGGCCTTCACATGGGGTGGCCGAAATCTCGACCAAAACCATCGAACTGTCATCAATATCCTTGTATCTGCCCCCATGTGTGTTTTCCTTCTAGGGCGACACTCTCACATGCAGCCCTTGTTTTGGGAGGAACAAATTCAAGTGGGTATGAGGGCCTTGTTTATTTGGTTTTAGGGAAGATAAAACTCCAGGAGGCATACCCATAAAATCTGAAAAACATTCTCCGCTATCTCGCCGGCCTGTTGCCACGTGACACTTGGCATATGGTCCAATGGAATTGAATCATGTGCCATTGTGGAATTTGGATCCTCTCAATTTCTCTACATTTAGTTATAAGTAGGGACATAATTGTCTTTTTACATTTTATAAAAATATGAAAAGACAATTATACTCCTCCTTTATTAGTTAATGGAAAGAATCATCTCCATTCCGCCATTGTCATCATACATGTGCTTAATTGAGTGATGATTATTGGGATTGGGATAGGTTCATGGAGTTCTGTGTGTCGAATTCGTATCTTATTGATGCATGAATGTAAGAACTTATTTACGTCAATTTTAACCAAAATTATTTAATTAAACAGGTTAGATATTTCAATTTTAAGTCGTTGAGTTCTTGTCGAATTTGCAGATCGTGTCAAAATTTGACCGTCCTAATTAACTGGCAACTTTCACACAATAATATATATATGAAAAGCTTGTTTTCATTATTCATGGAAATGTTTAACCAAAATCAGTCTTCATTTTGTAACCAATTCAAACAGTACTAGAGACGCATCGCGCACAACCGGCGTGTCCCCCTCTTCTTCCATATACATTTTTTACGATACCCACACACATGAAGGTGTGTTAAGAGTGAACATTTCCTGTTTAGTAGAAGGAAATCAAAAATAAGAGAGACCCTAATTGCAAAGCATTATAAATAGACGGATGTTAATATAAGAGAGAGCTTTGATGTGATTTATATGGATTTATTTTAATAGGCCATACACAATATGTAAAATATTTAATTGAAATATAAGTAAATGATGGAATTAAAGTTTAAATTCAAAACTTTTTGATTCTAATACTACGTTAAACCAATCTTTATCTAAATAAATTAAATTGATAATAAAAAATTAATTTAATTATTTATTCAACACATTGATCCATCAAAATCCTGTCTCATTTATCTATAGATTAATTACTGTTGAGAATGATCTCACTCGACCCAGCCCACGTCGGGAACTAAGAGCCTCTAAGCCCTCATTAGTCCATGTGGAAATATGGGCCTGAAGCCCACCAGATATTATCCGCAAGAATGGATATCTGGGAGCTTTAGGAAGGCACTGTCTCGAGACAAGCACAACGGACTAAAAATCTATAATAAGCGATTCCAAATATTTCGGAATCACATCGCGTCGCATCCCGTCCTTAGAAATTCGAGATTGACATTAATTTCATATTTGTTGTCATAAATTTCGCATTGATTCCGTTAAGGAAAAAACCTCAGTTTGAAAAGAAGAGGATTTCGAGTTCATATTCAACTCTGACGGGACTCCTAGGTCAAGAGAGATAAAGGATGTGAAATCCTAAAGCAATAAAAGTACTTATCACTCAACTTATAAATAGACTTCAACCTCAAGTATGAAAAAAAAAATTGATATTATTACGCTTGAATATGCTATACACTCAATCACTAATTTAAGCATAAGAGGAAAAACGTTGACCCATCCCTAACGTATTCTCTTAACTTTGTCTATTTTGCAGCAAACGTAAAACATGAAAAACATTACATAGTGTATTGTCACACCACCCCAAAAATAGTACCAATAATTACAATTTAAAGAGACAATTGCAAGAAATTCTGTCCAAATAAAAGCGAGTCATGTATGAATTTCGTTAGAAAAAGAATAAAACAGGACTTCATGGTTTGCGTGATTGTGTGGTGGACCTGTCGACTGTCGTCCTAGAGTTGTATAGGGAGCTGTAACCGGCGTGGGCCTGTCCTTCCTAGTGCTGGTTTTGTCATGACTCTGCCATCTAACATGGTAGAGTCTTTTTTAGTTAGCATGTTATACTTATCATAGGCCTTCATAATTCCACATGGATGCTGCAGAACAATCATGGACTCTGCTCTCTGGCTTCATCCCTAATCTAGCTAAGATTTTTTTTATTCAGATTGCTATTAAATAATTAGCAAATTTCTCTGTCAATTAATCAGCAGATCTAAAGAAGGTGACAATGATGAGATGTCAGCGGTTTTATGGAAATACACAGATATTTATTGCTTTTACAATGACCAAATAATACAAATAGACAAGCTAACAAATTGAATAGAGTAAAGAAAAAAAGCTAACAAATAAGCTAAAATGTTATCATATACAGTGTGGCATACGTGCTCATTTTATATAAATATGCAAGCTTAATTCCATGCCAATGATTATTTATGATTGAGATTTATTTATTTTTATTTTTTTCCTGTGGTGGAAATGGTTGACATGGATGGAATAGACAGCAGCAGAGAATGACGGAAAACTGCACGCAGTTGAATTCATACTTACTTTTTGAACATCGCTACTCAGCCTTTCGTTTCAAACCTCAGGAATGACAGCTTTTTCACCCTCTTCAGTCTCTTCGGGCTTGTTTTGGTGTTGGATTTCTTTTAATGATATTTTATTATTTTGTATTATGTTTAAAATTACGAATATTAAAAAAAAAATTAATTTAGGATAATTTAAAAAATTTGAGACAAAATTAAAAAAAAAAAATGAATGAAATCTGGAGTAGAATTTGAATTATAAAAAAAATTCAAACATGTTTTAAAAAAATAATAAAATATAATAATAAAAAAACAATTATTACCCATACATGCCCAAATCGTTGTAAAATCATGTGTGGTGTAATTTTTTTTTTTAATTTATCATTAATTTTTTTAGGCGCATTAACTTTTTCTTTTTCTTTTTTTACAATTAATATCTTCTTTGAAAGTGGCACAAATAGTAAGATCTCACAATTTACAGTACATTCATTCAATGTGTTCCTTTTTATTTATTTATTTTTTTAAAAAAAATAACTGTTTTATTTTTAAAATTAATTTTATCTACTTATGTTTTCAAAACACCCATATTATTAAGAAGGGTGCAAGAAAAATTTGCCATGTGCCTATTTCTACTGGAAAATTTAATTGGGATGAAATTTTGTGTGATGATGTGGATTTGAGTGAAGCCCATGTTTTATTGCTAAACATTGGCGAGTTTATGTAAAAAAATTGTCCACATGAAAATGATAACAAATACATATTCATATCGAGTACCGATAAATGTTAAAAATTACATTTTTATCATACTTTATTAGTATGATACTATTAATAAACTTTTGTTAAAAATAATGACTAATTAACAATGTCATATTGTCTCCAAGAGGGAGCTCAATCGGCTGGAGATCATACCTCATCAAGCGGAGATCACTAGGTCGAATCTCCCTCCTCCCTCTTGTATAAATATGTAAAAAAAAAAATTAACAATGTCATATTAATAAATTGAAGTAACAATATAGTATATAGCATTTATGGTTTCTCAATAAAATTTAATGAAGAACCCCAAAAGCTTCTGAAGTGGATAGGTAATGATTTTTTTATTTTTTTATTTTTTATTTTTAATGAATAATAGGCATTGAATTCCAACTATTACTAACCTTGAAAGTGAGATAAAAGCTAAGAGTACACTAGAAGTTCGAGCAATGGTAGGTCAAGCTTACGTTGTGAATATAAAGTAGGACAAAAAAGAGGTTGTGAGTGTTAAATTGTCACCTCTCTCTTTTATGGGGTGTTTTATTTTTTGTTTTTTGTTTTGTCTATTTGATGGGAAGTTTTATATATATATATATATATATATATATATATATATATATATATATATATATATATATATATATATATATATATATATATATATATAATAAAAAAGAAGAAGACATAAATGACATGTGATAAAACCATTAAAAATATTTCGAAATCTTTTTGATTTTCTCTTTTAATAATAGATTCTAGTTACAATTTGTATGGATTTCAGATTTTTTTAAGTGAACATCTTTAATTCTTGATGCAACTCTTTCCATTGCGTGTGAATAGCAGAATAGGTGGTAGTCTAAGGTTGTATTTGAGCTGAGTCAAGTCGAGTATTGAATGTTTAAGTTAACTTATTTAATTTTATTTCGAACACGAATCGAGTTTAAACTTATCACTGAGGTAGATATTGTTCAAGCTAAGCTTGTTTAATTTTATTTCAAACATGAGTAGAAGTCGATCTTATCACAAGCTACTCAATTAACTTATTAACTTATTATATAAAATAAATATCAAGATTGTTTACTTTTCCTTAAATCCATATTTAATCACTAATTAATTAAATATTGTTAAAATTTTATTATTTGAGTTAATTAAATAAATTAACTTGAATCTTAAACAATATAATATCGAATTTATATGAAAGTATATAAATTCATTATGCACATACTGTGCATATACACACATATAACTATACATATTAACAAAAACACTCATGTACACGCAAATTTATAAAACTAAATTCACAACAATAATTCAAGTTATATCTATCATATTACCTAAGATGTTCTTATTATAAAATGAAAATAATATGAAAAAAAATAAAAATAAAGTTATACGAGTTTATAGAAGTTTATCTAGTCCGAATTGAGTATATATGAATATATCTTGTTTAATATTTGAATATATTATTATGTTCATAAATAACTCATTTATTATTCGAACAAAAATCGAATCAAATTTAACCAAACTCAACCAAGCCAAATTTGCGGGCGATTGGACTCATTTTACCACCATACATGGTACCAACGTGAATGACGTTCTTGCGTAGGCCAAGCTTGAGCAGGCAAGCTTCATCGAAGAATCTTTTGTGTACAAAATCTTCAAAGCAAGACAGACAAATTTGATGCCTCGGGCTTCGGGTACTATAATTCAATAGAATTCTAACCTTTAGAGTTAGAGACTCTCTCGTCCGGGACCCATGTGATAGCCATCACTAATCATATGCACTACCTAAAATCAAACCCTCATTTCATTTTATTTTATTTTTTTAATTATTTTTTTTTAAAAAAAAAGTACCCAAAATAAAAATGCTCATTTTGACGAATATGTGATCAAGAAATTTGAAGGTAAATAAATTTTGTTCTAGATTGGGATAATGGGCAGCTGGGTGGAAGAAACATCTAAGACCAAAATGGCAAAATATAAACAACAGTCAAGTGTGCCCATTAGCTGCCAATCTTTTGGTCGGCTACACAATTTATCTTTTTTATGTCATTTAATTTCTTAATAGGTGGGTCAAGAAGCAATTGAATTGGATAATTTATCTAACTCATTTCCAATTTTTTATTATTTTTATTTGACATTGTATCAACTTTATTTATTTATTATTATTTCTTTTAAGATGAAGCATGTGCTCCATCCATTTTTAAACCAAAAGGTAATACAGAGAGAGATAAAGGGTACAAGACACTCCTACATTCAAGTCAAAAACAAGTTTGACAAAGCAGTTGTCTAACCAATACCCAAATAATACACGAACACCCTATAGAGCTTCTCTTTACAATCAATCCCATCCTAGTAAGATACGAGAGTTGATCTAACTACCAAGCTAACAGATAAGTCCAGTAAATATTTGTGTATTACAAAGATACACTGTAAATTACATAAAAACTAGAGAATACACACAAACATACACAACAATAAGAAGTACCAAACAATCATTGCCAACGTCAGAAGAGGAGCAATCACCACTAGAGGCGGCACATGCATCACACGCACCGTCCCCTGAGACCCCAGCAGCCCAACAACCGTCATAATCTACCAACCACCACCACTACCAAAGGCTTGAAAAAGCAAGGCGTGGTTCACACGCACCAAAAACTAAGGAGATATCCCCAACAAGTACCAACCACACGCCGGACAGGAACAAGCGGTGAGACCATCAGAAAGCTACGGACGGACCAAAACATGGCAGCAAGGACTATTGGGAGACGCGTGTCAAAAGAAAACCGGTGAAATAACATAGATCTGGTCAGTGAAAAAGACAATCTTTGGAGGCTCAGCCAAAGAAGCACCGGCGACATGAGGAAATGGCCAAACCCCAAATCCAAACGTTGCGTAAAAGCATTCCTATCAAATAACACAAAGGAAAAAAGAAAACAAACACAAAACTCCACAGCCCATAAGGTTAGGAGACAAAACCTCCGCCAGATCTGGTCCGGGAGGAACACAACTTCCACTAGAACAAGCCAGTGAGGGACAAAAAACGCTCCCTAGCCCCTAGGGGCTTGGAGGACCAAAGCACTGGGAGGAGAGTGGCGTGAAACCTCCCTCCCCCGGTGAGAAGAAACACTGAATATTCTCTCTCTCTAGAAAAGTCCGGAGTCTCTCTCTCTAGAAGGCGCAAAAGTCTAGCCTTTTGTGTATCGACTTTATTTGAGGGTTTATACTCCCAACAACAATGCTAACGACTAATGTTATAAATTATATTTGTATCTTACAATGCTGACATGTAAGGGATGGATATGTATTATTTATTTTTTTGAATTAATCATTATTAAAAAAAAATGTCATATACAGGGGTTAGTTGGAATTGACACTTCATCATTTTTTAATAATTGTGAAATAAAAATGTGATAAAAATTATCCTACAAGATAGATAAAGGGGATTGTGGAGCAAAATGTGCATACTAATTAGTCAATACAAATTTATTACAAACTAGCCTCTAAATGTAACTTATGTCATTAATATTTAAGAAGCACATGTTTTTTTAATAGCATGTGATTTTCACGAGTAATACTAAAATGAAAACTGATGTCCTCATTAGTGACTTAAGTCCTCTAAAAATTTATGTGACTTTTAAAATCATCTTTAGATGTGCAATAGATCACTATTGAACACATATCTAATGATGATTTTAAAATTCATCTCAATTTTAGAAAGACTCAAGGAGTCCATTTATTATTATTTTTTTTTTTTTGAAGGAAAATCTTCTCAATATACCAAATATCAAAAGAGTCTTGCTCAGCAAATACAGTAGAAACAATACAAGTAGGATATGAGTTTATCCAAATCTGATATAAAGAATGAGTAATGGCCAATTGGCCATCTTTACAAGCTGTGAGCAGCACCATTCGCAGTCCTTTTAACGTGTCTCACGGTCCAAGACTGGAAAGTGTTCAAGAGGGTTTTTGCATCTTCCATCACACTTCCATTTCTGCCTGGGCATATTTCCCCCCGTCCTAAAGCAAAAACAATCTCCAAAGCATCACCTTCCATCTTTATGTCGAAGCCAAAATCATGACTTAGTTCCACCCCCTGCCTTGCCGCTACCACATCCGCCACAGCATGATAAAAAAAATATATGGTTTAGTAATACGCATCGAAGCCCCCTCTATCCTGCATGGTCTTAAGCTATGACTCCCACCCCCATTATCATGCAAGGGGTCCTTTTCTTTTTCACGGTATTAATCGCTACTTTGTCTCAAGTTTTTTAAACCATCAAAACATTACTTTAAAAAACAGATTTTCTAGGTATTCACAATTTTGAATATAATAAAATATAATAAATAAAAAATCGAACACCCAAATGAGCCCTTAAAGTTTCTGATAAGCCTGTGGACTTGGATCGACTATAGATTTCTTTTACCAATGTCGAATATGGATCAACCTGGATGCGGTCCAAATCGAATGCATTTTGTGTTCTACCTTAATTCTAATAGTTCGCTGCTTCATACTGGCCTAGTGGCCAACCATTAAGGGTCATGATAATCACACGGTCCATTATTTATGGGTTACCTTTACTCCAGGCAGGGCCCATCCAGTTATGGGCCGTGGAAACCCATTAAAGCCTAAGGTGAAAAGCACCAAGTTTGTATTGATCCGGTCCGAGAAGGCCCGTGAGATTATATAATTCGGCCGTGATTTTTCGGGGTATGCTTCTGAGCAGTGACCAGCCTTAAACAGCTAAAAAGAAAAAGACCGAACTTAATGGAAAAAAGATGCTTAATTAGACTTTGGTTGGACCTCAACTAAAAAACCACAATTCGAGCTCCACAAAGAAACAAAAAAACATAGGCAGTTTATTTTGGCGTAAAATTTGTTAGAAAATATTTTTTGAAATTTGGCTCTTAAAAAAAAAAAAATCAACAAATATTTTTTTATATTTTCATTAAATCACATAACATATAAAAAATCAACCTAAAATTTATACATATATATATAACCACCATCATTGATCGACATTAAAATAATACAAAAACTCCAAAACAAATCGTCCATGCACATGTGAAATACCATTTAAAATATAGAACCACAGTCATCAATCAACATTAAAATAATACAAATCAGTCAATAACTAATGCTGGAACTAGTTTTTCTAGTTCTTTAACAAAACTTTAAAGATTTCCATATTGTGTACATATAGTATCATGTATTCGTAATGTATAATGAAGATTCATGTTATGCCATATAAGGTGTTGAAATGCCCAAATAAAAAACTACAACTACCTTGCCCATAACAAATTAATATAACAAAAATTGCATAGGAAAAAAGAAAAAACACCATTGTGAGACCCACTTTCCCGGGCAGTCTAGGACTTGCTTAGACAGATAGGCCCCATAAGAGTCTCTCTAACAACTGTCTGCCGAAGAGTGTGAGAGAGCGAGAAAAAATAGTTTACGCAAATGAGAAACGTAAACCATTTTACGCGCGCTTCTTGAATGTTATTTTTCTTAGTCAACTAACAAGGCTCTAAAAATAGGAAAATCTTTTTTCATAAAATATTTTATGCCGAAACACTTGCACGGATTGCATCAACAAAAGTTTTTTCCAAACTGAGTTAGAAGTGACGGATTCTTATTCGGGGCTCAATCTAAGAGAGTGGTCAAGCAATTATCTTTAACCTTTATTATTTTCAGTTAGGTTTGGTATGAGATATTTGCAAACACACCTTGTCAGTAAAACAAAACTTGATATTATCCGAAAAAGTTATCATTCAATTCTCATGTTTGATGAGATGAACTTGATCAATCTTTCTAATCGGTAGATTCACCATATTAGTAGAATCGTTAATAAAATTGCACATGCCGCGCATAACTTAGTTAAGGTTGCTGTTAAACAGTTCATATATCAAGTTTGGATATAGTAAATTCTTAATTGAATGTATCGTGAAATTGTTTTGGTAGAACAATCTGTTCTATTTCTTTGATTGAAATATAAAAGTGTTAAGTGAATTATTAAAATAAAATAAAAATAAAAATAAAAAACAATGAAAATAATTGATTCCATCATATCCGTACAGTTGAATACATGCAAATTAAACTTGAAAAGGTCATCGCCAACGACAACACAACTGGTCATGTGTCTTTGAGTTTTACTGGAACTCTTCACCTGATCGTGTTGTGTTTCTTTTGACATGTTCTTACATCTTGATCGTGTTGTTGCACTGTTTGGATATCTTTCTGAATAGTCATGAGGGTCTTCTTTGTTCAGATGAATCAGATCCATGGCACAAATAGATAAAGAAATATAACCAGTTCCAGAATCGCAGCGCAATTATACCCAAAAGCTCAAATAATTCCTTAACATACATTTGACGCAGCACACTTGGAGTATATCAAGGCCTTGCACATTGCAGATCCCATAAGCAAACCAAACACCTCGAGGAGTTTAGTCCATCAAATATTTTAAGTTTCACTTCTCTGCCATTATTTTATTCTTTCTTTTGCGTGGAGTACAGTTTATCTCCCAATCCAGTCCATTGATTGGGTGCGTACGACTAATCCTTAAATTTCTATTAAAAATCTCCTTTTGAGATTCGAATCCATGGCTTTTTCTTTGAAGGTAGACAAGAAGTGCCAATCGATCGGCTCGTACAAGACAAACAATTTGAAGATAGAAAGCAAGGAATAAAACTATGATTCCAAACAGATTCATATCCCATGCTATTGTATGGTGCAGTACATTTTTATGGGACCCTTTTATTTTAAATAAACGGTTTAGATTATGCTAACAATGCCAAAAATAAAAAATAAAAAAAAAAATTTGGGTGGTTTTTGTGCGATGATGGGACCAATCTTGACTGAGAGGTGGTTCAATCATCCCTAAATCATCCTTTTAGAGGTGGTCGTTTGTATTGTTAGTACGTTCGGGACGATTCATTTAAAATGAACTGTTAAAAGAAAAGAAAAGAAAGAAGAGTATTGGAGCCGAATCAAACCAACCTCAAAAAAAGTACTTGTCTATCAACCTGAAATTTGAGCTATTCAGTCCATTCATGTTGTCTTTTGTTGGGTTGGGTTGGGCTCAGCTGCCTGTCAACTAAATTCATGCTTTTTGGACAGGCCTTAGCTCCCGCATAAAGCCCGAAGCCATTACAACAAAAATCTTAAACAAAAGAGCTCAATAGGCCAAACCCAGAAGACCAGTCTCAACTCCAATCACCCGTAGTAAAACAAGTGCGAGTGGACTTGGCCGGCGCTGGAGTTACAAATTGAACAAGGCCTCACCTTGGTCCTCTACCTCCCCATGCAATTAACAGCCACAATTCTAGATAATTATATACAACCCAAAAATCAAAATTACTTTGCTGAAAGAAAAAAAAAAAATCACCACCCTCGTTACTTAGGTTCATTTGGATTTGCAATATGCAAACGCATAAAATTTTGATAAAATCGTATTTTAACATTTAAAATTATACGTCTTAAAAAACGCATTACCCTTTCATCCGATTTAAAAATACATACACACATATATCATAATTTTTTTAAAAGTTTCAAACAATATATTTTTTACAATTTAATTTAAAATTACACATTTAATACATAAAATAGTAATGCAAAACGCAGCCTTAAACCTAATTTCATGGTTCCTTGTAGAAAACCAAAACCCACCGTTTATTTACCAAATCCAGCAACCACTCGTACCAAACCATCTCTCAAAGACCCAAAAGCCAAAACCTATGCACTTGCCCTAACAGGCTAACCCTAATTCCCAAAAGCAACAACACCACCAAATTTTACGAGCCCCTCCCACCCGGCCACCCCAACGCAATCAGAAAAAAGCCACAATTTGCCCAACCCCATTTAAACCTAATTTCCTCAGAATGCCACACAGCAACCTTCATATATCACAATTGGACCGTGCTTGGTACGAGGGTTAGCCTGTTAAACGCTCCCATTACGATCAATAAGCCCTAATTTGCCACTCAAAAAAGAAAAAAGAAAAAAGAAAATCCCTAATTTGCACACGTAGGACTAGTTTAACCGCCTATTACCGGTAACCCATCCATAGGGCAACCGGCAAATGAACCTCAAAAATGACTCCCTCCACACCCCTATTCTCCTTCTCTCCTTAAGAGTGTTTTATATCCCCATATATATCACATTCTAAACTCTCTTTCTTTTTTCTCTCTATTTTCATCGTCCTCTTTTACATTGTATCCCATACTTCTGTTTGTCTACCGAGAAAATTGAAAAAGTGGCCTTGTATTCCCTCCTCCTTATGTTAGAGAATCGATGTAACCTTCAAAATACTCTTTCATACGGAGGATTTTTTGTTTCTTCGTGTCTTCTGAAAGCTTGTTCTGGAAGACTTTGTTGTTCGGGACGACTTAACGATCTCTCTCTTGTGTTACTATGTCAATTTCGCTAAGATAATATTAAATTTTTCCCTGCAATTTATCTCAAACGTTGCTTAATCTTCAAGTAACGTGAATTACTTGTAATTTTTTGGTTACGATTTGGCTCTACGGAGGTGATCTGTTTAAGAGGTCCGATTCTTGCTTGTGTTGTTAAATTTTCTTGTTTCTTGTTGTGTGTTAGATCTGCTTTGTGCTTGTTGTTTTGGTTGGAATGAGCGAGTTGGTTTTGCAGGATTTTGGTTTCAAGCATGATTTGTTGGTGAAGAGAGAAGAACTGCGTTTTCGGGGATGAAGAGGTCTAGGGACGACGTTTACATGGCCTCTCAACTCAAGCGGCCCGTGGTGTCTTCTCGAGGAGAATCGTGAGTTTTTTTCTTTTTCTTTCTCTTCTTTTTTTTTTCTTTGTTTTGTTTTTTTTTTTTTTTTTTTGAATTTTGTTCAATTTTTGTGTATGTGTTATTTGTGTCTGATTATTGAAGTTTTACTGTGTATACGATGAGATTAAGCTTCTTAACTATTAGAGTGGGGTAATTTCTGCAATTTTTGGAGGGCGTTTGTGTGAATTTGTTTAGTTGATGTTCGTTGATTTACTCTGATTGTCGTTATTGTTTTCTTTATCGTTTTGTTTCTAAGTAAACCTGTGAAATTTGTTTGACTCGCTGAGAAAAGATCAGATTTTTGTATGATAAATTCTATAAAAATGATTGATTCTGTTTAGGTGTAGATAGAGAACCGAAAAATAGCAATCGTTCTTCTTGTATGTATCTACACTTTTCTCATATCTCTGCCATGAGAATATTTATTTGTTTGAAATTAAGTTTTGATTCTATGGAAAAAATTATTATTTGGGTATTGATCTATTGGAAGAGTTTGTGAATCTCTCGATTTCTCCAATTATTAACGTGTTCTTTTTGGGTAATGAAGGTCTGGGCAACCCCAAATGATGGGAGCAGGAAATACTCAGAAACTAACAACAAATGATGCCCTAGCGTATCTCAAGGCAGTGAAGGATATATTTCAAGACAAAAGGGACAAATACGATGATTTTCTTGAAGTAATGAAAGATTTCAAGGCTCAGAGGTTTGATTATGATACATTGTGCTCTATCCTAGCTTCTTTTTTTTTTGGCGTGTATAATTTTCTTAGGGGAAAAATGGATATTGTTTGTTGATTTGTATTTCTTCTATGTTTGTTGTAGAATTGACACTACGGGTGTGATAGCACGAGTAAAGGAATTATTTAAAGGGCATCGAGACCTAATTTTGGGTTTCAATACCTTCTTGCCAAAGGGGTATGAGATCACCCTTCCACTTGATGATGAGCAACCTACACCAAAGAAGCCTGTGGAATTTGAAGAGGCTATCAGTTTTGTGAACAAGATAAAGGTAGATATTATTCGATTGCTTTTTTGTGGTAATACTTTTGGTTTTAGGTTTTGTAATCTAATGAATTATGTGCGCACAGACACGATTTCAAGGTGATGATCATGTTTACAAGTCATTCTTGGACATTTTGAATATGTACAGAAAGGAAAACAAGTCCATCACTGAGGTCTATCAGGAGGTGTGCTTCTTCTTGTCCATTGTCATGGTGCTCCAGCATTAATTTTTCGTAGTTTGAAATTCTGGTTCCTGTTATTGATGATTATATCCTTCACCTTTTTCAGGTCGCTGCACTTTTCCAAGACCACCCAGACCTGCTTGAGGAGTTCACGCATTTTCTGCCTGATTCTTCAGGAACAGCTTCCACTCTTTATCAATCTGGTAGGAATTCTATGCTCCGGGATAGAAACTCTGCCATGCCCATAATGCGGCAAATGCACGTTGACAAGGTTTGTATTGTTTTCTTTTATCCTCACGTTGCACTTCTGATTTCATGATCATTGGGCTAACATCTGGCTTACTAGCATTTTTATCAGAAAGAAAGGACAATGGCTTCACAAGGTGACCGTGACCTCAGTGTTGACCGCCCTGATCCAGACCATGATAGATCTTTGATGAGAATGGAGAAGGATCAACGGAGGCGTGGTGAAAAGGATAGACGAGAAGACAGAGACAGGAGAGAACGGGAAAGAGATGATAGAGAATTTGAGCATGATGGCAATAGGGACTTCAACATGCAGCGATTTCCCCACAAGCGAAAAACTCCTCGTAGGGTAGAAGACTCTGCCGAACAATTGCATCAAGGTGGGGAAGGTGATGAGAACTTTGGAGTGCGTCCTCTTTCATCCTCCTATGATGATAAAAATTCCTTGAAAAGTGAGTTTTTTAGCCGTCTTTTTGATACCGTTGAACTTTGCATCCTCATCCCTATTACCTACCTTATATATGAAAGCTGTATGTGTCTCAAGAACTTTATTAACTTGTTGCAATGTGAATTTGGTTTTTAATTTGGGAAAAAGGAGAATAATATATCCTTGTACATTAGATAATTGAGGATTGCAGAATACTTAATTCATCATCATTATTATTATTATGCGTCTATGACTAGTTTAATTGTTATTTTTGTTGTTACTACTACTACTGTTGCTGCTGCTGCTATTTACAATTTGGAGGAAATATCAACTATATGGGAACAAGTGACTGAGTTCTTCAAATCCTTGGCAGTCTTTCAAAAAGACGTGACTCGTTATAATTAACTTCAGATGTCAAGACTAAGGTCAATTGCATTTGGACAATTTATAATTTGTCACTGTGTCATTAATACATAGTAACCTTTAGTTTTACCCTGAAAAGTCGTTATAAAACTTACACGTTGAAAAGTTTTCTTATGTTTTTTTTTTTGACAAGTAATCGAAAGTTTTTATTAAAAGATATTTCTGAACCTACATTTACTTCTTAGCATGTTAAACATACTTGCCTTATTGTGTTAGTATTGTCCTCTTAGCTTTGAGTATTCTTACTTACATATAACATGGCAATTTTTTTAGTGAACTTTTTTCAGAACTTTTTCCTTGGAAGTTTTGTTAGGTAATCTTGTTGCTGACTGCCTTGTTTTTGGTTCTTCTTTAACTTGGGTTATGCTCTGGCAGATATGTATGGTCAAGAGTTTGCTTTCTGCGAGAAAGTGAAGGAGAAGTTACGAAACCCTGATGATTACCAGGAATTTTTGAAGTGCCTTCATATTTATAGCAAGGAAATAATTACACGAGCAGAATTACAATGTTTGGTATGGATGATAAAAATATCTAATAATTGTTATACTGATTGTATCATGGGCTCTCATCAATATAGTCAAGCTTATCAAGCATTTCTTATGACATGTAATTGATTGATATTTCGAACAAGATGGTTTTAAAATTCTTAATTAAATTACAAGTGTTTGGCTGGAGCTCTGTATGCATGAAAGGATGGGCATACCATGGCCATGCATAGTGGTTGGTGCCCCTTTAAGTTGGCCAGTCACTAGCTTACAAAAACATAGCAGGATGCCTGGTTTCTTTTCTCATGTTCAATAACAGGGGTAGCGTCAGTTAAAGAACAATTATTGTCATGAATTTTACACAAATATGAGTTGGTCCCAGGCCCTAACAAAGTAGAGCTGTGTTAGTTAAGACACTAAATTACCTATAAAACAGATCGGGATGGTATCCAGAAGGGTTATGGAATGTGGTACTACACTAATCCTTTGATGGGAGTAGATTTATGTACAACTTTTGTGTGTTTTGTTTCTTTAGAAGTTAGCATGTGATGAATTACACTACCAGTTAAAATGTGTATAATTCTAGGTTGGTTTTGCCCCAAACTTTATAATAATAGATATTTGTTATACTCAAAATGATGTCTTTCAACAGTACAATGAGTAAATGAAAGGACGGAAACTCTTGGATTCATAATACATTTTTTGGTTCGAGTGATTCCAGATCGTGGGTGGCTAGGATATTAGTATGTTATGGTAGCTTTAGGTAGACAATCAGTGTAGTGTAGCAAATTGATTTCCAAATCATGATTAATGTAACTTCTGAGAGTTTTCTTGTACTCTCTGCAGCCTAAAGAATAAAAGAATACATTTTTACTTAGCAAAAAAGAAAAAGATTATACTATTTTGGTGTTTCCTGGGAGTAGATTTGAATCTAGATGGAGGAGAGCAATGTTGATGGGATTTAGCATTGTTGAGTTGTAATAAGATTTAAAATTAAATGTTATTGCTACTTTTGTTGGCAATTTCAGTTTTGTAATAAGGATTTTGTTATTCTTTTTCATTGTTTCAGGCAGTTGTTTTCTTTTCTGTTATTTTTCTTTTAGTGGATGTGGGGTGTCATCACTTTTTCTTTCTTTCTTTTCTTTTTTCTTTTCTTTTCTGGGAATATTAGATTTTTAAGTTTTTACATTAGAAATTTTTTGGATCGACTTGTCCATGTGCTTATTTATTTTGAGAATTACACAGTATAGCTAAGGAATCCCTGTGATTCACTTATTAAGAGGCATTGACAGGAATACAATCAGTAATTTGTACTTTGGCTTATGTCAGGTGTCTGATTTACTTGGAAAATATCCGGACCTTATGGATGGATTTAACGATTTTTTGGCACGTTGTGAGAAGAATGGTAACTCTTTAAACTAATGTTTACGTCCTCTGGTTTCTGCATTGTTAATTTTGATCTAATCAAGTCCTGCATTGCAGATGCACTCCTTGCTGGTGTCATGAGTAAAAGTACGTAAAATGATTTCTTTCCCTTTTGTTATCCTTGTTGTGGGAGTTACTTCAGCTGGCATTGTTTAGAATAACAGAACCTTTTTTGTAACAGAACCTTTTTATAGATTATTGTAGACGCATTATGATTTTCTCAAACATCATGCATGTTCTGTAAAACTTAACTGAACCATTACTTCATTACAGAATCCTTGTGGAATGATGGACTTTTAACCAGATCAGTAAAGATAGAGGACAGGGAAAAAGATCGAGATCGTGAAAGGGATGATGGGGTTAAAGATAGAGACCGTGAAAACCGAGAAAGGGATAGACTTGAAAACCGGGAAAGGGATAGACTTGATAAAAGTTCTGCCTTTAGCAATAAAGATGTTGGGGGTCATAAGGTGTCATTATTTCCCAGCAAGGATAAGTACATGTCAAAACCTATTAATGAACTTGACTTATCTAATTGTGAGCGCTGCACTCCCAGTTACCGTCTGCTGCCAAAGAATGTATGGAATTTTTTCCTTTTAATTTCACACTTTCAGGAGATTGAGATTCTTTTTTTTTTGTTTGTATTCATTCGTTTTTTTTTTAAATGCTGCAGTATCCAATTCCTTCAGCTAGCCATAGGACAGAGCTTGGTGGTGAAGTATTGAACGATCATTGGGTATCTGTTACTTCAGGAAGTGAGGACTACTCTTTTAAACACATGCGCAAAAACCAGTATGAAGAAAGCTTGTTCCGATGTGAAGATGACAGGTCAGAGCTTGACTGAGGTTATAATATCTATGTTCTTTATTTTCTTTCGGTTTTGATTTAATTTATATATGAAATGAGGTAAGCTGGCTTTCTTGTTTAAATTATCTTTTTTTTTATCGGGCTTTAGCTTTTCTCTTGTTAGTTTTAGCTGCCTACTTTGTTATTTTTGCTGTTCTATTGCTGAAACTTAAGTCTGTCTCTGGAGTAAGCAATAGCATTGTTGCTGTCATATATGGGTTGGAGCTTTATCAGGGGTTAATACATGCCCTGTTTTTCACCTCTTTTTTCCCCCACATCACTATCAATTTGCTTGAATTAATTGCTGTAGCATCCAGCATTTTGTTGCTTTCGCAGTTGGTGACCTTTTTGTAATCCTGCTCTCAGGTTCGAACTGGACATGTTGTTAGAGTCTGTGAATGTTACAACCAAGCGTGTAGAAGAACTATTGGAAAAGATCAACAATAATACATTGAAAACAGATGGTTCAATTCGTATCGAGGAACACTTCACAGGTTATAGCTTGATTAATAACCAACGAAATTCCAGGACATATGTAATGTAGCTCATTCCTCAGACGTTTTTCTGATAGGATATTCCTTGTGTGTTTCTTGCAGCACTGAATCTCAGGTGCATTGAACGTTTATATGGTGACCATGGGCTTGATGTGATGGATGTGTTGAAGAAGAATGCTCCTCTTGCTTTGCCAGTTATATTAACGCGCTTGAAGCAGAAACAAGAGGAGTGGGCTAGGTGTCGTTCTGATTTTAATAAAGTCTGGGCTGAAATTTATTCTAAGAACTATCACAAATCACTTGACCATCGTAGCTTCTATTTCAAGCAACAGGACACAAAGAGCTTGAGCACGAAAGGTAATTTTCATCCTGATGTATCAGTATCTTGATATACTTTCAGCTCCTAGATAACGAGTCTTAATATTTTGAAGGTTCATGATATACTAGAACCTTGTATAAATTTAAATAAATACTAACTAGCAATGATTGCATCTTCAATAATTACCTTCTTCCCTTCTTTTGTAATCGTTTATGTTTTGTTTCCCCTCTTTGTTTCAAACAAAATATATGTGCATAAGATGCACTAGACTGGGTTAATGTGTGATCTGATAATGTCACCATAATTGTTATTTATCAGGAAAAAGAAATCGACTATAGAAATGACAAATGACTGATTTAGTAGTTAATATTATTATGTCAAAAACAATGGACTCATCCAGTTACTATTGGACTTCCTGATACAAATATTCTTCAGTTTTTGATGGTTCATTTGTCATGTGTTTTACAGCCTTATTGGCAGAGATCAAAGAAATTAGTGAGAGGAAGCGCAAGGAAGATGATGTGCTACTTGCTATTGCTGCTGGAAATAGACGACCAATCATTCCAAATTTGGAATTCGAGTACCCTGATCCAGATATTCATGAAGATCTATATCAGCTCATTAAGTATTCCTGTGGGGAAGTTTGTACAACTGAACAGTTGGATAAAGTTATGAAGATTTGGACAACATTTCTGGAACCCATGCTTGGTGTTCCTTCTCGGCCTCAGGGTGCGGAGGATACTGAAGATGTTGTTAAGGCAAAGAATCATGCTGTTAAAAGTGGTGCCGCAACCGTTGGGGAGAGTGATCTCAGTCCTGGTGGTGGTGCTACTGCTACGAATCCCAAACAGTCAAATCCTTCCAGAAATGGAGATGAAAGTATTCCACCTGAACAATCAAGTTCTTGCAGGGCTTGGCCAGTCAATGGGGATAATGGGGTTAAAGAAGATAGTCCTCATGATGCAGAACATATTGCACATAAAAGTGATCATTTTTGCAATACCTCTCAACATGGTAAAGTACAGATCAATGCATCTATGGCTGACGAACTATCTGGAGTCGGCAAGCAAGATAATTCCAATGAACGGTTAGTCAATTCAAATGCATTGCTTGCCACTGGAATGGAGCAAAGTAATGCAAGACCTAACATAGAGAACATATCAGGTTTGCAGAATGCTTTAAACTAATTAAGCTTTTATTAATTGACACAATCATCTATGATGAACTTGTCAATTCCTAGTTGTTCCTTTGATTTTCCAATTATATTTCAGTATGGATTCTGAGATACATCTTTTTGTTGCAAGGGCTTAGTGCTACTCCATCCAGACCTAGCAATGTTGCTGTTGAGGGTGGGGTCGAGTTACCTTCATCTGAGGTACAGCTAACAGTATGTAGCAGTTGGTTTATGTAGTATGATGAGTTGGTTTTGCTTATGGACTCCTATTTGATTTTTCAAGTGGATATGTTCACTTAGATTAAAAAAAAAATGTATATGGTTTGCTATGGCAAGTATCATTGACCAATTATAAAATATATATATTGAGAAATAAACTTTTAGTAAATCATCGCAGAGGATTCCCATGATCAATCGGTTTGGCTGCCAAGGTTTATAATAACCTGGTTGATTATTTGGCTTGATGCTAGGTTTTGGATCTTGATGGCTACTGATATTGTGTTTAATATGCGCCGAGAAAATCTTGTTTTATTTATTATTTTGATCCGACAGGGTGGCGATTCTACAAGACCAATTATATCCACAAATGGGGTGATGTCAGATGGTGGCAAAGTTCACAGATACCAAGAAGAATCTGTTGGACACTTCAAAGTTGAAAGAGAAGAGGGTGAATTATCTCCAAATGGAGATTTTGAGGAGGATAATTTTGCAGTTTATAGAGATGCTGGTTTGGAGGCCGTGCATAAAGCAAAGGATAGTGCCATAAACAGGCAATATCCAACCAGACACGGAGAAGAAGATATATGTTGTGGGGAGGCAGGAGGAGAAAACGATGCTGATGCTGATGACGAAGGGGAGGAAAGCGCTCAGAGGTCTTCAGAGGACACTGAGAATGCTTCTGAGAATGGGGATGTATCGGGAAGTGAGTCTGCTGATGGTGAAGAGTGTTCTCGTGAAGAGCATGAGGAAGATGGAGACCATGATGAGCATGATAATAAGGCTGAGAGTGAAGGTGAAGCTGAGGGGATGGCTGATGCGCATGATGTTGAAGGAGATGGGACATCACTACCATATTCAGAACGTTTTCTACTTACTGTGAAGCCTCTTGCAAAGCATGTCCCTTCAGCATTACATGAGAAAGGAAAGGATTCTCAGGTTTTTTATGGAAATGACTCCTTCTATGTGCTTTTTAGGCTTCACCAAGTAAGACTCATCATATGTTAATTGATTTCTTTGCCTCTTTTTTTTTTTTTTTTTTTAAATATTAATTTTCCAAATTTATTCAACGATTATTATCATAAACTATTTTCGTACCCTTTCACTGATTTGACAGACATTGTATGAGAGAATCCAATCAGCAAAGGTTAATTCTTCATCTGCTGAAAGGAAATGGAGGGCTTCAAATGATTCAAGCCCTACTGATCTTTATGCCAGGTGGTTTAGGTTTTTTTTTTTCCTTTAATTCTAACGTCGGTGCCTATTAATCAGGAATGCTTTATGTTTTTGGTGTTACAGATTCATGAATGCACTTTACAATCTGCTTGATGGTTCTTCTGACAATACAAAATTTGAGGATGATTGCCGAGCAATTATTGGAACTCAATCGTATGTTTTATTCACATTGGACAAGCTGATATATAAACTGGTTAAACAAGTATGATCCTTAATTCCAATTTTGTCCTAATTATCTCCTCCTTCCCTTCAATTATTTCTGTCTTACCTGCAAGAGTCTTCTTGCATTTGCTTCAGCTTCAAACAGTTGCCACTGATGAGATGGAGAACAAGCTTCTCCAACTATATGCGTATGAAAAATCAAGAAAACTTGGGCGATTTGTTGATATAGTGTATCATGAAAATGCACGTGTTCTTCTTCATGATGAGAACATATATCGCATTGAATGTGTAAGTCTTCTGAGATTTTGCCTCCTTATCTTTCTTGAATAAGTTGTCTTTGAAAGAAAATAAATAAATAAAATCTGAAAATTTGTTTGTGCCCTAAATTTATGATTATAAATTGTTTTGCAGTCATCTACACCAACCCATTTGTCTATTCAGCTCATGGACTATGGGCATGATAAGCCCGAAGTGACTGCTGTTTCCATGGACCCTAATTTCTCAGCATATCTACACAATGAGTTCCTCTCAGTTGTTCCTGAAAAAAAAGAGAAGTCTGGGATCTTCTTGAAGAGGTATGTTAAGGGGAAAAGATATTCACTGTTATTGCAATTGATTGGTCATGGCTAATAATACCTGCTGCTGTTTGCAGGAATGTTCGCAAATATGCCAATGGCGATGAATTTTCTGTTGCATGCCAGGCAATGGAAGGAGTGCAAGTTGTAAATGGATTAGAGTGTAAGATAGCTTGCAATTCATCCAAGGTATGTTGTATAAAATTCATTTCTTTCTTTTGTTGTACGGTATGTTGCAGTTCAGTTACACATGAAATGTATTCATTACATGTTTGTCTGGCCTTGTGTCTGAACTGCTACTTCTGTTAATCTTTGAATTTTGTACGTTGTAGGTCTCGTACGTTTTAGATACAGAAGACTTCTTGTTCCGGGTGAAACGGAAAAGGACAACTTACAGCTCATGCCATGACCAGGAAAAGTTTTCGAGAAGTTGTTCAAGTAGTAGAGTACAACGATTTCACAGACTGCTTTCTAGCTGATAATATGACTTCCTATGACCCTAAGTAGATATGGTATGTACTAACCTTGCTGTTGCTGAATCTAGTTTGTTTGGCATTGATATGTCATTTCAATAAAACATGTTCCTGCGGTGAAACATATCTATTGTGATTTAGCTTTTAATATGGGTATCTTCTCTTCCAAAATATATATATATATATATATGATTTTACCCACACCCCAAACCACAATGTTAGATCATAACACCCTCAATGACACTGTTCTTATGGTTGAACTTTCCCATGTGTCACAAGGATTGTTTACATTGACCAAAAAACTATCCATCCAAATGACTATCTTATCTTCTTTCTCTAGTGTATTGGAATGTCCTCTTCTCACAAATTGCAATTCAATATTCAAGGATTTGTATACAGAGGATAACAAATGCACGAGTCTGGTGCCAGGGTTGGGGGTCTCTGGGCAGTGGGAGTTCTGCCTCTTTTTGTGTATGCTTGTAACTCAGTTATATATAATTATCAGAAAAGCTCTTTTTTTTTTTCTTTTCTTTTTTTCTTTTTTTTATTGAAAATACACGAGGCGCACTTGGACTGGAGAAATTAGTTGGTTCTGAGTGTGAATTGAATTGCTAGTCTAGTACCTGGTATTGTTGTTCATTTGATTTTTTTTTTTTTTACCTTTTAAGCTTGTTTTCTGTAGTTCAAATAGATGAAAATAATCTGATATGATTTGGGTGTTAACGTTTTTCAGTAGCTTTTTGCACGCATTAGTTACTCAGGCGCCAGCCAGAGTTGGAAAGATTGCGCGCCACGAAGGGAAAAGCTTTCGTGGAATCGTCTTTCAAATGTTTTAATATTTCTGTCTTACGAAGCAAATAAAGAATTGAGGGGGATTGCGGTGGGGGCGTGAATATCGCTCGTCGGGTGTAGTATACTGTACGTTTAGCCACAATTGTGTAAATAGAGGTAATTTGTGTTGTAAACTTGAGATACATGTTCATTCCATTTATCGATATTCTTGCGTAATCTTTTTAAACTATGGGAAATTTCATTTGGAATTTATTGCGAAACCTTCATGTCCTTTTCATTGGCAATGTGAGAAATATCCTGGCTGGCTACCATGCCTATTTCAAAAGTTGAATGACACCAGTTCCAACAAATAATGAGCGTGCAGTTAGTGTGGATATTAACCATTCTCTTTTCTAATTTTCCATGGGTGATTAAATGTTGTTCCACGATCCCATTGGTGAAGGGCACAGATGATAAAATTCTTGCGGCAGAAGTTTTCAAATAGCATTCTAATTTCTAACCTAGAGGTCAAGTACATCATTGTGGAAATTTTATATCGTTGACACTTCGTTGCCCTAATCCAACATGGAATTGAGATATTTCAGAAACGTGAATGGTCGGAATACATGAACTGGATATTCTTTTTGAAATAGCATACTAGATCAAGGTAATACTTGGCCCAAATTTGTCATTTGAAAAGGTGTAAACAAAGAAAACATGTTATGTCCCAGTTCAACCTCCCCGCGCAACCAACTCCTATAATGCAGAATAAGAAATAGAATTGGTGACAATTTGGCAAGTGGTATCTTACCTGCCAATCTCAAAGATCCCATTGTTTTCGAAAAACATAATGCAGACTCAAAAAGTATCATAGGAGAAAGGGGAAAACTGTTCTGTCTCGTGACTCTCATTCACTAAGCAATAATAAACCTGAAAGAGAGCACAACGAGCAACACGGTAAATCAGCTATTTATTTTTTATTTTTTTTCCCCTTTGGAGAAGATGAAATTTCATTATATAAAATTAAACGAAATTATAACGAAAAGCTTGGAAGATGAACATGTTCCTCTGGAGAACATGCTCTACAATTGAGTTATGACGGGCAGATCCTGACGGTAGTTACCAAGGACTTGAAAAAAAAAAAAAAAAACCACTAAGGGGAGTATTGTTGTTGGTTCGGCTGGCGTAGCTGGAAGAAGAGACTACAGCAATGTCCGATGAGGGTGGCAGCTGGTGGTTGATGCGCTGTGGACATCGAATCGTGCAGTCTCCATAGGCTAAAGTGGGGCATTGGTTGGGGAGTGGGCCGAGTGGAGGAGAAAGGAGACAAAATGTGTGGGCCTCTGAGATTGCTGCATGGCCCAATGGGGAGAAGTGGGGACTTGCCGACTTGGTGGGTGTGAAGGGGGGTGCTTGAGGGATTAGGAAAGGGTGCTGGTCTTCGGGGGGAGGGGGGAACCAAGGCTCAGAGCTTCAATTGCGCAGGGTGTTGGGGAGACTGGCGGTGGGGGTTGTGGGCAGAGGCAATGGGCCCATTGACGACAAAAGAGAGAAACTAAGAGGGAGCTCTCAGCCTCTCACTTAGGTAGTCTCACGGAAGGAGAGGAGAGGGCTTCTTCTCTCTAGAATCTAGAGAGAGAGCGGTTGACCCAGTACATTGACTATCTAACAACCAATGCAAAATGGTAGTGAGCTCAATAGAGGGCAAAAGATCGCAAAACAGAAATCCAAGAGTCAAGATGATTATTCAGGAAAGGTATCCCATGCAGCTCTCTCAACCAATTTGTGATGCCTAAAATGATTCTAGCAGACCATCATTTTTCTTCTTCGCTATCAAAAAAGGAGACAGACCTATTTCTCCAGAAGCTCCATTCGTGGGGCCAAGAGATTCACGCAGCACAAAGGTAGGAAAGCTCAGCACTCGATACTAACAACTATATCATCATAAGAAGGTCGACTTACTCTTGGAAATGTTCCCATTCAGGAGACCAATGGATGGCAAAAGCAGAAAGCTTTCGCATTTTCTGCTGGGGAACAGCTTCCATACACCACTCCCCACTCCCCACTCCCCACCAATGTACAATTAGGAAGCATGCGACCTGCAGTTAAATATCAAAATTATTGCACTAATAAATCAGTCAAGTAGGGTATCAAAATCACTGCACCACAAAAATTGAAGCCAACGAATGTGGCGAAGTAGAAACCAAATCATCTAAGAACAACCAAGCCAGAAAATTTTACTTGGGCTTTAGATTAACAAGTAGCAAACAACCTATTGGCTAAAAGCACCCTGGTGGCTGGTAGTAGTAGTAGTAATAATAATCTGAATATCATTCTGGGGTTAGTAATGAAAGTCATATTACGTCATAGTTAATGGGAACAGTACTCTCAACTCTGCCTAGCTACAAAGGCTTCCCTCCAACGGCAAACAAGGGTACGGAGTATAAATGGATGCCTCACAAATATGTGAAGTCGGTTCAGGGCAATACAACTGTTTGATTGAAGTTCAAGTTCAATTCGATACATTAAATAAATAAATACTGGAACTGTAGGAAACGATTGTGCCAATTTCACAATTACTTTTTAGTGGCAAGAGAACATTATCCAGCCAGTTCACTGATCGGTGGACGGTCCATGACATTAGATACTGTCTTTGCATTGATTTGCAGCAGTGGATCAATATCAGGCAATTTAGGAATCTGAGCTAATAGATCAATAGTCCGTCGTAAGAGACGCGCTAGATCTCCTTCATCCATTGCACAGTCCATCATTATTTCCCTCCAAGTCAGCCCAGATGCCCAGGCTTCAACCATACCTGAAAATTGGCTATCCAAACAGCAGGGGATATTTACCCCATGTTTTTCTTGCAGTTGCAAAAGGGAGGATCTTTGCTCATCCAAGAACTCGATGACATTGAGTACAGTTGAGGAAGGTTCATATATATAGCTGTTGTTTTTCCAAGGACGAACTTTGATTCCTTCAGAAACTAAACTTGCACAGGCAGCAGCAAGTTGTGCAGGCTTTAGGTCTAGCAGGATTTTATTTCGGAGAACCATTGCAAGCCAAAGTTCATTTTCTCCTCGGATTGCAGATGCAGTTTCACCTAAAGGAAATATTACATGTGTATTGATATCCAATGCCCTAAGTTCATGAATGACATTGCTGATCTTCAAAAACTCCTTCCAACCAGATGGTTCAATCTGTTCTACTCGATTGGTCAAACGTTTTGATCTAACCTTCAAGCGTTTAATCTTTTCCTCAGTAAACTTGGCCATGTCTATGATTTTTTTATACTCTTTAAAGCCTTCTGTACGTGCTATCTTTTTCTTCAAACGTGCAACTTTATTTCTTTGTTCCTTGTAACGTTCTACCGCATCATGGTATGGTTCTGACATTTGAAACAGCTCATCACTTTCAGAAAGACTATTCAAAACTGGCACATTTAAACTCCAAGACCATGTCTCTAGAGATCCCTCCATGCGCCATAAACAACCAAGTTCAGAATAAGTAAGCTTCTCCCACTTCATTTCCTCCTTATCAAGAAGCATCCTCATAATTTCCCGAGGCAAAGCATCCCCTTGAGCTAGAGCAACATTAGGAAAGCCCGTCCTATATATTGTTTTAACCCACTTTTCTGTAAATAGATACCACATGTTGTCCGAACCAAGGGCCACATAATACGATGGTTCAACATCTGGGCTCATTTCAGGGTCATTAACACTTGACTCTGTTCTAACTACATTCAATGCAAAAGAATCATCAGCAGAAATCATGTTCTTAAGGTTTGAACCACTGACTGAGTCAACCTGTCCCAAATAAGCAGCAGGGAGTGAGTGTTGAACCCCTTCAGAATCTTTATATTGCAGGCACAAAAAGGGTAAGTGTCCATTTTCAAACTCCTTTAAAAGCGGTTTCAGAGCAGAAATTCTCTGCGATTCCATCCTTCTTCGCAGTTCTGTCCGAAGACGTTTTTCTGCCCTCAATTCTTCCTGTAGATCTGCAATCTCCTTGTATGCTACCTCTGATAAAAGCTTCCTGCTCTTTATATCTATGGCATCATCACTAACTTCTAAAGTCAGCATCTCAATCTCTTTCTCTATTCTAGTAAGCTCATCTTTTGCAGCAAGCATAACATTGCTGCCAACGTAGTTGCCAAAACTTCGCTCAACTAACTTCCTAGCTTCTTCCAAAGTCCGTCCTGCTTGTATGGCTTTCATGTCATTTGATTCATTAGATGCGCTAGTAACTTTTGCACCTGCAAGAAGATTCAGCACCATACCATATGAAGCAGTAAACTGTGAAACAAGAGGTTCGAGTCCAGCAAATAGAAGCTTGCAGCACTCTTCAGCACCTTCGTAAGGAGTCTGAATAAGCACTACATGACCCCTTTCATCAATGCCTCTACGTCCAGCACGCCCAGCCATTTGAAGCAGTTCATTTGGGCTTAATTGGATTCGCCCACTATCACTCCTCTTGCTGAGGGATGAAATCACAGCTGTCCTAGCAGGCATGTTCATTCCAGCAGCAAGTGTTTCTGTAGCGAACACAACTTTGACAAGACCTCGCTGAAACAGATCTTCTATGAATGATTTCCATAATGGCAGACAGCCTGCATGATGTGCAGCAACCCCTTGCAGCAGTCCTTTTACAGCAGTCTCCCTGACAGCATCAGGATACCTAATACGGAACCTCTTCAATGCTAGTTTGACCTCACTCATCTCACATTCATCCAAGAGCTTGCTATCTTCAACGTACTGAACAGCTGCATCGCATCCTTTCCTGCTAAAAATAAACCAAATTGCTGGCAGCATGTCCCTTGCCTTAAGGTGCCATAATGTGTCACTAACTTGAGGAACCTGAAAATCAATAATTTACTCCCATAATCAAATTGATTTGTCATTTTTGAGGGAATTTAAAAGTCAGGTAGATAGAGATCATATATTAGAGAATAGATGCAATGAACCCGTACTTGTGAACGTCGAATAGTGTTTATATCATTCTTTGAAAGAGGTTCAGACATGCTATCAATACTGTCATAGCTCATGTCACTTCCATGTTTTTTTGAATTTCTTCTTCTAGACCCACCATCCTTGGAAGATTTAACTCCTGAAGCATAAAGTTGTAGATAATTGAGTGACAGCTTCCTGTTCCAATTTAGAGAAAATAAAATAAAAATGATTGACAATACTAGCTTTCCACCTGTGTTCAAATAGTAGGTTGGACAGAGGCGATGACATACAAAATTAATTAATAAAGGAGAATATGTCTTACAACAGACCATATACTCGTGGTCAATCTGAACCAAACCTCACACTTTCACATGAATGTTCAACTGAATAACCAGGGCAAAATATAGCTGGCAAAATTGATACAAGTAATGGCTTGAACAAAGTAATTTTGTTTTCCTAAGTATTAAAAACATGTTTTAAAAAGAAACTGAAGCAACTATTCCAATAAAAAATATGAAACAGTCCATGCTATACAAATCCCCAGAAAAAGATTTACTAAAGCAGAGGAGAAAAGAAAGAATAAAAGAAATTTAACGCATCCCTACTCTTGCATTAATCTTTATGAAATTGTACGTTATATTGAATAAAGTGATATAAGGATCGATTACTAAAGACAATACCTATTCATCCGCGTTCCTTTTTCATCAAGAAGAGGTAATAAAGTTGTCTTCATAGAGAAATGCCAAGTCAATGGAACCGGACGCTTTGATGATGTTACCAACTCAGTTCTACCATGAATCTAGAAATAGGATTAAAAAAATTAGAAAAAGTTGATCCTCTCACAAGTATATTGATCACTCATCTCAAAAAAAATTCACAAATCAATGCTGGCAATGGTAAACAAGCAGAAAAGAACGAATGCTACTAATTGATGTATTTTCTGAAAACACAAGCCCAATAATGAAATCAATATGTAAAGACAATTTGATGATGCCAAGAGACAACCAATGATTGCATGAGGGAACTAGCGGCAAGAAATGACAAGCCAACACCCAACAAGGAATGAAAAAGAAGAAAATTATAAAGATCACAATGGGTCTTCGATAAAAAATATTTTCTCTACACATCAAAACTCAAGTTGCTTACTTCAAATAAAGGAGTGGTGATTATATCATGACTGCAATCTATAAGTTCTTAATAAATTAATGCCTCCATCTTGCTATCTCAACATGTGCCAACGGTCTCACTAAAACATTGAAATAATACAAAACTAAAAGACTAAAGTATATCGAGAAAAGCATTATTACAATCCCACAAAATCCTGAAATACTAAGAGACTAGGTCAGCTAATAAAAGACAATACCTGACCAATCCAACCAGCAAGCTCGTCAGGATTTGCAACGGTTGCTGACAGGCATATAAGTTGAACTTCTTTTGGGCAATAAATAACCTAAAATATATTGAATACATCATATCAAGAAAAAACGTGATGAAAATTTCAGCAATAAAGGGATCCTAGACAAGAAAATGTACTTACTATCTCTTCCCACACTGTACCCCGAGATAAGTCACTTAGATAATGAACTTCATCCAAAACAATCACATCAACATGGAAAAGTCCACCATCAGAAGAAACCATTCCAACACTGCATGTAAAGATATAGTAAACTCTCATACTTCTGATCTCAACTATCAACTTAACCAATGAAAAACAAACAAACAAATTTATGGGGTTGTAAATAATGTCTAGACATAGTAACTGCATGAAGGAAAAATATATATCAACAAACATATTTCCTATTATCATACGGTCTTGGATGGTGTTATTTATATATTTTGTATGTACACCTCTCACTTACATCGTTAATCTCAGATCCAATTATTACATCTGTTAACTTTTAATTCAAAATCAATGGTACGGATAAGAGGTGTGCAAAAGATGCATAAAGGAGGTGTGCCAAGAACGTTTTCCTATAGTTTTATGCTAGAAATAGGATGCAGTCAGCAGCCAGCTACTGGGTGGCAGAAACCATACCATAATGTTTTTTTTTAATAGCATAAACACAAATCACTGATATGCGTGAAAAAAATAATAAAAATAAAAATTATCCAGATAATCTGAAAAATTAAATCATGTATCCATATTGTTAAATCACTAGTTATTTCAAAAGCTTAAATTATTTCTTTTTAGAAAAATTATCAATTTAATCATTTAGTTAATATTCTAATACGCCCGTCACATGTGAGCTCAAACTCCCTCTCAAAAAAATAAAGCCCAACATGTGGGGAGATAAGCTTTAGAGTCAAAGTTTAGTGTTCGAATTCAAAACCTCTAATCCCAAAACCGTAAGTTGATAGGAAATGTTGAATCTTATGATTTCATTAATATTCCTGCGTACATATGTTTCAACACGACATTGCAACATACATACACTCACAATCCACTGCGGCTGCATTCACTAAGTAACTCCCATAAGCTACTGTGATCAGAGTTCAAATTACGATATAATGTACCTCTGATATAACATATTGCGCAAAATCTCCGTAGTCATAATCAAAACCTGAGCATCTTTATTCACTGCTGAATCTCCCGTAAGAAGGCCAACATTACTGTCTCCAAATGTCTCACTGAGACACCAAGCGTTATTTATACAATGTCATTAAGCACAAACGACAAAGCTTTCAATTTGTTCTATTTAAACCAATTTGAAAAGACTAATATACCGAAATTCGCGAAACTTTTGATTGGATAATGCCTTGAGTGGAGTCGTGTAGAAGATTCGCCTTCGCCTGGCTACTGTGGCCACCGCTGCGGCTTCGGCAATCAAAGTCTTCCCGCTGCTCGTCGGGGCCGAAACCACAACCGATGAGCCTCTCAAGAATGCTTGTATAGCCAAACGCTGCCAAAAGAAATTAATTAATCTCAAACAAACCCAAAAACCGTTAAAAATGTCTCAAACTGAATCACTGAAATTTTATAGAAAATAATGAAAAACTTGTGATTTGAGAATATGTATAGAAGTAAACCTGGAATTTATCGATGCGGAAATCGTAGATCGAAGCCAGCTCATCGGCGTCGATAATATCTTCGCCGAACTCTCTGACTTCGTTGCAAAGCCTTTCCGCTCTCTGCCACTTGAACTCCTCCTGCCGAATCGGCGCCTCTTCTGCTGCGGCGATAGAAATTTCGGTTTCGTCGTCGCTCTGTTCAACTCCTCCCGACGGGTCGCCGGAGATGTCGTCGTATTCATCGGCAGCCACGTCGTCATCGTCATCGTCGTCCTCTTCGCCGTCGGAGAGTTGGGGCTCTACGGGGTAGAGTGAACTCGGGGACTTGAATGAGGCTCGGAATTGTGGTGAATGTTGTGAAGCTGGTGTGCGAAGTGATTTGGGAGAACAAAACCCTAGGGTCTGGGAAATAGCGAGGGTTTGGGAAAAAATAGAGGTTTTGTAAAGAGATGAGGTGATAATGGAGAGTGTGGAAGGGTGTTGAGGTGAGAGGATGGAGAGGGTGTTCATGGCGGGAGAGATTTTTCGGGCCTCTTAGGACATAGTGATATACTATATACGGCATATTCGTTTGTCCTTGAAATTGCATTTTGAGCGGATAAAGTGATTCGTCGTCGTTTTAGAATTTTTCTTTTTAGGTGGGGCCGAGAGGCTAAGAAAATTTTGGATAGATTGCTTGCTATGTTATAATTGTTAGAAAACACATCTAGCAATATCCATTAAGGTTGTTAAAAAACGCCGACCACCCGATCCACCAGACAGAAACCAACCAAAACCAGCTCGCTTTCATGGTGGGTCAGGACTTGAGAAGACGTGTAGTTTTGATCAAAGGTCGGGTCAAATGAATTACTATCCTCTCAAATTCGTGCAGATAATTTAAGAGAATTCAGACAGGTGATTATGATAAATAACTTATGGGACCAACTTAACCGGATAAGTGGTTAGACAACTCAATTTTTTTTTTATCAGGTGGGTCTCATAAATTGTCTCTCACAATTACTTGTCCGAACTCTCTTCAATTCGGACAAATAAATTGAGAGGTTCCTAATCATAATCCATTAGGTAAATGAGGGATCCCATGTCCAGATTGCAAAATTTCCTACAATTTTAAAAGGTCTCTTGTTCTGACCGATAAGTTCAATAGTGCCTCTTATAATTGCGAACAAGTTAGTGTAATGTGAATGATAAAATGTGAAAAAGACAAATTTTCCTTTTGCATTACACTAACCGAATACTCTCTCGTTCAAATTATTCAAATCCTATAATTGCTTACTTGATTGCAAGGGCATATAATTGTTTATAATTCTCAATTTTAGGAATTTCAATCCCATATTATAAGGGTCGGCTAAAGCCAACTCCATGTCTCCATCCCCTTAATATAAAATTGTTTAGGTCGTTTATTTTACCTACTAGAAGTTTGGGTAGGGTTTAAGAGTCTCTCAATAGTCATGCTCTTGCCTATTCGGGTATGATTGAAGGGTCTCGCGATGGTCATAACCTGCTTGGGTAAGGTTGAAGGGTCTCATGAAAGTTGCTCTGGCTCACGTCCCCTTAATTGAGGGATCGTGTAGGGTTGAAGAGTCTTGTGAGGGTCCATGCCTTCATTCATTTTGGCGCGTTTTGGTGCCTATATTGCCTTATGTGGCCTATTCCTCGACTTTTGCTCAAGGTTTAAAAGACCATGACATTTTTACCTTTTGGGGTAAAAAAACACTTATTTCCTACTTGTTGTTTTCATATTTGGCATTATTTATTTCGTTTGAGTTTATTGTTTGGAAGTCTACCATTCTTTATCTTTTTATTTCTTGTAACTTTTTTGATCTACTTACCCAAAAATAAATAAATAAATCACAATAGAATCCCTTACTAGTTTATTTATATTTACCAATCGCATTACCGCAATGGGCATTATTAAAATCATCTTCAATGATCATGGCTTGTTCTAGCCATGTGTAGTTGTAAAGAACATAAATTTTCTTATTAAAGTTATTTTTGAGGTTATTTTTTTGTTTTTTTTAATTTTTTTAATTTTTTTTATATAACAAATTTTGAATCTTATTGGTAAAAAGAGAGATCAATATATCAATATTGATGGACAGTACATGAGTTACAGCCGCTCGAGATAAACAATAAGCTACTGAATTTGCCACTCTTCGCACATGAACAACATGAGAGGATCGCAAATAACATAATTCATACCTAGTACCCTCGATAAAGTGCACAAACCTATTAAGAATATGGCTATTTGAATTGATCTTGTTGACAACCTGCATGGCATCTCCTTCAATAATAATGTCAAAAATCTCAATTTTCTTGATAAACATAACAACATGGAGAGTTGCCCATGCTTCGGCCATTGCGGGATCAATGCTAATAAAAAGGGTAGTACTTCGAGCAGCCAAGACATTCCCCTCGCTGTCTTGAAAATGATCATGAATCCTACACGACCCATTTTCTTATCAATCGCTACATCCTAGTTTACTTTGATTGTGTTGAGATGAAAATCGAAGGAAATTGTGTTGATGAAAATTTGAAGAGAAAAAAAAAAACAAATAAAGAAAAAGACAAAATATTGGGTTGGAAGACAACTTAGCCTACAAGAAAAGAAAACACAAACCGGACATTCCCTACAAACACATGTTGGCCCTTTTATATTAGAGAGCAACTTATGCGAGGTCATGACATAAAACAAGGCTTTTGTGCAAAACAATAACAAATTGACACATCATCTCATAATAAAAAAACTAAAGTGTTGCTAAAACACCGGATCATAATAAATGTCCCACCCATTTTTTGCGAAAATATTGTTTTACTCCCATTTTCCTCTCAGACAAGTTGAGAGAAAAGAGACCACTGCCCCTGCCCAAACCTGCACCACCACAGCCAGGCCGGATGCTTTCGGGACCACCCAGGCCGAACCACGCTGCCACCGCCCAGGTCGTAACACGCCGCCACAACCAAGCCAAACCCCATTGAACGTTGCTCATTCGACGTGGGTTAGCTGTTGCTCGATCCTCCACTAGTAAGTTATTAATCTACTTTCTTATACTCCCAATCTTCGTCTATGTTTCTCTCTAGAAATTGTTTTGCCAATTTTCTCTAATTTTCCTCCACTTCCCCCCTCTTCCTCGCTCTCCATACAAAAATCACTTTGATGGTTGCATTCAAATTCTAAGCTTTGCTCGCATTTTTCAGTCTCCCATCAGTGCTCATTCTTGCTATTCGTACAATTAGAAATATTGTCACTGGAGATGACATTCAGACTCGTGTATTGGAACCTGTTGCCCCCAAACGCTGCTCCTCTGATGTGGTCCGGCTTGGGCGGTGTCGGCAATGTCCGGCCTGGTTGTGGTGGTGCGGATTTGGGCAAGGGCGGTGGTCAATTTTCTCTCAGCTTGTCTAATAGGGAAAGAGAAATGCTACATGTACTTAAATTGTTACAAATGAAGCCTTACTAATTGATGTGTAGCTTATTAATTGGAGATGATAAAAACAATTAATAAAAAAAAAATGTTACGAACACTAATGAATAAGCTCCACATCATCTTAGAAATGCTCAATTTGTAAAAGTTTAAGTACATGTAGTATTTCTCATACGGAAATGGGGTAAAACAATGTTTTCATGAAAAATGGGTGAGACATTTGCTATGATAGGGTGTTTAGCAATATTTGAGTTTTTTGTTTTGAGATGATATGCTAATTTTTTATTGGTGGGCACAAAAGCCTTGTTTTATATCATGCTCAATGAAATTATACTCTTTATATTAATAGGCTACAATCATTCTACCAACTAACATGGGTCACTTTATCAAAAAAAGAAAAAGAAAAAGGGTCACAACCCATTATTCTTCTCGGCTCATTTACAACAAACAACCAAATTATAAAAGAAAAAAAAAATATAAAATTAGTCCATATAATTAAAATGATTTGCAACAAATTTGACGTGAAATAAAAATGTTATGAGAGCTTTATGTAATATGCAAAAATAATAAATAGATTTCTATACCCAATTTCTGCCTAATTTTTTGACGAAAGCCGTTAAATGACACATCATCACCAATCAAACTATAGCACAACTATAAATGTCATATACATTATATACATAAATAACTTAGTTTATAGGAAAGGATATCCAAATAAAGTTTAAATAACTTTTAAAAACAAAATAGGGGGTGCGTATGACATTGCGATTTCGTAGACAGAAAGTTCAATTTTAAACAAAATTACAGAAAATGAAGCATTTGGTATTGCGTTTTTTTTTTTAAAAAAAAATATACTGTTCATGCGTTTTCAAATCACATACAAGGGAGTGTATTTTTGGAAACGAATAATTTTAAAAGCCAAATTGCGAATTTAAATGCCAAATTATGATTTTACCAAACGCGTAATTACATTTTAAAAAATCACGTTTTTAAATCGTACTTATTAAAATCGCAAATCCAAACCGACCTTAGTAAACATATTAATATATGTGCCCAAATGGTGAATATATCTAAATAATTTATTCGGTATGATATAACTATTTCCCAAAAAACAAAAAAAGAAGAAGAAGATAATCCAATGTTCAAGTGTTATACATCAATTATTTTATGTTGTAACAACGCATAATATTAAAATTAGTAATGTTTGATAACACAATTAAACTTGATTACTTCTTGAATATCAAATTCAGTTCTGATTTAGTACAAATAAAACTCTCTTCAATCCAGAGAACTCAAATTTGTTGGATCTTCGAATATTCGAGGATCACATTGCACTCCTAATTTTAGTATCAATTCCTCATATTCTGGAAATTACATCAATTAAATTAAGTTGTATTTTTATTTTTATTTTTAAATTGTTGGTCTGTTGTAGAATTTGGTTCGTATTCGCATGACCTTATCAATTGAGCAGACTACTATCATGACCCTTTTATGTAGATATGCCCTCGATAGGTGAAAGACAATAGCGTCCAAACAATTTTTTTTTGGGTAAACTTCAAATGCGACTCAAAGGAGTCTCATTCAAAGTGGCCTTTGGTTAGCGTCTGAACGGCATATTTAAAATTGGGTTAGTGATTGGGGGAGGCACTTGACCGACTTTTTCCCCCTACTTTTGAATAAACAAATTCATTTTATTCTAAAATTGATTTTTTTCTTATTTTATGTTTTCTTTTTCAATAAAGTGGGTTTGTTTATTTAAAAGTGAAGGGAGAAAGCCGGTTAAGTGCCTCCCCCCAATAACTACCCTTAAAATTGAGATCAAGTGAAGAAATCGAAACATTCGAACGGTGCCTCAATTGCTTCTCATCCGACCTAGTAGTAAGTTCGAGATGATCAGTTGAAAGGATTGAGACTAAGAAATACTCAAAGGTAGATTTTTTTAAAAAACTATATATATATATTTTACCTCAATTTATTAATTTTAAGAAGAATCGTTCGATTTTGCCACTCACTACACATACACCTTATACCCATGCGGGTCGTTTAGGACCTTTTAGGTGAAAGGGCCGTTTGTCAATATTCACATAGGTGACAATCTAATGAAATGGACCACCTCCTATGAGTCTATTGGAACAAACAATTAAATAATATATCAATACAAATGCTGCACCTACCCGCCATGCGCAGCACATTTTTTGTTTACTTACGATTCCATGCAACAAATGCTATAGAAGTCAATATTCGGCTGGGATAGTGACTTATTTAAGTTATTTGTAAGGAGCCTGACGGCCGCATTAATCTTCCGTTTTTTTAATTTTTTTTTCCCAATATTCCAACTATCCTTCTCATATTTTTTTTTTTTTTTTTTTTTTTTTTTTTTTTTAAATGAGCTTATAATCCCAGGCAAGAAAGACACAGACTAACACTCAGAAAGAACAATACTCGACAGACAGACCGGGAAAGAACTAAGCCAAACATGGTTCCGTTGCTGAAGAACAGCTAGTTTAGCCAACTTGTGAGCCGCCATGTTCCCTGTCCTTCTCACATGACTAACAGCCCATCGATCGAAAAAAGACAGAAGATAATGCGTTTCCCCTATAAAGTTGTCGAGGTAGCCAGCATCGGCACTCTTCCTGGAAATGGCCTGTACCACCTCCAAGGCATCCCCTTCTAGCACCACAGACTTCAAGCCCAGAAACAATCCAAATTCGGCACACAATCTAGCTCCGAAAGCCTCCGCCATGGACGAGTTGGAAATGTTACGGTGAAAAGAGCACTTAGCCCCCAGGACCTTACCATTGGAGTCTCTGGCTACTATCCCCACCCCTATCATCCTCTGCTTCCTATCTACCACTGCATCCCATATTCTTTTAAGCATGACGCTTGTATTACTTTGTAAAATAAACAAAAATAAAAAATAAAAAGAAATGCCTCCCACTTCAGCCAAGAAAAGGATAGTGTCAATTTCAAATGAAATGAAGAAGATTAATTTAATGTTTAAGATAAATTTTACAAATTCAATGATATATATGCTGTTATGCTATTTAAAATTATAAATAACGTGACACCATGTACACTTTTAAATAGAACAAAATAAAATTATAATAAAAAAAAATGACCCTTTTAGGAAATAGAATCATTTCTATTTCAAGTCACATTGAGAATAATAATTTCATAGTTGATATTTTATTTTATTTCGTCATGTATATTATGATGTCACATCGTTTAATTTTTTTTTTTTTATGTGGAATTATGTTTTGAAGAGTGTTTTGTAATTTGAACTGTTTATTTATAAATTTATTTTGAGAACTTAAACAAAAAAAAATAAAAAAATAAAAAAACCAACAATCTTGACATACTTCGGTTCGGTGGGGGACATAATAAAATTAAGTAAAAAAAATATAAAATTAGTTATTGTAATTTACCTGATTTGTAATTATTTTTACATGGTATCAAAATGTTATAAGAGCTCCCTGGAGTATGCATAAATAATGAATTACTTCAAGCTCGCGAATTCCATAAGAATAACTTGACCGATTTAGTATTATGTAAAAGCCAATAAAATTATGACACGTATCACCCATAATAAAAATATATTAAAATTAAAAAGTAAAAAGTAAAAAAAAAAAAAAAAGAAAAAGAAAAGAACAAAAAGGAACTGAAATAAGGGTGGTCGATCCACCCAATGGTAGGATGGCTCACAAGCCACCCCTAGAGGGAGCTAGAGACCCTTGCAGTGGCTTAAAATAGGAACCAGTACTAGGACCAAAGTAACCCAACGGGTCACTCCGGTTCGGTTTGTCATCGTCCACATACTTCAGAGTAGGGGTGTAAACGAGCCGATCCTGAGCGGATATTGCCTGTTCGGGCTCGACTCGTTTAACAAACAGTAAAGCTCGAGCTCGACACGAGCTGAAAAATCTTGTGCGAGCTCGGCTCGCGTAACAAAAACTATTGTTCGAGCTCGAGCTCGGCCATTTTGGTCGATCCCGAGCTCGAGTACTCGGCTCGTATCATAATTTAAATTATTGACTTTAGCAAAGCAAACAATAAGACAATTGCCAATGAGTCTAGAATCTGAATTACAATTATCTATGAATCTATAATAAGTAATTAAATATGGTCAAATTGATCATTATGAATTTATGAGTCATAAATCATAATTTATAATTACCTACTAATAATACTAATATTATATGATCATACGATCTAAGTATTATCATATGATAGCATATTTAATGTATTAACATGATTTAACAACTCGTATGATCTTAAATCTTAGATATTAGATCACGTGATGTAATGATTATTAAGTATTTAATGATAAACTCATAACATATAATAAAGTGATTGCATATTTTATATTTACATGTCATATGGCACAATTTTATATTATTATATGATCATATAGCCATATAATCTTATTATATAACATGAATAATATGATTAAATATACAAATTGTCATTATATCATATGACTAATAATTAATTATTGATATTATTCACTTTTATTATTTTATATACCTATAACCAATTAATATATACTAACTAATAACTATTGTTATTTATTACTTAATTTATGCTTACATATAGTATATTATTTATTAATATAGTATATTATAAAACTAGTTATATATATATATATATATATATATACACGATTCGAGCCTTAATAAACGAATCGATCCTTATACGAGCGGGTTCACGAGCTTTAGTCGAGTCGAGTCGAGTTTATACGAGTTTGCATCGTTTAATAATCGAGTTTGATTTTCGTGTTCACGAGTAACTCATTTAATAATCGATTCGAGCACGAGTCGAGTTTATTCGAGCCGATCTCGAGTAAGCTCACGAGTAGCTCAGCTCGTTTACACCCCTACTTCAGAGGGATCAATTGCTAGAGTTACCAAATTACCAATCCGGTGTAGGTATACTATTGACACCATTGAAGGCTTGCTCTACTCCTATAACCAAATCGCTCTTTTATTTTTTTATTTATTTTTTAGGTCCGTTTGGGTTTGCGATTTAAAATAACGATTTCAAAATATATAATTTTTAAAATCGCAGTTAAGTGTTTGACAAAATTGTAAATTAGCCTTTAAAATTATACGTTTTCAAAAAAGCATCATCTTATATGCGATTTGAAAAAGCAAATTTTCTGTGTTTTCAAATCGCAATTTTTAAAAATGTAGTTCTCAAATGATTTATGTTATACGAATTAATTTAAATTCAACCTTATTATCTACAAAATCGCAATCTCAAACGCACCCTTACTCTTCTTTACCTAGCAAATATGCCATCCCTACACACCTTGATAACAACACATGCTCAAAATAATAATTAAACTTTGGTATAACTATAATTTTAAAGGTCATATTAATTTTTAAAATATAAATATAAAAGATGGTCATATCATTATTCTAATTATTCTAACTGCAAAACAAGTAAACCCCTACTGATTTTGTGCGTGTATATATATATATTTTTTTAAAAAAAAAAAATTAATAATTATAACAGTAAGAATAGTCAACCCTAATAACTGGCCAGAAAAATACTTCAGAAAATAGAAAAGAAAGTCAGCATTTCATACATTTTCGGTCCGGCATTCCCTTTTTGCCTCGAGTCACCAACCACTCTCCCCCACCAAACCCCCAAAGCCCCTAAGGCCCTAACAATTCTCTGCTCACCGGCCAGAACGATCCGACGATCGAGATGGCCCTATCGCACTTAGCCTCATCCTCATCTCGCTCCAATCTCCTAAAACCACTCTCCGCCTTATCTCTCCGCCGTCCAATCTCCTCCGCTGCCGCCGATGACAGCAGAACAATCACCATCGAGACATCCGTTCCCTTCACCGCGCACCAGTGCGATGCGCCGTCACGCTCCGTCGACACCAACCCGAAGGAGCTCCTCTCCTTCTTTCGCGACATGGCGACGATGCGGCGCATGGAGATCGCAGCGGACTCGCTCTACAAGGCGAAGCTGATCCGCGGGTTTTGCCACCTCTACGACGGCCAAGAAGCCGTGGCCGTGGGCATGGAGGCCGCGATCACAAAGAAGGATAGCATCATCACTGCTTACCGCGATCACTGCACGTTCCTCGGCCGCGGCGGGACCCTTCTCGAGATCTTCTCTGAGCTCATGGGACGCCAGGCCGGGTGCTCCAGAGGAAAGGGAGGCTCTATGCACTTCTACAAGAAGGAGGCTGGGTTTTTCGGCGGTCACGGCATCGTCGGGGCTCAAGTGCCGCTAGGTTGTGGCTTGGCCTTCGCGCAGAAGTACTCCAAGGACGGGACGGTTTCGTTCGCGCTATACGGTGACGGTGCGGCGAATCAGGGACAATTGTTCGAGGCCTTGAATATTTCCGCGCTTTGGGATCTGCCGGCGATTTTGGTCTGCGAGAACAATCATTGTAAGGAAATGGTAGATTTGGGGTTAAATTGAGTTTAGTTGAAATTTGAGTTTTTGTTTGTATGTTTTGTGGTTTTTGTTTTTGCTGTGTGATTTTGATTTTGATTTGTTTGGTTATTGCAGATGGTATGGGAACGGCGGAGTGGAGAGCAGCGAAGAGTCCGTCCTATTACAAGCGTGGGGATTATGTTCCTGGTTTGAAGGTGAGTTTAATTCACGTTCTTTTTGATTGGTGCATTCAATTTTGCATCTTATTGGCTTCTAGTTCTGCTTATGTTGTTACTATTTTTTTTTTTTTTTTTTTTATTTTTTTTATTTTTTTTGTTTTGCTAGTTTCAGAATCAGATGTTGGATTTTTGTGATAAGTGAAAAATAGTGTTCTGTTGTCTAGGAAGTAACTACGTGGTATAAAATATCAGATCACCATGGTGTTAATAGTATGAGTGTTTTGAGAGTTTGGATTATGTTCTCAAAGTTCCAGCGACCATTCAGTTTTTGGTATTTAATACAGTGATATGTGATTTATCTTTGAATAATCTGTTAGAAGTCTTTCTAATTCTGTAAATTTGTAATCCTCTTCATCGATATTTTGATTATTTTAGTGGCTGAGCCTGTTGTGTGACATCAGTTCTCAACTGCTTTTCTTAGAGCCCCATTTATTGTTTCGGTAAGACCAATGCAAGGATGTGAATGTTTTTTACCTTCATCGTCCAAGTGTTGTGGCTCACTCATGAACAGTACAGGGGAATGTTTTATGGATTGTGAATTTTAGTGCATTTTAGATGAAGTTAGGCTGCTTTAACATTGAATATTTATGACACTAAAGTGCTTATTAGTTTCATGTGTAATGTTAAGATACCATATGCAACTTAACTAGGATTCAGTGAAAACAGCTCATGGAAGCCAACATTATGTGTTGAATGCTTTATGTTTTGTTAATGTGGGGAGATTTCGAGTGAGCGTTTGACTATTCGCCCGCCCCACCCCCAACCTTCGTGATAACAGTGGAAATTTTTGTACTCTAGATCGGAAACTGCATTGGTATTTAATGTAGGAAATGAGTTATTAGGTTAAAGGTTGTCCAAGGGATATATATTCAAGAATCTCGTTTTCTCTCTGCTGATTTGGCTGGCCATGTATAGATTTTAGAGGGTTGCTCTCTTCTGTGACATATAATTGGCCTTTTTTTAAGAACAAAAAAGGAGAAGTTAATATTGATTCATACTTTATATATTTGTTGGACATATTTTACAATTCTCATCTTGAGAGTAGCCTCTGTTCATGATAAAAGATTTTATCAAGACGCTGGTATGCTGTTAGCTTATGATAAATCCAATACAAGTATTACTCCTCTAACTTGTACACACGAGTATTTTGTTTTTTGGTTGTCGTCTGTCTTATTACGGTTATTTTTCTTCATGCCCCTTCCCCCCCCAACACCCCCCCCCCCCCCCCCCCCCCCCCCCCCCCACATTGACGCTTTTCTCCCCTTCCTCTCTTTGTTGGAATCAAACTGTGGTAGTCAAGGAGCACTAAATCCTGATTGGAGAGCTCTACACTTTGATGTGTATTTTCTTTCTTTAATAAAATGTTGCAAAAATCCGGTCAGTATAAATTGCACTATATGCAGTATTTAACAGCTTATGTTAGCTGATTTTATATATGTTATACACTGGTTCGGAGATCGAAGCTAATTTAGGGGCCCTGTATGGTGAGTGCATGAATTGAAGTTTTTGATAGAGTGAATCTATGACGTATGCTTAATATATTCAGTTTTGTATATCTGTTCTGAATTTGTTGGTCATTCTGGAGTTGTTGCTTTGGCTACGAGAAAAGTGCCTTCTTGGGGTGGGGTGGGGGGGGAGAATCACTTATCTTGCCCTTTTTTTTTTCTCGAATCAAATATTGCTGTTGGTTGTCAAATACTTTTATACTTGTAACAGGTAGATGGCATGGATGTCCTTGCTGTGAAACAAGCATGCAAATTTGCCAAGGAGCACGCTTTGAAGAATGGGCCCATTGTGAGTTTTTCTTCACTTGTTCTGCTATTATGTTCTTTGACAGTTCCTTTTGGAAACGATAGTTCGTAGGAACTGGATCTTTCCACTTAACCACTGTAGCACAATTGTGGATACCATTACTTGCGGCAGATGTAGCACAATTGAATAGAATATTTATATATGTGAAAAAAAAAAATCATGCACTAGATAATCTCGATCCAACTTCTTGGTATAGGCTACACAAATCCTTCTCTGCTATACTGCTAAATCTGAAGCATATTTGTATATTTAGTTGTAGGATAATCAATTGGTTCGAGTCTAGCCTGACATATGCCTGTTCAGTTGGAAAATAACTTTTTTGATTGTCCTTACCTTATTCAACAAGATATGGTGGCCTATGACTCATTAGATTCTCTTTGTTCTCGTGTTAATATTCCCGATGTACGAGCTAAGAAAGCAAATACTTCTGAATAAACTCTATGATTAGAATGCCTTGTAGGAAGGCTTCTCATAGGTACTTCAACTTTATTTTTGTAGCTTGGCTGCTAGAATGCAAAACATGTAATTTGTTGGGAGTTTTGGACTCTGTTGAATATCTTTTACCTGATCTTGATTGAGGTTTGGAGGGAGGTGATGCCAATTGTTTGTGCCAGTAGAATTTATCTCCTCGAAAGATAATTTGGGAAGCTACTGAAGAGCCAAAAATTCCGGATCCTCTATGTTTAAGAGCTGCCTTTGCAGCTTTGTTTTAGTAGAGGAGAGAAAGCATGATTTCTTCGGGAATGGATTTTGGGATTTGGGGCATTTGATACACTGCAACTTGTTGAGTCACTTAGGCCTGGGGTTAGGATTTTGTAAGTTTGGGCTGGATGCACCTTGAACTTTTAAGGTATTGATTGGGCTTCGATTTAGATCACCAATTGCACAAGATATGGTTACATTTGATCATAAATCAAATTACTGCATTCTGCTACTAATACAAAATTGAATGCTCATTCCCGACTTTATTAGTCTTCTATTTGCACTTCTACTAGTGATAAAAAAGGGAAATGCTACATATACTAAAACTTTTACAAAGGGGCCTTACTAATTGATGTGGAGCTTCATTGGAGATGATCAAAATAATTAATAAAAAGAAATGTTACGAGTACCAATGAATAAGCTCCACATCATCTTAGTAAGGCTCCCTTTGTAAAAGTTTAAATACATGTAGCATTTCTCGAGAAAAAAATGATGTATGCACTTAATAAAATAAAATGTCATTATATAAACACTTGGCTTAGAAGTGAAAGTTGATGCATGAATTTTTATTTTAATTCTGCAATATTTAGTTCCTTCTACAATCTACAGACTTGTTAACTGGTTCATTCTTTGTGATGCTGGTGTCAGATTCTTGAAATGGACACTTACAGATACCACGGTCATTCCATGTCTGATCCCGGAAGCACATACCGCACTCGCGATGAGATTACTGGTGTGAGACAGGTTGATTCTTGGTTGACACTCATTTCCCTTAATGGAAACATCTGTTAATTTTATTCAGAAGGATTCGTGTCTTAGAGTTCTCAATTTGCCAATCTGATTCTAGGAGCGTGATCCAGTTGAAAGAGTAAGAAAGCTGGTATTATCTCATGATCTAGCTACTGAAAAGGAGCTAAAGGTAATTTATGACACTTAAATTCGTACTTTATTTTGCATGATTGGGATTCAATGTTTTGAAATTTGGTTTGGTGTTAAAATTTCAATGATTGGGGTTTAGATGCAATTTTTGAATTTCCCCTTTTCCTCATCATACTTGATGTTTGGGGATGTTCCTGACAAGCATTGTCTTCCTGGAAGTAAACTTCATGTTCGGGATGAAGTTAGAAAATTGGATATAATGATTGAACAGAACTGAATTAATTTTTGTCCCCCTGCAGGATATGGAGAAGGAAATAAGAAAACAAGTTGATGAAGCCATTGCTCAAGCCAAGGTAAGAAGCATGATTACAGTTGTAGTTTTGAAATTTTTTTGCAGTTGTTCCTATTTGTAGCTTGCGTACTTATATCTTTTGCAATTTCTAAAGATACATTATTGAATATTTTCAAACTGCTGATGGTGATTTTTTTTTTTAATCCTTCCAATATTTCTAGGAGAGTCCAATGCCTGATCCTTCTGAACTCTTTACCAATGTGTATGCGAAAGGTTATGGAGTTGAGGTACTCTTTCTTTCCACCATTCCTGTTTTTTTTTGTTGTCCACTTTCTTTATTGTTATTGTTCCTGGTTTCTTCCATTTTAAGACCTGAATATTGAAACCAATCACTTAATGCAATGAGGTATCAATTTATCAAGATATAAATCCATTGATCATCTATGTGTGACTTGTTACCTCCTTGGAATGAAGATTTTTTTTTTCCCCCCTTTACAAATTGGTTTCTGGATCATGCATTTATGGATGAAGCTATAGATCTCCTGATCAAACTTTCTGTGTGCTGTGGTGTTGATTTTATTAATTTCGGTTGCAGGCTTTTGGAGCAGATCGGAAAGAAGTCAGAGCTGTGCTTCCATAATTTGACATTTATGTTGGAAGTTGCCAAAGCCCCTTGAACACCCGGAGAAACCAAGCCCGCTAAATTAGGAACAATAAGAGGTTTGAGTGAAGATGGTAATCTCTTCCTGGTTTTTTGAATTTTACTCTTTGTATAGGGAACTGATTCTTGTAGCTATGTGGCAGAATTGCTACATTCTGACTTCTTTTTTTGGGGAGCCTACAATCTGATATTTCTGTGATTGATTTTAATAGACTCGTGCCCTAGAATATCTGAGTATAAACATTTAAGGATGAGGAGTTTTTCCTGCCCAACTCCCTTATTTCTGTTAATTGTTAGTATTGTTCGGTTTCTGTCATTAGTTTTGTGGGGGGTGGTTTAAAGTTGCGGGATTGTTTTCTTATTGCCTCCTATATTTACTAGTGGGCATCCTGTATTTGCATTTTTTTGAATAAAATAAAAGGTATTGACATTTTTCATACTAGTTTTCTTTTTCCTTGGGGGATGTCTTCATAATTCGAGGTGGTTGTGGTATATGCGCTGTTGACCCAAAACTGATAGACATCGATCAGTTTTTAATTATGAAACAAAATAAATTAATAAATCTTATTCTGGTATCTAATGGTATTGGTTCCCATGGGTTTTAAGCAATAGTCAGTTTCTGCTTAAGTAGGTAAGGTAAAAAATTCGAACCGAATGAGTTTAACCAAAAGGTCTGGAAATCCCGAAATTGACCCAATAGATCATATGGTGTTGTGTACTTTTTTTTTTTTTTTTTTTTTTTTGAACATATGGTGTTGTGTACTTGCTAGCAGGTTAAGGGCGTTGTCTGGTTCATTGTCAGGAATATCTAAACAGTTGAAATGAGGTGACAATTCACAAGATAGTTATCACCTGTGGTGCACTCTCCTTTGTTCTCTGGATGTGTGGCTAGCTGCCGCTGGTGTGCTTAGCCCATTGGGATCTGTGGTTAGACCCAATAGTTTGGCCCAGGCAAGTCTTCTTAGCCCGAGGCCAGTCGGGTGGATAATCGGGTATAACAGTGTGTGTGTATATATATATATATATTTTATAAGTACAACCAGAAAGAACAAAGCACAAAAAAACTCAAGGAACAAAAAAAGAAGTAGAAGATTTCTGTACTAAACAGGGTGGAAAAGAAATCGGTAAGCAGGAAGGATTGGGAATACAGCTAGAAATAAATTTAGTTGCGGCCCAGTTTCCTATATGATGGGCATAGAAGTTAGTACTTCGGTTGATATGACTAGCTGACCAGTTAGTTGTTGATGGAATAGTAGAAGAAAAATCCGAGATGAGTGAAGAAATTTTCCAGTCTTGTATATTAGTGTATGAGAACACATTAGTGTATGAGAACACTAGCAGCAGCTTCTCTAAATCTCATTTTCTTCTCTTACATTACATATAGGGATTTTTTTTTAAAAAAATTACTTGAATTAGATTCTATTATTAAATTAAGGAAACGCTAAGGGAACTAAAAGTTCTACCCTAAATCTAGGAGAGTTAGAATGGTTCTTTTAGCCTTATTTTAATATAAAAAACTTTCTATTTTCTCTAGCGTTTATTTGAAACAATTTTTAAATGATTTCTCTTTCATATTTTTTTCTTAACATTTAATTAAAGAATATTTAAATAATATAAGAGAAATTATTATGGAGTGCATTTAAATAGAGAAATAAAAAAACAATTTAATTATTTAAACTAAAACAAAAAAATTAAAGAAAATTGCTGCTAAGGCTCTAATAGTAATATACATTTGGATTCATGCATGCCATTCCCCATTTCAATTTTGAAACACGAGGTTTTTAGTTCCCAACACCTAAATGCTAAATGTAGAGCAAGGATTTTCTTTATATTTAAAGCTATAGTCGAAAAAGTTGACAGCTGATGCTAATTTAAAGAACCTAGAAGATCGAGGCCGCTTCACATGCTTTGAATTATGAGAAATGAACCAATAGCAACAACTACAACAAATGGAGTTATGACAACCTACGGCATTCTTCAATTGTATAACAAAACGATCCACTAAACGCTTAATTTAAGGTATCTTTCGGTGGTTTATAAAAGTTTCTCACACGTAATTTTTGTGGAAAAGAAAGCGCGAAACACGCCTGTTTCACGGGATTAACTGAAAAAGAGTCATTCCATCACGGACAGAAATTTTTTTGTTCTATTGAAGAGCATTCTCATTCAAGCCAAATGTTATTTTTGGTAAAAAAGTGATCTGGCGTATTTTTACAATCTGACGTGGCAGGTTTACCGGAAAAAAACTCTGACCCAGACTCCGATCACCGGCGACAGAGAGAGAGAGAACCGGCGAGGAAAAGAGAGATCTGGCCGAGCGTCCATTCCTGAAGGCTATGGACGGCCGGCGACTGGAGCTCTGGGGAGATCCGCCCGGAAACAGAGATCCGGCCAACCCCAACGCCAGATTGAAAATGCCCTTCACCAGCCTAAGAAAAATCTACAGCCCTAAGAAAATGCCTCCAGATCCAGATCTTCTTCCCCGTCGCCGGAAAAAGATCCAGATCTCGCCGGCCGCCCGGTCCTCCAGCCACGTCACCTCGGCGACCCCGTTCCCCGGCCAAAACGGCCGGATCCTGGCCGGCTGGCCGGATCCCGGCCGTCTGGCAGGGTGGTAGGGGGGAGACGGGAGAAAGAGACCGTGATTTTTTTTTTTAAATGAGTTTAAATGAATTTTTTAATTTATAAAATGCCACGTCACATGCCATGTTAGTTTATAAAGTTGTCTTTCTAAAAGTTTATAAGCACGTTTAGCATTTTTTTTTACTTTTTAACTTCTAACATACTCTCACTTCAAAATAAATAATATTTAAATGAAATAATGTAAATATATAGCAAAAATAGAGTCGAAGGTAAATATTTTGAAAAAGATAAATAATATCAATACATTTCATTTTTAAATTCATTGTTGGATTTACGGTATTCACATTGAGTTATATAAATTTAATAATAAATTTAAAATTTAATTATACATAGATGTGTATGGAATATGTAAAAGATGCGTTATTATTCTTTGAAAATATATATATATATATATATATATATATATAATGATTTACCACTATAAAAAGAAAAATTACTTTTTATTACCTTGTTTATGTGTTAAGTGGTTTGTCACTATCTTTTGAGTTTTTTTATTTATTTTTAAGTGGGGAACCATCTTGCCACATAGACAATGTGATGAAAAATGATTTTTTGAATGGTGGTGAATCATTATTCTCTCCATATATATATATATATGTTAACTGTATAATAAATGCGGAAAATGATAGATTTACAATACCATCACAACAACTACACAACACCCCCTCATATGGGGTGGGGCCCACCCCCATGTGAAGGAGTGTTGTGCAGTTGTTGTGGTGGTGTTGTGTAGGAATTAAATCTCAATAATTGTACAATAATATTGACGTGTTCAATATTATTGTGTAATTATTGTGTAAGAGTTGTGCAAATAACATATTACATATATAATTGAGAAATGCTTGATTGTACACTCTCAACCCACTCCTATCCCACCCTTATGTACTTGGACCAATAATGTGAGAGATAGTAGAGAGAGTATAATGGGACCCTATTTTTTTAACAACATTATTGGTCCACGTAGACAAGGGTGGGATAGGAATGAGATAAGAGTGTACAACCAAGCATTTCTCTATATAATTTTTTCAACTAAAATTAATAACTAATTTACTGAGTCAGTTTTAGCATCAGGTGTCAGAGTATCCTATGCATCACACCCTACACAGACACTGACACACACCTAACTTTGTCAACTTCCCACCACCCAATACTTTCATTATTCACCGAACGACGCAACACAATCTTATTTAAGTACAACTTCTATTCGGTGGTGGCAAAAGTTAATGTCTTAATGCCCCTAATAAGAGGTTGGCATTTTAGCATGGAATTAAAAAAATACAAAAAAAATAAATATCGGCAAAACACCGGATCATCCCTCATTTTACCCTAAACAAAAACCAAAATTCCTCCCGAACACCCAAGATCGGCAATTGCACGCTAGACACCCGAGATCGGTAACTCCATGGACAATGCGACTGAGCCGAACGAGGTGGGTAATCCCGCTCGCTCTTCTTGGACCCAAAGTTGGTCGGGGGTGGCCGTGCAGCCACCCCCAGTCCATGGGGTGGCCGTGCGGCCATCCCCGGGGTTTGGGGTGGCCTTCGGGCCAACCCTTCTGTCCGGGTCAACTCCGACTCCGACTTCGCCGCTCGGCCCATTAGTGGCGACGTCGGTTGTGGTGGTAGTGGTGGCGGGTTGGGTTGGGTAGGCGGTGATGGAGAATGGGGATAGGTTTTAATAGGTGTGATTGGGTGTTTTCAAACTATGGTGCTTTGGTGTGCTAAACTGACGTGTTGAGTGTTTATTGGTGAGCAAAAAACTATTATTTTCTGACATGACTGTATAGAAAGAGCTCTCATCTTATTTTACGTCCTTTGAATCTCCCAAAAGTACAAAATTACCTGCCTTATACCACACGTGCAGCACCTCACTTCCATTTTTTTTTTTTTTTTTTTAGCTTTTCTTTTTAAAGCTCAAAACATCCTGACCAGTTTCATTTTATATTGCGGTTGGGGGCAGTGACTTTTGAGCATATTTCAGAGCGAGGGAATCCATTTTCAGAAGCCACGTTGGGACTCTGACTTTTGCTTTTATTATAAAGGGAAGATCAATTGCTTCCCAAACGAGGCATTGGGGAAGTAAGCTTTTTAATTTTTTCAGAGTTAATTTATTACAAGTTGGTCGGTGCTGGAATTTAATTCCATCCAACCCCAAATTGATTACTATCAATTATTTCACCTGACTCCACCTTACAATACCTGTTCACAAAACAACAAAATTTGATGGCCGACACTGCTTTTCTATTTTTAAAGACTGTTCCGTAGCCAAAGCATCTGTTTTATTCTAGGATTAATGTCCACCGTTTTGCTGATTAAATTGTAATTATTTAGATAGTAATTATGGGAGAGATTATATAAGATTTATCTATTTAGATTAATGACAACTTAATTTTTATTTGGGTACGTAAAAATCTTTAACGATTATTATTCAAATTACTAACAATTTAAATGGTAAATTGTTTGAAATTCTAATAAATCTAATCCATCTTTGTTATTAACTTTCATACTTAATGGAAATTGAAAGCTGACAATTCAGAATAAGGATCTCTTACAATTTTAATTGTATATTCTAAAATTATGTGAATTTATATATTTTTTTATATGAAATGGTTTGAAAATACATGTCACATTTTTAATAGATAGTGTTTTTCAAACCATCCGATATAAAGAACAGTCTAAATTCACATAATTTTAAAATAATTTGTAGGGAATTATGGTCCGCCAACTCATCAATCATTATATATTTATGAGAATTTTTAGATACGTTTAATCTAAAACATTAAAATGAAATAACAATTAATAATCGTGGGATTCGATGAATGAATCATAATCAATATGTATGTAGACCTCATTAGATGGTACACTAACTAGCTCATGATCAATGAATAACTCAATGTTTTTTCTCGTTTTTATTTCACCTATTGTCTAAGAATAAATGAAGCCAAATATTTGTTTAGTTTAATTTCATATTCTATAATTTATTAACGATTTTTTAAAATCATTTCTTATATATATTGCACAGGAAAATCAATTATATGGACCAATTATGGGTGGGATCATCTGTCGGTTGTATAAAGGAGCTTAAGCGTCAAGCCACGGAACAGCCGCCTTCTTTTCTTTTCCTTTCCTTTGCTTTAGGGGTATAAAAGCAACACGCGTCGTGTTTATTTAGACTTAAAAGCGAGTCAAGAGAAACACATAATTGGATCAATGATCGATTCTATTGAAATATTCCGTCTCTTCATTTGTTGGAGACGGAAAGTTCACTGCATCCTCCAATAGATGATGCACTGCGACAATGGGATGTGATGTCTCAAATCTTAGGGTGCACTCAACAAGCCTACGACTTCTTCCCAAGTCAACAAAATGCTTCAATTCACACAACTACTCTTTTTTTAATATCTCAATATATATATATATATATATGTTAATCTTCAGTTAATACCTCTGAAAAAAGAAAAAAAAGAAAAGAGGAATAATGTTACGTATGGGTAACTCTTATTAAGAAAATATAAAAGAATTATTGGGTATGACATTCTAATACAATGACATCTTTGGGTATATTTTTTTAATGTGTTTTGAAATTATTTTTTGCTTGTGGTTTGAAAAATTGTTTTGATGTTAGGGATGAGAATGTTGATGCGGTTATTAGTAATATTTGTATATGCATAATGCAGTTATCACTTTTAAGCATCTGTATTTGTAACCGCATCCGCACGGTTATTACTTATTACGATTATTAAACGTGGTTATTATCAGCTATCTACATATGAGAGAATGAACGTTTTGAGCGTTAAAATTGTAATTCGTGTTTACAATAAATACGAAAAAATGCATTATTTGTAGTTGAATATTCTTAATCCGATCACACTTGCTAAACATTTCGCCATTAAATTTTCATCTCATACATTATTTAGCTTCCTGCATCATTTATTTATAGATATAAAAAAAATAAAAATGAAAAAATCACTATCTGTATATAAGGTAACACAAAAGAGATGTCGTTTAAAGAATTTAATTAAATGTATTTAATATATATTATATATAAAAGATATGCGGATACCGATAACGAATGTGGACGTTTATAATCTGCTCGCATTTTTGCCATTATTTGATGTTACGTAAAAAGTGACAACAAGTTTTCGTTTGAATTTATTTGTTAATATTTTTTTACTTAAAAACATGAAGAAGAAAAAAAAAAAGTCGGATAATGAAAAGAATAACACATACTGACTTTAATAAAAGGAATGAGCCTGAATAATTGCATATTATAAGATTTTATATTGTAATTATTGAACTATATCTATCAAATACTTTGAATTTTTTTGTGGGATATGCATGCTTGAGCCTTGAAGGAGAAAGAGACTGTTCAGCTATTAATAACGTGGAGGGCACAGCGTATTCCAAAACTTTCAAATGCGCAAAGGATACGAAGCGTAGGCCGATGTTGGAGAGCACGTGATGACATGGGCCGAGGAGCCAATGAGGTCAGACGTTCAGAGCACTCATCGCAGCCGTCAGCATCAATCGCAATTAGGAATCACAGCTGGTTACTATGGACACACAGCTGGCATATCATTACTGGGGAAAAGAATATCATTACTTTGTTTGTTCGAAACAAGAGGAAGTGATTGCCTCACCACACCGCTGAGCTGGTCCACCTCTCTCTTTGCTGCATTGTGTGACCCGCCACTGAATTACTGCCTGTCATGGCTAGTTTTCCTCTCTCTTTCTCTTTTTCTTTTTCTTCTTCTTCTTCTTCTTCTTTTTCTTTTTTTTTTTATTTTTTCTTTTTTTTTATTTTTTTTTAATTTTTACCGTATTTTCACCGAGAATCCAATGTAGAGCAAGTTGAGCAACTAGTCCTGGACAAAATTGAAATCCAGAATTTTTAAGACAGATATGGTAAAAAAAGGGTCCAATTTCATAATGGACAAAATCAGAAATTTGACTGTAGCGGTAAAACTTTTAAAAAAAATATTGGGAGGAAGAAAATTAATTTTTGAGAATCTACCTAATAAATATATATATAATTTTTCTTTGGTCCCCCCAAGTCATAAACGTGTTTTAGCTCGGACAAAATTTTGTTTCAAATTGTTTGGTAGACAATTTTTTTTTTTTAATTCAATATATTAAATTGACATCAACTGTAAAATAAGTAATTTTTAAATGTGTTTTAATTTCTATGACCTAATTTAAGGGAAAAATTTATCCTTAAAAAATGTTTTAACTAAGTCACTTTGAATGTCTTTACTAAATATAATCAAATTTGTACAGGTAGGACCTTTTTGTTTTAATAATAGTGACCCAAGTCCCTTAAAATTATTTAAATAAAAAACATTAAATTTATTCGACACTATTTTATTAGAGAATATGAGTTTTTTTTTTTTTTTTTTTTGAAAGGGAATATGAGTTTTCTTAGTCAAGAAGGACATCTCAGATTCTCAATATCTCATGAAAACGGACGTCTAGGGAAATTACACGAATGACTTTGTTTTATTGTTTATGTTCAGATTGTTCTTCGTTGAAATAACTTTTAGCATTTAACTCATAGAAAATGAGTAGCGGAGTTTGGCGAACTCCGATACTTCAAGGAGAAGTTCAAATTCGAAAAAATGATTTATGAAATTTAAAAATTAAGATTATTTTTTGAAGCTAAAGATGATTTTTTGGTTAGTAATTTACGAAATTTAAAAATAAATATTTTTTTATTTAACTATCATTTTTGATTATATCAAACATTACAAGCTACGAAAAAATATTTATACGTCAAACCAAATTAAGCCTTAGTTTTTATTTAACTATCATTTTTTATCGTACTTTTTTTTTTTTTTTTTTTTTAATTTTTTTAATTTTTTTAATTTTTTTAATTTTTATTGTCGAGTTGTACGAGCGGAGGAAAAGATGGGCAATATTTAAAGCTATACATAGAACTTCCCGTGCCCATCAATGCGTTAAAGGAGCTGCAATCCAACTGTCAAAGAGGCCAAACACATGCCTATTGTCTAACCTAAGCATTGATGTCCTAAATCCGAATGAATTCGAGACTCGAAATTATTTGTTTTTCTATTCAAAATACATAATAACCATATTTTTTTTTTCAATTTCAAATTACACAGTATGATTCAAAGTATCATACTTAATAACGAAAATATATATATAAAAAAATAATTATATTAAACGGATTTGTTCTTAGTAATAATATTGTTTATTTTTTGAAATAAAAATAAAACGAACATTCACATCTGAAAAATATTCCATATCGATGAACTTATTTCCACTGTCGAAGTAGCTGCGTGCACGCCCATCAGCCCATGTACAAATAGTGAGTACAAACACAACGACTGTTTCGTGTGAATATTTCCATTAATTTCGTTTTTTTAAAACAGTAAATATGTTAAAATTAATAAATTAATTCAAATGTAAACTCAATTCAAATACATTAATAATTAAATATCATTTAAAAATACAAAAAAAATAAAAAAATTATTCCTTGCATTTTTATAACTAATAGCACTAGTAGCAAATTCTCAATCATTTTTTTTTATATTTATGAAATAAAACTACTTTTTGCTTCCCTATAAAAAAACCATCCCACAATAAATTTCCTTACCTTTCCTCATATCAATTAAATATTATTTTATCTTTTTTATACTTTTTTTTTCTTTCTTATATCAATTAAATATATATTTTTATATTAAAATAATACATAAGGAATGAATATCAGACATGTATATATATAGAAACTTACAATTCATTTTTAACCTCCTCATTTAAATATAAAACATTTGCTGTAAAATGTGTGTTTTTTTTTTTTTAATATTTTTCATAAAATTTTCTTTAAATATAAAAAAAAGAACCAACATAAAATAACTACTTCTTCTGCCCTAAGGTCCCGCTCAGTTCATAAAATAAAATCAGCTCCTTTCCTTTTCCCATTCCCTTCCTCTTTAAAAAAAAAATAAAATAAAAAGAGAATAAAAAAAAATAAAATGAGAGAGGTAGAGGTAGTAATCAAATCCCATATAAATAGGTAATTCCTATTTCCTTCCCAAATATGAAGTATTCTTCCTTCTCTCCATCAGAGAAAAGGCAAAAACCGCGTTTGAAACGCAGTGGGAAGACGAAGAAAAATTGACGAAGTTGGGGCTTTTCTTTCGTCTTTCTTTCCATTGTTATCATTTCAAGCAGTTTCGATTACGCATTGACCGTTTCATTGTATTCACATTTCCCTATCGCTATAACTATCAACCTGTATTTCATTTTCAAGAAAACCACAAAGAAAGCCCATTCATTTCCTTCTTGGCGTTTTTGGAAGCGAAAGCCATAAATGGTTCAGTTCCGATTAAGCGCCGCCGTTTTACTAATTCTAGTTTCGCTTCTGTTACCGCCGTTTTGTCTGGGTATCCGGTCGTTTCGGCTTAGAGTCGTCGACGGTGGGGATGGATTGGGGCCGGGCCTCGACGGGTTGGCCCGATTCGATGAGGCGCCGGACTACCGTAACGGAGCGGAGTGCCCCGTGTCGACCAACAGAGAATACGCGTCGTCGTGTGACACATCGTTGGTCCACATCGCGATGACTTTGGACTCGGAGTATTTACGTGGCTCCATGGCAGCTGTTCACTCGGTTCTGCGACACGCCTCGTGCCCAGAGCACGTGTTCTTCCACTTCATCTCGGCGGAGTTCGACCCGGCGAGCCCACGGGTCCTGACCCAACTCGTCCGATCCACGTTCCCTTCGCTCAACTTCAAGGTCTATATCTTCCGCGAGGACACCGTGATCAACCTCATCTCCTCGTCGATCCGGCAAGCCCTCGAGAACCCGTTGAACTACGCGAGAAATTACTTGGGTGACATTCTGGATCAGTGCGTGGACCGCGTCATCTACCTGGACTCGGATGTCATCGTGGTCGACGACATTCACAGGCTCTGGAGCACCAAGCTCACCGGCTCCCGGGTCATCGGGGCGCCCGAGTACTGCCACGCCAACTTCACCAAATACTTCACGGACTCGTTCTGGTCCGACCCGTTGCTATCCCGGGTCTTCGCCTCGCGAAGTCCGTGTTATTTCAACACCGGCGTGATGGTGATGGACCTGGTGAGGTGGAGAGCAGGTAACTTTAGGAGGAGGATCGAGAATTGGATGGAATTGCAAAGGAAAAGAAGGATCTACGATCTGGGTTCGCTCCCACCGTTCTTGCTAGTGTTCGCCGGGAACGTAGAGCCCATTGATCACCAGTGGAACCAGCACGGTCTAGGCGGCGACAATGTCAAGGGTAGCTGCAGGTCTTTGCACCCCGGTCCCGTCAGCTTGCTGCACTGGAGTGGGAAGGGCAAGCCCTGGGTTCGCCTCGATGCCAAGAAGCCCTGCCCGCTTGACAGTCTTTGGAAGCCATACGATCTTTACAGAGCAAAGGATCAGCCTTCTGGGTTCTCCTCTACGGCGTCGTCTCCGGCATTGGTTGGGTATTCGGGTTACTAGTTCTGATTCTTTGGTACATTGTTCAGAGAATTCTTTGTTAGCCGTGTACAGATTGGTTTAGAGGGGTTTGGGGAGGACTGGAGGAGGATTGGTGGGGTTCTGTTGGGTTTTCCAATTTTTTCTATATTCTTTTTTTTTTTTTTTTTCCCCTTCTTGTTTCCATCCTTTTGATTTCTTGGTTCAATTCTTGTATTTACATCTGAGATCTCGATTCCTATTCTTGGAGTTCCAATTCTTTGGAACAATTTTGCTGGGTTGAAAAGAATTTCTTTTCATGTAAAATGTAATGGGTCTCTGGAAAGACACTCTTGGGGAGGAGAAGAATAATAAATGGTTTCCCATATTCAAGTTTCCAATTTGTTTTATTTAATTAATTCCGTATTGTTTTCTGGTTTTGGCTAATCAAGTCGTGACAGAACTGACAGGTCTGTGTTTTGTCGTTTACTCTACTTTTTTTACTTTAAAAGAAAAAAAGAAAAAGAAAAAAAGAAAAGAAAAGGGAAAGGTAGACATTCACTTTATCTGTTTATGATTGAATTGATCACAGATTCACAGTGACCTCGAAGCTCATATGATGGGAAGTTGAGAAGAAACAAGAAACAATGCCCACAAGTCCAACGAGAAGACGATCACGATCACGATCACGATCACGATCACGGGGCTTTGTTCAGCCTTGGGTCCCCTGACACGCCCCTCCATTGATAAGTATTTTCAACCACTTTGGATACCCAGTAACCCAGGGCTTGTTTGTTTGTTTTCTACCGGACGTGAGGACGTGTGTTTATACGTATGTATAACATATAAATGTGTGGTGTTGGGACCAAGTCAACAAGCCATGTCTCTTTTCTCTTTCAATTTGCTAGGAAGCTTCATGCCTGTTTCTTTCAAGTTCCTACTGATAATGACAGGCAAATTTCTTTAAGACGACGTGTCATGACATAAGGTAAGCAGATTAGAGAGGGAAATGAGATATGCCAGAGGTATCCCTCTCACCTACCAAGAAATGAATAGAAATGGGAAAATATCAGAAAAGAAATATTCCTCTCACGCCAGTAGGTTCTAGGGTTATTGAACAGGTATTGGAGGCTTTGGTGCATTCACATTTCTTTTTTCTTTTTGTTCCGTCCCAAGAGCAGGAGTTGAATTCATTATTATCCTTTTGATACCTCTCCAAATGTCATTATCATGGAGCTATTGTACAACAATATTGGGGCATTGTGAGGGCTGGTGTTGTGTCACCTATTTGGCTGAAGTGCTTCGCTCATGATTCATATTTAATTTCAAATTTTTCATGAGAAATTTGTATTTGGGTCACTGTGGGTTCAGTTCATTTGGCCAAGGTAATTGATACATTTTCATTCGGTAATTAATATGCCCCAGGCCCCCAATTCATTCGGCCAAAATAATTCAAAATTTATAAAGATCCATCGGAAAAGATCTGAAGGTGATGATTATTGATTAGAGTTACATAATTAATGTTACCATAATTTCGTTTGGTGGAATTCGATTTGAATTCGGGATTCTCTCTATTTTAATGTTAAATTTTATTTTATTTTATTACATCTATTAATATACACGGTGACAGGTTCCCAAAAAAAAGCATTTTACTCCACTGATTTTTGCCTAAATGATCCAAAGCAATCAGTCCATTTTGCCTTCATTTATTGTCGTATTTCCATATTGATATTATTGACGCAATCTCATACATAATGAAAACATCTGCTATTTGATAGTAATAGTAAATTTAAAAACAAAAGGATCAGAATGTGACAGTTGGCCTAGTCTTTTTTACCTTGAAAAGAAGAGGGGCTTGCCATCACCACTACCACCACCACCACAAGCAAACATAAATTCCAAGAGTAAATAATAAGTGTTCTGAATCTGATAGTGGGAGTTGTCACCTTAATCCAAAAGCATAATCACCCTCCAAGGTTCCTCCGAATCTTGGCCACATCTTGATTGCTAATTTGATACGCCTTCTCCAACACCCCATCAGGAATTCCAGGGATTGTTGCGAATGTGGCTATTGATGTTATTTGGACGCCGGGATTTTGGCTATTGAGCCCGGACATGGCTAGCGCCGGGATCCTTTGGTTGGGGTTGGAGAGAAAATGGATCAAACCCTTCGGGAACACGAATGAGTCACCGGGCTGTAGTTTTTGTATATAGAGATGGTTAGAGGTGTCCATGAAGCCCACAATGAGCTCACCCTTGAGGCAAGTGGTTACTTCCGAAGCCCGCGGGTGTGAGTGTGGTGGCACGAGGCCATTGGCCTCTATGTCGGCTCGGGCGATGGTCAAGCCCATGGTGTTCAACCCAGGCAAATTGACGCTGTTGGTCACTGTGATATTGGACCCGAACTTGTTGGTGCGCGTATTACCTGGTTTGGATAGAGCGGATGTGGCAAAGTGGGAAGCGGTTGCTTGGTTTGGGTCAATGCAGGGTGCACCATTGAGGAACAGAGATTGTGGGCTTATGTTATCTGCAATGCAAAAATCTTGAAGCGGATCCGGGTCGGGTTTTGCTAGGCCCAACAGAAGAGCCAGTCCGAAGAGTAATTGGAGCAATGGGGAAGAGCAATTGGTTTCCATTGAAATGAAACAAGAAAGTTTCTGGGTTTGACGATATGACCAGTAAAAAGACTATAAGTTATATATATACCGCGAATGTTGGAGATTGATGTTTAGTGAGCTTGAAATTTATGTCGGGAAAAGGTGATTGAGTAGCTTAAGAGCATTAGAGAGGAAAAATGCAAGGCAAGTTAAGGGAATTTATCCGACTTGTTTATTTATTTATTTTAATTTAATTTAATTTTTTTTTTTTGTGGTCTAATTGACTATTACAAACTCATTAGCTCATAGAACTTGGGCCCATTTGATCACAACTCTTTTACGAATGTTGAAGAATTTTGATGATAAAAAGATAAAACAAACTCTTGAAGTATAGGGGCGAAATCAAGGGTTTATTTTTATTGGAGAGATCAAAGCATGAATAATGGGCCAAACTTAATTTCTAGGCCCATATATATAAAAGGAAAAATTTCAAATATGGGGTCCTCCTGTCTTCCATTCTGTCTAAGTGAGACATTGATATAACATTTTTAGACATTATCTTAGTCCCCAAAAAAAAAAAAAAAAAAAAAATTGGTTCAATTACTACCCAATATGGCTTTTAGATTAAGATAATGTTCCTAATCAAGATTTTATTGGTATTATTATCTCCCAAATTGTCTATCTTACCACTAATTAGTATCATAGCCAATTTTTAACTATAGGAATTACGAATTATAGATATGAGAAATGCTAGAGTTTATTTTGGTGTCTTACTGAATGACATAGATTTAATAAATAAATAAAAAATCTCAAAATGTGACCTACGAAATGTAATTTTTAACAAAAATAAAAATTAAAGCTACATCATCCAGAAAGACACTAAAAAAACACTAGAAGGAGTTCTTTCATTTTTCTATAGACATAAATCTATCCAAAAGCATAAACTTTTGAATTAAAATAGTGTCTTTACATATTATATAAGACCTCACTTAAAGCTTGCAAAAAAAAAAAAGAAAAGAAAAGAAAAAAAAGAGTCACTTAAATATTATTTCAAAATTTTATCATCTTCCAACCACTTGGTTAGCATGCATTTATTTGTTTTAATAAAGGAACGCCGTATGAACTCAGCATTCAAATCATACGATGTCGTTTCTTTCCCGTTACGATATTTCTTTGACGATAAAGTTTCTACGTTTTGTTCAAGCAATTCCATTGTAGGGTCCATACATGGCCTGACCGCCTGAGCAGTCTTTATAATCTAATTCGGGGACACCCGTCAGTCACTCTCAGACACTCTCTCTACTGCACAGCTTTTCCAAGTGGGCCTTCCTTACCATCTACTTTCCATAATTCCATGGCTGATCTGCTCGATGCCCTTGGCTTTTGGGTTTAGTGTATGGTTCTCTCTGAAGCCCTGAATAAGACATTTGAAGGTATTTTCAGAGCAAATCGTAACGCATTGGTTGTAATGTCGTAGTTTATTCAGTGTGCCCACTTTGTTTTGTTGAACCTCCATAACTATGCCAACCAATCTTAATTCCTCATTGAAGATTTGGTAAATACTACCCCATCTTTTCTCTTTTTACCAATTAATCATACTTTCTTTCTCAAAAAGTTTTTAACTTTTTATCAAACTGGAAACAGTACAGTTAATCATCTTTGGAAACAGGATATGGGTTGTCTCTCTCTTTTAGTGTAATTGTTTTCTTCTTGTTGATTGGATTTACCATTTAGGACCTTCCAGAAGACGTACGTGAAACAGACAAATTTGTCATTACCGGACAAAGTTGAAATTGGTAATTGAATCATTGGGGGATAAAGGAAAAAGAGTAGAACCCAACACATGGGCATGTGATCCTTTCCTTGCTACATATTTTCCTGAGCTTTTCCTTGCACTGCTTACATTTTTTTAGTGTTTTCTTTTGTCTCCATATTGAATGAGCTTATTCTTGGTCTTTTATTGAGATCCAGTGCATTGATGGTATGTTCATGCTCGTTACAGGCCACGGTATACACAGTTCGTGTCTTTGTGTGGTAGCTCTTTGGTAATTCAAACCTGAGTTTTGACACTCAGATGGGTGAACCTGTAGTAGATGTATCCAGAGATGGAGATAAGGTACACCTAAATTGTCCTTTAGTCCTTTAAAAGTGACCCATTTGTTTAAGTTATGATTTTTTTTCCATGTTTATTTATTTGTTTTAAGGCTTATTGATTGATTATCCACCTACAAATTCCTAATTTTCTTTACTGTTTGTGTTATTGCGAGCTGTCGTGCTGTTTCTTGCTTGAAAATTTGATTGGGTTTTGGTTTTTCAGTTAATATATGAACAGATGGGAGAGAAAGCTTCCTCGAAACCTGACTTGGAAGTGTCGGTTTCATTCGGTAGGTTTGAGAATGATTCACTGTCTTGGGAGAAATGGTCAGCTTTCTCGCCCAATAAGTACTTGGAAGAAGTCGAGAAGTTTGCAACACCCGGATCAGTAGCTGAGAAGAAGGCCTACTTCGAAGCTCATTACAAGAAGATTGCTGCTCGCAGAGCTGAGCTAATGGATGAAGCAAATCAAATGGACAATGATCCGTTGAGGTCAGAAAATCAAAATGTTGGAGATCTGACCGGTAATGTTAGTAGTGCCGGTTCTGAATTTGATCCCTCTAATAGCCACAGTCCCACAGAAGAAGTTGTTAAGCAAGAAACCAAGTTGATCAGTGAGGTGATTAGCACCCATGTGGCTGATCTGAAGGAGGATGCTGCAATCAGTACAGAAAGTCAAAGGTCATTATCTGAGGGAGTGGAAGAAGAAATGGGTAGCACGGTAGATAGCCCCGAGTCAAGCAAACCAGAAAAGGCCGTTTTGGTAAAAGAAGAAGAAGAAAAAGAAACTGCTTTGGTTGAATCTCAAGACACGAAGGAAATTTCGCACAATTGGGATAATGCGATAGGAAATGCTCCAAAAGTTAAAGAGGAAAAAGCGAAGTTGGACCATCCAAAGGAATCTAAGAAGGTCAAGTGATTAATTTCTTTAACTGATTGATCTTTATTGTCGAACTTAAATTTATGCAGAAAAACTTTGTTTGGTTGTATCTGGTGGCTCATATTTTTTCGTAGTTTTGCCTGGACAGGTTCCTCCAGTGAGTAAGGAGAGAAACGTGACAAGGGTAAAGAAGAAACCAGTATCACCTGTAACTAAGGCATCACACCTTTCCACCCCTAAAGTGTCAAAGCCTACACCAACTTCCACTGCATTATCTGCATCACGATCTTCAACAAAGAAGGGAACTGATTCATCCTTACCAAGGAGAAAAAATTCTTCTATTGGTGAAAGCAAGAAAGTTGCTCCCAAGTCTCTGTACATGTCCCTTAGCTTGGATCCTACAAATTCTGATCCAACTTCGCTTACCACCACTCGAAAATCCTTCATTATGGAGAAAATGGGGGACAAGGACATTGTCAAACGAGCATTTAAGACATTCGAAAAAAGTTTCAACCAGCTGAAATCTTCTGGTGAAGAGAGATCTTCAGTACCAAAACAGGTTTATCACATTATCTTTTCCTAAAAGAAGAGACCTTTTTACTTACCGTTAAGGTAGTGATTGGCTTATCTAACATCGATTTTCATTTTGTGGAACATTTTGTTTTCCAAATTTTTGGACTAGGTGCCTGCAAAGGGGACGGGGCCAAAGGTTCCCACTTCTATGACTTCACGAAAAGAGAATGGAGGGTAAAGTTTTGGCTTCACACTTTTCCTATGATGAATGTATTTACCATTGTATACTGTTGTCGTGTATTTTGTGTTGTAGATTTCTGCTTAAATGTTGTGATGCTTGCATTTTAACACTGTTTGGTTTTGTGTTTGCTATCGCTGATTCATAGTTAATTAGTGTTTGCTTTGAAATTTGTTCTTTTATCTAATCTAAACAAAACAGAACAAGGAGGGTAGTGCAAGTGGAAAAGGGGAAATCCGAATAGTTTCTCATATTTTACATGTGATTATTAATGTCCAATCTTAACTGTAGGTGCCACCAGTACCTCACAAATGCAAGGAGATTTAATTCTATCATTTTTTGTTTATATCAGTCATCTCAATGCCCTCATTAAAATTATGCTCATTATATGGAATTATGTTTCTTGCATGTCCAACATGTATCTACATAAAGTGGCTTGTCTTGATATCAACGCACATAAGTTTCCTTTAAATTGTTGGGCCTAAATGAACTAAGCATAATTTTGGATAATAATTCATCAGTTTGTCCAATCCATTCCAATTCAATGAAGAAAAGATTCTGAAAGAATGCTTTTGAATGCCTCTAACCTTATGCAATGCAAAATCACCCTAATATCGTCCACTGATATGTTTAGCATTAATGAAATTATTAGGGATGGGTTCATTTTTGAAATCTTTGATTTTTTTTTTTTTTTTTTATTTCTATAAAATGATCAATATTTAATTATTATCCTGGAATAGGTCACTAAAAGCAGGTAGTGTGGATAAAAGAAGTGCTAAGGCGGTCCCTTCTTCTTATGGCTTGAAAAGCGATGAAAGGACAAAGAAAACAAAGGAGGTACCCACAATGAACACCCCCCCCCCCCCCCCCCCCCCCCCCCCCCCCCCCCTAAAAAAAAAAAAAAAAAAAAAACTAATGCTCACATACATAATTTTTTAATATCTTAAAGATACAATATTGTCCTCTATTGACCTCAAATGTGATCATCTCTATTTAACAATTTGATTTTAGTTTTCAAAGAAATTGGAGGAAAAACCAAATGCTAAAGAGGCAGTGAGCACTGGTCTTCAATCAAAATCAAAGGTACACTTTACAATGAGTTCTCTTTGGAAAAGGCATATCATTCCCTTTATGTCATCATCTGTTGTATGGCTGCACAGTCTCCTAATGAATAATATAATTTCAAAAATGTCCCCAAACATTCACTTTCTGTGAGCAATTGTTACCATCATTGATTAATCAGAAGAATAACTTTATTCAGTCTACATAAATTGCATGTCTCAACATCCTATGATTGACACAGGAACAAAAAGAGGGAGAGATCAGAAAGTTAAGGCAGAGCCTTAATTTCAAAGCCACACCCGTGCCAGGCTTTTATCGGGGACTAAAAATGTCAAAAAGCACTTCAGATAAGGTATATCATATCTCTCTGTCTTTCCTTACTTAAATGTGATCTGCCTTTCCTTTTTCCTTTTCTTTGGCTAGTTTTCCTTTTTTTCTCCATATTTTAGTTTTATTGTTTTTACTTGATTTTTTTGGGTGATTTAATAGAAAAATTAAGTATTTAATTAAGTCAACTAGCACTAGTGTTCCACAAGTTACCACCAGTGGTGCTAGATGAAGTGGTGAGGGTGCTGTCTTGCCTTGCTGTTTAAAGTATTGTGTCAAGTTGGCTTCACATTTAGTTGGCCACAATAATCATGATGGTTTCTCACTGTTGACCATTTGGTACAACTTTTGTGTTATTTCCTCCAAAAGTAAGATGCATTTGGTACCAACAGTTCTAGAATTGTAGGCATGGGAGTTATATGAGTTCATCATAATATTTCGATCCTTTGGAAACATCACCCATCAGGCCTTGTTAGAAGTGTTCCTTGATTCTGAACAGCAGCAATTTCGTAGAACCATAGAAGAATGGCTTCTATGTAAACTTCTATGTAAACTTTTGTTTTTAGCTATATGTTTAATATTCAAGGTAAGTGCCATTCTTTTTTCTTTTTCTTTTTCTTTTTCTGCGCTAAGATAATTTAATTAGTGATAATGTGAGACAAGAAAATGCCGCATGTTTTATTGTCCCCCTTCTGGGAGAAGCCAAAATGAGTGTTTTAGAAACTAGAAGAAATATTTTATTAGCCCGAATGTGTAGTACCCATGATTGTGTGGATTTGATTCTAAAGGCATTTTGACGCTGAATATAACTAGAATGGTTCTAACAGCATAGGTTAGTAATTTGAAAATGTGGATTGAAGTTGTAAGGTAAGTCGGGAAGAGAGAGAAACAAATCTAATGGTTGATTTACAAAAAAAATTGTACGTAAATATGCAACAGATGGAAAAAAAAAAAAAAAAAAAAAAATCATTTCTCTATGCTGAAATATTATTCTCAATCGAAGTACTGAACTAATCCCATAAGATGGGCTTAGATAGCCGAGGGAAACCGAATTTTGCCAAAAACTGCAAAACTCTAATTATTGTATAAAATCAAACTGTGAATCAAAATAAAGATTGTGCCAAAAATCTGGCGGAATCCGGTAATAAAATCCCTATTGAAACGAGAAAAGAAATATTTTCTAAAATGGAAAAAAAATAACTTAAAACAATGGATTTGATCCTAAAAACGACGTGCGCACCGAAAATAACTTTCTGGATTGGGGTCTTATGCGTGATTTTGATACTTGTAGACAAAATTATTCCCAATTTATTGCACATTGAGCGATATTGCCCCAATTACGCTTGATTTTGCCGATTCTTGCCATTTTTGTGCTGATCTTCTCTGTCATGATATTCCAGCGCCACTAATTTAGTATCTGACAACTTCGCAACTACCAATTCTCATGCATCGCATTTTGAATAGTCATTTTGAGGTATCGCTTGGTTAGCGCGTGTTCCGGTCATGACAAAATAGTATCAGGGCCAACCTGATAATGTCATGTGGCTTGGCCATACTCCAGCACAACTTGGGTTCTCATAACAAAGATGTATGTTTTGCATGGGAGTTATTTGTTGTTTTCCAAATTATATGGATGTGCATTATGAAGGTGTTATGTGAGCATGTGTTGAATTCCATATCAGGCGTATACTTGGTTGATCTAGTTGTTCTAGACTATATAAACGATTATAAAGAATTTTATCAATTGTGTGTCTTTTTAGGGTATCGCACAAATTTGACTAATGTGTCCATGGATCTTGACAAAAACATTGGGTTTTTAGCCCATTTGGCCTTTTGTTATTCCTTTAGGAAATACACAACTGATTAGAAATCATTTTAGCAATACTCAGAAGCCATTCTTCCATGAAGTTCATTGTAGTTAATGTTATCTTTTTTACCGAATGAACACCCAAACCTACCAAGTCAGATTTTAGTTTCCTGTCATTTAGACCATTAAGTGAAGAGTTTTCTGTATGTTCAGTTACTTGGGATCAAGACTAAAAATATGGAGAGCATGATACATCATTTAGAACATCAGCTTTGAGGGGGATTTGTTTTTATTTTTTATTTTTTGTTGGGGGGGGGGATAGAATTTTATATGTGATATGAGAACTTCTCTCTGTTAAACGAGTTATTGCAACATATGTCAAGTTATTATTGTTCTTAACCTTTTCTCCCATTAATCATGTTACTCGGTCAAATTATGCAGGAAGTTTCCAAAAATGAGGTTCATCAGTGAGCAATGTTCTTTGGCTAGGGACTCATACATCACGTTCTAAGAAATACATCTGCTTCAAAAGCTAAATACTTAGGTAGAGACAGAAGATATATTTGAAGGAATTGCTTCTCAGTGTGGACTCGTGCCATAATATATGACTTAGCCAACAAGCAATTAGTCACTGAGGAGCTGCAGACAGTATTTCTGAATGGGTAGAAGAGACAACCCATATCATCTGGCTAGGTAGGGCAAAAAGAAGAGGTTGGGACAGCTGCTATCTTCCATTGACAACTTATTACTCCTCTCTCGCAAACCAAATATAGATAAAGCAAAAGAAGAAAATGCTGTGTATAAAGTGTCAAACTGTTAGAAATGCATTAATTCTTGTAGTTGGTTGCCATTCTATTGTTCTGGCACTCTTCATTCAGTTATTGTGTTGAAAGTATATGATGTTTGATCCTTATTATATGGACTACATGAACCGTTGAAGTTTGATTAAGATTATATATTGCTCATGTAGCACATGGTGGAATGACCGAACTTTCTGTTGGAACTGCTTGGGTTTTCATTTAAGTGGGAATCAAAGGCATACTCAATTTATTGTAATCCCCATCGACTCAGAAATCTCTGCAAAGAACAGGGTTTTACATGTTTTTTGGCAATTAGTCCAGAATATTAAGTAAGAATATAAAGAATTAACTCAGAAAGATGGTGGATGCCATCATGGCGGGCTGTCAGTGCAAAATGCGACAGAGGCTTAAGGCACAGGAACTTCCCAGTACATCTCTGTTCAGAAGTTGAGTCTTTGGGCTTGGGGGGTAATAGAATGGTAAAAGGCCTTCAGATTATCCAGGCTCAAGAAGGACCATATGGCAATATCAATCGACTGTACTTGTTTTCTACGTTTATTTGTCTTGGATTCACTGTTTCCCTGATCTTGATTCTTGATCACATTTTCTTAATGTTTTGAGTTCATTAGACAAACCTCTGGCCTTCTAATGACTAAGGGATTTAGACAAGAACTAGCTGCATTAAAAAATACTCAAGCTATTCAATTCACAATTCATGCGTTTTGCATTTAATATATACAGTGAACAAAATCCTTCCGCTACTCCTATACAGAACAAATCCTGTTGTGATAAGGGTCTAATTCAAAAATCATCTAATTCACTAGAACTACTCCTTGACTTATCTGACATGAAGTTTTCCGGCAAGTTTGGGAATCTGACAGGGCTCCTTGGCGGCGGTGACTTTGGTGATGATGATCCCAAAGTTGCTGTCACTGTCTTCCTCTTCTGGAGGCTTCGCACAATTTCAATGCAGACCTGATCAACCATACTTAGAAAATCTTTAACTATAACGAATAGTTGAAGTGGGGGTGCTCCTTTGTCCTTTGAAGCTCCTGTTTGATAATATTCTGTTGTTTTCTTTACAAGCTCCATTACCCTTGTTTGGTCTTCTCTCAATGCCTTTAGCTCTTCTTCAGCTGCTCCAAGAAACCCGTTCATCTCTCTCGAAAACCCTCCTCCTCTGTCATTGGCACATTGGGAAACAAGTTCTCGAATTTCTGCTGCACGGGCTGTGAGAGCTGAGCTCGTGCTAGCAAAGGTGTCATAATCTATGGTGGCTGCTTTCTTTACATGAGAGAACTCAGCACTGAGGCCTCCTACCATTGGCAATCCTAGCAATTTATATTCCTTCTCTCTTTCCTCATTTGTTGTTGAACTCTGAGGATAAGAACTGCCGTTACTGCTGCGGCTGCTGCTACGGATCAAGCTACGATTCCGGCTCAAAACACACCGTTTTCCCTCTGACCGGACTACTTCTTCCACGACAAAATGGAGTAAAGTAGTCCTTCCATCGGTGCTTTTAACATCAGAGAGCTTTCGAAGGGCATTAAGGTCGAAGGCTTGGGCATTCCCTCGGGTAGTTCCTGCATTCATGCGATTGCCAGCCTTGAGGGTTGCTTCTAAAAGCTTCATAAAGAGCCCTCGTGTTTTAAGCTCATTGCAACCCAATTCAAGTGTTTGTATTGACTCCTTGAGGTACAGAATCTCCAAATCGTAATTCAATCTGAAAAGCATGGCATTAAGACGAGTAAAAGCTGATGGAACAGCTTTCAGGAGGTGGTAGAGGAAGGATTCAGCATCAGTCAGTCTTGTGAGGTCTCCCTCATATTCTAAAACTTGGGACAGTTCTTCCTTGGTTGGGGCAATTCTTGCCAGCTTTTCAAGTGTATCGGTGTCAAGGCCGTGGCCGTCAATGAGCGTCTCAACGATTCCTTTCCGAGAGATGGCCAGAGATTTCAGAACAATTGCAATATTCTGTGACCTTCGAGGATCGAGGATAAATATTTGTGCTGGCGGATTAGAGTTGTGACTGCTTCGATCCACCGAGTTATTGTTTTTTTCAGGCGATTTTCTGTTGGTGGCAACATAGCCAAAGAGGTGTTCCATAAGATCTCCATCAAACCTGAAAGTACCGAATTGAAATTTTTGAGAATCAGCAAGAACCAAACCATAGGTGATTTCGATTACATATTACATAAGACTTTTATCTGAATTCAAATATGCAAATTATTGTTACCTGAAAGAACCGCCATCAATTTTGTCCCACACCATGGAATGATCTGTGTCAGTGTTCACCTTGTCCCAATGCAATGGTTTCATTTTTACCTGACCATTGTCGGTTCCAGATGAAGACTCTCCTGGCTTGTTGTTCCCTAGCACGCCTTTTGGCCGCGCCGGGGCCGGCTTTAATGACGTGTTCAAACCACCTGTCTTAGGCGGCGGAGGTGGTGGCGTGGGAGTTTTCTTCCCAGGGATTGGTGGAGGGGGAGGCGGTGCAGGCCTTTTTGCCGTAGAAACAGCCAAGAACTGCCGTGGGGGTGGTGGTGGGGGTGGCGTTGGTGGTGGGGAAGGAGGAGGGGGAGGAGTTGATGGGATAATTAATGGCTCTGGCTTCTCAACATCCTTGATGAGAATGGCAGGACTAATTCGATTCGCATCATCCACTTCTGGCATAACTTTAACATGAGAAGTTGAAGACTTCCCTCGGAGCAGAGGAACTTCTTGTATAGGCGAAGACTTCTTTCGCCGATCTTCCTGTTCTTGTTCTTCTTTTTTCTGTTTCTGAAATACCTCTTTACGGAAACTACTCTTCCTGGAGTTTTTCCCTTCAAGTTTCCTCCAATAAAGCACATCCAAACCATTTTCATCAACAATGAACCCCTTGAGATCCCCATCAACCCGTGCAAACTCATTGCGTGGCACTGGAGGCCGACCTTCATCACTAGAATCAGTACTGCCTTGCGTTCTTCTCCGTCTTGCAGCGACGCCCCTTCGAACGAAAAAGAAGAGCAACCCGGAAACAAACAAAGTGCCTGCCGCCGTAGCAGCCACAGCCATGGCAATCTTCCCGGTCGTTGAAGAATTTGTTGGTGCCGGTTGCGATGAACTCGGCTGTAGAGATGGCGGTTGCGGTGGCTTCGCTGGAGGATGGGAGAGAGAATCCGGCGTCGGTGGAGGAGATGGAGCTTGATCAGATGGATAGAAAGTCTCGATGTTTTGGGGAGAACCGTATTGGCAATGAGAGAGAGGAACAGCAGAAATGAGTATCGCAAGGAATAGGAGCAGAGGAAGCCGTGGCTGAAACATCACAGCCATGTTGTTTCTGAATGTTTTGCAAAAGATTCATGAAACTGAATTCGTTCTATTTTTCTGTATTTTATGCATTGGAGGTTTATATATCTGTTGTCGTAGGCATTTGGTATGGTTGCTGACAATTTCCGAGAAAGGGTAGTTTGTTGCGATCCCATATATTTTTTCCCGGGTTTTTCCATGGTCAATAACCAAAATACCCTTGTGTTTTAATTATTCTAATATCCAGATTTTACTATCTTCAACCGCTATTCATTAATAAATTGTATCTTTCCCATATGTTTATAATTTAATAAATAACGTGATATTTATGTATATTATTACATGAAATAAAATAAAATATGAACTGTAAAATGTATTTTTTTCTATTTTACTTTTTTTTTTTTTTTTAATTATTATATATATATTGTCTCATAATAAATATAGTTTAAATTATATTTTACAAATGTAATAAATAACGTGGCAAAATATAAACAAACGGTTAAATAGAATAAAATAAAATCTAAAAACAGGTTGGCGGTGGAAGGAGTGGTTGACTCTTTCAAAAACTTGCGGCCAAAAGTCAGAAGGAAGACTTCATCATTTTATTTTTTATTTTTTGTTGTCTATGTAATGATTGATTGTGTTTGAAAATTTCTTCTTGAGAGAAAGAAATGGTTGTTAAAAAATTTAAAATGATGTAAAAGTGGACCTCTTCTGGGCTCTCAATAAATAGTTGCTCACCAAATTGTTTCTGGACAAGTTGGGCTCATTCTGCAAGTGACGCCATTTACTTTTTCTTTGTTGGGTTCCAGCGCCGAGTCATGAAGTGGTTGAGAAGAAGCTTCACATATATATATATATATATATATATTTTTAAAGCTTTCTTCTGATCCGGTCACGGTGTGCCTTTGCAACTTAGATAACTTCGTAAATAAAATAAAAGCTAGACTTATCTTATAATCACGATTTATTCAGTGTTAATTTAAGGTATATATCTTTTATAATTAAGCTGTCTTCGGATCAGGTCATTTAGATAACTTGGTCAAAACAAAATGTCAAAATGGACTGGACTTGGTAAGTAATCTATCCACAAGGGTTCAGATTTGACAATTACGAGGATACATTTGGAACAAATTGGATAAGAAATCTTATGAAAAGTACGTTATAATTAAACTAAATAAACGTCTTTTTCTCTATAGCATGTGGAGAACAAGGGAAAGAGACAAATGTATCTCTATCGTTTGACGACGGGTTTTTTAATGGGCTCACTCTATTCATATGTACGGTGAAAGTGCATGAATTTCTCAAGTGCTTACAAAATGGAGTCCAGACTCCAGCCTATTATGAACCAATAATAAAATGACTATATCAATCCACCCAAAAGAAAATAAACACAACAATCTCCTGTTTTCATTTAAACACAGAACAAAAGGCAAATAGGCATTCCAAGACACAACCTGATCCAAATGTGTTTGCAAGTAGCAAGTCAAGAATATACCGATACGGTGCTACTTGCAATCACATGATTCATGAAAATAGAATGCAAGTGTGTAACACACACAAATAGTACAAATAATGATCACTACATATATGAGTAATTTTACAAGTTACTTTTATGTCTTTCTTATATTCTTTCAAGAATGATGTAATGTTTAAAATTTTTATTTTATTAAAATTTGATAGTGATTAATTACAAGCTCAATAGTAATTTTAAAAGTCACACAAGAATGACAAAATAGTGACTCTTAGCATTACTCCTACATATATATATATTCAAAGCCCACAAAAACTAACACACAATGTCTCGTATCACACAGCACCAATAATGCCATTATTAACATAAATGGAAGCAAAACAATGGCATGAATCTAGGATAAGCTTATACAGGTCTAAAAGAATAATGAGTGCCAAAAGAAATTTTCATATATAGTTTGAGAGGGCAGTGCATAGGCTTTTTAGGGTTCGTTTTTGAATTACGATTTCATAGATAAAAAGTGCGATTTTCAATCAAATCATAAAAAATGATTCGTTTGAAAATTGAGTTTTTAAAGATTACGATTTAAAAACGTAAAAAATATGTTTTTTCAAGGCTTTTTTGAAAACGCATAATTTTAAAGGTTAGAACTGCGATTTTACCAAAGGCTTAACTGCGTTTTTAAAAATTACTTTACAAATTCATATATTTTAAAACACACTTCGTAAAATTGCAAACTCAAACAACCCCTTGATCGTAAGATCTTTATTTGGTAAATATGCAAATTATTGTCAATGTAAGGGCCTCATCGCGCACAGTTGAAGTTATTTTGTTTTCTCTTCTTTTCTTCTTTTTTTTTTTTTTTTTCTAAGTTTACGCATAACTCCATCAACATGTCAATTTTTTTTCTCCTTTTTTTTTTTTTTTTTTTTTTTGGGGGGGGGGGGGTTCTTGAATGGGTGTCTATATTGATAAGAAAACCAGCGTGTAGTGCAGAAGACGCTGATACCTCAACCCTCAAGAGTCAAGACCCAACACCAGTGGCTTTCAGATAACTAAAGACGCGTCAGATAATTGATGAATAGCGACATATTAGCGCCTGACACTCTGCACGTTTGCAAATATCCCGCTCTTTTCCCATTTGTTGTGGAAAGAGATCTACCACCCCCCCTCTTTCTTCTTCTGTGTAACTGATTTACTTAAAAATAATAATAATAATAATAATAATGATAAATACATAAATAATAAAACAGCTGCCATCTCAACACGCTCAACAAATTGACCTTCAGCGAATAACGAGTCTCTTTGCCAATTTACTTCTTTTTTCTCTTAAAAACAAAAAAGTCAAACTCATATTTCACATTATTGTCGCATTCCCATATCCCCCCCACCACCTTCAATTCGCATTGTCAGTGGGAAATACCCACCCATCTCTCCCGTGGTAGTTGCTTAGTTTGGTTTGTTTATGTATTTCATGTACTTTAAAAAAAATAAAAAAGAACCCATCATGGATGACATGCTAAACACTAATCTATTTAGCCCCATTCACCAACTACGCGCGTAGTGGCTCCACGTCTTGCCGCTGCGTCCACTACCACCGCTAGATAGTCCGTTGGTAGTGGCGGCAATGGGCATCGCTCATTCACGTCATTAATTGAACAATTAACTTTATGTAACGCCTCTAAATTTTAATTAACTTATTAATTAAATCAATCCTCCTTCCAAAACTTATTTATCAAGTAAATAAGTACCAATGAATTTTTGTATAACATCCCATAATTAATTAGTGAAAATAACCAACATGAAAAGTTACTAGTAAACATTCCCAAATCATGTTTTTGGTTATTCCACGGGCAGAGTTCTTCATCCTTTGGGCCCCTGTAATCTGTAGAGTTCTTCATCCTATTACTGTTCACTGTATAAGAAAAAATGTTGTTCCATCGAAGGCATATGGTTTGCCACGTAATCAAAGATTGAGAATATGTAGAAAAGATTAAGTATATGTAAATTGTAATGGCCATTGTGGCATCCTCACCGTTGTTTCCAATTTTAGGGTCATAGTGGCCTTATAAATCCATATACTATAAGTTAAATATATTAGGCCCAGCCCATTCACTTTCTAGAATAACGAAAGACTAATCAAAGGCAGCCCAAAGATAGCCACTAGAAAGCCCACCTGTCTTTTCACTTTCCGCACTCCATTTATAGGGCCAGCCCATATCCACAACAAAGCCAACTATCTCTCTCGCTATCTTATTGCTACTGGGGTTGTGCACGGGACGGAGCAAGGCAGATTTCAACCCTTTTTGCCCGCGTCCTGCAAACTTGCGGTTTTAGAAACTCACACTCGTGGCCCGTTGAAAATCAGTTGTATCCGTGCGGGATAGGGTGGTGTGGGGAGGGGTGGTGCGGGGCGAGGCGGAGTGGAGCGGTTTTTCTTATCTTCTCTAAAAGCTCGATGAATCAAACTCTAAGATTCAAAGCAATCCCCCAAAATCCCAATCAAAACCCACAACAAAACCAATAAAATCGAAGTTAAATAAAGAACCACCAAAAAACCTGCAAAATCAAACCCTAAGATTTAACCAATAAAACCTGCAAACCCAAACAACAAACCACTAGAAAATCACCAGTGAAGATTGAAGAGTCGAAAAATTACAAAAATGAAGAAAGAGGGGACTCATGAGGGAGGGATAATTTGCAGGGAGGAGGTGACTGATTTAGGGTTTTGGTGAAGGTCAAAGAAGATGAAAGGCAAAAATTGGTGCAGTGTGAAAGAGAAAAGAAAAATGAAGAGAAGGGGAGGCTGTGCAGCAGTATGGCAAAATCTCTAGAAAAAAATAAATGAAAAGAAGGGGGGGCGGGGGGGCGTGCTAGGGTTAAGTGGTAGGGTTTTTTTTTTTTTTTTTTTTTTAATTTATTTATGCGGTGCGAGGCGGGTCTCGGGATTTTTCAAAACCCCAACCCGCAAACCGCACCACACCGCACAGGTTTACTATATTAGGACCGAAAACCGTCAAAAAATTACAGGTTTCGTCTGCTTGCAGGGCAGGGGGCTTCGGATCAGGTCGGCTTATGTGAGTTGTGCACACCCCTAATTGCTACATGCTACTCAACTAGCAACCCAATGAACCCATACCCAGGTGCTAGAGGATAAGCATAGCCTATAATTAGAGTGTCCGAATTTTGATTTTGATTTTGATTTTCTAATTTTTAATTGATTTTATTTCAATTTCAGTTTATATCACAATCGGACCAATTATATAGTTTTTGCCATTTACACACCCTCGAATCTTTTTCGTAAAGAGGCACTTTTGGACTTTGGTCACTTATGTACCGATGAAAACAAACCAAATATATTTATTTATTTTTGAAAAAAAATATAAAAAAGCCCTGAATTAACAACTAATTTTACAATAACTCTTGAATTTTCAAGTGTACTAATGTGACATATATCAAATTATTAAAGTGTGCCAAAAATGCCACTTTTGTTGTAATATTCCTATCATACCCTTATTCTCTTAAAAATTTTAAAAAGAAAACAACTAAACTAAATTTTTTTTTTAAAAAAAAAAAATGGTAAATGCAAAATCAATCCATGTGGTTGACTTAAATTACAAATTGCTCATTGCGGAATAAAAAATAATTCAAAAGTTTTTCAGGTGGGCAAAAAATAACAAATTAGTCATTGTAGTTAAATTCCGCCAAAATACTTCACAAATTTTGTTAATGTCAACATCAACACCAACCACCTTTGGGGGTGGTGACTGAGCCACAAAAATTAATTTCTTAATTTCTTTAACTTTTTAGTTTTATATCAATATTGTTTAAAATATATTTATTGTTTTTTATAAATTTTTAAGAGAACAAGGGTATTATAAGAATATTTTGACAAAAGTTGCATTTTTGACACATTTTGGTAGTTTAATGAGTCACATTAGTATACTTTAAAATTCAATGGGCTATTCTAAAATCGACTGTTTGTTAATTCATGAGGCTTTTTAATATTTTTCTCTTTATTTTTTATAATTTATATTAACACTCACATAAATCCTGAACATTTGAATTGCTTCATACCCAAATACTAAGATAGTTAGAACACCAAAGATTAGGTTAGTTTGAAAATTCAAATCTTAACTAACCAGACAGGAATGACAGCTTGAATAAACTTCGATTCGTTCAAAAAGATAAATGACTTGAATTTAAACAAGTTAACCAGCGAGAATAAGCTCAATCCAGCTCATGTTATAAATAAAATTAAGTAAACCAAACCTAGCATGGGGTTTAGTTCAAAATGGGTCCGTTTGATTGAGTAATGTATCTCTACGGTGTATTTTTTTATTCTTTTAAATGGTTTTCCTTTCGGCAAGTTCTCCCATCATCGTAGTTTAGGCAAGGTGACCCTCTTTATCCTTTTCTCGTATTGCTTAGATCAAAAGTGCTCTCTAGACTTGTCATCAAAGAGGAGATTGCAGGCAAGCTTCACGGTATAAAAATCTTGAGAAATAGTCCCCCAATATCTCATTTCCTCTTTGTAGATGACTTAATGATTTTCTCTATAGGGTGATTCTTGTACAACCCCTTTTACACAACTTTCACACAATCAAGATACATTAGTGAGATCCATGCATTTAGGTCCCGCCATGCATAAGTCTCACCCATATGTCTTGATTGTATAAAAGTTGTACAAAAAGCTTGTGAAAGAATCATTTTTCTTTCTCTAGGGGCAATATATCTAAGGCTAATTGTATTATGGATTGTCTTTCTAAGTTCTCAGCAGGGTTTGGTCAGCAAGTTAATCTTGCTAAGTCTTCTCTATTTCTTAGTAAGAACTGCAATCCCTCTGCCTCGGCTGCCATTCAATCCATCCTTCACCTTCGTGTAATTCCTTCCAATGCCAAGCACCTTGGATTGACTCTCTTTTTCCATAGAAATAAGAGTCTTGCCTTTGAAGACCATAAGACCAAAATAGGCTCTCGGGTTGGAAGGCCAAGCTTCTTTCACAAGCAGCTCTCACTACTCTTATCTATGTTTTTATTTCTCTTTCCCAAGGCTTTGTGTCGTGACATTGATTCTTCCCTCAGGAAATTATGGTGGGGGTTCCTTCAAGACAAGCGCAAAATGCCTCTTACTACTTGGTTGGAATCGAATATGCTCTCCTATAGCTGCTGGTGGTCTTGGGCTGAGGAATATGGAATGCAAAATCGCTCTCTGATGGCTAAGATTGGTTGAAATTGTTGACTAACCAATACCTTTTTGTGGGTGCACTCCCTATCTGCCAAATACCTCCAAACCATAACTTTTTTGTCTTCCCATGTTCCCCCCTCTGCATCTTGGCTGTGGAAAGGAGTCCTCAACTGTAGAGATGTTGTGCAGAAAGGTGCTTATTGATCGGTGTCTACTGGACTTGAACTGAATATATGGGATTCTCCTTGGATCCCCATTCTGGATGGTTTTAAGCCTACACCCAACCTTTCACTGTCTTCTATTCATCCTCTCAATATCTCCGATCTCATTTCTTCTTCATCTAGAGATTGGAATCAACCCCTGGCCTTATTCAACTCATTTTTTATCCTCATAGCCACCCAAATCAAAGCCATACACCTTTCCGGTATCCCCTCCTTGGACCGCTGGATTTGGACCCCTGTTCCCAATGGAATTTTTTCTGTCAAGTCTGCCCATGAGTTGGCCTCTGCCCCAACCTCTCTGAATAATTTCCCCCTTATTCCAACTGATTGGAGGCTTCTTTGGTCCCTGCAAATCCAATATAGGCTGAAGCTCTAACTCTGGAGGATTTCGTGGAGCATCTTGCCGGTACGTACCAATTGTTAGTGTACACACATCATCCAAGCTTCACATGGAAAGTCTTCCCCATGCAGCACCTCCCAATAAGGCAAGTCCTACCTGTGCAGCCTCCCAAGAGCCCGCGCATCATTCCATCACAGCATCAATGTCAACCTTGCATCACGCTCATCACAGCTGTCTACACCATACAAGAAAGGAAAGCATCACAGCAGCACAAGGAAAGTAGTGCTGCTGTGATCCCAAATCTGCGTGCAACATAAATAGAGAATACTCAATCCCTGTAATCAAGCAATTCCCTGTAATCATGCAATCCCATTTCTATATAGGCAACTCTGTATAAATACCTATGTACCATCACTAACATAAGTGTGCAATAACATACAATTTCCTTCAAAACACAAACTCGTTCATGGTATCAGAGCCTTCATAGGCCAACGCCTTTACTATCTCAATTATTCTACTTCTCAATTTCTCCAAATGGCTTCCTCATCTGTAACCCCTGCTGCTACCCCTGCTTTCACTCTCCCAAACCTCACTCACTTCTCATCTATCAAACTTGAGGGTCCGAATTATCTCCCCTGGACTACTCAGCTTGCACCTATTCTGAAAACACATGATCTCATAGGCATTGTGGATGGTTTTGAACCCTGCCCACCCAAATTCCTGCCCGGTGAAGATGGCAAGGAAATGCTGAATGCAGCCTATTCTGTTTGGCAAAAGAAGGATCAGTATGTTCTGAGTTGGATCAATGTCCATCTCAGTGAATCTGTCCTCTCCACTATTTATGGACTCCAAACTTCTCAACAGGTTTGGACCTCCTTGGCAACAAAATTTGCTTCCTCTACCCGATCCCATGTCTCCCATTTGAAACGGCAACTTCAGACACTCAAGCAAGGCTCCAAAACTTGTTCTGAGTACTTGAAGACTGCTCAATCTTGGTCCAATCAACTTGCTGCCATTGGCAAACCCCTTGATGATGAGGATCTCATCTCCTACATCATCAGTGGCCTTAATCCCTCTTTCAACGCCTTTGTCACAGTCTTCTCCATGACCTCCAAAGACAAGGCACCTTCCTTTACTGAATTTCAAGATGAATTGCTCTCCCATGAGATGCTGCTTAATCAACAACAAGAAGTCTCCTCGGATAGCAGCACCTTTGCTCTTGTTATGCAGAAGCAAAATCGGCCTTTCAAATCAGGTCCTCCACACTACAGGAAAGCAAAGAACATACCCTTCAACAGATTTTCACCAAGGCCGGGACCTCCCAAGCCCTTCAACAATTTTGGTGGACACCAAGCTCCTCCACTGCTGCCGACCCCTCCTCCACCTGGCTCCTCTTTCAACAACACCAATCGACCCCCTTGCCAGATTTGTGGCAAAACCAGCCACCAAGCTTTAGATTGCTTCCACCGGATGGATTACTCCTTCCAAGGAAGACACCCTCCATCTCAGTTGACAGCAATGGTGGCACACATCAACTCTGAACTTGAAAATCAGCAATGGCTTGCCGACAGTGGGGCCAATGCCCACATTACAAATGAGTTGGAAAACCTCTCCCTTCAGCAACCATTCAAAGGCAATGACTCGGTGGCTGTTGGCAATGGAGCTGGCCTGCAAATTGAGAATACTGGTTCCACTTTTCTTAACTCTCAAAACTATCATTTTCACCTTAAAAATGTCCTGCATTGTCCCCATGCTGCCACTAAACTCTTGTCAATCCAAAAATTCTGTCAGGATAATCATTGTTATTTTATTCTCACTTCATCTCATTACTTTGTGAAGGACATTTGGACGCATGCAACACTGCTGGAAGGAAGGAGTGAACATGGCTTATACCCTTTAAGGTTTCGAGGCTCTTCTCCCACAAGCACCAATAAGACTTTTTCAACCTTCACAGCCCTACTTGGCTTCAGAACCACACCTGATGTATGGCACTCTAGGCTAGGCCATTCTTCTTTTTCTACTGTCAATCATGTAATAAAGGCACATCATTTGCCTCTTTCATCAAATAAAATCAATAAGATTTCCTTTTGTGATTTCTGTCAACTTGGCAAAAGTAAACAACTCTCTTTCTCTCCTTCTTCTCGAATGAGCACTAAACCCCTGGAACTCATACACACTGACATTTGGACCTCCCCTACTCCTTCCATGAGTGGCTGCAAATACTATATAATCTTCATCGATGACTTCTCTCGGTTTTCTTGGCTTTACCCACTCCACTATAAATCTGATGCCTATGACACCTTTATCAAGTTTAAGCTTCTAACAGAAAATCAATTCTCCTCTCCCATTAAACAACTACAAACTGATGGTGGTGGGGAGTTCAACTCCACCCGATTTCAAACCTTTCTCACACAAAATGGCATTCTTCATCGAAAAACCTGTCCCCATACCTCCCAGCAGAATGGAATAGCTGAAAGAAAACTAAGGCATGTTCTTGAAACTGGTCTTACCTTGCTAGCACACTCGGGTCTCTCTAATAAGTTCTGGGTTGATGCCTTTCTCACCTCCATCTATGTCATAAATCGGTTGCCCACACCTGTCCTCAACAACTCCTCACCCTTTGAACAACTCTATCACAGAAATCCAGACTACTCCCTCCTCAAAGTCTTTGGCTGCAAGTGCTTCCCTTTGCTTCGTCCTTACACTTCTCACAAACTAGATTTCCGGTCCAAACCCTGCATCTTCCTTGGCTACTCCTACAAAGGATACCGCTGCTTCGATCTTCTTACTCAAAAAGTTTACCTTTCAAGGCATGTGGTCTTTGATGAAGCCTCATTTCCAGCAAAGGGGACAGCCATGTCACATCTTTCTGCCACAGGTACTGCTGCTCCTGATGTTCCATCTCTGCAGTCTGTAAGTTTCTCTCCTCCTGATTTCTCTTCCCCTATCAATTTACCCACTGTTCCACATACCTCTCATTCTGCAACTCCTGCAGTAACACCAACATCACCTTCTCTTCCCATTGTCAACCCTGCTGTCCCACCTCCCTTACCACTACCATCCTCACCATCCCTACCCTCCCCTGCTCCTATCACTGAGTCACCTAGCAGCCCTATCCCTTATCCTCCTATAGCACCTCTATCCCATACCCCTCCTTCTTCAATCAACTCTGCCCCTGCCTCTCCTGCTCTCTCCCTCTCCAACCCCTTACCCGAATTTTCCCCTTCCCCTTTAAACAACACACTTGAAGACTCATCCTCACCTTCTACCTCTCCTTTACCTCTCCCTACCCTTCCCACCCATCATATGCTCACTCGGTCACAAACAGGGTCTACTAAACCCAAAACCTATCCTAATTACAAAATGTTTTACACCTCCAAACATTTTCCAGCTTCTTTGCCTACAGCTTCCACTGAGACTGAGCCTTCCTGCTACTCTAAGGCTGTCTCTGATGCTCGATGGAGGGCTGCTATGTCCCAGGAATTTGATGCCTTAACTGCCAATGGTACCTGGACATTGTGTCCAAGACCTCTTCATCAGAAAGTTATTAGAAACAAGTGGGTCTACCGCATTAAGCACAAACCGGATGGCAGTATAGAGAGGTTCAAGGCTCGGTTAGTAGCCAAGGGGTTTGAGCAGCAACACGGTGTTGATTATACTGAAACTTTCAGTCCAGTCATTAAAGCCTCTACTATCCGAATTGTTCTAGCACTGGCAGTTCACTTTGATTGGACCATTCGGCAATTGGATGTCTCCAATGCCTTCTTACATGGTTCTCTAATGGAGGAGGTGTACATGGAGCAACCTCAGGGATTCATTGACCCCATCCAACCAGACCATGTCTGCCGCTTTCACAAGTCCATCTATGGACTCAAACAAGCTCCCCGGGCTTGGTTCACTTGTCTCTCATCCACCCTGCTGGAACTTGGTTTTGTGGCCTCCTTGGTCGACTCCTCTCTTTTCATTTTCATCTTGCATGATGTTAAAATCTATCTCTTAATCTATGTGGATGACATTATTGTCACAGGAACTCACAAGGAAGCTATTACCTCACTGATTTCTGCATTGCAGCTCAAATTTCCAGTAAAAGATCTTGGCCCTCTCAGCTTCTTCCTTGGTATTGAAGCACACCGGTCTCAAGATGCCTTGCACCTCAGTCAGACTAAGTACATCACTGACCTGCTGCACCGCACCCGCATGCTTGGTGCTAAACCAGCGACATCTCCTTGTTCCTCCGGTTCCAAACTGTCAAAGTTTGATGGCACTCAGCTCCCAGACCCCACTGAATACCGGCAGGTGGTTGGTGCTCTCCTGTACTGCACCCTCTCACGTCCTGAGCTTGCTTTTTCTGTCAATCAGTTGTGCCAACACATGCACAACCCTTCTTCCACTCACTGGTCTGCTGCCAAGAGGGTCCTCCGGTATCTCAAGAACTCTATTGACCATGGCTTACTCTTCACCAAAGGTCCTCTTCAACTACAAGCCTTCTGCGACTCGGACTGGGCTGGTAGTCCGGACGATCGCCGCTCCACTTCTGGATTTGGGGTGTTCCTTGGTCCTTGTCTCGTCTCTTGGAGTGCCAAGAAACAGGCCGTGGTCTCTCGCTCCAGCACTGAAGCTGAATACAGAGCTTTAGCACTTACCACTGCTGAGCTCTTTTGGTTGCGGATGCTCTTCAAGGAGCTTGGCATTTGCTTGCCTCAAGCTCCCATATTATGGTGTGACAATGTCAGTGCACTCGCCCTTGCTTCTAATCCGGTTTATCACGCCCGCACCAAACACATCGAGGTGGACTATCACTTTATCAGAGAGAAGGTAGTTAATGGCGACATTCTTCTCAAATTCATATCCACTCTTGATCAGACTGCTGACATCTTCACCAAAGGATTGTCCTCCGCTCGGTTTGCTGCACTCAAGTCCAAGCTTATGGTCACTGCCCTTCCCATTCGCTTGCGGGGGGATGTTAGTGTACACACATCATCCAAGCTTCACATGGAAAGTCTTCCCCATGCAGCACCTCCCAACAAGGCAAGTCCTACCTATGCAGCCTCCCAAGAGCCCGCGCATCATTCCATCATAGCATCAATGTCAACCTTGCATCACGCTCATCCCAGCTGTCTACACCATACAAGAAAGGAAAGCATCACAGCAGCACAAGGAAAGTAGTGCTGCTGTGATCCCAAATCTGCGTGCAACATAAATAGAGAATACTCAATCCCTGTAATCAAGCAATTCCCTGTAATCATGCAATCCCATTTCTGTATAGGCAACTCTGTATAAATACCTATGTACCATCACTAACATAAGTGTGCAATAACATACAATTTCCTTCAAAACACAAACTCGTTCACCAATATCTCCGAATTTCTTCCCAATGCTAGTGAAGAAATGCTTAGCTGCCCTTTTTGCTCCCCCCCAATAAACTCTTCAGCATATTTTCTTCGGTTGTCCTTTTGCTAGAAGATCGTGGCATAATTCCTCTTGGCCTTTGAACACTTCAGCTCTCAGTTTACAGCCCACTGCCAACTGGACTAAAGCTTTACTACACCCGTGTGCTTCCTTCCGTATTTCCCCAAAGAAGCTCACATTTTTCAACTTTCAGTGTTAGTTTTACTGTATCATATTTGGCTCTCTAGGAATAAAGTGATTCATGAAGTTATTATGCCTTCTCTAATGTCAAAATTCATTTACTTTACCTCTCAATATGGTCGGTGTTGGGGTAATTATAATCCCCAAAGCCTAAGTAAGCTCGCGATCAAATTTTGGGCCCTGTTAGTTCGACTGACCCAAGAAGGCCCGATCGGTCATAAGGATCTCGAAAGATTATTAAAGAATCTTGTATACATGCTTGTCCACCAATTTCAGGGGTGTACTCTAGCTCGGAAAGGTCTGTGCCCGGGGATATGAGAAGAACATGCACAGTGTCCATATCCAGTCGGTCTCGGGAATGAATTTTTTGGGATATTCAATTATCCTGAAGAGGTCGTGGATTCCGAAAGACTCAGGATCTGAAGAGCGCTATCTCCTTTAAGAGATAGTGTTCCCGAAAAATTCGAAATCCCGGAAGATCAATACCCACTGAGATCATGAGTCACTATCTCCATGAAGAGATCATGGATCCCGAGGGATCCGGAATCCTCTGAACAGTACAATCGCACCTATGTGCCTATAAATAGATTGCGACTCCAAGTATTACAAAACTCTGAATTATCTTATTTATACTCAATACTTCCTAAAAATGTCAATTGACTTAAGCATTGAAATGAGACTCCATTAATATATCTGACAAGTCTTTATTATTTTACAAATTCCTAAAAAATTTCAATTACAAGTTAACACGTCACCAAATCAAAAACTATATTACCAATCAACTTTGAAGAATTATAGATGCTGGGGAATTATTATTCCCCACTCGGGTTATGCGCTCGGGAAGGTACGTTTGGTCGGGATTATGCGGTCTGTCGGTAATGACCACTCGGATTATATGCTTGGTCGGGAATAACCAAAGTCTCGGGATTATATGGTTGTTCGGGAATCACCAGGATCCTTAGCATTCATTAGGATCTTAGTACTTGTCAAATCAGGTCAGAAATCAGCATGTAGCACATGCCTAATATCTTCACACCTTACTGATCACTGTTCACACTGTACAATAACAAGACTTTTGCTATGCATCAACAGTAAAATGAAGTCTATATATATACCTATCATCTAAGAGGTATGGATCTATCTAATATATGAGCATCCCTCTCCCTCTCCCTCTCCCTCTCTCTCTCTCTCAACTGACTTGAGCATCGGAAGAGGTTCCGCCGGCCAACTCTCGACGGGTCTTTGCTTGCTTTGTTGCAAGTTACAGGCGGAGAGAAGAGAAGAATCAAAAGCTGTCACATCATCAAGTAAAAAATAGCATCAACAATAGATGTACCAATTTTTGTGCACATCAAAATTAAGTTGCTAAAGGAGCAAAACGGTAATGGTTGGGAGAAGCATTTTTTCGAAAATTCATCTGCAAAGTGTACTTCTCCGTAGCACTGCTCATGAGCAGTATCTCGCACTGTGTTCCGATCCGAGCATTAAATACTCCTCCATCCTATTACAACCCTACTTCTAGGTACCTAAACCTGCTACAAAAAGAGGCGCCTCCGTCTCCGTCGGGTCGAATGATTTATCTGGAAAAGGTAGCTAAGCCCCCAGGCTCCCCCCCAGGCTGTAGGGTGGGATTGGTTTTTGCCCTTTAGCCAGCAGGGCATATGCAAGCACGCCACTCCCAAAGAGACAACTAGACAAACCCTACAGTACATCCCAGCCCCACTTCCAGTCCATGCGAAAGGGAACATTTCAAACTATCTTCATTTCACATCCATTCCAATATTCTTTCTAGCAGACAAGATCTTGCAAATCCATTAGCCAATCCCTGACAAATCAATTCAATTCAATCCCAATATACAACATTCTGCACAGCCTAATTCCAACCCAATTTTATTTTTTTCTTTTTCTTTTTCTATGCACAAATCAATCGCGTGGCACCTCTCAAGCCACCATTTTAAAATTGGCTTCAGGAAAATATTGTTCACACGATTTCCCATTTCCTCTAAAAGATACATTAGCTAGCGACCAAATTTAAATCAAAGGGCTGAGATTCATCTTTAGTATAGTCACGGAATCGGTTTAGTGACTCGAGCTCACCCCCTCACGCCAACAAGCAGAATAAATAACGGAAAAAACAAAAATGCAACAAAAACCGTTACACGTAACGGACAATTGCAGTTTTTACCAAAAGAAAGAAAGTGAAACAAAAGAAAAAAGAAAAAGAAAAAAGGTAATTGCAGAGATTGCAGGATTTCCAACTGTAGACTTGAGAGAGGTGTGAACGATCTTAATCAATCAAATCGGTGGTGGTCATTTTAAGCCGCCTGATTGGAGAATCTAAAGGTGTGGGAATAGACGGTGGCGATGACGACGATGGAGGCGAACGTGATGGCGATTCTGATGAAGAAGATGATGGTGATGATGAATTTGACGGTTCTGATGAACTCAGATCGCAACAATCTTGGAGCTTTCTCTTGTTGATCCCTCCTCTATTCTCACTTCCAACTCCATCCTCTCTCATCATGTAATCCTTCAACCGCTTCACGTCCGATAACTTCACCGGCTTCACTATGAAATCTTCTGCCCCTTCCTCCAAACATCTATATCATAAAAAAATTTTAAATTTAAAAAAAAATTAACAATTCTCTAACTAATAAATATCCTTCACTTTTTTCTTCTTTTTTATTTTTTATTTTTTATTTCAAGTACCTGTCAATACGCGCTAAGACGTTCTCAGAGGACATAATCACCACCGGAATCTCTCTGAATGTAGAGGATTCCTGTTCCAACAACAGGATCGAATTACATTTAACAAGAATTGGTTAAATTTCTGCGGAGAAAGTGAATTATGTGAAACATTTCTAACCTTGATTTTCTTGAGTAATTCGTATCCAGTCATTCCAGGCATACAGTAGTCTGTGATGATCAGATCCACCTTCAAGCCCTAAAGGTGACACAGAGCTAAGAATCAGAACCTGAAATACACAGCAACAAAATCCTATACTGGAAATAAATATTTGGCAACCTAGTTTGTTTGAATTAATCTCATTCTGTTCAAACTCACATCAAAACCAACGGAGGCGCTCTTCTCCTCGTCCAGCCCCAGGAATTGCAGGGCTCTCCTTCCACTATCCACAGCCGTCACTGCACACTCCGACCGTTTTTCCATTCAAAATTCCATGAAACAAACATAACCTATAAGAAAAAGTAAAATTTCTGATCAACAGGCAAACCTTTGAAAGAAGAAATTTTAAGCAACCGCTCAATGACCTTCCGATCAACGAGACTGTCATCAACGGCCAGAACGTGAGCTTCATCGGAATCAGACGACGAAACATCAAAACCGTCAATCATCCGCCGTGAAACGAGAAAGTTACCGTCCATATCCGAGTCAGTAAATATTCACCGAACGTACTCCTTTTTCTTTCTAAATTTTTTTATTTTCTTCAAGAGGAGGAAAAAGAAACAAAACAAAGGTTCCCCTCTGCCTCTGTGGCTAATCTTCTCTTATAAGCTGCAAATGTAAATGGTCTACCTGTCTCGGTCTCTCTCTCTCACACACACACCCTCTCTCTATTAGTCCCTTTCTGAAATCCGATCATTCTCTCTCTAAGAAATCTCAAATCTGCTTTTTTTAATTGAAGCCATTACGCTGAGATTCGATATCCACTTTGGTGCGATCTCCAAATCACGGCCCCCATATCTCGCGACTGTCCTGATCGTATCGCGAACAGACCCTGACCGATATTTTACGCGAGATTTTGGTCAATCTTAGGGACGTGTGCCACAGTGGTTGGTTGAGTGTGGGGGAGTTGACCGCAGGTCAACAGAGGACCGCGCCGTCAAATCCGTAGGTGGGAAAAAAAAGAAATGAGACAGAGCGACAAGAGGGGCTCGGGAACCGGCGGCATGAAAAAGAGGGAAGATTTTTACCGCCTTTTGCCGGTGGATATTTACTACGCGGTTCGTACAGTCTGACAGGTGAGTTCCCAACGTCCCAAGTCTTTCTTATCCTTCTTTTCCTTTTCCTTTTCCTTGCAATAAAGGCCGATACCACAGGCAAGTATCTTTGCCTATCTTGTGAGCCTGGCTTACCCCCGCCGACTCATACACACTTATACACGTGCTACCTCGTGCTCCGTATTTCCCTTGTGATCTTCATCAAATATTAAAGGATTGTGAGGTCCGTAATCCGTATATATGGTTCAATTATTTTCAATCATTATTAAGGGAAATTTCGTGAGTTCTATGAATTTTCAAACCAAATTATAGAAAGAAAAAAAAATTGTTGATTTAGAATAATAAATGTTTCTTAAACAATGCTCCAACAATACTAGTTGACGTAATTCTAGCTCTTACTGATCCCTTAAATATTTCAGCCACCGGTAGATAAATGTTGCTGTGAGAGTTTAGCTTGTTATACGAGATTATTTGCATTGAGCCACCTTTTTTGTGATCTGCATTTATGAATTTTAAATGGAAATTCAATTTTTTCTAGTTTTATTTTTACAAGTGTTACAAGAATATCAATTTTATTATTAATTCAACTCTAGAGTTCCCTTTTAGAAAGTGAAATAATACAATTACAGCACGACCCATTTACGGTACATTTGTCAACATGTTTTCGAAATTAAATGCTAGTAATAAATTTATTAAAAAAAAAAAAATCTCCCTAGCTATCATTTAGGCTTGATTTTTATAGATCTATATCCTCTAAAATTTTTATGGTACTACTCTATAAGATGTAATTCCTGCAATATTTTAATCAATGTTAAATTTTAAATATAATATATGCTGAGTTGATAAGATTTAAATCGTTTAATTTAAAAATAATAATTATGACTTAAAAAAATCCACAAAATAGGAGAGATCCTAACCCGATTCTTACTGCCAATAAAAGATATTTTAATTCCTTACGTTAATAAACTATGCATTTAAACATGTACCCTCACTTGATTTTAAGGTGAGCCACTTGCCAAAAAAAATACAAATCAATTTACTCTTCCATTTGATCGCACACTTTCCACCTAATGATGTGAACACCAACCATATCATTAAAAACCTTAATGATAAAGGGCGTGAAGTAATAAAATTTCCAACCCAAACCCTAGCAAAATCTCATAATACTCCTGAAATAATTTCAAATAATTTTAATTTTTTTAAATGATTAATACAAGAATTAGTTTGAGGTATATTACTATCATATCAATATTCTAAAATAATTATAAAATAAAATTATGGCATTTAGTATTTTTTTTTTTTTCTTTATATTCTTATGTGTGATAAACCATTAAATTTTTTGTGTTAACTCAAGACAGTGGGAGATTTGGCCGAGGTCCAGCCACCTACTTAAATGCGTAAGATCTCTCATATATATTGTTTAAATTGCTAGTATATGCATAAAATTATTAAATCAACCTACTCAAATAATTGAGTTTTCATAATATTTACTAGATAATAGTTTGATAAAATAAAAAATTACCAAAGATGCTTATGGCCTCATGCTTAAATAAGAATACAAAAAGAAGCGTATAGGATAAGAGTCTTGAGATGTTGCAACGTATTACAAAGTGTAGAGTTAAAAGAAATATTATCATTTTAAGTTCTCTCAAAATTAATATGATTTTTAAAATTATCATTAAATATGAGATAAATTACTATTAAATTTTAATTTATTAATTATATTAATTAATTATTATTTTTTTTAAAAAAAAAAGTATGGTATACATTTTAAAGTGAAATTAAGTTGTGGCAGAGTTTACTTACAAAAAGAAAAAAGAAAAAAGAAAAAAGTTTGTGGCAGAGCCAACGCGACAGGGGACAGAATTGAGGAGATTTGGAAGTCCCAAGGAAATCTGGAGGTGGGACCAAGTATTCCTTTTCTGTGCTTAGACTTTTGCTAACCAAAGTTCATACTTTCAGACACTGCAGATCAAATCTGGGATATTTCTCTCGAGTTGTCTTTCCAAGATTGATTTTCGCTCTCGTAGTCAGATCACCCCCGTATCGCCGATTTAAGGCGATTGGTGTGGACCAGAGGTGAGCTAATCTCACAGCGATTATTTGATGGTTGTCATCACAATATCACCCTCCACGTACAGCCCTGAGATTCCACTTGAAGGATATATACCCAAAAAGGACCGCGTATTTGAATACATGACAGCCACAAATTACGTATTGGATACGGGCGGGTTTCATGCGTTGAAAATAAAGTATGATAAAAATTCTGACAAGTAGATGTGGTAGTCCTCAACGTTCTTCGGAGTGGGAGTTGAGCCTCTCGCATTCTTTCACCAGTAAACACCGTTCTTGTGTATCTTTTAAAACAGTGACATTCGCATAAAAAAATACGTCAGATATTCTTTCTCATTCCATGTTTATAAACCTTTTCATCATTTCTCCGTCTTTAAAAGTCAAAATATATATATAAATTTTATTCGCATCTTTCTCACATCTCTTTTCTTGCACTAACTTTATTTCAGAATTTGGCAGTTTGTGACATTTTCTTTTTTATTGTGTTTTTTTTTTTTTTTTTTTTTTTTAAGTAATCATTCGGTATCACCTTTCGATACAACTTTTCACCACCTTATTTATGTGGTAAGGTGGTTCTCTACTACTTTCTGAGTTTTAAAAATAAAATAAGATGGAGAACCACCTTGCCACATAAACAAAGTGGTAAAAAATTATATCAAAAGATAATAATGAATCATTACTCTTTTTTTATTTTTTAAATAATAATTGATCCAATAATTAATTCACAGTGACATGTTTGTAAAAGTGTGATTTTCAATATTTTTCTAAGATAAATAGATTGTTTATTCATTACTTTTTCCTTAAAATGTGTGTTCTTTGATCAAATGAGATTTTCCATAATTAAGCCAAAAATCCTCCATAATAAAAATTAAAACTTGTAAGATAATATTCATCAAGTAACTCCATAACTCGACCATAAATCCTCCATAACATAAATCAAATCTTACAATTGTCAATAGTAAAAATCATAGCCTAAAAATCCTAGATGATACTGTTGGGATTTATTCCATATTGGTTGTGGAAAGGGCTGAGTGGTCAGTTTATAAATGTAAAGGAAAGCATCACCTCATGAGTTAATTTTTGGTTGAGAGAGGGCCAAGACCACTCAACACTATTATAAAAGCTCAAGTTACAACCCAATCCGTAAAAGAGGTCGATGTTAGCAGATCCATGCTCAATGTGTGAGAGGAGAAAATGTTGGAATTTATCTCACATCGGTTGTGGAAGGGGCTGTGTGGTCAATTTATAAGTGTGAAGAAAAGTTTCATCTCATGAGCTAACTTTTAGATTTAAGAGAGGTCCAAGAACACTCAACAGATACAAATTAAAGTTTGTAGAGTAATATTCGCCCACTAGAAAATCCAACAAGGTCAGAAATCAAAGCCATGTTCTCTAAATAAATGCGTAAAAAACATGTCATAAAAAGATTTCGGTGTGAAATTGATGATGTCATATATATATATATATATGAAATGTTTGTCCAAAAACCTATGAAGACAATTTCCAATGCAAGTTGCAAATTGATGATGTATTGATGTTGAAGTGAAATCATCGGTAACGTTCTTTTTCACCTTACATCGCCCGTGGTCATAGACAATGTTTTTGTTTTTGCTTTATATTTGAAGTATTATTGTTTGACTATTTACCCGACATAACCATATAAAATCCCACATGTGTACAACTTACCCAACATAGCCGTATTTTTTAAGGGGAATGAGGGTGAGGGAGGAAAAGAGAGTGATTTGATTGTGTGAGAAGAGGTTTATTTATTATTGTGTAAAATGTTGATGTGACAGCTCTCTATTAGAGGGTGTAAATGACTGAGTTTACACCCAATTTTTATTGAAAATAAAGTATGATAAAAAAAACGTGTGTCCTGTAAAAACTCACCGGTTGTCATACTTAATTATTATGAAATGTGATAACATATATTATTTTTAATTAAATTTTCACCCAAAGTAAAACATTTGAAAAAACTTCACTTATCACCTACGATCTTTTATCACTTTTACAATCATACTCTTAAACTTTAAAAAATGTCAATTTAATGTATCAATCTTTTAGTTTTTTTCAATTTCAACAATCCGTTAAGAGTTTCCGTTAAATTTGGTCAAAATTTTCAAAATACCCTTGTATTTTTTTTTTTTTTAAAAAAAAAAAGAAAGAAAAAATTACATTTTTTTTTTTTTTTTTCCAAAGATGCAGGTATTGATATTTTTGCAAATTCTGTTAAATCCTAACCAACACCTAAATTTTTGTAATTTTTTTTTCCTTAAAAATTGGGTATTTGATGAATTCTAACATCCCTTCGTTAGGATTTAACGGGAAATTTTAACAAAGGTTGAAATTGGAAAAAAAAAAATTGAAAGATTGATACACTAAATTGACACTTTTTAAAATTTAAATATATGATTGCAAAAATAATATAGTAAGCGAAATTTTTTTAAAATATTAACTAGATTCCTTATATGAAGATAAAAAAGAAAAAGAAAAAATGTAAAATAGTAGCTTCAAAGATAGGGACCATAGGGTACCATTTTTATATTTATTTTTATTTTCCTTTCTAAATGTCGAAAGAAGTTGGTCTAATGTTCTAAAATAAACTATCATTTTGTTCTTATTGTAAGATACATTGGAGTCATGTGATAGATGACTACGTATAAAGATATCACCAAATACATACACATGTCAAAATACAAGGAGATTAATGCATTCAAACACCCTTTTTTATCTAATTTTGTTTGTATCTCGAAATCTTGTAATCAATAACACCTGCATACGAAATTGCTGCCTAGAATTCGATAAAAGTATTAAGAATTGGTTGACTTTGTAATCATGAAAAGCAAAGCTAAACAAACAGAGCTTATTATAAGGAGACATAAATAAAAAAAAATAAGAACCAATTTTCACTTTAGTCAAACAGAATCTCAATTTCGGGCACCAACGAAGCCACAGTTTAATAAAGCGCCGTTCGCCTTTTCATGATTACCAAGAGGCCATTGAAATTACGTGGGGCCGTAACTTACCGCCGGGTTCAACGGCTTAAGATTTATTTGAAAAAAAAAAATGCTTGAATTTTTTTACAAACTTAGGTAATAGTTTATAACGGGTAAAATGATTAATAATGTATAATTGACAAGTTAGACACTAATTAATTAAATTTTAAAACAAAAATACTAAGAGCACTTATAGCAGATATACCTTATAGGTGCATGGTTGCATTTCTTAAATATAGGAAAAATATATTAAAAAAAAAAAATACAAAAAATCACTTGCAGCAGATTTTATATAGGTTTCATGAGTATTGAGAATGTTACTGTGCTTCCCAATGCATTGAGAAGTATAGTAGCATTCCCGATGATTATTATAATCATAAACTTAATTCTCTCTTCTCTCACCTCTCATCTCTCTTGTGCTTATAATAATAAAATGAAAGAAAAAAATAAATAAATAAAGTAAAAGTAAAAAAATAATATTTTATTGGTTTAGGAAAAAATTAAGAAAAACTATTGTGAAATATTTTTAGATAGGGAAGTAAAAAGTAAATTTAGGGAAAATGGTCGGATGTCTGCTATTAATACTCTAGTGTAACTCAAAACATCAAAACAATTTAAACCTTTATGCCATATCAAAGCATTTTTTCCAAACAGAAAATAAAAAATACACTCCAAAACACGTTAACAAACATGCTTATTGTACTTCTAACACCACTCATTATTTCAGGCATAAATTTTTTCTAAACTGAGTTGGAGGAATTTCCTAAAACCCAATATGAAAACTGTTATATCTCATTTTTATGCTCCTCGCATGCTAATTAAAAAAGCATGCGCTTCTTATATACTAAAAAGATACATTATAATTTTATAGACTGAGTTCGACAATTTCTAGAACCTAGTTTCGAAGAAATTGATGTCACATTATTTGTTTTAACAGAAAAATGGGTATGGCTAATGTTGCATGTTACAACACTAAATCATAGACAAAAGTACATATATCCCATTCAAACTATTATTATATTGTTAATGTCCATCACAAATTACTGATTAAGTCAATGCCCATCCAAACTACTAAAATTTGTCAATGTACCTGCTAAGGCTAGTAAAAAGACAACAATGACATTTTTTTTTTTTTAATTAGATAAAAATATCCTTAAAAATCCCCAAAAAGAAAAGAAAAGAAAAACTAAAAATAAAATATTAAAAGAAAAATCCACCCCCTTGGCCAAATGGGATTGACCATCCTCTCAATTCTTTATTTTTTATTTTTTAAAAGGGGGTGGCCGAGCCACCCACATTAAGTCATAATCCACTCGGTTTGAGAGGGACATTACCAATAAAGTGGTAATTTGATCGAAAGAGAGACATATCATATTATTTATTTTAACGAGAAATGGGTATATATAGCTGATATGTTACATGTTCACAACACTAAAATCATATATTAGGAGTACAAGTGTATGGCCGACCAATTGAACTAGTTGTATGGATCAGATCCGATCATGCGTTGAAGGTTCAAATGCAAGAGCTGAATCATCTTTTTCAACAACTTTAAAGGTTAAAAAAAAAAAAAAAAAGAGAACAATGACCGTGTGAATGATCCCTCTTTTTTCTTGTAAGATATGGCATCTCCTTTTTCAAAATGGAGGGTGATTTGGGGCATCTTTTGCATGCTGTTTGTTGTACGAGCAAAATCCACAGGAGCTTTGGATCCCTCTTTACCAGACAGGTAATCAGAACATCTTTCCAAAAATTTCAAACACTATCACTTCAGGACTAGAGGATATTTGGAGGGGTACATCAGAGGATTAAGGATATGCTATAATATTATGGGAATAATAGTATTGGTTAAGACTATGAAAGAAAAAGGGTCGGTTTGATGGCCTTGAAAGATGAGTATCACTTACCGTTGATATATTCTTTTTAGAGTCATCATTAGATGGGTCGTGAATCCAACATTTGCCCTACTCCCATTGGTTGAAATAATCATTTAGGCATTGCACTGTCCATTTAGCCACACATGAAGTTCATGGCATCTTGTGCATGCATATGCTAAGCAAATGTAGCCCAAACTTTCCTTGGTGGATCCCAAAACAAGCCAAGATTTTGGATATTGATCACGTCATCCTATAAGGCAATGCCAGACTTCACGTCCCATGCCACGTCAATCAGTATAAAATAAATATGATATAATAAATGTGAAGGCAACTCTTACATTATTGTTGAAGCCATTCTTAATGACCCACATTACTTATTTACTTTTTTATTTTTATATGAGCTAATGACCCCCAATTGACCAAGTAAATGATTCGTCCCATTGATGAGGATATCAATCAAAATGACATGTGACTAACATATATTTAAAAATACATATGAAAATTACATGTTTATTTTAAAAATGTATGTAAAAATTACATATACTTTGAACTCATCAATTTAATAAGCTAAGCTGAAAGAATTTTTCCTAAAGAAGTATGAATGAAAATTATGAATTGCGTATTTTTGTTAATGTGTTTTGTATGGAGCTTTTGTTTTTAGTTTGAAAAAGTGTTACGATATGACATAAACGTAAAAGTAGTTTAAGTAATGCTAAAGTAAAAGTAGTTTGAGTAATGCTAAAACAAATAGTGTTTTTGTTTTTTTTTTGCTTTGTCCGTAAATCTTTGTTAAAAAAAAAAAAAAATTCAAATGTTATTGGGTATTGTCACATCAGCCCAGTGGAATTAGGGCGTAATATATATAGCATTTCCATTTCTCTAATAATTTAAAGTGTTGTATTTTAGGTTATTTTTAAAATTTTTGTTTTTTTGTTCTAAGAAAGGGAACTTTTAACAAACATGCTCTTTCCTTATGTTAATCTTGAGCTTTTGTAACTTTTTTTTTTTTTTTTCCTTGTATAATGAATACCATTTGCATGCTAAGAGCATTTATTTATTTTGGCTACTCCTGTAACCAGTATATATATATATATATATATATAAAAGCTTTTCATCCGGCAACTTTAGTTAAAGATTTGACTAGCTCATATAGTGCTAAGAAAATCTGCTGATCGTCTCGATAATGCATAAGTTAAATTAATAAAAAAAAAATAATCTAATTTTTGCTTTATCTTTGGAAATAGTGAAAATAGATAAATAAAAATATTTTAATAGGATAGTGAAAGCCGATGAAAAATGTTTATTTTTATTATCTTACATATCTCTGTATAAGAAATGTGTAAATTTATATTTGAATATGTGAAATCCATAAGTGAATCTCACTGTTTCAATGATAATTTTTCTTTACAAAAAAGAAAAAATATACAAGAAATGCGTAATACAATAGTAAAATGACACTAATCACATCTAAAAAATGAATAGCTAAAATATTGAATATGATATAAGTAGTTTAAAAAAAAAAGAAGAGTAAATAAAATAGAAAAATGTGTTGTGTGGGTGCTCTGAGGTAGCATTTGGTAACCCTACTGTAGGTCTGATTTTTTGAGAAAGTGGTATCTCGCCAGAAGATAATTTTTGTGCTTACCCAGTCACGTTCCACAATAAAGTCGCCATGGTTAAAACCTGTGTATGAAAGTGAGTAACCTTAACCCAATTGTCCATATTTTTTTTTTTTTTCGTTGGGGCCCAAATTCTGCAGGCAAAAAAAGTCTAAATAGGCTGGGTAATAATTTTGGGCTAGTTGTAGGTGGATTTCAGCAGTTAGACAGGCCCAAGCTTCTCCACTCTGAATTCTGCACCATCGGAATCATATATAGACAGAAAGAGCGATAGAGGGATGACTTTGGCTGTGAAGGAAGTGACCATGGAGTGTGCCGGAAAAGGGAGGGGAGCTCGGTGTTTAGGCCCACCCAGAAGGCGCTGTGACCGGTGCGGAGCCGTTGCCTATTGTTCCGCCTCTCACCAGGTTCCCAATATACACAAGCGCTTTTTACTTTAGATTTTGTGTGTTTTTTAATCACTTCCTTGTCTGAACTTGGTTGTTCTACAAAACACCCAATTGGATTTCATGTTGTACTTTTTTGTTGTCAGTGGTAATTGTTTTAGCGTGTAGGAACAATTGGGTCTGTCTCAGTTTGAGCAGAATTGGTTTCTGCTTGAAAAGGAAAATTGGCTCCTAATTTGCGTTAGACTTAGCTCGTGCCCACAAAAAGAATACTATTGCAAGTTACGCTCATTAGTCTGAAACGGTTTATTCGCGCATGCCCACATGAGAAGAGTAAACTCTTCAGCTGAAAAGAAACTAGAATTGATGTTTTTGGTGCAACCTAGTATTTCTCATGCTTTTACCCTCCTGGGTAATGCTCGTACGAGGTTTTGAATGTGAGATAGCTGGTTACATGCTTTTTCCTGGACACTGAGTGCTTATTACCTAATTCAAATTCTTGCCTATATTGGCTTATGTGGGATGAAAAATTGCTATGACTTCAATATCTACGTTGAAGATGCAATCGGTCATGTTCAAAGCCTAAAAGGAAATGAACTATATTACACAATCCGTAACTTCCCACTGCCTACTAGTCTACATTGATTTATTGGGGGTGAAAAGTTACTTCAGTATCAATATGACTACTAAGGTGATTTAATTACTGGACTGAAACTTTTTCAGATAGAGATTACTTATTTGGTTTAATAGAATTATGCATGTGTCTTCAACGACTGCCCTGGACTGCCCACAATCTGCTGTTAACACTTCCCATCATACCTATGGGACCTGTTGTTGTTTTATTCCACCACTTTTCAATGTTTATTTACTTATGTTGATTTTGTAGTTTATCTTACAAGACTTTCATATGGTTGCTTCCCAAAAGAAAAAGAAAAAAGGTAAAAAAAAATTATATGGGTATCATGATTTTTTCTTAATTCTTAAAATTTTATGCTATTGTCTTTTTTCTTTTCTTTGGCTGAAAGATTCAACTTCTGCCTTTAGATTTTGCACTGGAATGATCATAAAGAAGAGTGCAAAAGATTAGAACAACAAATGAAATGCGTAGATGTCTTGAATGACTTTCCTTTCACATTTTCTCAAGAAGCTACACTTCAGGTAATTATTTCACGTTGTATTCGTGATAATTTTGTGACTTTATTTATGTACTTCTTTTGATCAAATCTGTTAGGTCCTTGAAAAGGAGAGTCGATGTTTATTCTTGAGCAAAAGGGGCGTCCATAAAGAGGGAATGTGGTTGTATGAATGCTGTTGTGGGGAGTCAGTTACTTCCTCTGATCGTTCCAGGTTATCTATTTTTTTAATCTTTTATATCTGCATCGTACATATAGAATTATCAACATTATTTGGTCATGCTTTTTTTCTTAATTCTGGCCAACTTTTTTTTTTTTAATTAGCAGGTCAAATGATGTTTGGCATCTTCCGAGAATCTTGTGCCCATGTAATGGTATCAGCTTTTGCTTCTGGCTCTTTGTTTTGGAGTAGAAGTTGATGTTTTTTAATTCACATATGAACATGCAGAGCCTGAATATCCAATATCAAAGCAGTTAAGTAGTTGGAAAGACTACTATGAGTGGAGGTGCATTCCACTTCATTCCCTTGCTGCTTTGCTTCTTCATTGGGTATGATATTTTGTGTTACAGTCGGTTGAGTTGGAATTTATATCACTCATGTTCAACTATGGCCTTTTTACTTTTGAAAGACCAGTCTACACTATTTCTTATGTGGCAAAGATGTAAATATTCTTGAGGGATCAACACCTAAGTGTTTTTGCTACATGTGAAGAAAAATGTTCTTTTTGGAATCATTAATTTGTTGGGTTGCTTATGGTTGCTAGGATCCTTCTTGGAATATAATATTATAATGTTAAAATCTGTGATTTGGATTACAATTTGCTCTCTGCTATATTTCAATCCTCAGAATTGTGGTATATGTTTTGGCTGCTAATTATGCCAAAAAGTTGATTTCACATCCAAACCAAAAGATTTATGAATCCAAGCACAATCTTAACTAATTGCTATTTCTTGGATATTGAAATTTTCATCAGAATCATATACATAAGTTTTTTTTTTTTTTTTTTCTTCCTCCAGCCACTTACGATATATCATGCCACTCAAGCTATTCTGGGAAGCTCGACTCCTGAAATAAGGGACAAACTTTATATACACTATCTTGGTATGTTGCCTTCAATTGTCAACTCTGCAAGCGGTAAATTTCTTACGATTCTTCTAATATTATGGTTTTATGCTTATGGACGCTAGACTGGTTTATAGGATATGAACTTTGGGCCCATCCTCCCAATAACTGCTATAAGTCTTACTGTAACAAGTACGGCACTTACTTGAGCTGGGGTGAAAAGTGTTCTAATATAATGGTTTTATGCTTATGGACGTGAAACTGGGTTTATAGGAGATAAGATTTGTGCCCAACCTCCCTACAGCTGCTATAACGCTTACTGTAACAAGTACAGAACTTTCTTGAGTTGGGGCAAAAAATGTTTGTACGAATGTTTTATTGAAGTATGATGTTAATCCTGTGCTAAGCTTAAGATTTCTACAAAATGCTGATGGCATCCGTTGGAACAGTCTTATGTGCCTTTTTGGTAATGACGAGGTGATTGACCATCTATAATATCATCATTGTTTCACTGAAACTTTTGTTATTTACAGGGCCTGAGAAAGAGCTTTTGCAGCTCGCTGTCTTTGCTGAGTTGCATGCACTTTTTCCTGGCGTGCATGTACATATAGAGCTTGTTGGACCTGAAATTCCACAAAATAGGTCAGTTATGCACTTCGTAATGGATGTATTATGAGGATTCATTTAGTTGAGTAGTTTTTATTAGAACTTCAGCCCATGAAGATAAATTTAGTTAGCATTTGAAGTGTTCCTTCTCTGTTAACCATTTTGATACTTAAAACCATTATTGAAAAATACTGTGATACTTAAAAACATTATTGCTAACCATCATTTTTTTCTTTTTCCTGCACTGGGATAAAAATAGGGATGGTGAGAGGATTAATCTTTGCAATTATGCTCATTGCCTTGAGACAGATTGCATTTGCAAATCTTTAAGTGAGAATTTGAGCTGGGATGTACAGACTCGTAGAACGTCAAAAGTGACATTGCAGCTTCGAAGAGGTTTTTATCATGACCGTTATAAGGATATAGCAAAGGTCTCTTTCTTGATCTATCTCTCGATAGACAGACACATACACACATACACTCAAAAACTCATGTTAGATTATGTCTTTTGTACTCAAGTTGTCTGTCTAAACTCTATCATTTAGGCTTTTTTTGTCTGCTTGATTCTCCTTTTGGCAGTAATTCCTGACTTCTTTAAACAGGATTTCTCTCCTCATTTGGTGATTGCTCCAAATGCTGGCATTGCTGCTTATTCAAGTTGGTTGCCAACAATTGTATGCCTTTGATACTCTGAACATCTCAGTCTCACTGTTTGTATATATTTGGCTGTGTTAGCTAACCTACCTAGAAGCTGTTACCTTTGTCAGTGAACAAAGAACTGAATTAGCCTTATATATTTTTTTTTTTCTCTCAATCCTTCTGGTTGCTCGGATGAGCACTTCAGGAGCTAATAAAGGAGATAAATGTCCCAGCAGTCTTCTCCGATTACTGTGAAGAAGCTTGTCATCTTGGAGCTTGTTGCATAAGCACTGTAACTGGGCATCCTCCCACATTTCCTGTATGTCCATGTTGCTCCATTGTTTCTCTCTGTTCTCTCTCTCTCTCTCTAAGCTACTGTATCATTGCATTCAAAAGCATTGAATTTTGCTGCTTAATTTGATTTGATTCCAAATGATGCTTCTGCCTTGTAGATTCAATTAAACCCATTCAGGCAGCCAATGGTGGTTGAAAACAGTGCTCTATTTCTTCCTTGCTATAGTAATTGCTTCCTTTTCGGGATTTGAAATGGTCTTAAACGTCAGTTTGAGGACTGGTCATTTGACTTCTTCAGATGGATTTCCGGAACTCTTGAATCAAACCATCACTCCATTGGGTTATCAATGCATATAAAGACATGTTCACTGATGTTGCAGTCTGGAGGTTTTATGAAGGGCTGTTGCAAGTGATCACCATGTGCCTGCCTTACTCTGGTGATCAAGATCAAGATCAAGAGTCTTGATGCAACCTTATCTATCCAATCCAAAAAAGAAAAAAGAAAAGAAAAGAAGACAGATATCAAAGGAAGTTTCTCAACATTGGGCATGATTGATATGCGACCAATGGTTCTTTGGCTCTTACCTGTTGCAGCGACTTTTGGACAAATCAAAGCTGTTAAATCTGTTTCTCCTTTTCTCCCTTTTATGCTACACAAAGGGCCTTTTTCCCACCATACTTGACCTTTCAAACTTAAACCTGTTTTATGTAATACTTTTTTGGATGAGTACCTTTCTTATGTAATACTAATTTAAGCTGTCCAAATTCTAAAAGAACAATTGAATTTGGTTGAAGGTGACGACGTTTGGGATTTTTCTTTGTATTTTTAGCTTACTTCCAAAGCGCAAACCGGTAGTATAAACTATTGCCACAACTTGGTAGGAAATTATTCAGGTTTTTTTGTTATTTTTATCATCTCGATATCAAGCAATGATCAAGTGCGTATGAAAATTCGTAAATTATGTGTCCGTTTTGGTTTAGGAGTTTTGAAAGACTTTAAGAAATTAGTGATTTTAAAACGCATTTAATAAAAATATAATTTTCAAAAATGCCTTTCAAGTGTTTGGTAAAATTGGTAATTCAACACTATACATTTTAAAAATATGTATTAAATTGTCTGTAATTTAAAAACGTAAAGAAATTGAAAGCTAATTTTTTTCACATGCACTTTTCAATGGGATGTTTTTTTTAATTTTTTTTAAAAAAAAATAATGCCTACAAAATTGCCGAAGATAAAAAGAAGAAGAAGAGTAATACTAAAAACTATATTTTTATTTGCAACTATTTCATATTATTGAACTATGAGTACTAACGAATATTTAGATCAATCACAGTTAAAATATAAACATTTAAGTGTTGGTTGAGATTAAAACACCGATATTGTGGGATAAAGATGTAATTTACAACATTTCAAAAAAAAAAAAAAAAAAAATAGAAATCGTAATTGCCGTTGACGTGGACCAAAAGAATGAAACTTCCTAGTTCCTCCTCCTTCTAAACTCACAACGACAAACGACATCGACGACAGCAATAACAACGAGAAAAACAAAGGGAAGTAGTCCAGCACGGAAAGAGTAGAAGATCAAAATCCCAGTCCTTCCCTTTCCCAATTCGCAAGTCCTAGGGTTTTCTATTATCCATGTCCCTCCTCCCCCACCGATCCTCCGTATGGCTGCCGCTGATACTGTGCGTTTTGGGGATAGGGTTCGGGTCGGATTTCGGGCACGCTCTGAAGGTGCCGTTTCGGGTCAAGGATGTGCTTCCCGTGCTCCCACGTGAGATATCGTGGCCGGTGCTGAACAACTTCCACAGCGCCGTGGACTTGTTGCCGGCTTTCGTGGGATCGGTGAGTCCATACAACGGCACGGCTGAGTGGAAGGGAGCGTGCTTTTACGGCAACGAGGCTCGCCTAGAGTTCACCGAAGGCGACCGGGACGAGCCGGAGGGCTTGGGAGGCGGCGTTCTCTATCTCAAGGTCAGGGTTTTTGACGATCGTGATTGTTACCGTGGTTTTTTGCGCTGTTTTATGTGTTGTATTGTATAATTTGGTTGAATAGGGATTGTGAGTTGTAGTTCGCTGCAATTACGAAACTTGAATTGGATACCGATTCAAGATTGCTTTTTAAGAAAGTTAAATACTCGTGGCCAGTTATAAGGCATTTGTTTTCTTTTTTTGGAAAGTTATTAAATTTGTTATTTCCTGAGAGCATTTGTTTCCTTAAAATAATTATAGAAGCAGCGTAAATAAATCAATTAGTTGAAATGTTTAGATTCTCATGTTATTTTGGGCTGTAAAATAAGGACATTTTTTTTTTTTAAATTTGATGCCTTCTGATTGTTAATCTTATCTTATCGGAGTTAGTTTCGGATTTAGGTAGCGTCTTGTATTAATCTTTTCAACTTCCATGTTCTGATTTTAGGCCTCAAAAAAAAAAAAAAAAAAATTAGCTGTGACATGCAGTAGAGAGAGATAAGGTGTGTAGCTGAAACGGATTGCTCATTGGCCTATTGTAAAACCATCTAGTTTGATGTATCACCTATGTTGGGGAGTGACCAAAAATATAATTTCACACTTAAATAGATTGCGTCACATGTGGCATAAGTTAGAACTATAACTGGTGGTGCTATCAAGTTGAATCAGCTAGTACTAAAAGGTTTTAAAGGACCCATGTTTATTTCATTGAAGCTGTGTTGATTTTCCTTGGGAAATGCACATCAGAAGTACAGGGAAGTGTTTAGTAGATTGGTTAATCAACCAACCTCTCAAATTTTTTATTTTTATCTTGACAGTATGCTAAGGTTCCCTGGATTGACTTTCTGCTCCTTTACAGACATCTGCAGCGCACAGCTGGAGCTGCATGGATCTGTATGTCTTTGCAACGCCCTACAGGATTACATGGGATTACTACTTCTCTGCTAGAGAACATACATTGAAATTTGATTCATGGGAAGAGCATGCAGAGTTAGAATATGTATGCTTGTTTTCTCTGTTGTTTGTTTAGATCTTGTGCTTTTGAGCATCATTGCATAAAGGTGATCTTTTTGACTCTACTGAGCAGGTTAAGCAGCATGGGATTTCTGTATTTCTTATGCCATCAGGAATGCTTGGGACCCTGCTTTCTTTAGTGGATGTCTTGCCTTTGTTTTCAAACACTGTATGGGGTCAGAATGCTAACCTAGCTTTTTTGAAGAATCACATGGGTGCCTCATTTGAAAAACGTCCTCAGCCTTGGGTTGCAACTATAAATCCTGATGATGTTCATTCTGGTGATTTCTTAGCCGTATCAAAGATCCGTGGTCGGTGGGGTGGATTTGAGACATTAGAAAAATGGGTAACTGGTGCTTTTGCTGGTCATACAGCTGTTTGTTTGAAGGATGAAATGGGTAATCTTTGGGTTGGTGAATCCGGGCATGAGAATGAAGAGGTATGACATAAATGACATAAAGCATACATTACCACTTAATATATGTAAAATTTGTAAAATGTGTGTTTTGAGTTCATTCATATATTTTAGCATGTGGACACTTGCTTGTAGATGATGTTTGCTTCAGGAGTACTGTGTTAGGTGGATATCATTCTGATTTTTATCCATTCCTTCAATTGTATTTTTGAATTATTTTAATGGATTTTGGATTCAACATTATTTTGGCGTATTCTCCTCTTCTTTTTCAGTCACCCACAGATTGATTTGTCTTTACACCATACTTCTGCTGACGTTGCAGGGTGAAGAAATTATTGTGGTAATTCCATGGGATGAATGGTGGGAGTTGGCACTAAAGGATAGTTCTAATCCACAGATAGCCTTGCTTCCCTTGCATCCGGAGTTGCGTGCAAAGTTCAACTCCACTGCAGCATGGGAATATGCTCGGAGCATGGCAGGCAAGCCGTATGGCTATCACAACATGATATTTAGTTGGATTGACACTGTGACTGACAACTATCCTCCACCTCTTGATGCTCACTTGGTATGCATCTTCACTAATTATAATATAAATATGCTTTATTGAACTTGTGTTTCCATGGGAGGGTATTGTGTGCTATGAAAATATGTTGCACATCCTTGCTAAACAAATGGTTCATATATAGAGTTATTAACGTTTTAAGGCTATTGTGACACGTTGTTTCTCTCTGCTTTGGCATTGTGGTTAATTTATTGCTCAGGTGGTGTTTGTTTAGGTATTTCTGAATGACTGCAATAGTTGAGTTTATGCGTGCATGTCCATATCCTCATATTTGTTAGAGGGGAATATATTGATTCATACAGTACCTTATTGTTATAATCTTTTGTCAACAATTTGATATATGAAAAAGGTGTGTTGCATGATTATCTTACCCATATATTATTGTCAATGTTCCTCTCACGTTCATAGTAGGTATCACTTCTCCATTTCCCCGCTACACTTTTCATAGTATGCACCTCTTGTACAGTTAAGCATGTAATCCATAGGATTGTGCATGGAGAATTTTGCAGTAGTTTTACACTAACTGGTTCTGTTTGCAGGTCATTTCTGTCATGTCTATGTGGACTAGAATGCAGCCAGCATATGCTGCAAATATGTGGAATGAAGCTCTAAACAAGCGACTAGGGACTGAGGTAGTTGCGCTCATTTATGTCACTCATTTTACTGTTTATGGGTATTTATTCAACATTAGTCTCAATTCTAAACCATATTGTTTTGCTCCAATTTCAAATAAAAATTAGTCAACCTGGGTGTATGATGCATCATCCAGAAACCTACAAATGCAGTATTAAGAGAAAAACTGCTTATAAGCCAATCAGTATCTTGCTTTGAAATGTTGATAGACTATTTAACATATCTATCATGAGTTCTATCTCCTTATTATGGGGGGATCATTTGTAATTGGCATCCATTGCTGATTTGCTGTATTTGAAGATCATATTTATGTTCTGTGGAATATAGTGTTTTGACACTGCACCAAAGAAGTCATCTGCAACAAGGCAATATGAAGGGATATTTGATATTGATCAAAGATGGATAATGAGCAGTGCCAGTGCGTGAGCTTTTTTTTTTTTTTTTTTTTTCTCTTTTAATAATTTATGCCAGTCCATGGATCTCGTTAGGAATTAGTGTGCCTAATCTTTTTTTTTTCCTGAACGTTGACTAGCTTCCTTATAGTTGAAAAATACACAGATGGAATTTCATATTGAAAAATTATCCACTTATAAAAAGGGTTATTTGGTTTTTTAAAGCTGTTGCTCAAGAGGTTTTGAGTTCTTGTGCTCTTGGTTTTGTATATATGATTTGCTTCGAGTGCCACAGCAAGTTGATGGTATGAGCATTTTTCTGAGACTAGATGATTATACACACAGGATGGAAATTTTAAGCAGCACCGATCTGTTTAATTGTCAAAATGGTTTGCCAGAAGTATTCTCTTAACTCTGTGCTAGTCTTAGTTTAAAATTCTCAAGTAACTTTTCATTGTCAAATTTTGCCTTTATTAGCTTCTTGCTCCATTGTTTTCTTTCAGGATTTGGACTTGTATGACATGCTAGCTGAAACTGAAAAGCGTGGCATAGCATTTGATCAATTGCTTACCATTCCAGAACAAGATGAATGGGTGTATAGCGATGGGAAATCGACAACCTGTGTCGCATTTATCCTTGCAATGTATAAAGAGGCTGGAATTTTGGGACCTATTTCTAGTTCTATTCAAGTAACGGAGTTTACTGTGAGTCATATTTCTGAATCTCTCTCTCTCTCTCTCTATTCTGTAATGTTTTGTTTTTGGAGTTGTATTCCACCATTGAATGTTTTCTCATCATGGTCACTGTATATGACATGGGCTTTATCAATTAATTGCAGATTCGCGACGCATATATGCTTAAGATTTTTGATGATAATCAAACACGGCTACCAAGTTGGTGCAACAATGAGGATGGACGGCTCCCATTCTGCCAGATTCTTGGTGAGTATTGGATGGAACTGCCTCAGTATAACACGGTAGAGCCATATGCCAGCATGAATGAGAATTGCCCCTCCTTACCTCCTAATTATGATAGGCCCGTTCAATGTTAAATTTGAAATTCACTGTGCATGCTTGTGTTGTTGTTCCTCAAGCATGCGTTTATGCTGCTTTTTATATCCTTAGAACATGTGGGGTGAATACTTTAGAGATTAAATAAATGTACATATCTGTTATTAGAGTTTGGTAAAAATATTGAATCAGTAATCTTGATGTAGCAACTCCTGGAAGGGAAATTTGTTTCAATTCTCTTTCTTTCCATATAAACGTTCCATATATGCAACTGCCCCAGAGCTACGGTTAAGATATAGTATTTTTACTATTGATACTCAAGGTAAAAACTTGAGCGCCGGTGAGAATTTTTTTTTTTTTTTTTGGATGAATTTGTTTTAGTGGTTCCTTCAATTAATTCAAGCGACGGGCCCAAACTCGTAACAGTCAGTGTCAAACGGAAGCTAGATGTATGATTGGGTTAATAATTTTTTATACGACTTGCGACCTTAATACGAATCTAACAAGGAATTAGCTTATCAAGATTGAGGGGTTTAACTCGTTTAATCAAATAGATTGGGTTATGATTGACTTATATAATTTTATTATCATGTCTTAACACAATTCGAATTTGACACGTGACATTTAGTGTCGGCAATTTTTGACACAAACCCAATATGAAGCTAATATGAAATTAGTAGGTTAGGGTTGAAGGATCTAACTCGTTTAATTAAATGGGTCGGGTAAAATTTATCTATATATTCTTATATCCATGTCTTGATATAACTTGAACTTGACCTGAACACGAGTGGTACCCCTTATTTATGACAGTTTAATTAAGCAACATTAGATTATGGTGACCGCCCAAAACAAAAGATAATTTGTTCTAGAGAGAAATGATACAGAGGGGACACTTTACCGTCCTCTCTCTCCCTCTTTTCATTAAAAAATAAATTTCAATCAAAAAGTACACTCCTTTATCATTTTTTTTTTCTTTTTGATTAAAATTTATTTTTTTAATGAAAAGATGAGAAGAAGGGACGGTCAAGTGTGCCCTCTATATCATTTCTCCGTTCTAGATGATCAGTCATTGCCGATTCACAAACCTTCTTCCAACACAATTCCATAGAAAACCCTCAATTGCAAAACGAAATTAAATTCAATGCATTAATGCATAGAAAAATCTGGTTTCATAATTTTATAAGAGATCATGCGAATTGTCTACGATGATGATATGATTTCTTGGGTTATATTCTGCCGATTCTGGTCTTTTTTTCCTTCTCACTAACCCAAAACAAAAAACAAAAAAAAACACAAAAGCCTATATAGATCTACTGAGAAGACTAGAGTAAATGAATCTGGCTCTAAATCAATTTCGTATACAACAACAATAAGTTTTATTTTTAATACAAATAAAAAGAAGAAATGAAAGAATTAGGATGAACACTGTATACGCCTATATATAAAGCAAAAAAAAAAAAAAAAAATCCGAGGATGATAGTTTTCCACGCTGCATGACAAGGGAGGCATCAGCTAGGGCTTTTGGGTGGTCTTCCGGCACTTGTCTTTGATCCAATGGAGACCCACAGAGGCGCCTCCCTTAACCTTCTTCATGCCGGTTGATGCGGCCGCTTTAGTTTTCCCGAACCCTTCTTCAACCTTTCTAGAATATTTGCCTCTCGCAGCACCACCGCCCTGGCTCTTCTTGGTCTCAGGAGCCGGGTCAGGGTTGTAGTCCCATTGATCAGCCCACGAGGTTCCGTTCGAGGCGTTTGAGTCCATGACAATTGACAAACAGAAAGATTTTTTTCCTTACAAAAGAGAAAGAAGGACCAACTTGTTTGAAGCTTCTTTTCGGAAAATGGGGTCTATTTATGGATGCAGTCTTTTTGTCGTTTGAAGCAAAATCCGTGTGCGGTGTGCTCAAACAAAATCCGCGTCAAACAATCAGAAGGGACCTTCTTCTGGAAACAAATAAAACAATAGTCAGAAAGAACCTTCTCGATCGGATCATATGTTTCTCGAAGACAATGCTCTATGTTTCAAAGCAACCGTTAATATAGAAAGGAGCAGTTGGCAAACGAGGCAACGACAAAGGTACAGAACGTAAGACATGATGTAAGCGGGTAGGAATAGGCTAGGATACATATATGCTATCATATCTCTTATTATAGAAGCTAGCAGCTTATTAAGATATGTTTTTTATTTTTTAACGAGAAACATGCTCCATATATTTTAGAATTTGTAATATTAAAGTAAATTGATTAATGTCAATTGCATAATTGCATTCATCTTCCCATTAATTAAATATTACTTTAAAGGAATTTTCACTTTGCAAATTATCTTTATATTTCAAAACTTCATTAAATTTTTATTTTTAGCAAGCACAACATAGCAATAATTAATTGAATGTGCTAGTTATTTTGATTCTTTAAATTTCTTAAATGACATTTGTCTTTATAGCCTGTAATTTTACTGTAGCCTTTGAATCATATATAGATCTATTTTGTCTTTGAAAGACTATAAAAGAAGATTGCAAATTGTTGGGAAGGAATAACTCCATTTAGACCGAGCCATCTAAATAATTATGGGCTTTCAGGTCAGTACCAGCCCAAGGAGAATTGGCGTCCGTAAAGCCGATACAACAAGACTCTCGAGTAGCCCTATCCTGAGAGATAAACACCAAGTAGTCATATTCATAAAAGTTATTCCGAGAATACGCGATAGGAGGCACATCCTGATTTTGAGTCTCAAGAATGCAGACACCCCAAGACTAAGAGTCAACTAAGTCAGCCAAGGCCCGGAATAAGCATTTCCTTGGAACTCAGGTCTCATTCAGCCAAGGTTCGAGACAAGCATGTCCCGGGAACTTAGGTCTCAGTCAGCCAAGAAAATCCAAGTTTTAACCCGACCCCAAGTTGAATTGAGGTAGAAATCACAATCTGAGTCCTATAAATTCGGTCAACAATTCTAGTTCTAGTAGAATTGAGATATGATTCCCAGTCCAAATCTAATCACTAAAGATATGAGAATCACTAAAGAACCGGAATCACTCTAAAGATCTGGACCAGATCCTACATTTACTAAGGAATCGAAGTTTAAATAAAACTCTGACGACACTCTTAGGTCAAGGAGGGGCAAGAAACCTAATTTAAGTTAACTTCTACTTCTTTACCTATAAATTAGCACATATCCCATATATAAACAACAGACTAACTATACCAAAATCTGTTCCAACACAACACAACAAAAATAGGAACAAGTAAAATAGTGATTCGTGCATATACAACAACAACCCATTATAACTCCGGCTATGAAGTTAAAAACAAAGAACAAAGACCAAGTCGTGGTCCTTGCGACCGGGAGCCGAACGTGTGGGTCCCGTCTTCAAGATGTTGACCAGTACAGCTGACCGACACGTGTTGATGATTCCAAGCTAACGTAGTTAAACGCCGTTGCTGTTGGAGGGATGGGAGTGCAAGTGCATAGTTTTGTGAGAGCAGGGGTTAGGCATTGGGCCGAACCTTAGGGAAGGCTTTCGAAAATCTGCCCTTGATCCAAAAAAGACCCACAGAGACAGAGGCTCCGCGTTCTGCTTTCTTCATGCCGGTTGATGCCGCCGTTTTGGCTTCTACCTTCTTCGAACATTTAGCCTTTGCAGCAACACCACGGCGTCGGCCCCTCTTGGCCCCGGCGACCGGATCAGGAATGCTGTCGCCCCATAGGTCAGACCACAAGGTGTCGTACGAGCCCTTTGATTCCATTCCCAACCTTTTTCACGCGCGCCCCAAAAGTGAACAAAAAGTATTGTGGAGAGAGAAGGATTTTCGGAGCTTTTTGGAGATCGACTTTTGTTGTTGGTCATGACTCATGAAGGGAGCCTTGTTTTATATATGATTTTCTGTGATAACAATTTACGTATAAATGAGAGATGTATAGATTAGGCGTAAACAGAACAATGTGCAAATATCACACACTCTTTTAACAAACGTTTTTCCTGTTAAAGAAACTGGTAACATTTTCCTTAAAAAAAATATAACAGTGACAGTGCGTTCCAATGGAATGTTCATCATGGGGGTGACAGCATGCTTGCTAGTTATCTTGGGCTAAGGGATTCACCCTTTTTTATTTGAGTAATGATTCACTACCACCTAAATATACAATTTTTTACCATCTTGCCTATGTGGCAAGGTGGTCCCCTACCTTAATTTATTTTTAAAAAATAAAAAAATTCAAAAAGTAGTGGGGGACCACCTTACCACATAGGCAAGGTGGTAAAAAGTTGTATATTTATGTGGTAGTGAATCATTACTCTTTTTATTTTAATTTTTTTTTACTGTTTTGATCTTTGTTTAATTAACTTTGTGGCATGCAGGGATGGAAATTAAGTTCCATAAATGAATTTTTTTAAAAAAAAAACTATAATCTTTACTACTGGCCGGCATTCCAAATTAAGATCTGGTTGAAATTAAATTACGACAATTGATCATATAATTAAATACCACTTAAATATGATTAAGTCAAATTAGTTTATTGCTTAAGCTGCTATGGCATTATTCATATCATGTTGGTTGAAGTAAAATATTGCATGCAATTAATTGCATAAAGAATTCAGTGGCAAATTTTATAGGAGTGAATTGAAATATTAATATTATTTTTTTAGCCGCTTAATCTTCTAGTATGTTGCCGAGTTTTGATTCCCAAACCCAGTATGCACCTTTTATTTGCGCGCCAAGTGGAATTCAGGTCGATTCACTAACCCATTAAGGGTCAACCATAATACGATCTGTTTAGCTAAACAGATCAAATTCTTCAATTATGATACAACTATTTAATATGCTATCAAATTAAAATGTCTTAAGTTCAAACATTGCATTGGCATTCACCTCACATGACTCACATGCATGTTAAAATACATGCAATAATCACATGATTTACATGCTCTAAGAACAAATTGGGCATGCTCTTTAAACTTATTAAAAATATATACAAGAATAACATACTTCAATTAATAACATATATCAAATAAATAAACTAAATTAGAGTAATTTTTTCAACTGAAAGAAAGCTTTAATTTATCCGAGTGGAAAATACAATAGATCTGTACAAAATAAAAAGGAACTGCATCAAAATGCCGTATGTTTCTACAAAGAAAAGCATTCTTAGGGATATCTAACATGATTCACATGCAGAGAATATGACAAACAAATTAGAGGTGTGACCCATTTGTAAGCAATATATATTTGATTGGCCCAAAGTATCTCAGGAAATCTGATGATCAGTTTCTAAACCTGTAACTTCAGTCCACGTGTATTACAGTGGATTCTGCCGTGGCTCTCTTTATAGCAATTGACCAAGGTCGTTCACCAACTTCTATCTCTCATTGTCCATCCCCTCTCTTTGACACCAACTTCAGCCATGAAAATCAACAAAATTATAAGTACGTCTATGATATATATATTATTTCATTTTTACGTTGCTTTTTAAATTGTTGTTGAATCAAAATTTAATAGTCATTTATTTAAAATTTAATGATAATTTTAAAAGACACATCAAATTTAAAAAATAAACCAATTTGAGTGTTTGATTTTTTTAAATATAAGTTCAACTATAATTTATTGCTCGAATTTCGAAACAAAATAAAGTTGAAATATATTTTTTTGAATGTTTTGATTTTTTTGAGATAAAATTAGAAAAAGTTAAATAAAATTTTATTTGTTTTTGAAAAATTGAAAAAACCAATAAAATTTATTTTTGGAAAACAATGCACCCAAACTGGGCTTTCTAACACCCATGATTCATCATGTCCCATATCGGTAAAATAAGAAATAGCACGTGGTTTATAAATATGATTATAAGTGTTAAATTCTACATTACTTAGTTTTTAGATAAAACTGAACTTTATAAGTAATTTTATAAAAAAATTTAATATTTAATATTTATAGGCAGCACTCAAATCAAATTTTTTCTAACTTAACATATACGAGATTTTGTATTTTTATTAATTGTATTTGCTTTCCGGCGTTTAATATATCATAATGATCTATTTTCCTGTTATAAAAAAAAATAAAAAAAATTACTTCCGTGAGCTATCACGGCAAAATAGCATTATACGTCAGTGTCACAGAAGTCAGAAGTCGCTTATTATTACCTACCTCATAGGCCATAGCTTCCGTTTGAATTTAAGATGTTGGAGCATTCATCTAAAAAAAAAAAAAAGATGTTGGAGCAAATTAAAAGTCCAATCTTCCACCTCTAATTTCACCCCACGTGTACGGGAATGGAAGCTATGCCGTCCTTTCTATTCGAGGACACCCTAAAATATAGACAAGGGTCCTCCCTAGTATATTATATTTTATTGCTCGAATTTAATATTTGTGAATTTAACTGTATATTATTTTATATTATTTTTTAAAAGAGATATTGATATAAATTTCATATATGTTAGATTTGTATTAATTTTAAATTTTAATCATAAAATAAATAATTTGAAATAAAGAGTATCATATCTCCTAAAAAAAAAAATGACAGATGGGTAGATTTCACCATCTGACCAACCGTCAACAGGAAGCAGAGTTTAACATTATGTTGCGTACCAAATTTGATGTAGAAAATCAAAATTAAAACAAAACAAAGATCAACAATAAAACAAGATCCAAAAATCCAAATCCAAACAAAACATAAATTATGTTTGAGAAAGAAGAGAATGACAGATGGGAGAGAGAGAGGGAGAATGGAAAAACTATAAAAGATAATTAAAAACACAAAACAAGCAGGATATTGGGTTAGAAAAGCAAGAAAATAGGTAGAGGGGGGGAAGATGAAAAATAAAAAAAAAAATAGAGAGAATCTTAAGAGACGTATTTTGGCAAATATGCAAAGATTTGAGAAAAAGGAAAATACAAGATTATTAAAGAGAACTTGAGAGTCGAGAAAATTGACTAAAGATTTGAAAAAGTCAAGAGTGTTTTTTCTTCGGCGACGCAAACAGGTCGAAAAAAGAAGAGAAAATTGTGTAGGAAAATAGCCCATTTCACCTGTCAAAACCATCTTTTTCATATAAATCGGCTTGCATATACAAGAACGACACATGTCATTCTCATAAATTTTTAAAATTTTGATTCATACATAACATCATCGCAACAATTCTTTACATGAGGGTGGGCCTCAGTGTGTGGAACTCACCCTCATGTGAAGAGTTGTTGTATTGATATTGTAAATTTAACATTTTATTAAATTTTTTAATTAACATTATTAAAAATATATATATAAAATACATATTATTAATCTTATACGAGGACAGTAAAACTTTTACAAATTGGTTGGCAAGAAAATTTTTATCATGCGGCGGCGGGGCGGTTAAAAACGAATGCTATGCAGTCCAAAGTACGGCCTTGCACAAAACCGGCCACGGAATCGTGGAAACTTCCAAAATTGAAGCAAACATTTTTTCAACACGCAAAAATACGTGTACAATTTGAAAGTGATTCAGTTTGACGAATGCCTCACAGAAAATCTGAAGATTTCAATTTCGAACGCCCACCTCCCTCTCCCTCTCCCTCTCCCTCTATCTCTTATTAATAAGCGGTCCTCTTGCTTTGCTTTCTTCGATTTCCCATTATCCACAAAACCTTTTCTCTGAATTCCTTTCACCTGAAAGCATGAGATTCATCTACTTCTTCGCGATTACAGTGTGTCTCACGGTCTCATCCGCTCCAATCTCTGCTCACTTCCTCCCCAACATAACATCGATACCGCCGTGGTTAAATGCCACACGTGGCGCGTGGGACTCGTTCCGGAATTTCACCGGGTGCCACCCCGGCGAGAAAGTCGACGGTTTGTCCAAGCTCAAGAACTACCTGCAACACTTCGGTTACATCACCAACTCCTCGTCTGACTTCACCGACGACTTTGACGACGCTCTCAGGTCCGCGCTCGAGACCTACCAGAAGAACTTCAACCTCAATGCCACGGGCGAGCTAGACGAACGGACCCTCCAGCAGATCGTGCGGCCCAGATGCGGCGTCCCCGACATCGTCAACGGCTCGACGACCATGAATTCCGGCAACAAAACGACGTCGCCGTCGAACGCCACGCATTTCCACACCGTCTCTCACTACACCTTCTTCCCCGACACGCCGCGGTGGCCGGAGAGCCGGCGGGACCTGACCTACGCGTTCCTGCCGGACAATCAGCTCTCGGACGACGTCAAGAGCTTGTTCTCACGCGCTTTCGAACGGTGGTCCTCCGTGACGCCGCTGACCTTCACGCAGACGGAATCGTTCTACGGCGCGGATATCAAGATCGGATTCTTCGTCGGGGACCACGGCGACGGAGAGCCGTTCGACGGCGTGCTGGGGACGCTGGCCCACGCGTTCTCGCCGACTAGCGGGCGGCTCCACCTGGATGGCTCCGAGACCTGGGTGGTCTCCGGTGACGTGACCACCTCCTCAGTGACTTCGGCAGTGGACCTGGAGTCCGTGGCCGTGCACGAGATTGGGCATCTACTAGGGCTTGGACATTCATCGGTGGAGGACGCGATCATGTACCCTACGATCCCGTCGCGGACCAGGAGGGTCGAGCTGGCCAACGACGATGTCGCGGGGATTCAGTGGCTATATGGTGCAAACCCCAGTTACAATGGTTCTTCTACTCCGTCTCCGTCCACTGGCGCTGAGGAGAGGGACAATAGCAATGCTGTGCACATGACTTCGGGCCCCATGTGGGCCATGAGGGCCTTTTTGGCCGTTGGATTTGGGTTGTTGCTTTTGTAGTTTTTACGCCATTTCCGATTCGTTTTTATTTTTTAAATTCCTTTGATTTTGTATTTAATTAGTGATAGAGGGGATATGAGACATTGCTATATTGATTTGTAAATGATTGTTTTTATACACAGTTTATGATTGATGATATTATACGACGTAGTACCCTTTTATTTCACCTTCTCCAAAATTCTTCTTCTTCAGTCTCGGTGGAATTGGGACTTTTTCTCAATATTTTATACGATGGAAACTCCTGCGGATACTAAGAGAGATTAAAAATTGTTATCTGCGGTTGGATTGGGAATAGGTTTAGGGATGATTACAGTTAAATTGATTACAAATTCTTGTTTATACATATATAAAATGGATTAGAATATCTGGTGATCGATCTGAATGAAAGATTTTATGGGAGTAGTTCGAACGTGTCAAATAAAGCGATGAATAGAGTGGAGGAGCATCTATTAGGTGATTTAAATTTAAATCCAAAATATTATAAATTTGGTGCGCGCTTTCCTAATGATTTATGAACTTTAATTGTTTATGATTACGAATGTTGGCGCAGCTGGTAGGTGATTATCTTCTTCTTCTTCTTTTTCTTTTTTTCTTTTCTTTTTTTTTTAAAAAAAAAAAAATTAATTAATTAATTAATTAGGGTTAGGCTCGTGTCTCTTTAGTCAATTCTTGAGAATTTATGATGGTCAAACTAATGGGGTTCAACAACCTTATAAGCCAACTATACAGAACGAAGAAAAAATATTTATTTAATACTTAAGACTCGCATTAATTATTTTGTACTGGTTAGTAATACTAATTTAGGTGGTAAAGAATCATTTCTCTACTTAATTTATGTTTAATTCTAGATAGAAGAAATTGCAAGTCCGTGTAATTTTAGAGAATTGCTGGAAAATCTCGATCCCAGTTTTTGTCGAGCAAGTCGGTAATGATTGGATTCTTTTTTTTAAAAAAAAATAATAATAAAAAATAGTACTGATTTCATTCGTATCATAAAAAAAAAATTAGAGCATTAAAAAACTCTAAACAACCGATGATGGAATCCTTGATAAAATAATAGTCTTAATACAATCAGGAAAAGACCCCAACTATATTCAATTAACTCATTGAGTGACATCTTCTTTTGCCAAATAATGAGCTGCCGCATTGGTTCCACGTGGAGTATAACATACTTTTCAAAAGTGGAAATCCTAGAGAAGAGTCCGAATATCAGAGATGATATTTCCATGTAGACTCCAATTGAATCCCGATCTGTTTATAGCATTTGCCACTATTAAAGAACCCCTCCCCCCCCCCCCCCAAAATAATAGATGTTAATCCTTGATTCCTACAAAATTCAACCATGTAAAGCAGCAAGTGCCTCAGCTATCTCAGGATCTACTAAGAACACTAGCAATAGACACCCTACCATTTTCCCTAATTTAGGAAAAATTTAAGAAATCAAACCACATTTTTTTTTCTATACAAATACCCCACAACAGTTTCCCTCTATCTTTCCTTATATCATTAAAATAATATTTTTTACTTTTTTACTTTTTACTTTATTTTTGTTTTTGTTTTTTTTTTCATTTCTTTTCTTCTCTCTCACTCCCTCGTGCCTAATTCCAAATGAAGAAGCCAGCCTCCCATGGAGGTTGAGATCAAATTTGGGCCTTTTGCCTTCTTCTGTAGAGCTCCAAAATCATATGCATGAACCATCAAAGACCGGCTTGAGCTTGTGGAAGGAATTTCTGAAGCCGAGTCTAAATCTCTTTAGATGAAGATAACCCACTTCTTCAGTGGTTGGGTTTGGCAATAGATTCTGCTGTGAAGGACAAACCATCAAAATGACGCATACCAGTTCCAAACAGAGTCCCGTGCTGCCATGAAGGATGCGTGAAGGAGATGAAGTTCTTGAGGTTGAGGATACGTGAAGCCGTGAAGGAGAGAGAGTCAGAGAGAGTGACTTTTTTTTATTATTAAAATATTCTATTGGGTAGCACTGTAGCTACCCAAGGCTGTTGGTTAAATTAACTTAAGTTTAGGGAAATTGCTGTGAGACTATTTTGTAGTTTTTTTTTAAAAAATTTTTCTTATTTTAAGGAATAGAATAACTTATAGGGAATCTGCTTCTAGTGCTCTAAAGCAATCACTGAATAAGAAGCAACAGCAAAAACAGTTCCCTGACCATCACGCACAACACAACCAAATCCCAATTTTCCTTTCTTAGAATTAAGGACAGCATCCCAATTAGCTTTGTAAATTCTTGTGGGGGGAGGGCACCAAATAATAATTCTATGAGACAGAAATACCTTCAAGTTCCAGCAATGATATATCAGTCTCCATAACTCCCTTGTACTCTCCTATGGCCGTGGTAGCTGATAATATCACATCATTAGGATGAAGAAAATCTCCTCTGTGGATGACTGAGTTCCTCCTAAACCATATTCTTCGCGCTATCTCCACGTTAATGTCAACCTCACCCGGTGTACATAAATCAAAAAACTTCTCCATCACCTCCTTAAAGGAATAACCTGGATTAGAACATTTTTGAATTTTCATCCCACAAAACCCTCACACATCAGACGCCGAGGGACATTCCATAAAACGTGGAGCACCGTTTCCTTTGCCGTTTTATAGAAAACTCATGCAGGGTCAAGATCTTTACCTTTTCTAAGCAGGTTATATTTGGTGGGAAGAATATTGGGACAAGCCCTCCATACAAACATCTTAGTAGAATTTGGCATTTTCAAACCCCAAAGCCGTTTCCATAATTGATTGAAAACAGAATGGTGAAAACACTCCCCTTGAGGAGCCATTTGTTGATCTTTCTTCATATGGTAGGCACTACACACTGTAAACTCTCCTGTATTAGACTCCCTCCAAATCATCACACCTTTATGACCATATTTGCTTAAAGAAATACGAGAAATAACCCCGGCTTCCTCCTTGCAAAAAATTGAATTTAGAAGAGTCCCATTCCACCATTTTGAATCATTATCAATTAAATTACACACCTTTGCATCATCAGAAAATACTTTTCTTGGGAATTGTATAGCATACGAAGTCGGAGTGGGTAGCCATTTATCCCGCCAAATGTACACATTTCTACCATCCCCAATCCTCCAAATGAGTCCATCTTGGATCAGATCTTTGGACCCGAAAATGCTCCGCCATGTATAAGAAGGTTTTCTTCCTAAATCGGCCTCCAAAAAATTCCCCCGTGGAAAATATTCCGCTCTCAAAATCTAGCTTGCCAAATTGTCTGGATTATGTAATATATAGGTGCCAGCCCCGTTTGGCAAGCAATGCTTTATTAAAACACCTTAAAATTGAGAAAATCCAAACCTCCCGTTGTCTTGGAAACTCAACTTTTTCCAGCTTATCCAGTGGATATTTGATTCATTTTCTCTGTGCCCCTACCAGAACTTATGCATCATAGAGTTAATCTATGCACAAAGACTCATAGGAAGTAAAAAAAATGCCCATGTTATACGTCAGAATAGCTTGGATCACAGCTTTAATAAGGATCTATTTTCCCGCCTGATAAAGGAACTTTGTCTTCCAATCATGAAACCGTTGCCACACCCTGAATTGCTTTTTCTTTTTTCTTTTTTTTAATTATTATTATTATTATTATTAAGAATTCACTATTTGTCGAAAACGGACCAATGTGGATCAATTCCCAATAGAGTTTAATAGAAGAATCAGATATATAGCATGTTTGGGTATTCAATTTTTTGAAATCTGAATTCAACTATAATTTAGTGCGCAAATTCCCAGGCAATTAAAGTTTAAAAAGATGTTTTGATAATTTGACTTTTTAAGATAAAATTAAAAAAAAAAATATATTTATTTATTTTTAAAAACCCAAATAATATAACAAATAGAATTAAGATTCTTCTTTTTCCAAACATATGTCCAACCTCGAGTAAGTCAAGAACATAAAATTTCTTTGTTGAATATGGTACATTGAACGCCGGTCATTTGTGGTCTGGCATCAAATTTGTTGTGTTGCTTATTATTTTCTTAGAAATGGACTCAGTACCCGATTATTGTTTGTTTCCACGTCATTATAGAATTTAGAGCACGTCGAACTGATCAAATATGATTCCAGAGAACAGAAGAAAAAAAAACTCAAGAGTCAAGACTCATCGACGTCATCGTCGTTCTGTTTTTTGCATCGATTGTTATCAACTTAGGTACAATAATATGATTTTACATAATAAAATTGAAATAAATATATTTTACTCTAAAAAAAAAATTAATAATAAATATTTTTTTTTGGTGTATTATATATAGTAATGTACCGAAGATGTGATGTGTGGAGGCTTTGGCATCTGTCGTTGCGCCCGTTTAGCAGCAGAAAATCAATAGCCGTGATGCCCTTGTTTGGACTTTTTCTGCCGACGTTTGAATGATTAGTTTGACTTCTCGGCATGATTTTTTTCCCCTTCTTTTTGTTTGGTCCACGCGGTTTCAAATTCACCAAACGACTTCTGACGGCTCTGGAACTATATTTCGTCCTCTTGTTGGGCCTTACTTTCTTTTGAGTAACTACTGGGCCCGAACTGAACCAGCTCCAAATTGCTAAAAACCTGCCTGCCGACAAGGACCACCAGCTACTGGACCCGACCATCCAATACAATTTGCCCCCGTAAAATATAATCTTTAGTTCTGTACATTCATCAACAGTGGTGCTTAGTTTTCCATAAACATGGGCTTTTATTTTATTTTTATTTTTTTTAATATATGTAATTGAGATTACATTAAAACAGACAAAAAGAAAATACTAGAGGAGTACGGTGACGCATCCCTCCGTTGACCTGGATAATATTAGAAGTCTTCCTTATGTCTTTTTTTCTTTTCTTGTTTTACCTTTTTTTTTATTATTATTTTTATTTTATAAAAATAAGTGACTTTTAAAATTATAATTTGATTTGTGATATATTCTTATTTAATTTTGATTTAATAGTGATTTTAAAAGGCATATAATTTTTTAAATAACATAAGAAAAAAAACAAAAAGACCTTCTAAAATTACTCTTATTGACCCTAATATAAATATTAGAGCATTCTTAGTAGACTCACCAAGCCAATTTGTTGAAATTGTCTAAAATTAATCATTATCAGTCTCACCAATTTGGTGAAAAAAATTTAAAGAGTAAACAGTACTCACCAACAATAATGATCATTGTTCATTCATCAAAACAATAAAAAAACTATTAAATTTTCTCTCTTTCTTTTATTTTTTATTTCTCTCTCATGCATCACATACAACATCAATTTTGAAAATAATTATATAAATGAAACAGTGATAATGGTTATGTAAAATGACAGGATGTTTGGGTGCTTTAAAAAATTAGATGGCTAAATAGAGAAAAATATTTTTTTGCTATTTTGACTAGTAAAATTTGTTGAGGCTACTAAAGAGCATTCCTAGTAGCCTCACCAAAATAATTTTTTAGCTATTTTTGTGAGCCAATTGATGAAAACACTAAAAAATCACTCACAGCAGCCTCATCACTTTAACTAAAAAGTTTTGATGAGTTAAAATACTCAGCAATTTTGATGAGTAATATTTACTCACCAACTCTCTCACCAATTTTGTTTCTCCTTTTTCTCTCACATGATCACAGCACGCTTTTTTCCTTTCTTCTCCAATTTTCTTCTCCCATCTCCCTTCTGTCTCACACGATGATGTTCTTATTTCTTGGAAATGAAATTTTCTTTGTCCCTGACATAAACTTTGTGGTTCTTTCATTTATATTTTCTTTCTTTCTTTCTTTAATTTGGTTGAGAAGTAAATAAAAACTTCTATGAATTTCTTAGCAATGATCTAATCTCAATATAAAGATGTATGGTAGCTTGTTGTATAAAAAGATTAAATAGGAAAAGAATAAAGAAATCTGAAAAAACATTATTTAAATAGAATAGTGATAGTGAATAGTTAAAATATAGTGAGGCTGTTGGGAGAATTTTAAAAAAGTGGCTTACCAAAATAGAGAAAAGTGATTTTTAGCTACTTTGGTGAGTAAAATTTGGTGAGGGTACTAGGAATAAGAATGCTCTTACATATATTATAAAAATAAAGCTATTAAAAAAATAAAAATAAAAAATGAGCATATGAGTAGTCCGACACATATTAAAGGGGCGAGGGAGACGGATCCTTTTCACTTAAAACCAACTTGAGAAGAGCTTGTCCTTTATAAGTTGAGAGCAAAATTGTCAAATAAAATATAAAAAGATCATTTTGTCTTTCGCTTATAAACTTATAAAGGACTGTTTGAAAATTTTGTCTTTCGCTCCTAGTAGTCTCACCAAAATAGCTTAAGTTATTTTGGTGAACCAATTTGATGAAAATACTAAAAAACCACTCCCAGCAGCCTCACCATTTTAACTAAAAGTTTTGGTAAGTGAAAATACTCATCAATTGTGTGAGTAATATTCACTCACCAACTCTCTCACCAATTTTGTTTTTCCTTTCTTTCTCACATGATCAGCACACTTTTTTCTTTTTTTCTTCCATCTCCCGTCTCTCTCACACAATGATGTTCTTATTTCATGGACATGAAAGTTTTTTTGTCCCTGACAGAAACTTTGTAGTTTTTTCATTTATCTTTTCTTCTTTTTTTTTTTCTTGAATTGGGTTGAGAAGCAAATAAAAACTTATGTGAATTTCTTAGCAATAATCTAATCTCAAGATAAAGGTGTATGATAACTTTTTATATAAAAAGATTAAATAGAGTAAGAATAAAAAAATCTAAAAAAAATATATTTAAATAGAATAATAATTTTTAACTACTTTAATAAGTAAAATTTGATAATTCTACTAAAAATGTTATAAGACATACTTCTTTCTGGTTGATTTCATGAACTGTCACAAGAGACATTCATTGTAACTGCAAGAAGACGGGATAGTTACGGCAAGGAAAAATAGCACTGTAGATAACTGCTGGCCCAAAATTAACTTCTATAGGAGGATTGGAAGTGGTGGAACCCAGTATTTGGACGCTTTATGTTTCTCAAAAAGCATTTTGTATTGAAGCTGGCTATAACTTTTTGAAGTCGTAGTTCATCCACAAAGTTTAGACCCAATCGATGTGAACAGGCTCTTACCAGCCCATAAAGCAAGTCAAATAGTAGTCGACTTGGAAAAGTTAGGAAATTTCCACTTGCATCGATCAACGACCACCTTTTGTGGAGTCATCTGGTTTTATCTATAGGCTTCCCCAACACCTTCCCACCAAGTTGTACTAAAAAGGTCATGCAAACTAAGTTCTCTGTGAGCCGTACAAATTTGATGGCAAAGAGTGAACGCGGATTTGGTTTTGTACAGTACCATGCAGTAACTTTGATTTGAGCCGTTGATTTAAAAGGAACTGTCTAGATTACGATAAGATAAGAGCAAGAAAAAGTTGTTGGTTTGGAAGCAAAGAGACGGGGTTGGTTGTCGGTGTGTTTTTTTTGACGGTTTATTCTGTGCTGATCAACTTAGTTATTACTTTTAGTTTAATATATGTGACTGACTTTTTATTAAAGCAAATGTTTATATCACTGTTTATTCTGTTTGATTAGGTTTTTTATTTGTAGCAGTTCTGTCTAAATTGGTTTGAATTTTTTGGTTCAAATGGAGTATTCCCTTATTTGGGATGTCTTGTGTACACTTATACGGTGATTTGGCCTGTACTTTTCTTTTCATCAATGAAAGATTTATTTTTCCTTAAAAAAAAAAAAAAAGAAAAAAAAAGAAGGGGTGTTTCCGTTATTCTCAATTTTTTTAATTTTTTTTTTCTTATGCTATTACGAAAAAATGAGTCCAATAAATGAAGGTGTATATTAAATTTCAAAAAAGAACTAAGAAAAAGAAAAAGATAGTAGTTCGTGTCTTTACAACTTGATCGTTTTGGACCTTTCATGAGCAGGTCATATGTATAAAATCCAACTACCCATGTCTCTTCTGAGTTCTGACCCTCTCCAGTACTCTTGTGAAAAAGAAAAAAATGGGACTTCTTCCATGTCCATTGCCTTGCCTCACAGACAATGAATCCGAATCTCACTCCATTAATCCCCTTCAATCAGAGTCATCATCCTCTTCTCTCTCTTCCCAACCAAGTCTACCCTCTGTTCCTTCCCTCTCCACATCATCTCAACAACATGAACAACCTACTACCACTGCCCACCACCTTTGCATAGCCACCCTCAAAGCCCACTCCTCTTATGTCTCCTCTCTAGCCGTCGCTGGCAAATTCCTCTGCAGCGGCTCTTCTAACAGCGAGATACGCTCATGGGCCCGAGATCCTTCCGGGCTCGATAACAGTTCAACAGATAACGTGGTGGCTATAAGCAACGGCGCCGTTAAGTCTCTGGTAGTTTTGGAGGATAAGCTATTCAGCGCTCATCAAGATAACAAAATCCGCGTGTGGAAGATCGATGCCGATAATCCACACCAGAAGTACAAATTCATAGCCGCCCTCCCCACGCTGAATGATCGTTTTTCAAGGTTTTTCTCCGCCAAGAACTACGTAGAGGTGCGGCGACACAAGAAGAGTACGTGGGTACATCACGTTGATAATGTTTCAGCTCTTGCCGTGTCGAGAGATGGGTCTCTTCTCTACTCGGCTTCGTGGGATCGGACGTTCAAGATTTGGCGAACCTCCGATTTTAAGTGCTTGGAGTCTGTAGGGAATGCGCACGACGATGCAATCAATGCGATAGTATTGTCCGAAGATGGGTTTGTTTACACGGGTTCGGCGGATAAGAAAATCAGGGTGTGGAAGCTTGAGCAAGCGGGAGAAAAAAAGCATTCATTAGTGGCTACGTTAGAGAAGAAGCACAAGTCGGCCGTTAATGCCCTGGCTCTAAGCACCGATGGGTCTATTCTCTATTCCGGTGCCTGTGATCGGTCGATTCTTGTGTGGGAGAAAGATGGTGAATCCAGAGGTGGTAATGATGGCGGTGGACATATGGTGTTGGTGGGTGCGCTTAGGGGCCACAGCAAAGCAATATTGTGCTTGGCCGTGGTGTCGGATTTGGTGTGCAGTGGGTCGGCCGACAAAACAGTTAGGATCTGGAGGAGAGGGGTGGAGAAGAGCTATTCTTGTTTGGCTGTGTTGGAAGGGCATCGACGCCCCGTTAAGTGCTTGGCGGCGGCTGTTGATGGAAATAGCGATCCAAGTGGTTCTGATTCTTGTAGTTGTTTTCTGCTTTACAGTGGTAGCTTGGATTGTGACATTAAGGTCTGGCGAGTATGGGTTCCCTTTCTTTAAAGGTTGTTCCTTTTTCTTTTATTTATTTTTTATTATACAATTTTGTACTTAACGATGAGAAAGTTTTTGCTTCATATTTGCAAAGTGAATTGAACTATTGAAGTGATCTACTTGTGATCTGCTCATAATTAATCTAAAGACTAATACAAGAGTCTTTATAAGTCCTAATCAATCCTTAATTTTTTATTTTTTATTTTTTTAGTAATGCATGTCTACACAAATATCCCATAAATATTTATAAAATTGGCATAATAAGATTTAGTAGTCTTTGGATAAGCTCTTAAAGTACTAATATTAGCTTTCTTAAATCTCATTTTCTTCCCTAGATGTAAGAAAAACTTATAAAAAAATTTATTGAATCAAATTTTTTTGTTGTTACCTAAACTAAAAAAATACAAAAAATTAAAAATTGTACCTTAAATCTAAGAAGTAAAAGTAATTTTCTTTAACATTATTTTACTTGTTCGTCCCTACCTCCCCTGAATGTTGCTTCTATTAGTGATCTAACCCCTGGTCTAGTTTCCTGTTCTTCCATATTTATTTTGTTTAATTTATTTTTTTTTTTTTCAAACAAAGATTGTGATATGTGAGTAGTTAAGAGAGAGAGACAGAGACGTGGGTGCGCTTTGAATGCGCGTATATATATAGGGGCCCAGGCTCTAGAAGCTTATGACTATAAGGTAAGGTTCCTATACATTTTTCGTCGTTTGATTGTTACTGAACTCCGGCCAGAAAAGATAGACTAGAAGTATAAGCTTAAATTAGGCAATATTGGGATTTTTGAATTTATTGGAATTGGGAGTTTTAACATGACCGGGGACCTAACGCCATTAAAGTCCTGTCCTCCCCCTGCTTTGTTCTTTTGCGGCACACGCACTTAATTCCACCCTCTCCATGTCTGCCCGCTCCTCAGATTGCCGGCAAGAGATAACTACGGATTTGAAATTTGCAACTCAAATTATTTGGAAGGTGATTTTTTATTATTATTTTTACAATAATTTAAAATTGGACAAATTTTCTCTCTAAATTAGATTGGAGGATATTTCCTTATGCTCTGCTAAGTCTTCTTTCTCTATGACCAAATGAAGCATTTGTTACTTCAATCATACGCCAATGTTCTTTGAATTGAGGGACCAGTAAGGCTCCTCTTAGAAATTTTTTGTACTTTTTGTATTTTTTTTCCTTAATGATAAAGGGTTTGCTGGTGTCGTGTGCCTTGTGGTGTACCTAATTATAGAAGGGTCTTTGGGCCCAATCGGTGGGGGCCCTCTGAGCAGGAGCATGAACAAAGCCCACATCTCCGACAACCATCTATTAGGAGCTCAAGCTCACCGGACTTCTAAATCTTTAGTTAGACAATCCAACACGCACTACGCCACATCCAAGAAGCATTCCTACGAGTGGTTAAAAAGCAGAGAATGTCGGGCGAATACTCTTACACCATGCTAATTAAGAGCACTAGTAGCAGACATCTAATCATATTTTTTTAAATTTAAAGAATAAAACTACTTTTTGATTTTCTATCTAAAAACACTCCACAATAGCTTTATTTAATTTTTCCATATACTATTAAAATATATATTTTTTTATTTTTACTTTATTATAAGGAGAGAGAAGAGAGGTGAGAGAAGAGAAGGAGAAGAGATGTGAGAGAAAAGAGAATCGAGTGTATGATTATAATAATCACAAGGAAATTCTTTTGGTTCTCTACACATTGGGAAGCACTATAACATTCCCAATGCTTAAGAAACTTGTAGGGAATCTGTTGCAAGTGATTTTTTGTGATTTTTTTTTGACATTTTTCCTATATTTAGGGAAGTAAACCACTTATAAGATATCTGCTAGTAATGCTCTAATAGGTTGCACGCCTCTGCTCGGAGTAGCTCCTCGAGATTTCCTTTTGTACAACACATAACTATCAAGGATCATTCGGAATAACTTCCCTGATACCATGGGAGAAACCACCCGCGATTGAATCAAGTGAAAAAGAGAGAGCCCGTGCTTCACCGGACCTCGTGATCTATAAATAGAAAAAGAAGTACACTAGTCAGGTATGCTCATGTTATTTCTTTTAGCTAATAATCTACCATTTTGCCTTCCTTCCTTTACTAACTTAACTATCGAAAGTGGTTATTGCTAGTCCCCAACGAGCCTCTCTGACTTTATTTTCCTTCTTAATTTACAGATCTCTTAAATCGGGTATTTGGCGTGCGGTTAATGCATGTATTAACGCCTTATAATATAAACTGCTTATAAAAATGGCAAAATGCATTTGTACAAAGCCTAAAAGAGCCACGGCCACATGACATAAGATAAGCACCTTAAATAAAACGATGGATCAACATGCCTCAGTCGAGTTGCTATCCAAAGCTCATAGCTTTAGTAAGTCTAGCCAAATTTGCTTTTCGGTCAGTTGTTCGATCAACTCAAAACATGACCCTCAGTTAATCATTTTCAACGGCTTACATAAGACGTTATAAATATATCATATAAATAGAAGAACAGATTAAAGTGTTTGTTTTGCTTCTAAGCAGGAGAAAACAATTTTGAGTACTCTATCTAGAACAATCAATCTCATGGCAATTCTTTTTTGCCAAACAGAAAAGTTCAGTTTGAAATGTATGAAAATTAAACTTTATTCAAATGCCTTTGAAATACGTACTGTCAGTTTTCTATGTTGTCTCTAAGCAAACACCCCTCGATCGGTCTCCAACTGAAGAGAAAAGCGATCTAGCTAGTAGTTCTGCTTCAAGGAACCTCTAGCTTATATATATATAGATGCTTTTCTCATACTTAATTAATTAAGAGAAGAACAACAAGTATATATATATATATATATATATATATATATATATATATATATATATATATATATATGTATGGAAAACGTTCTCAGCTGTTTTGGGTAACCTTACTTAATTAATTCACATCACCAAGCAATGCGACTTGCATCACTCTTAAGACAACTATGAACTGTTTGTAGGAAGATTTTTTTTTTGCCTCCTAATTTCAATATTTATCATTTTTATGAATCACATATTTATTAGTATTTCTCATATTTTATTATATTTTTAAAAAATATGATAAAAACTGATATTACAAACTTTTCAATGTAAATTTAAAAGTAATGATTGAGAATCTGAGATTTAAGAAAACTTACGTTATAAAATACCCTTTAAATTATAAAAGATATCCACGTCTCTATGTTGAAAAAAGAAGAGAAAATAAAGTAGAATTCAATCCTAAAATAATTGCTTTACGGGATAAAACAACCAGCACAAATAAAGATAAGGAGAAATGCTAGGTGTACTTAAACTTTTACAAAGGGAAGTTTACAAATTGACGTGGAGCCTCTCTTGAGGCTCCACATCAGATTAATAATGAGAAATGCTAGGGGTACTTAAACTTTTACAAAGAGATCTTTACATACTGACGTGACACATACTTAAAGACGAAAATGCCCTTGCAACAAAATCCATTATTTCAAGACCACTCATGGCCAGACGACTCACCGGACGGAAGACCCCCTTGATCCGTGGCCGGACGACTCGTCGGATCGAAGACCACCTTGTTCCGTAGCCAGACGTCTCGCCGGACTGCCGGTTCGGAGTTTCCGGCTTGCTCCGTGATTTCTCCATCACGGCCAGTGGCGCTGGGCGTCATCCAGCCACTCTGGATCCCGGCCAGACCGGCGGGATCCGGCCCATCCCCGATTGGATCTCGGCCGGGATCTGGCTATTCGCCGACCAAAAGCGTGGTTGGGGTTTCGGCTTGCTCCGTGATTTCTCCAATCACGACCAGTGGCGCTGGGCGTCATCTAGCCACGCCCGGATCCCGGCTAGACTGCCGGGATCAGGCCCATCCCCGGCCAGAACGGCCAAATCTCGGCCGGGATCTGGCTCTTCGCCGACCAAGAGCATGGTCGGGGTCGTGGTCGAGCCCTAGATTGTCTAGGATGCTGTGTTTTTTTCCGGTGGGTCTGTGATGCTGGGTTTCCGGTGGGTTGGGGTGCTGGGTTTTCGGTGGTCGGGGTTGGAGACGTGGTGGCCGGCGTGCTGAATTTCCAGCGGTCTAATGGTTTCCGAGGGTGGGTTGAACAGGAGATGAAGGGGTATTTTTGCCTATGTATTAAAATTTGTTTTAACTTGATTTAATTATTAATGAGAAATGCTAGGTGTACTTAAACTTTTACAAAGGGAAGCTTACAAACTGACGTGGAGCCTCTCTCGAGGCTCCACATCAGATTAATAATTAAATCAAGTTAAAACAAATTTTAATACATATACAAAAATACCCCTTCATCTCCTGTTCAACCCACCCTCGGAAACCATTAGACCGCCGGAAATTCAGCACGCCGGCCACCACGTCTCCGACCCCGACCACCGGAAACCCAGCACCCCGACTCACTGGAAACCCAGCATCACAGACCCACCGGAAAAAAACACAGCATCCTAGACAATCTAGGGCTCGACCACGACCCCGACCACGCTCTTGGTCGGCGAAGAGCCAGATCCCGGCCGAGATCCGGCCGTTCTGGCCAGGGATGGGCCGGATCCCGGCAGTCTGGCCGGGATCCAAGCGTGGCTGGATGACAATAATTTTCCAACACAGGCCAACCTAAGGCCCAACTTAAGCAATTTCGGCTTTCTTTTCTACTTTTTGGAGTAATGCTATACTATTTACACTTATTTTAAATTATTATTTATTTTAATGATTGATATAAAAATTATTTAAAATAAATATATCACGTCAATTAATATAAAATAAATATAATAAATAAACATGAAATGTAACATTGAGCAAAAAGCAAGAGAGGAGGAGGACAAGCTAGGGAGGTAAGGGATAGTTAATTATTAGATGTTTGGTTACTTGAAGACAATAATTAAAGATAGAAGGATATTTCTATGGACCCCCCCACACTCATTATTTGATCAATTTTACTTTTTCTATTTCCTCATCCTTTCATTCCCTCCTAATATGGGAAGAAAATTCAAATGGGCCCCAAAAAAGGAAATTCTCTCCAACCCTTTCTCTTTCATCTTTTTCCACCCAACCAAATGAAGGAAACTATCCATTTTCCCGTTCTTTCCCTTATCTCTTTTCTTCCGACCAAAGATAGTGCAAATTAGAGTTTGTTGGGACCCAACAACACTTTGATCCATGGGTAAAATTTTGCAAAATGTTTATTAATTCTATCACCCCCTCCAAATTAATATTGCTTATGTGGCGTAGTTTTTCCAATTAAAAACTTAATTTTTATACACCAAATGCTATGAAAAGACCACACCATATATGCATGGGAGGGTAACTATATAGCATTATTCTATAAAAAAAAAAATGTTAATAATATAAAGACAAAAGTATAAAAAATAGAAAACAATGAAAAATCAATTTACAGGGTTTCACCAATTTGCAAATAACATCATATGGTATAAAAAGTGACTGAAAACTCCATGTAGTAAGTAAAATTAACAAATAGGTTCCTACACCTAATTTTGACAAAAACCGTTCTTGAGAATCCTACAAGATCCATTCGTACTTTTTTCTCTAATAGATGGTTAGAAAATGTTGCGTCAGCACCAATCATATTGTGACATTTGTCCCATACAATAATGTGTGTATGTATATATATATATATATATATATATATATATATATATACATACACGCTACAAAAAAACTAGCATTTAGTGACGGTTTTTTTTTAGACGGTTTTAAAAACCGTATAGAAAAATAAAATTTACTGACGGTTTTTTGAAAACCGTCTGTAAGATCAAAAATTACGACGGTTTTACTTAAACCGTCTGAAAATTTCCAGACGGTTTTGAAAAACCGTCTAGAAATTTAAATTTCCAGACGGTTTTAATAGAACCGTCTGTAAATTTATAGACGGTTTAAAAAAAACGTCTGAATTTTTTTTCTTTGCTTTTTTTTTTTTTTTTTTTTTCCTGACGGTTTTCCTAAAACCGTCACTAAATTTATAGACAATTTAAAAAAAAAACCGTTTGAATTTTTTTTCTTTCATTTTTTCCGGACGGTTTTAGGAAAACCATCTGGAAATTTCCATACGGTTTTCCTAAAACCGTCTCTGAACTTCTTTTTTTTCTTCTGTTTTCTTTTTATTTTTTTCCTTTATTTTTTTTTTCTTTTTCTTTCGTTTAAAAGAAAGACCCAGATCCCTTCGGAAAGATTTAGATCCCTTCTTTTTTCGTCCGACCTCATCTCTCCCTCTCCCTCTCGTTCTTCTTCTTGTCTCTCCGGTCGGCGACTGAGACGGGAGATGGGAACGGGACGACGAGATCTGGACACGGCCGGAGTCGGTGACGTTGCTGAGGTTGGATCTGAAGCGGAAGGTCAAATATCCGGCCGGATCCGACCGATACCCACGCCCGACCGGATCTCTGTCCGGATTAGAGACAGATCCGGCCGGAATACGTGGATTTCCGGCTGGTTCTCCCTTCCTCTCTCTTTCTCTCCCCCCCTCCGGCCTCCTCGACACCACTTTCTCCAAACCACCGGATGGATGTTTGATTTTTTTTTTTAGGTAAGTGAAATTCTTAGGTTAGATTTGCATTAATTTTGTGTTGTATTGAGTTTGGATTGTGATTCTTGGGTTTGGATTGTGAAGGATTGTTTGATTTGTGAAGGATTTTTCCTCTGTTTTGGGTTTGGATTGTGAAAGATTGTTTGATTTGTGAAGGATTTTTCCTCTGTTTTGTGATTCTTGGGTTTGACCGATGGATTTCCGGCAGTGACCAGAGAAGCCGAAGAAGGACCGGTGGAACCCGAAGGAGACCGTCAGTGACCGAAGAAGGACCGGTGGAACGTCTCTCCGATGGATTTCCGGTAGAACCAGAGCTGATTTACGCTTACCGGACATAAAAATAAAAATAAGAACAATAATTATATTAAAATAATAATTATAATTATAATTTTAACAAAAAAAAAAGAAAAAAGAAGAAGACAAATTCTGGACGGTTTTGCCCAAAACCGTCCAGAACCAGTTCTAGACGGTTTGGGCCAAACCGTCTGGAATTGCGGACGGTTTGACCCAAACCGTCCCGAACCTTAATTAGCGACGCATATTTCTATACGGTTTTAAACCGTCTAAAAAAAACCGTCTGGAATCAATTTCAGACTGTTTTTTTGCATTTCTAGACGGTATTAAACCGTTTAGAATATGCTTTTTTTTAGTAGTGATAGAAATGTAAAGGGGGTGGTTGGACCTTCCCTAGGGCCACTAGGGGTGGCCAAACCACCCCTAAATAGCTAAATGAAAGTGGTTGAGCACCCACAAATAGCCAGGGATGGTTCGGCCACCCCCTTTGAGCAGATCAATAAGTGATTGATCGAACCACCCCACGGTCATTGGGAGTGGTCTAATCGATCACCTTCTCAATTTTTTTTGGTTTATTTTTTATATTTTTATTTAAAGTACATGTATCACAATACGATTAGTGCTAACATTATACTTTAATGGTTTTCATCAATTTTGGATAGAAATTAGTTTAGAAGTTGGGTGCAATGACCTATCTGTTAATTTTATTTACCACAATGAGTTTTCAAGTCACTTTTCCTACCACAAGAAGCTATTTACAACTCAATAAGACACCATGGACTTGATTTTATATTTTTTTTCCTAAAAAATATAGAAAATATTATAAAAATTCAAATGATGTATTGATTTATCAATCGATATATTGGACAATATCAAAATATTAAAAGAAATACCGAAAATTTATCAAAACATAATAAAAACTTGAAAAAAAATAATTCAATATCGTTTGTCATGAAAATGATCGCCATATCAGAAATCATGAAAATTAAGGGCATGCTTGATATATGAAATAAACCCATAAAATTAACCGACTATTTTTAGGAAATAATCATTTTTTTTTTGTTTGATTGCACACAATTCTCTCTAATAGCTATTCACATGGAAATGACTATTCATCTAATTGAGGAATAGTACTATCGGAGGAATAGCTATGGATAGACTATGTTTTTCAAAAACCAACATTTTTTTTTTCACACCCTTTCCCAATGGTGCCATTGGGGGTGCCAAAGACCACACCTGATGCTCATTGAGATAGTGGTTGCAACCGGCCCAAATTTTTTGTTTTTTTGTTCTTTTTTTTTTTTTTTTTAATAAAGAGGATAATTTCATTAATCAAGCAGCTGAGCATTGATCGGCAGATACAAGGTGTCGGATCAATGAAGGACATTCATTAATCCACACAAAATCAATAGCTTGACAGATTGCCAACTGAGCTAAAGCATAGACAACATTGTTTGCATTTCTGCTTACAAATTGGACTACATGGACTAAGAAACTTTGTAGATTAATGGTGAGGACATCCTCCATCAGTTGGGCATATTTGTTCCATGTCTGACCCGTACTAAATGCTTGCACCACCTACAGGGAGTCCCCTAAAAAAACCACCTGGTTATAGCCCATATCCGAAGAAAACCTCACAGCCTTCCAAAGAGTCGTTGCTTCTGCCACAATTGGGTCACTAATATAGGGAAGTGCAGATACCAAAGCCGCTCAAATTGTCCCAAATTCATCCCGTAACACTGCCCCCACGCCCACCATTTTCGTCGAAGAGCACAATGCAGCATCCTAGTTCATCTTGAAGCAGCCCTACTCTGGTGCCTTCCACTTCGTCAGGAGAACTTAGCAGAGGATGGGACATAGACTCATGGGTTGTCACTAGCTTAAAGCTAGCCATGGTCTCCTGCATAGAATGCACTACATGAACAGGGTTAACAACCTGCTTTCCTACACAGCCAGATCAGACGAGCCATAGTTACTGCTTCAGTTAGCTCATCCTCTATGAGCCTCTCCCTCAACTGTAAGAACCAACCCAGCCCATCATCCTCCTTCAATGAAAGCTTCTGGATGCGTCGATAACATTCCTGCCAAACTGTTACTGAAGCAAGACATGTCCAGACCATATGCCACGGCGTTTCAGTTTCGGCACAATATGCCTCCGAAAAAGGCGATCCTTGGTAGGGAGAATATTGGAACATAACTTCCAAATAAAGTTTTTGACCAGACCCGGAGTAGGGAGCTTCCAAATTTGCTTCCATGCCTCACCAATCCCCATAGGGTTGGAGCTCTCGCCCTGATCCTACATTTTTAAATGCATTTCCTGGTGATAAGCGCTTCTAATTGAAAAACAACCGTTAGAAGAACCTGACCAGGTTAATTTATCAGGAGTTCTTAATGGGCTAAGTGCCAGTTTGCATATTGCCTCCGCATCTGCACTTGAGAAAAGTTCTCGAATCATCCCAACTTTCCACTAGCCAATCGTTTGGTCTATTAATTCACTAACCTTCATTTCTGGGTCCCTTTCCAAAATTGGAGTTTGCACCCTAAAAGGCGGGGTTCCCATAAGCCATTTATCGCCCCACACCCAAATGCTTTCCCCATTGCGAACATGCCAAATTAATCACCTCTCTAAGACTCCTCGTGCCTTCAGTAAGCTTCTTCAGCCATAAGAAGGATTGTGCCCTACTCGAACTTGCAGAAAGGATCCTCCTCGGAAATATTTTTCCTTTAAAATCGCAGCCAGCATTGACTCGGGTTGCTGTAGTATCCTTCAACCCTACTTTGCTAAGAGTGCAGTGTTGAAAACTTCAATATCTCTGAACCCCATGCCCCCAGCCGACTTGGACCTTCCCAGCCTCTCCCAGCTCATCCAAGCACGCCTTTGGGATGAATTATGCCCCCCCACCAGAACCGACTACTAAGGGTGTTTAGTTTTTTACACAGGGTTTTGGGGAGGAGGAAAACTGACATACAGTACGTAGGGATAGATTGAATAGCGGCTTTTAGCAAAATTTTCCGACCTGCCTGTGACAACAACCGTTCTTTCCAACCATCTAGCCGTACTTGAACCTTCCCAACTATGCTAGCAAAAGCCGAAGTCTTTGCTCGGCCGACCATGGCCGGTAATCCCAGGTATTTCTCATAACCCCTGATAGCCGTTTCCCCCACATTAGACCCAATGAGCTCCCTGAAGGCCCTTCATGTATTATTGCTGAAGAAGAGTGAGGTATTTGCAGTATTAAGCTCCTGGCTAGAAGCCAATTCATACCTCATTAACAAGCCAAGCATCAAACCCCATTCCTGAAAATTTGCCCTGCAAAAAAACAGGCTGTCATCTGCAAAGATCAGATGACTCAGCCTAAAACCATTAGCTGCAATAGGTATCCCCGAGATTTTCCCCTCCTGTTCCCCATTGGCAAGCAAAGAGCTGAGACATTCAGCACAAAGAAGAAAGAGGTAAGGGGATAAGGGGTCCCCTAGCCTAATTCTTCTAGTGGGGATAATTGTTTTAGAAGGAACTCCATTCACCAGGATCGAATACGACACTGTAGTAACACACTTCATCACCAAGGTGATCCATTAGTCTACCAGGCACAAAAGCACTTTGATTTTTAGATATAATCGAAGGCAACACCCCTTTTAACCGGTTGGCTAACACCTTGGATATCAAGTTATAGACCACGTTACAGAGGCTAATCGGATGGGAGTTGTGCACAAAGGAGGCAGGAGAGATCTTGGGGATCAAGGCTACATAAGTAGCATTGATAGCAGGATCAAACATTCCATGGTTGAGAAAGTCCAGCACAGCCCCCCTAACTAATGCACCAATGGTTTCCCAGTGATGGCTGAAGAAACTTACCCCAAACCCATCTAGGCTAGGCGCCTTCATGGGAGACATTTGAGCAAGAGCTCTGTCTACCTCTTCTGAAGTGAATATTCTAGTGAACCTCTGCAAAGCACTCTTGTTGCCCCCTAGTATCCCCCGAGTTGAAAACCTGTTGGAAATGGTGGACAAAAGCTTTAGATATCTCTGTTGGTTGAGTGCAGATTTGGCCTACAAAGTCCTTTATTTGCTCTATATGTTTGGACTTCCGTCTCTGCGATACCCAAGCATGATAGAACTTAGTATTTCTATCCCCACCCTGTAGCCAGTTCCTCTTTGCTTGCTGCTTCCACTTGATGTCTTCCATCTCCAGCTAACCATTAATTTCCGATTGGAGTTGCGCAATCTGGCCACCCAATTCAACAGTTTCCCTCCTCTGAAGTTTTTTCAATCATTTTGTTAGGGTTTTGATCCTCCAGCTGACATCCCCATATTTTGAGGAGCTCCATGCAGCTAAGTCCTGCTGACATTGAGTAAGAAGCTCCCGAGTGGATTCTAGAGATGGCTCACCATCAATCCTTAATTTGCCAAGCATGTTTTACCACCGCCTTACTGTTTGCATCCAAATTCCAATATGCCTCAAATCGGAACAATTGTTGTCTTCTATAAGTGAACAGCTTGAAACGTACCCATAACGGATTATAATCAGATGTTTGTGTGGGCAGGATTTCTACTATTGCATTCGGAAAGGCAGTGCACCACCCTTCAAAGGCCAGGGCCCTATCCAACCGTTCCTTAATAAAGTTGCTTGATTCCTGCTTGTTTCTCCATGTGAACTTGTAGCCTCATAATCCCAAATCCCGCAACTGACAACCCTCCAGTGTAGTTTGAAATGCAGCCATCTGAGCCTAATTTCTTATAGCACCCCCTCTCTTCTCGGTCAAATTGGATATGTCATTGAAGTCCCCCAAGCAAAGCCACTCACGCGGGCTAAAGGAGCTCAAGTGGGATAACAGATTCCAAGATTCCTCCTGATACAGCCGGTTTGGATGTCCATAGAAACAGGTTAGCTTCCATGACCAATTCGTCCCTGACATTGTAATATTGGCATTGATATGTCTCAGGGAGGAGTAGACAATTTCCACTTCCTTAGAGTTCAACCAAAACAATGCAAGACCACCGCTTCTTCCCATTGGGCCCACCGTAAAGAGACCGCCACCCACTTATTGGGGTAATTGGCTACCTTAAAAAAAATTATATATAAATTTTAGATATTTTAAAATTTTTGTTTCAGTAATACCATTAAGAAGATGCGTGTCATCACCAAATAAAATAATACAAATGATTATTCTATTGCAATAATTCCGTTAATCAAACATGTCCTTAAATCACTGAACCCTAGTGATATGATCAACCATATTTTTCAACTTTAAAACCTTATTCCAAGAGAAGATATTTGCATCTTTCAGAAGCCGACAAAGAAGAAACTAGGGCTAAAGTCAACTAGTGGTTTGACTTTAATTATTGTTCGTACGTTATCTCTCAAGACGATCATTTTTCCAACTTTAACCAACATTCTCAATGCAGCGCAGATTCCTCGCTATTCATGTCCTGGGATGGGACCCTCCTTACCTTCCAAGATAAAAATACCATATAATAGTAATCAAGAGCGAAAGAGTATTTGGAAACAACAAATTGAGTAGAATTTTCTTTTATATGCATGGTCTATTAAATTTATTATTTGTATTTAAATCATGTGATTTTTATATGTTTTTTTTAAGAATAAATATTAAATTTAATAGAATAAAATGAAGAATTTTCTCCCAGCAAGCCGAAAGGAAAAATCTAATTAATTCATTTGAAAAAGTAAGATTTCTTAGGAAATATGACTAGCTTGTGGCACATGCTTGAAGTCCTGAACTTTGAATTTTGACCAGTGTTGCAGTTGGCCAACAGCTAGAAGAAGGTTGAAGTAAATTGGGTGTGGAACCCGGCCAACATGGGTGGCCATGGGGTCTCCATGGCTCCCCAATATGAAAATAAATTAAATTTGATTCCAAAGATGATGACTTTTCTGTTTGCCCCAGAAAATGGAATCATAATCATTACAAATGAGAAATTGGATTCCCCTCACCTCCTCCTCACTAGGAAAGCTTTTAAAACGAGCAATGGTAGGTACGTAGGTGCTATACTGCTATGAAGATCGAGGACACTCCCACGTGCTTCTCATGAACTTCTGCATATATTCGGCTTTCTTCATGATCTCTAAAAAGCACATGGTTTGGTCCTTTCGAAAATATTTCGAGTTCAAACAGCATTGTACATAAGAGAGAGGTTGAACTTTGATAGATTCATGATTTAATTCAAAAAATGAAGACTCAAGACAGCTTGTTGTATCAGGCCAAAAAAAGGAAAGACACAGCTTGTTGTAACTATCTTGATAAATTATATTATATATCTTGAATTATCATATCATACGGTGTCGCTTTTAGGCTGTTCTTTGATGCCCCATAAAAGTTCCAGTGGCTTCATTCATGGTGCTTTAAGGAGAAAAACACAGAGTTAAAGTGATTTCTTGGGGTTTCCATACAAGCACGTACACATATAAGTGAGAAATAAAAGAGAAAATAATATTTTTCCTGTAGGAAAGAAAGAAAATAAAATTAGCGATTCATTGAAATTTGAAGTTCAAAGTAGCTTTTACAGCCAGAGCACCCTTTTACGTCCATTACTTGAGTTTCCCACTAAACATGGCACAAAAGTGTTGTAGGAGCTAGCAATGCCTGATCCACTCAGCTGAAAAGCTCTTCTCTTTTTGTTCTTTTGCTTCGCTTTAATATTTATCGATGAAATGACAGAAGCATATATACGATCCTTAATAGTGGAATCATGTGCCTTGTAATGAAGCACTAGGCTAACCCCTGATAGGCTTTTTCATCTATACAGGAGGTTTAACCTCAGAAAAGTTGGAGAATATATATAATTAGTCCAATGAAAGACGTGACTTTATTAGGGTCAAACATAAAGTTAGAAAGAGATCGATGGCCGGGGATAAACTGTGAATCTTCTTTTTCCTGAGCAACTTAGTGTTTTACAGTAGAAATCATGCACTGCCACTTTACATGAATGGTCACCATATTTGATATTGGAACAAATGACTCATATTCTCTTGAACATAAAAAGTAATATTAGAGTACTAGGGTAGTTTTGAAGTTTTTCATATCTATCCGTACAGGAGAATTTTGTTATAAATATGTTATGCGGTAACCTTAAATTATTATTGAACATAGCCTCATTCTTGTGGACGTCGACATATTGCGAAACTACATAAATCTGTGTCTTAATTTTCTCTTGTTCTCTCTTTTCTATTTTCTATTATTAAATATTGTTATACACGATAACACTATTTGGCTTATGTGCTCGGCATGTTCAGCTAGATGGTAAATGATGAGTGAGGGGTTCTTTGAGTTGATCATTCGGATCTATTTAAATTTGAAATTGTTTCTTCCCAACGAATGATGCAACTTGCAAGCCTCTGAAGATCTCAACTTTTACTCCGATTCTGGAATCTGCCATATACCGAGGGTATAATGAAATTTCATACGGACTTCACCGTAGTGCCGGCTTGCCAGATTTATACGTACAAAGAGTTGTACGTACACTAAGAATACTATAATTTTTACTATCAAGTTTTTCTTTTTTATTTTTTTTACAAAGTTATTTACAAACTGATGTGACAATTTATAATTGATGAATTAATTAATAAAAATTATAAGCAAATTTTTTTGCTTAATTAATTATTTCACTGATTATGGACTGATGTAAAATCATTTCAATTAGATATTCCGTATTTAGTTATTTTTTAAGTATCCTCACTTCTAGATATTTTTTTTACAAGCGTTGATATAATCACTGCCATGTACGTACATCATCGTGCATAAATAAATTAAGGAGACAACACTTTCATGGTGGAAGTGTTAGGGAGATTGACGCCTTGAGGAGTATTTTAAGTAAGCCTATAATATAGCATGTTGAGACATATCGTACAACTCAAATTTATATAAAGCTTAAATCTATGAGTTTGGGCTCAACTATACTATATTAACCACTCACTCTTCTTATATCTTTTCAATGTGGAACTCAATCCTTTTACACTCACACATATATACTTAAAGAAGAATGTCTAGCTAGCTAGTTAACAAGAAGGCATGGGTATATTCTCAAATTAAGTGTGGACATGCCAGAGAAGTTCAGGTAGCTGGTGTGAAGTTTCATCACGTAATCATTAATTGCATCATTTTGCTAATCACTATCATCAACTTATCTTTATCTACATGTCGTCATCGATATGTAATGCCATTGCAATCAACATAAATATATGATAGAGATATATAAGCTTGTTTATACTTGCTAAAAATCGGATCAGGATCCCCTCAAATTTTTTGTCCGAATTTGATACAATTCGGGCAGGTTGTTTGTGAGTAAGCATTTATGAGATTCACCTGACCGGATAAGCAGTTGAGCAGCCCAACTTTTATTTGGTCAGGTGGGTCTCATAAATGCTCACTCACAACTACCTGCCCGAATTCTATCAAATTCGGACAAAGAATTTGAGGGAATCTTAATTCGCATCATAAAGGGCGCTAGCTCTATATATAATTAATATATTAATTATAGCCTCGATCTTCAAATGATCTGGAAGTAATTCATCCACTGTGGAATGTTAATTAACCAAAAATGAAAGAGGGTTAATATTGAAATATAAAAGCAAGTAATTAAGAATAAAATAAAGTTCATCAGGAGCTTCGACCTTAATTAACTTTTAGGGTAAATTACACATTGTTCCCCTAAATTAACACTTCATTTATGTACACTTACATCCATAAACTATGACGCATTGCAACTTGTTCTTCCAAATTATCATTTTGTTCCAAGTAACACTTTGGATCACGTTAGTATGTGCGACGAAATTGTTGCACGTGATGTAGAGGCATTTTTTGTGACATTTATCCGGCTCTTAGTGTTAGTTACACCTTGGCCCGAACTAATTAATTAACACTGTATTCGTACTTACATTCATAAACTATGTCACACAGACACAAACAACTGAATGAACATTTTTCGTCTATATTTGACGGCCAAATTTGTTTTAATTAGGGTGCTGCTCAAAACAAAATGGAAGTTAAAAAAATTCATTTTCATGCACTAAATGCTATGACACCACGTCAACTTAGAAAATAAAAGGTGAATGAAATGAAGGTATATAGCATTACTCAATTAAATAATACTTTTATAATGGCCTCCAAAGGAAGAAACAGTGTTACTAGCTAGGAGAAAAAATGAAGATCTTATGGCAGGCATTCTACTGTTTCTACAGCTGGTTACAACAACCATGTCCCCAGAGACAGTGTTTAGTACTATCAAATTATTATTATTTTTTTTTTTTTCCCTCTTTGACAAGTTATAGACAGTCTCATTTTATGTTGGAGAAAAGGGTGATCACAGCAGATCCCATCTCTCATCTATCTCTCTTTAGTAGGAGCAGCAGCGCTGGTTCTTTGGGGTTAGGAGAGAGAAAAAGACAATATATAATGGTGGCTTCATGATATTTATCTCATGTGAGAGAGGAGTAATATTGACCGCCTCTGAGAGAATTAGCACTCCAACCCTTTGGAATTTCATCTCTTCCTTCAACGCAAAAAGAAGAAGAAAAAAAAAACACACACACACACACAACCTGAGGCAATAATCATCATGTCCTCTCGCCTCTTCGTTTCATCATTAGTCCCTCACTTTCATCATCACCACCTCATCTTTTACTACCCACCCAGCTCACCAAACCCACCATCCTGCTCAAAGATCAAACCTAGAAGAAAGAGAAAGAAGAAAGAGAAGGTCAGAAGATGAAGATGGGTTCACTCAAGAAGAAGAAACCCTACGGCCGGCCTCTTATTTCTAGTCTGTTTTGAATGATGGGTCTTCTTCTTCGCTAGACTTCGATGCTAGTTTCTTCTCTTCTCTCGGGGAATTGAAGCGTTATGGTCCGATTGTTTACTAGATCAAACAATTAAATCCAGACAAGTTTATTAATTAAGAGCTATATTATCCGTATGGGTTTTCTTTTGTTTTTTCCATCTTAAATACTCGTGAGAGTTTCAGGTAGATCATATTGTTTTACATTGCTTTGCTTGGCTGTATGTTAACTTGAAGCTGTGTTGATGCAAATTTCAGAAAACAGTTTGACGTAGATCTGGATTTCTATATGTATGTATTATAATAAATGTTGTTCCAGAGATGATGAGCAGTTTAATTGTGTGAACATATTTAATTTCTGTGCATGCTATACCAGATCCATCAATTACTCTGCTATTTTCCTTGAATTAGGGTTCGTTATTCTTTTGGGTTAATTTCTAGTTAAGGCTTATTTTCCATCTTTATAAGATGGTCTGTGGAGTATATGATGATAGCGCCGACTGTTTCTTCTACCCATGTCAGCAATAACGATGATAATAGTAATCATAATATGCATGTGAGTAACTCATATCTTGTTGAAACCTCTTCTAGCCCAGCGCCTTGTGAGCAGATAGAATTCTTATGATCGATTCTGGTGCATAAATATATATTCCACATGTCAATTTTACGTACACATTATTTTTCTGAACATCCGAAATTCTAATTCTACATCATTAACAGGTTAACACAAGAGAATTCGTGATAATTAAGGTGGTTGCAGGACTTGATCATTTTTTGTTTTGCTATTTCTTTTAGGACACTATTAGTTCTGTCTGGACGGAAATCACACTTTTTGCATCTTTGCTGATAATTCGTCCTTTCTAGGCCAGTTTATAACACTTTCTTCTTCTTCTTCTTCTCTAATACACCTCAATCTAGAGTTTCTTAGGGTTAATTGCAGCTTCACAAAAAGTACTGTCTGTGGGTAGCTTCCTGGACTCTAATAATCACCAAATCCTTGGAGAAGATGCAATGATTAAGCACCAAGAGAATTTTCGTAATGAATTTAGATACATTTTTTTTTTTATATGTTTAGCACATTTTTTGTTCACCGGTTTTTGGTCAAATAATAGATATGCAGTCGAGGTTATCTATTATTTACAAGGATATATGCACATTTAAATGTATGTACAACTGTGCAGATACTTGTTGTTCCTAAAATTTGTATAAAGTTTGATAGCTTCGTAAATCTCCTACTTGAAACTATAATATAACATGTCAGGATGCCATCGAATTAATTTAAAAGCTTAGCCTGATTATGTTTTATTAATTACTCATACTTATGATATCTACTTAATATAGGACTTAATTTTTTTTGAGAATGCTACAAGTACTTACAAACTTTTACAGAGAGAGGCTAGCAAACTAACATGGCGTCCATGTGGCGTTTTATCAATTAAAAAAATTAAAAAAACGTAGACATGTGTATATATAATTAAGAAATGTTACGGTCGGACCCACCAAACTCACGCCGGTGTGCGTGGGTTTCCAGTCGAACCCACCAAACCCACACCGGAAATCCATCTTTACGGTTTTGGATAATGTAGATCTCGTGGGGATCGGTGATCCACCAGAGGCGAGGCTTTGGATCCAAGGCGAGGACGGTCAGGCGGTGACTGGAGCTTGGGAATAGGCCATGGGAGTGGACAGTAAGGGTGGTGATTTGAGATCCACGGTGTTTGGAAGCGGGGGCAGAAGGAGTCAAGGTTCCCGAAGGCCAGGGACGGCCGGCGACTGGATCTCGGGAAAGATGGACGGTCGGCAAGAGGGGAGAGAGAGAGAGTACTGGAGACGAAGATAAGGATCGAGAGGGGGGCTGGTGAAGGGCATTTTCATATTTTAGCATTTATTCTAAGTAAGACGCCACCTCAATTAGTGAGTCTCCATTTGTAAGAGTTTGTAAGTACCTGTAGCATTTCTTAATTTTTATTTTTTTTTACTCATATTTATATTCAATGATATTGTTGAAAAAAGAAAAGAAAAAAAGAAAAGAGAGACTATATATATATATATATATATATATGTGCATGCTAGTTCAACCCACTTGGATCAAGCTCTCCCCCCACGAACATATGCCTTTCAGAAAAATTAGTGTGTACGTGCACACATGTAGAAATTTTCTTTTCCCTTAATTCGATCTTTTTAATGAGAGTTTGATTTTAATTGAAATAATTATATTAAGTTCTTTAAATTTGCACTCCAAATTGCAAGGTCATTGTCATGATGCATTGATGCCCATCATTTTTCTTTTTTAAAATATTTTTTGACATATGACGCCCAAATTGGATACTAAAACAATAGCATCTGCAATATTACTAATTAATTTTCCTCTTTTTTGTTACCTTGTATTTCTTTTTCTTTTGCAACCCCCAAGTAATGCTCTATTCTGAATCCATTTAACAGAATATCAGGTAAATTGCGAAGTAACTAAGGATGGTGATCACCGAAACCTGAATGTATATCTTAAATTTACCAGTTTAATTAAATCTTCGATCGGTCGGCGGTATGGTATGAATCAACATGTTTTTCGATGTTCATTACCTAAGGGACCCTTCGATGTTCTTTACGTAAGGGACCCTTCCGAGAGTCATTTCCGATGCCTAAATTAGCTTTTACTAAAAAGAATCTGTTGAATCTCTAAAAGTTCAGTCTAAGTTTATACTTGAGGTATTGGCCTATTTATAGAAAGATGTGAAGTCAAACCTGGATTAAGTTTCATGCTCCTTGTTGATCTAGAATTGCTGTTAGAATTCTAATTGGACTTTGATCCTTTATTAGACTTCTAATTTGATCATTTATTAGACTTCTGATTTGATCTCTTATTTGACTTCTGATATGATTGGACCTTAAGTCCTATTTCGATTCTACCGGGAATATGACTACTGATCAAACTATACTTGGACTATGAGTCCTATCCCGATACTGCTAATCGGATTATCACTCTTAATTACTTCAATTCAACTTGGAGTAGAGTTCTAATCCGGATCTACTGGAATAAATGATACATGATTTATTGGGAATAACTGCTAAGTGTCTATCTCTAGGGATTGGACTTCTCGAGAGTCCTGCTGTCTCCTCCTTGGACCGGGTTGAGTTGAATTTATTCCCAACACTATATATGTACATTGAGCTTATACAATTGACCACATGATTCTTATCTCTCTCTTTCTCCCCTCTTCTTTTCAAAACTCCCCTCTTGTTGAATTGAATTATGGAGGAGGAGCTTATCAAATTCGAGCTAAAATTTCCTCACTGGAACATGCACGAAAAAAGGGCGTTTTGTACAAGGTTTTCTTCATTGGGCTGAACAATTGTATAATACATCTCTATGATTCTCGACGTGCACTGTAGTTGTGTCTAGCTATATGTTGAATCAACATTAATAAGCTAGGTAGGCCGTTGATGGAGGACACAATTTACCTTTATTTTCGGTGAAAAAAAAAATTGTTAAAAATAATACTAGAACAACATCGTTTGATTAGAATTTTACCTGTTCTTAGACAATATAAGTACAAAAAGAAAGACTAGCTTGATTGTCAAGCCGGTATTTTATTTTATTTTTCTTATTTATGATAAGACTTTATTTCCTTTTTTTAATAGGACTAGATTTGCTTTATTTATTTCTTGGAAAAAGTACACATATCTCTCTTAAACTACTTGCACTCAATTGTCAATGTACCTTCCAAACTACCAATTGTGTCAATGTCTTCTCTCAAACTACAAAAAAAGGTCAATGTTTCCCTTAAGATCAACAAAAAGACAAAATTGACCCTAAATTTTTTTAAATAAGACAAAAATGTCCTTATAAATTCAAAGAAAAAAACTAAAACTAAAACTAAAAAAATAAAAAATAAAAAAAAAAATTATTTTTTAAAAATCAAATTAAATTAAAAAAAAAGGAAAAAAAAAAACTTAAAAAAAACAAAAAAGAATGATTTTTTTTTTTTTTAGAAAAAAAAGAACGAAAAAAGAACTGAAATTATAAAAACATTTTAATAAAAAAAAAAATTGAAACGAAAAATAAAAACCAGTTTTTTTATTAAATTAAAAAAAAAAACAATTTTTTTTTTTTAAAAAAAAAATAACGAAAAAATAATTGAAAATTATTCTTTAAAAAAAAAAAAGAAGAAAGAAAAACAGTTTTTTATTTTATTTTTTATTATTTTTTGGAACAACTTTTTGTTATTTAATATTTTTTAATATTTTTTTTAGTTTTTATTTTATTTTAATAATTTTATGATAGGTATTTTTGTCATTAGGGATACATTGACACAATTGGTAGTTTGGAAGGTATATTAACAATGAGGTTGTAGTTTGAGACGGTTATGTAGACTTTTTCCTTATTTTTTTTATTAGATTTACTGTCACTACTAGGAATGAGTTTCCTTTCTGTACAAGTATTTTTTTTTTTTTTTTCTTACTAAGATTTGATTTACTTTTACTACTATGAATAGTTTACTTTCTATACAAGTATTTTATTTCCTTACTAAGATTTGATTTACTTTTACTATTAGGAATATTTTACTTTTTCTACAAGTATTTCTCTACTATTTATAGATGAGTTTGCAATGTAATAATCACACTATTGAATATTTATCGAATCAAATAATTTTCTCAAACTGTACTATGTGGAGTTTTATCATTTCTTAAACCTGCAGGCTTTTTTTATAATTTCATTAAAAGACATAGACACTTGTAATTGTTATTACAAAGTCTATCAACAAAGAGCAACATTGGAAAACTATAGCCCTTCTATAGATATTCACCAAAAGAAAAATGTTTAGCTTTAATATTTTACTATAGCTTTTTTCTTTGTAGAGTGTTCAGTTGTTTAATACTTTCTCATTTATAAAAATAATAAAAAAATAAAATCACCAAATTCGGAACTGGGGAAAACAACTAGAATGACCTGCATATCTCCTCTATTAATTAACCCTTGCTTCCACTCAACGATTGTTTTTTTTTTTTTTTTTTTTTTTGTTGAAAACACTCATAATCCCTTAATTTATCCAAAAAAAAATTAAAAAAAAAAAGTTTGCAACTTCCATACACTTACTATAGATCAAACCTTAGAGCATCAACATCGAGTTCTTAAAACTGTTTTTTTTTTTCTTCAAATTATATATATATATATATATATATACATAGTTTTTTTTTTTTAAAAGTCAAATTATATATAGTTAATCGCACTCTAAAATGTTTCTACATCTGGTTCTTTATCATTCTTTATTACAGACAAAATGATTCTAATGACTTCTGCTCGATCGTTGTATACCTTGATCCACTTCTGTCCTAATAGTAATTCATGTTGCCGTTTGAGCGGCAAATGGTGTCCCTCTCCTTGTACAGTTGTACCCTTGAATCCACAAATTACTAGCGAATTGAAGGACCAAGAAATTATCCAACCTCGTACACGCGGTAGCATTCTTCAGTCGGGTTTAAATGTTTAATGGATATTTTTCCTCATTTTTTTCTTTTCTTATTGGGCTTGTCTAGTCCAGAAGCCCAATGGGCATTACAAGTGTCATATATGGAGTTGTAGTGCCCTTATCTATCTACTTGCTACCCATCTTTCTCCACTGGTCTCGATCTGCACATGCATATGATGAGCAGCCGCCTACCTCAATTATATCACTCCGTTTTTAGCCACACATCAGATCTACGGCTTCTTCTCTATTTCTCATCTCGATCTGTGTAGATGGTCCCATTAATGTTTTTTGTGTTGTGTGTATATATTGTATAATTTTTCATTTACGCTTATGTCTTTTTAACCGTTCCGATTTAATTTTACTTTTTTAATAAAATAATTGAAATTAAATATACACCTTTGAATCAGAGTTGTTGAAGCAGAGTACTACCACCGCCATATTCTGCGAGAAAGGTACGACCTGAAGATGAAGGTATAAGAGACACTGCATGTGAGTTTTCAATTAGATTTTTGATTCATTGTAGCTAAAAGAAAGTATCATTTAGAGTTGTGAGACATACACAACAAAATTATATAACACATACACAACATAAGACACATGAAGTGAGACTCATGTGATGGATCTCATTCACGTAAATCTCGCCCGTATATCTTGTGTTTTTTTTTTTTTTTTTTTTTACATGTCCACAGTAGAGGAGAGAATGGATTCGAACTAGTGACTTCTATTTCATGAGGTGTGATCTCCAACCGATGGAGACCCATATACCTTGTGTTGTACATGTATTATGCAATCTTGTGAAAAATCTTTTCCTAAAGGCATTTGATTATTTAGCTTAAAGAACAACTATTTTTCCTCTCTTAAAAAAACTATTTTTCCTATCAAGCAGCCCGAACACAAACCAGAGAAAATAGTACGTTGGTTAGTCGTAAAAGAATTACTATTGAATAATATTTGAAAGAAGAGGTAAAAAAAATAAATTATTTAATCTATGTGATTTGCATTTGTCTCAAATCGATAAAGACAAAGAATGAAAAATTAGTTTATAGGATTATTTACTTAATTTAATTTTTAAGAGTCAAATGTAATTTTGTAATTCAATAAATGAAGATTATTTTAGACAATCTAATAAATGGGTGTTGGCCTAAATTCCTTTAGGTAAGTAAGGGTGCGTTATTTATTTATTTATTTTTTTTGATATGAAGTAAGGGTGCGTTTGAGATTGCGATTTCGTAGTCAATAAATGCGATTTTAAACCAATCGTTTGGAAACTGCTTTCTTAAAAATTATGATTTGAAAATGCAGAAAATTTACTTTTTTCAAATCGCAGGTAAGTTGGTACTTTTTTAAAAACGCATAATTTTAAATGCTAAAATGCGATTTTGCTAAACGTTTAACTGAGTTTTTAAAAATCAATTTTTTCAAATCGCACATTTTAAAATTGTTATTTTAAATCGCTCTTTTTGAAATCAAAAACTTAAACGGACTCTAAATAAATTAACTTTGTTAAGTAAGCGAGGAAAATGAGGAAAAATTGATTCTTCTTCTTCTTCTTTGTAATAATCTCTTGGGTTTTTGGCATTTTTGCTTCTGTGTGAGTGTGACAGAGAACTGGAGAAGACGATAAAAAATTAAAAGAATTTATTGTAGAGTGTTTTTTTATAGGGAACCAAAAAATAGTTTTGTTCTTTAAATATAGAGAAAATGATTGGATGTTTACTGCTAGTGCTCTTATATTTTGTCCGACATCATGATCCTACGATATAAAAGTAGAGCGTCGTTAAAGGTATTATTATACATTTTACTAATTTATTTATTTATTCATTTTTATTTTTTTTTACTTTTATGAATTGATGTGGCAATTATGAATTTATGAATTGTTAAGTCAAAAACTTTGACCGCTTATTTTAATTAGTTAATAACTTATTTAACAATATACACTTTCAATCATTTCAATAATTATAAATTGCATGCCGGTTTATAAAGAAATTATAATAAAAACTATAATACATATTTTTCATAAAAGTATTTTAAATATCCTCAAAATAAGCTATTTGTTTAAAATAATTTCTACATCAATTTTATTTTTTATTCAAGAATATTCAGTTTGGTACAAATACAACTCCAAGGATTCCCTTCCAAAAAAAAAAAAAAAAATACAACTCCAAGGATTATATATATATTAAAAATAAAATATCAAGAAGGCCCACGAGGATGGAGAGGCTTTGATTCGATGGAGAGGCTTTGAATGGTTGTGGTTTGGCCCTTAATTTTTAATTTTTTCTATTTTCTTTTATCACAAACAAATGCCTTGAAAATGAACTGCCGGGCTGTCCACTAATCAACGGCCCTTATTCAATCTGACAAGGTCCATCCAGACAATCTAGATGAAGTCGCTTTAATATCCGCAGGACCGCAGCAAAAGTGCGTCCCCTTTGTTCTCATTTCCACCCAAAACCAAATTCTCCTTCTCTGAGGTCTGACCGAATTTGCGAGTCAACATTTTCTTTGCTCTCAAAATCATTTCCATTTTTTTTCGAAAAATAAAAAGAGAGGGTAATCTTTCGATTCCAGCGAGCGGGTCTTTGCAATGAGATTAGGGTTTTTGTCGTTCCCTCAAAGGCGGTGATGCTTCGTATACTATTTCATTGCGTGCGTTGTTGGGGGCCAGATTAGCTGATTGATTATCTAGGGTTTCGGTTTTGCAATATGGCCGAAGCTTCGGGACGAGTCACCATTACGCTCGGGCGTGGTGGCCAGGTATCTTACCTCTTAATTAGGGTTTTGTTCTGTTTTCAATTTAATCTTATTAACAACAAAAATTTTTTATTTTTTGTTTTTAATTTATTGTTCGAAATTTTAGTTGAATGGAGAAATTATTGTTTCTGTCTGTTTGGTTTCGGAGAAAATGAAGAAAAAAAGTGATCCTTATATAGTTTTTGATTTTTTTTTTTTTTCAAAAAAAATCTATTGGGAAACAAAAGCAACATAAAGCAGAGGAAATTACTTGTACTTTCACTAATTGTACCCATTGTTATACAGGTAGTAAAGAGGGGTGGTCAAGTATCAGATCTTTCATATGCTGATTCGCTGCCTGTGGCTGGGACTAAGCGGTCCGTAAGAGATAGATTAGGAAGTAATGTAGATAGTTCAGTGTTACATGGCAACAAACTCGACAACAAACGGTGCGTCTTGCTTTCCTTTTTTTCTTTCTGTCTGCTAATTTTCTATTTCCTCGTGGATTATTGTACTGTTTGGGACTTTCAACAAGCACACAATTCGTTTGGGCACTTATGCATTGTATCACCGTATTCGTGTTTTTGATGTATAAGCTTTTTGTGCATATGGTGTTTTGGACCTTCGCTAAATTAAATTTCTTGCATAAGAGTTTATGGTTATAATTTCCATTTGCAGACAAAGAGGAGATATTAGTATGCTGAGCTTGAGTGCTAATGGTTTAAATGGTAGTAAGTTTACTCTGAAGCAATCTCATTGCATTTCTGTTGTTCTGTACTAGTTTTCTAATTGGCAATTACTAATGACCTTTCCATTAAAAACTAAGATGTGCACATTGGTAGAGATGACCTTCGATTTAAACTCATGCAAAAAAATGCATCTAGACGAGCTGAGAGCGATGATGATCAGAAGCGTGTTGACCTACGTGAGAAGTTGTCAAAGGCTCTTCGGCCCCCGGTAACTAATGTTGATTCAAGACATAGCCCGCCGGAACCAAAGGACACAGGTTTCTTGGGCCGAATTCCTTCTACAAGAAGTGTGGATGATTTGCCTGTGATGAACTCAATGAGACGTCCTTATTCTACATGGACTTTGGATCATTTGAGACGAAGATCACCTGATAGAGCTCGAGGTATAGGTACTTCTAGGGGTCTCTCTCCACCTAGGAACATGGAAGAACTACAAAGAAGGCCATTGAACAGGACACATGATGATGTAAGATTGGTTCCATATATGAGAAAAGATGTTTTTGATACTTCAGGACCTATGAGTACTGCAACTTTCATCGCAAAACCTGCAATACCTCCCGCACCTGCCATGCCACTGCCCCCTCCTATTGGACAGCATCCTCCACCAACTGGAATTGTACAAAAAATTCCATACGCGGTACTCCTACTTATCTTAGCTGCTTCTAGGTCATGGATTCTTGAGTGTCTGAACTTGCAACTTTCGTGCATGTTCTGAATGTTGTTATTGGTGGATTATTATGTAGGGTGATGAACAGCAAACTGTTGATGGCGTGTTACACTCACTGGGATTGGGAAAGTATGCCATTCTCTTCAAGGCTGAGGAAGTATGTTATTTGATCTTTGTTCACTTAATTTGGCAAATATCTCAAATCTTTTTAAGGTTTTTAATCAAGCATACGAACTCTTTTAAATGTTGTAAGATCTAGGGTGTTACCTGTGAAAAAGAAAAGGATTTGGTTGTTGCAGTGGATATCCATGTAAATATCACTCTTTAGTTTGTACACTCCTGCTAACAAACTAATGTGTCAAATCCAATAAGGGTGATGTACGGTGCACAATCACTTCACAAATATTCCTTATGTTATAAGCATATGCTGCTTCATCCCATAACCCCCCCCCAACCCAACTCATTTCTCTAACATAATTTTTTCTTTTTTCTTTTTGGAATTAATCTCCAACAATGGTTTTCCAACAGTTCGCAGGATTTTGTCATTTCTCTGTATGTTTTTGAGTACCTCCAGAGCCTAATAAATCCTTGATTTTCAAAGCCTGTCATTATTGGTGGAATAGAATAAACGATTTTGTCTATTCTCTTTGGACGGTGGCTTTTTTGTCACCACTTTCGATTAGCTTTGCTGATTTCCTTGTTCGTTTTTCTATTCCTAGTTAGGTGTTTCCTTTTGTATACTTCCAGTGTACTTAGGGGCGCCTTACGCTTTTAATAAGACTAAATTTACTCATCAAAAAAAGGAACCGAGACATGATCTTTCTTTTAACGATTTTATTTTGATCTTTTTTTAAAAATAAAAAATAAAACTGTAAGGCCACACCATTGTATAAAATTGTTTTGACACATATCCAGTTTGCATCACTGTCACATGGAAATGCTTCTGAATGAGATGTTTTCAGTTTTTATGCAATGGTGTGGATGGATACACCAATTAATCAAGCATGAAAGGTTATTAACCTAGACCTCTGAAACGTATATGTGCATCCTTTGTTTTTTTATATGCTGTATGTTAATCTGTCTGTGGAGATGAGATTAATGGTTCTTTGACTTATGAGTACTGTAGCCTGCAACCATAGTTTGATCTGAAATTGTTAATTTCTATTGGATTCGGAAATGAGTAATTTAAACTCTAAAAGTGTTTATTTGTGATATAAAATATTCTGCTTTGAACAAGAGAGTTGTTTGCTATGAGTTCTTTTTCATTCATCTGACACTGATAAAGGTGACTTAATATGCAGGTGGATATGGCTGCATTGAAGCAGATGGGGGAAAACGACTTGAAAGAACTGGGGATCCCTATGGTATTTTTCTTTTCTTTCTTTGCTTTTTGATAATTATTTAACTTAGGGGAAACTACACTTACTCCCTCAAACTTACATCTAAATTGCAATGTCCCCAAACTTTAAAAAGTTGCAATTGACCCCTCAAACTACTAGCCCCGTTCAGTTAGCCCCTCTGTTAGGTTTTTGGTTAAATCAAATGGAAAATAGACACGTGACCCCAAAAAGAAAATAATACCCGTGTTAGGTTCAAAAAGAAAATGTTGTGGGTCTCCATGGCCAGGAGACCCAGCCATGGAGGAGACCCACAGCGGCTGGCTGTGGATCGGTCACTGAGAAGAATTTTTTATTGTAAGGGTATATTGGTATTTTTACGCACCTCACTTGGGGTATAATGGATATTTCATGCGTTTGCCACCCAAATTAACAGAAAATTATAACGGTGGGGGGCTTAAGTGAAAAGGGCTAGTAGTTTGGGGGTTTAAAAAATTATCCATTCATTATCTGAATTGACATACAATGTTCTGGAGATTACTTAAATAAATAAATAAATTCTGGAGGTGAACTTGAGAATCTGCTAGCTTAATATTGTGGATCATATGCGGATGCTAACTTATTTCTTTGAGGGCTCACTCCATTCATGGACAATTTCTGTTAGAATTCGTCACCTGACCAAATTATTTTCATTTTCATCTCAAGTCCACATTGAATGTGGTGCCATGTTTCTTTTTCCCTCATTTGGAAAAAAAAAAAAAAGCAATCAATAAGAGTGCACTAAGAACATGAAGTTGAGGTAGTATGCATTACATTATGTTGGTAAATGTTAATAGTCACACTGCACTGAGAAACAAGAGAAATCTCCAAATTTTTATAAATTTAAATCAAAAGCAGAGAAATTGGCTGATTGGTTGTTTTGAGGCATTATCATGGTAAAGCTGAGTGTACTACCAGTCTGCAACCCATGCTAGAGATGGCCCATTGTCCAGCAATGATCATATCTTAATGTTGAAACTTAGTTTTAGATTCCAAAGAAGTCCAGTTGTATCACAAGAACTTTGAGATGAATCAGATGTTCTTGTTCCATAATAAAATGATTCTACAATATGATTTTTTTTTTTCTTCGAAATGCTATGTGAAGAAGATGCTCTGATGTCTTCTTCCCCGATGAACTCCTTTTGAGATTCTTTTTAAGTCTATGTATGTCTTTGTGTATCGATCAACTTGAAACAGTTTTGGGAATATTAAGAAAGTTTCTGAAACATTCGACATTTATTGAACCCAAGTCCTATCTACCTCCCTTCCCCGTGGTACGGACTTTTAATACAAGACTTATTGAACCCTAATCCTACCAATCCATTGAATCCAAGACCTAGTTGTGTGGTTCTTTATCAACCATACTCATGGAAAGTTTGCATGCAAGTAGTGATTTATATAAAATTTGCTAGTTGCTTCTCTGTGTGCTGGCCGTTCTTTGTTAGCCTTCTTCAACTTTGCATACTGTTTTTCATACTTGCTCGGGGAAGTGGAAGAAATATACAAGTAGGTGGCTGACTATGGACATTCCTCTTGCCATACTTGTGTCATGAATATGATGTTGCCTTAGTCATAGCCATCATCACATTCTGTGTCGGTGTTTCTTATAAAGTTTGTCTGAATTGCAGGGGCCTAGAAAAAAGATTCTTCTTGCTCTTACGCCTCGATCGAAACGGCAACCATGACAGTTACACTTTTGAAGCAAGATTAGTCGGTTTCCTCTGTTTTTGTGATGTGGAGGAACTATCAGGCATTTTTTTTTGTGTAATGAATATTGTGTAGCTCAATTTGGGTTTGAAAGTGGTCCTTGAATCAGTTCTCACATTTTTGCGCTCATAGAGCAATGTTAATTAGTATTAATAGATTTTGGTTAGAAAATTTGGGATATAGATTTTATTTTTATTTTTTTCGTTTCCCATTCTTAATTACCACTCTGCTGTCAGCGTGATTTCAATTGATTAAACATTGTCATGCTTGGGTGATCATTGCTAACTCCCATATAAATAGTAAGGTATGCTTGCCTCTTAGCTGGCCAAATCCTGCCAAAGGAGTGTAGTCTTTTCCCTAAACATTTACATTTTCCTTCGAAGAAAGATGAGTAAAGAAATCATTGAGTTTTTTTAAGAGGAATTTAATGTACCATACAACTATTTGTTGTATTTTACTATGCTGATGAAATTGTCAATTTACCTTTGGATTAACTCCTGTTACCAACAAAAAAACAAATATAAAAAATCAGGTTGAGTTAGCAGTGCCTTGCCAACATGTTAAGATGGTGGTGAGATTTGCCGACATATTAAGATAGTGGTCGGATAATAGTGTGGTATATAGCTTTATTTGCTTTTTAAAGAAGTCAACATTAATGAAATAAAGATTAATGTTAGAAACTATATTTTTATCTTACAATTATTTTGTAATATTGATGTAGCAATTTCAATCCATCTTTGAATTAATTATTGTTAAAAAAATATATATCCAAGAATATGAAAAGATAATTGTAAAGTTAAAATGTAGTATATATAATCTATCTTATGTAAAAGGTTGGAACGCATGAGAAAATGATAAAGTTCGTTGCCCCATCTCTCCCTAGCTTGTAAAGAGCTTCATGAATTCTCTATATAATAGGAGAGCGAATAAAGAGGGCCGTAAATGAAAATTGGAACAAGAGGCTCACCAGCCCACGAGAAAAATCTAGGAAATAAGTAACCCCAAGGGGGTGGTCTAGTGGTTAAGTTGGCGACGTTGAGGGAATATCACCTTATGAGATCTCGAGTTTGAATTCACCTAAGTGCTATCTCTCTTTTGGGGTCAGCCTCTTGGGCATAGTCAAGCGCTCCATGCGGATAATGGCAGTTCTCATGAGGTACAGGGATTAGTCTGTGAATTTAGGTTGGGCCTCTATACTTGGTAACCTTGGCCTTTGGGCCAACTATCCTGAGGTACTGTTCGGCTATTAGTGAAACAGGATACCCTAATAAAAATAAAAAATAAAAAATTTAGAAAACAAGTAGGGAAATTCTAAGCAAAGGTGAACGAGAAAGCAGCAAACCACTACTTGAGTGGGAATGCTACGCTTCCTGTCTCCAAACATTGAATGTGGGTGCATGAGTTTGTTAAGTTAGAACTAAGATAGAATCATTCATTTACTTTCGAAAAGGTTTGTCTTTTCTTAATAATTTCGGGTAACGCAATTCTTCTTTGTTTATTGTTAAAAAAAAAAAAAAAAAAAAAAAAAAAAAAAAAAAAACTTAACATTTTATAAGTTCTGTCATGTGCACAACTTTTTTAGAATGTACGAGTAGTTCTAATTTCGTTATGAAAAATGTTTAGAGTACTACAAATCTTTTTACAATTTTCATACAAACTTATGTGACAATGTGACATTGCATATGAGTGCCATTTGACATGTGAAAAAAATAAACAACAAAATTTGACTAATAAATTTAATTATTTAATGTATGATGTGATAAGTGTCACATGTACTATCAAGTCAATTTATAAGAGACTTGCATTAAAAATTATAATACACATAGAAGCACTCTTTTGATGACAAGTATCGAAAGGGAACACAATGACCTAAAGTATCGCCAATAGAGCTTGTTTTATAAAATATTAGATCATTTTAAATCTCTTTGTGAGCTTTTTTTTTCCTATATGCCTAAGTATAATGCCAATTGATATCGGATGAGCTTATTTGTAACGGGGTGGTAGTTGGAAGAGGTCTAGTGCCACTTTTTAAAGTAAGTGCCAAAGTAGTGCAAGTTTTGGAAGGAAAGTGCATTTCTCCCATTTTTTTAAATAATTTTGTATCAAGCAGCCTTGCGCACTTGAAGAAAGAAACATAATAAGATTTTGGAAAAGAATATATAATTTCTTCATAAGTTTTATAAGTAAATTAAACATAAGAATAGTTACATTCCTGTCCAGATTCTCGTGCATCACTTTTCTGAAAACGTGGATGGCGGGACGATATAAGTTTATGCGAACCAAACGCTACGTCATTGTATTTTGATTTCTAATGAATGTTATTTGTTTAAAAAAAAAAAAAAAAAAAGACATTTGGAAAAGTCTTTTCTAATATTTTCCCATGGGCTTCTCCTCGGAGGATCTTTGTCAGCTTGATGTCTCAAAAGGTCGCCTCTACGATGACGTGGAAGATAAGTTTTGGCGAATTTCATCAAGATGTAAGTTCTGGCAAATATATATATATATATTAGGTTGCCTATGGCCTTAATCATCTACTCCATTGATACAGTAATGAGAGCTTTAACTAATTAAGACCGTTGAAACCCCCTTCCATGTCCCAAACATGAAATTCAATGTGTGCCTCTTTCAGAACTTTCCTTGATGTTGCCAAAACTAGGGTTCTTGTTTATTCAAATCAAAATTCTTTGTTTTCCCTTCTGAATGTGATAACAAGTTCGCCCTGATCCAGTTTTACCTTATGATTTTTATTTTTTTCAAGATCCTGGAATGCATAGCAATAAAGAACTAGCACACAAAATGTGGTACCGTTCACATGGGGCGGAACTATAATTTTAGGCTTTTTAAGGAGGGTAAAAAATTAATTTTAAAGAACTTATTCTAAAAAAACATATAATTTTGAGAGGATTTTTAAAACTTGGAGAGCTAAAATGATTAAAACAAATGTGAATTTAATTACTTAATTAACAATTTAATACCACCTACTATTGCAATACCATCTACAGGATTTTTGGTTTGGTCAATCTTGTACTACAATTTGTCTTTGTCATATTGGATTTTATCACAAGCTACTTTTTTTTAATTTGGGCTGTATTATATATTAATAATCATTAATTATTATGCTGGTGTACGTTTTCCTTATGTTAATTGCTTTCCAATTTTCGTTAAGTAATAAGTATATGATGGTTGACGGGTGGCATGTATTCTATTTATTTATTATTGTTCCACTAGCAATATCAATTTTTAAAGTGCCTTCCGCACTCACCGCCGTGACACGATTGGGCATCATTTGGGACTAATCTCCCTGCTAACTCTTTTTTCCCATCGAGAAAACAATGTCTATTGACAACATGTGGATGTGGTGGTAGACTTTGTCACGTAAACTACTCTTATTATTTCAAATGCTAGAGTGAATGGAACCTTTATTAGAACCCTCCTTTTTTTTTTTTTTCTTTTTTTTTAATGGAGAATACAAGATGTAGAAATTTATGTAAAGTATAAAATAAGGGAGAATAGCGAAAATAAAGAGAGAAAGGAGACAAGGCATTTTGTGATGGTTCGGCCTTTTAATACTTAGGAAAGAGCCCAAAAAAAAAATTACATTATGCTCTTATTTTGTGATCGGAGTGATCCTCCGATTAAGGGCTTGATGTTGATGAAGATGATATATTGTCCAAACTGAATGATTAGATAATCAAATAGAAAAATAGAGACAAAAGGGAAAATGAAACTTCTTATTCACTTGATGAGTTTATAATACAAAAGGTTTGATCTATTTATAAAGCTTACATGTATATTTGAAATATATATATATATAATCCTAATCAAATTTCTTAATTTAAGGTGATTCAATCTCATCAAATCATCATCAAATCCCTAACTTTAGGTAACCCAAATATACTCTAACACAAACCAATTAAACTTTGCCATATTAGAATAAGTAATGTTATATACCATATTTTTATCTTACAATATTAACGTAACAGTCTCGACCAACCCTTAAATTTAGCAAGAAGATCTAGCGGCTTTAATTCGACTTGGCCAATTTTTTCTATAGCAGTGGCCATAAAAAAGAGTCAGGAATGATCATATCAAAATTTATTTTAACAGAATTAATGAGTGGAGGGATCCATTGCTCTTAATTGGGTACGTAGCTATTTTATGATTGAGTTCGTTCCAGGCATTCAACTACTCTGTATCATTTTTCTTTCATTGGGCCACCAACTCGAGAGCGTTAGGAAGGGAATGCTCATAGTCATACATATTCTTATTTTTATGGAGTCAGATTAAATTTATCGCAATAACTGCAAAAAGAAAAGGAAAGAGTGACCTTTCAATAGATTAGTTTGTAGATTTGCATGCAGTTATTTTTGAGCTACAAGGGGCCATTAACAACAGCTGAAGTAGCTAGGCAAGAGAGATGAGGCCCCTTGTTCGGGCAGGGATCCCTCTCGCATTTTCCTTGCCCTTTGCACTTTGGACAGAAGCTCGGGCAAATGGCCGGGCCTATATATGTTAAGGCAAGAAGCTCTCTTCACTGTTTCTGTAGCGTAGAATAAAAAAGAAAAAGAAGAACTGTAATCCACAGCATTATTGCCAATTCTCTCATTGTATTCATTCAACTTTTTGTAGTAGTTCTGGGGTTTTACTAAACAAATAAGTTAATATTATTAATAATATGCCTTCTAGAGTCAAATTTGGCAGTCTCTGTAGACTGTAGTAGCATAAAATGCTAGAAAATTCTTGTGGGATTTGTGGAGAAGGGAAGCAAGAGAGAGTGGATGGGAAGAGAGTCTTGGGGTGTTTGGGATCCCGATATATGGTAGGGACCTCTTATCAATCCGTGGAATAATGAAATGAAATTAAGCAGAAAGCAATCAATCAATCAACCAACCAACCAACCCACCTTGCCACCCATAAATAATTAATCCAATCTAGATCCCTCCTTATGGGCTCATTTTTATTCCACATGTCAGGACAGTGAAATGCTTGATGACAGCATGCCGCCTTGGAATTCTTCCTCTAAAGCGAGAAAAAAGTTAATTTGAATACACTGGAAAGCAAGAAAAGGAGTGGGGAATTGATTAGCATGAGAGATCAATCGATCTACTGGAGGAAGAAGTCCACCATTTCAAGATCTTGTTAGAGACAATGGAATACGATAGGTTTTTTACTTGTCTCCAAAGCCACAAAAGGTGGGCTCCAACTACAACAACTGTCCATTGCAAATGCTTTTAATTGCTTATTATTTATATATACATTAATAAGATTAGTTGAATGAGTTGATTCACCTCAAATTAAACATATGCTTTTTTGGAATAAAATATGGGCTTTGCCTGCTCTGTGAAGATATGCCCAGATCTCATCGAAGACCTTTATTAGTATATATGCTTACATCATTGCCCACTTCTTATATTCCTTCGTTTAGTAACCATCTCCCTTACTATTCTAAGAGCATTCTCAAACATGGTCAAGATAGACATGGCTTGGCTTTTTATTTTTAATTTAGTACTGTGGCTTAAGGGATAATTACAAAGAAGCTGCATCAAGTGCTGATTAATTAATTAATTAATCACACTTCTACAGATCGATCTCTTCATTTTATATATATATATAAATATAAATATTTGGAGTTACTGTAGTAGATGGGACTGGGCACCCACTGCTATAATTTTTATCTAGTTATATATATTTGTATATTATATGCTAAGCTTCAATTGAGGGCAATATATATATATATATATATACATAAATCCACTGACTCATTAATTTTCCTAGTTTTAAATCATAGATATGCATTAAAGTAGGGGATTTTTGCAACCCCTTCCTTCCAGGTGATTACATGCCCAATCTTTCTTTGACTTTTTGGTAACAATATAATAATTTTAAAAACCTCTTTAAGCATGGAATATTTCGTTTTAAATGCCCCAAGTGGTAGCATAATTGCATGTTTTTCTTTTATATATTTAAAGTGCACTGCTTATAGAGCATGGAATTCCTCGTTGATAGCAAGAACACAGCTAGTGAATCCCTCTTTGGTGGGTGACGTTTGAGGTGTATCCGTATATATATATATATATATATATATATATATATATACAAACATACAATAATAAGAAAATGTTTTATAACCAATATTGCATGAAAGGGATCTTACTTTCTTTTTTTTTCCTCTTTTTTATATGTCTTGTTTATTGGCCCTTGGTTATGCACTTATGCTTGTGCCATCCATGATTATTAAACTATACTTAAATGCAATGCATCGTTGGCAAGCATAGAGGAGAGGTTACTATAAAAGGAACGAAGCCAAACTTATAATGGGTAAGTTAGTACTACAAAATCTCTCTCTCTCTCTCTCTCTTTTCATTTCAAGAGCATCAATGGCAAAGGCTGAGTCTAATCTGATCCTATCTTCCACATGGGATGGAGAAAATGGCTATTCTTCAGGTTTTTCTGCTGAGAAGAGGCTCAAATTATTTGGGTTTGAGTTGAATCCGTATAAGCATGATGAGAGCAACCTGAAAGGCTCGGCAGAAGGAGATGAAAGTGTAAATTCTTCATCAACAACAGTTTCATCTGGAAGGGAGAAGAAACCAGCTTCCAAGGAGATGATCAGAAGCTTAGCTGGGGGCGCCCCACCAGATGACAAAAAGTTTGAGTGCCAATATTGTTTCAAGGAATTCGCAAACTCACAGGCATTGGGAGGTCATCAAAATGCTCATAAGAAGGAGAGGATGAAGAAGAAGAGGTTGCAGCTTCAAGCCAGGAAGGCCAGCATCAACTGTTACCTTCAACCTCTCCAAAACAACCACGGTTTTCCTAATTCCAACGGCGCCTGCGCCGTCCCATGGTTTTACAGTCCCTCATCTTATACTCCTGAGTCGTTCACACACTATGATAATGAATCTCAGATTTGCTTCAATCCCTTTGATCAAGATAATGGGTCCCAGTTATCAAAGTGGCATGCCCTGCCTGCTCACATCTCTTTCCAACAAGATACATGTAGCTTCACTTTAACACAAACCGACGTCGGATCCGGAGAGAACAGGCCTGTCATCTTTAAACCTTCCCCCTGCTTGCCTGCTTCCAAGCAAAGCTGTAAATCTTTGGATCTGCAATTAGGCCTCAACATGCAACCAAATATACGAAGCTCCTCTGGCGTGTAACATATTTCATGCCGCCATGTCTTCTCCAGTGGCTTAGATTCCTTAAGACTTTCAAGAAGTTGAAATTAATCGTTTGAAAATTCTTGATTCATGGCTGGTAATTCTTCTCAACAGCAACGACTGCCAATTATAATGCAACTCTGCCATGAATATTATATACACCACGACATACGTACGAATCGGTTCAGGCTAGATCGAGCGAAAGTACTGGCGAGACAGTAATTAAAACCAAGCCGGCAAGCCAGGAAGTCTGACTTTCTTTGTTTTGCTTATTGTTTTCAGTGTATACTGCATGTATTCAAAGTTTAAAACTGATTAGAAAACGTTCCTCTAGCTTGTTCTATATAAACAAAACCTGGAATATGAGATTTTCTTGTCAATAATACATGGATTATATTAGCAATGAACACTCTGTTACATTGAGAACAGGGGCACTACTAAAAATGCATATAAAAATTACAAATGCCTCTCATATACATTCTCAATAAATGTCAATTTAATAAATGGACAAACATTTTCTCAAAACTAGATTTAAAAAAATTTCTCCAACCCAATTTGAATGAAAACTTTGTTCAAAGCTGGCAAATAACCCAACAAATAGTTAAAATATAGGTAATGTTATTTAGTAGTCGATCTTTTATATGACTGTCATACAACTCGGATAACGTAGCAATGAAAATCAGCTCTTAGATGATCATCACTTGTAAAAAAAAAAAAAAAAACTAATTTTTATTATATATATATCATGTTATCCCAGTTGTATGTCGTATATGAGTCTACTTAATAACATTACTCATATGTTTCTTAATCTTTTGGTGAGTTGCACCATCAAGAACCAAACACCGTGACTTCAAATCTATGATTTAAAGAAAAATAAAACAAAACAAACACAAACATTCGAACTCATGACATTTGGTATAATATTGAGAATTTAATTCTCTAATTAATATTTTAACACTTCCCTCACGTGTGAACTTATACTCTCCTCAACAAGTAAAGCTCAACTCAACATAACTCTCGATCATATTATATATGTTAAATTACCGCTTATCTCAAAAAATTTAAAATAAGAAAAAAAAATAGAGTTAATTATTTAAATTAATATTCTAAGAGCATTCTTAGTAGCCTCACCAAAATAGTTTTTTAGCAATTTTGGTGAGACAATTTAATGAAAATACTAAAAAACTACTTCCAGCAGCCTCATCACTTTAACAAAAAAGTTTTCACTCAACAATTTTGATGAGTAATATTCACTCACCAACTCTCTCACAAATTTTATTTCTCCTTTCTCTCTCCCATGATCAACACTTTTTTCATTTTTTTTCTCCCATTTTCTTCTCCCATCTCCCATCTCTCTCACACAATGATGCCCTTATTTCATGGACATGAAGGTTTCTTTGTGTCTGACATAAACTTTGTGGTTCTTTCATTTCTCTTTTTCTTTTTCTTTTTCTTTTTTTAATTTGGTTAAGAAGCAAATGAAAATTTCTGTGAATTTCTTAGCAAGATCTAATCTCAAGATGAAGGTGTATGATAGCTTGTTGTATATAAAGATTAAATAGAAAAAGAATAAAGAAATCTGAAAAAGAAATATTATTTAAATGGAATAGTAGTGATAGTGAATAGTTAAAATGATGAGGCTGCTGTGGAAATTTTTAAAAAGTGGCTAACACGAATAGAGAAAAGTAGTTTTTATCTACTTTGGTGAGTAAAATTTGATGAGGCTAATAAGAATGTTCTAACAAAATTATATTAGCGCATGATGTACACTAAATTTTTTCCCCATAAAAATGGAATGAAATGTAAGATCATGGATTTTATAAGATCAAATGAATGCGTATACACTTACCAATAAAAAATCATTACAAAAATAAAAAGAAAAAAAATTAGCTAGGTAAGATGATCATATGCATGGAATCTTTTAAACTATTTACAGTAAGGCCTTATTTGGCTCTAGATATAAACAAGACCTTAAAATATTTGTATCTCTACATATTCTAATATTCTATAATCAACTTTACTGTACAAGATTAATCTGGTTGTTAACCATGCACCCATCACTCGCGTCACCAAACAGTACTATTCAGCTAGATTTGTGAATATTATACTAACGTACATATCTAACGAGTGATTTTATCAGATCTTTTTAATTATAGTGTTGAACTATATTATATTTGTTTGAACTTTGAACGACCTCTCTTGAATAATAAATTGTTAATTTGTTTGAATTTTTCTATGAGCCCAAGTTGGATTAAGGACTTTAAACAAGAAGTCTAATTCGATTTCTTTTCTAGAACTTATTTGATGGCTTTTAATATTATAGAGCAGGACCTAATTATTCTATAATAAATAAATAAATAATGAGAAGAATTTAATCACCGCTTGACTCAGGCATGGTATATTTGATAAGAATTGACGGGTTCTCTTGGTTCCTAGGATGCTTTAGAAGATCTAGAGAATAATACTTAAAAACTAGGAGTTCATAAATCAAAACTGACAGCTTAATTATAATTTTATTTTATTTGCCTGAATCTTTTATTACTGTTTGGAGTTGCGTACGTGGCGTGTGATATTTATCCAAACATTTGATCACGTATTGAATGAGCACAAATCAATAGAAAAACAAAACAAAAATGTGAACAAATCAATATTATAAGTGGCATGGGACCCATGTAATTTTTCCTTTTTCCCATATTGATAAGGAAAAAAATAATAATAAAGAAGTACAAAATAACCCTCGCCTCCCCCCCGGCCTTCGCGGGTAGAATTTTCCTCTAGACCGAATTGGAATAATTGTAAAATTACGATGTGTCTCTTAGCATTTGAAAAATGCATGTCTACGTGGAGCTTTTTTCAAGTATTAGCAAATGCCGGTGTATTTTGCTTTGCTATATATACATCCTCGTATTCATGTCTTTTTTTCATTTTTTTTTCACTTTTGAAAATGGAAGGATGAGAGAAGGACATGAGGAGTAAAAAGTAAAAATTACACTCAAAATACGTTCTCAAACAAGATCATAATTTTTTAAAAGCTATTATTAAAAAAAACATATGATTCTTAAATGTTTAAATTGGTTCCTTCAAAGAAAAACTATATATGTCCCTATTTGCCCCCATTGACACGTCCAAAATAAGCTAAATATACAAAAGAAATTAACATGTCTTGCTCATTCAGCTACTCCGATCCTTAAACCTCGTTTTCATACAAACAGCATTCCTGGAGGCTGGAACGTAGACAGGTTACTTGTAGACACCGTCAAATAACATGCAGTTATTCAATAATAACAATAAAATAAGGACGCAATATTATTCTAAAGTCTAAACCTAAAAATAAGTAGCTAGTTACACGAAAAGATCTTCTAGATATAGCTGCTCTTCCAATATCATGAAAATAATGATTCAATAATCAACCTACAAATCAAATAATATAAGATATATAATATAGTAATGTTATATATATATATATATATATATATATATATATATATATATATATATATATCACGACAACCTGAACTACATTAATTAACAGATAGTGCATCAATGTTTAATACAGCTTACAGTTTGGTGCCGGTTGTTCATTTAGGTTTATATAATAAACATCAACTTTGAATTCGGCTCTAAACATCTCAGCATCCTGCCCAAAATAAATAACTAATTAAATAAAGAATAACCTTGCTTGACTCTTAATTACTTGTTCTCTCTCTCTCTCTCTCTCTCTCTCTCTCTCTCTTCATTGTTTTTTAACCATTGATATCATCAGAGACCGAACTAGAGAGGCCACTAGTTCCCTCTCAAACTATGCAAAAAAATAAAAATGATGGTAGGTGGTCAGCCGGTCGCGCCTCTTCGATCGATCTGGTCTGTTTTTAGATTGGATATGAATAGCTAGCACTAAATATAATATACTCTTTATTTTATTTTATTTTTTTCTCTGTTAACATGCACGCATCATTAAACCAATATATATTGTATAAGAAAAGTAGACATATATATCATGATTTTATTGTCTGATTAAACGTATATTAGTTGGACTTTTAACGTAGAAAAGGAAAAGCCTTCCGCGGACTCGGTAAATGGAGGGAGAAAACAACTGAAAGAGTGATTGACAAGGGGGTATTTTTAGCATATACATATATTCCTTCATATCAAGTGCCGACCAACTCCTTTCTTTTTGCAGTGACTTAATTAGTCCGACAGATATTTATATAGTGGCATGCCTTGAAGATCTGTCTTTGCATCTGAACAGGATTTGTTCCAATTCGGTGCATGTATCTCTCACCATCCCTAGGGAGCCACATAACTGTTTGGTGCATGTATTTTAATGTTCGAGATAAGTTTGCGACAGATTGTTTAGAGCTAGTTTGGAATTGCATTAAGAAATGGATTAAGCTTATACTACAAAAATAAACATATTTCTGGATGGTTTTGAGCTGTCTAGAACTTCATGAAAAATCGTAAGGAATCAATTCTTAACAGTTTATTCTAGACGGTTTGAAACTCTCCGGAATCTAGTGTCAGGAAATTTAATTCCAGACGGTTTGGACAAAACCATCAGGAATTGATTCTAGACGATTTTGCCCAAACCGTCCAAAATTAATAATTACTTTTTTTATATATTTATATCATTAATAATATCATTACTATATATATATATATATATATATATATATATATATCATAGCTTCTACGTTCTTCTTTTCGTCCTTGTTCACGCCCAATCTTCTTCCTTGTATGCTCTAAATCACCCACCGGAAAACTTATCTAAATCACCCACCAGTTGCCGGAAACCAGGTCCCAACCGCCTAAGGTCGTGTCTCTACTTCACCAGCGTAAAAAACATACAAGTTTCTGGGTCTCTCTGGTTCACACAGGTTCTTCACTTCTTCATCGAGTTTGGTCCCCTCTTCTTGCAAAACCCAGATAAAAAATAATCAAATAAACTTGAAAATACATAATAATTTGAAAGATAAAAATAAGAGACATATCGGCGGTGACGAATCCGTGTACCTTACTTAGAAAGAAAATGCATAAATCACCAAAAAGAACAAAAATTGAATCAGATCGATATTGAAAAAACCCAAAAATAATAGAACCCCTAAGTGAGAGATCTGAGTGCATGGTGTATTTGATTAACAATCGCACCCAAAAATTACAAGAAAAGGCCAAATTTTTTTTTTTAAAAAAATAATAATAAAATACCTGTCTTTGTCTGAGAAAAAAATCGAAAAGAAAGAAGGAAGAATAAAAGGGGAGAAGAGAAACAAAAGGGAAGAAGAAAAAGAAAAGAAAAGATTTTTTTTAAGCAGCAATTCTGAGAAAAAGAAAAGAAAAAATAAACACTAAGACAAGAAAGAAGAAAGAAAAAGCAAGGGAGAAGAGAAAGAGAGAAACGGTTTTGGACCAAACTGTTTGGAAATTTACCTTTCCAGACGGTTTGTCTCAAACCTTCAACAAATTTCACGACCGTTTTAAAAGAAACTGTCGTGATTTCTTTTTTTTTACTGACAGTTTTCAAAAAACCGTTTGTAAATTTTTTAATTCCCGACGCTTTTCAAAGAAGTGTTATTAAAAATTTAATTCTAGACAGTTTTAAAAAACCATCTAGAAAAAAGCCAACAAGAATTAGTTTTTTTTTTTTTTTTTTGTAGTGTTAAGTGATGTATTCAACTGTCAATATCTAGTTTTAAGTATTTTATAAAAAAATAAAGAGAATATAAAATTATATGTTAACCATCGACACTTATTTCTATAGTTTTTTTACAACACCTAAACCTAATCCAAAATTTTAAGAAATAAAGTTTTTAAAATTAAAAAGTGTATTTTATAAAAAGTTTAATTTTTAAGTCTTTCTCAAAAGTGCATTTTGCCCCTTTTTTTTTTTTTTTTTTTTTTTAAAAAAAAAAAAAAAAAAAAAAAAAAAAAACTTTCATACTTTTTTACCTAGACTAACTTTTGTTTGACACAACTTTTTAGTAAAGTAAAGGTGATGGACTCTTTTTTTTTTTTTTTTTGTTTGTTTTTTGGCAACGATGCGAGGTGATGGACTTTTTTGATCGCATCATAGTTACACTGAGGCGTAAACTTCTGGCATTTCGCTTAGCCATTGAAGGAGGGGAGCCCATCATCTGCTTGGGCCATGCCCATCAATTAGGAGATGCAATTTCCAATTTTCCGGTGTCTCGCCTTCACGTATATTCCACTACTAGAGTCTGCTCAACTGGGATGGATCAGCCCAATGGGCCATACCATTTCCAATGTGTTGTATCCATTGGTTGGGCTTAAGACTTTTCTTTTTCCCCCTTTTTCTATTCAATAATCGGACAATTGTTACAAGGGAAAAAAACAAACGAAACAGTGAGGTCTGCCCAACAACAAAACTCAAACAGAAAAATGACTCAATTAAAAGCCCCAAGTGATAAAGGTAACAATCACCATTAAATGGTTGTTGCAAGAAAATTACTCTAGAGAACCTAACGGGATCTGTTAAAGAGAAACAAAAGCCGACTACAAAAGTCTCCACTAACAAACTAGCTCAAATTAGAGCTCGGAGAAGGTAACCCAAACAACACAAAATAAGCTGTAAAACACAACAAAATTTGAAAAAACAACAGAAATACAACAAAACACCAAAAAAAGCTGTAACGGCAGAGGAGGACGGTGAAGTGCAATTCAGAAAGGCCACATGCAGGTGAGGGGGAGGCCCAAGAACACAGTGGTGGGACGCATCTGAGGGTAGAGCTGATGGAGGTTTACAGATCTAACCTTGAAAAAACCGAATATGTGACCCTATGTAGATCCGAGAAACAGCCGACAATGGGAAGCGAGAATGGGGCAGAGAGCAGTTCGATGGTGGGGAACAACGGGCCAAGGGCGGATAGCAGCTGGTAATGATATTATTTGGAGGAACCAAAAAAGCAACTATGAAGAAGGAGAAAAATGACAAAAATAAGAGCAATAAGGAAAACAATGGGGAAATGGAGGAGGGAGGGAAAATGATCCATCCCTCCTTCCTTGAAAAACCACATGAGGTGGAGGAAAAACCTCACAAATGGAGGTGGCAAGGCCTTACTCTTTACGAGAGAAGGAGGAGAGTTTGGGCTTTAAGACTTAAAATGAATTAAAAGGTTATCACTCATTATTCTCATTGTGTCGCGTGTCGAGTTCGGATCGTACCGAAATATTGGAATAAGACTATATAAGTCAACTTAATTCGGCCTATTTAATTAAACGAGTTTAACTCCTCAATCCTAACTCATTAATTTTATATTAAAGTCGTTTATCGTGTAAAAAATTACTAGCATTTAACCCTCAATCTCCGTACATTTATGGTTGCTAGATCTCCAATCTTCCGATAGACAGCGCATTGCATGAACTCTATAGCAAAGAACGGAACTCTTCCAATGAAATGGGTTTGAATCCCATCTACGCAGCTAAAATCTCGTTTAGACAGACATCTGGTTAGAGATGGAGTAGGTTAGCTACCTCTTTTTCTGTTTCTTTTTGGAGTAGGTTAGACCTTTTTATTTGTTTTCTTCTCTACCCTTTTGGCCTTTTCTAATTTTTGACCATACATTAAAAAATTAAATAAATAAATTGCCTAGTATCAATACTAGCATGATAGAGTTTTTCTCTAAATTGAATTAGAAAATTTTATTTCAACTAAATATATAAAATTGTTATGTGCCCTCTGATTATGTGATAAGCATATAATATTTTAATAACATTAATATAGTTAAAAAAGAAAATATGTTTCTTTCATGTTATTAAAATTCGAAACTAATGAATACATTACATTTTTATAGACTATTTTAAAAAAAATAAAAAAATAAAAAAAATAAAAATCATTACCACTCAATTAGAAAGAAAACTCTCCTGCCTAGAATGATGTCTTCGTAAGAAAGAGAATGCGATACAGGATTCCTATATTTGTCTGTCTTAGTTGGGATCCTCTTTTTTCTTTTTTCTAATCAGTAATTAGTATTGGCATTCAGAAGCCATTGGTTTAATTTTGGTGTCTGTCAAGTCTCTGTCTTTTGTATGTTAACACGCAAAGTTGAGCATTTAGGATGCGTAGGAATAGATGAAGAATGGAATATCTATTAAGTTATTTGATTTCACCATTATTATTTGTAATATCAATTTCATAAGAATAGTTGTTCCCCTAAAATGAGGAATATGTATATTTTCGCTAATGGAATAGCTTTAAAAATAATCGTAGCCAAAAATCGATTTGTCATTTTCATTATAATCTCCACTATGGGGTGGTTATAGCCATCTCTAACGTGCCATCTAGTGGAAGCAACCACTAGATCAGTGCTCATCCCTAGCTAACGCCCAGCCTTGCCAAAAACCGTTTGACCCATTCTTCTGTTGGCTACTGTCCTACACAGCATATCGTTGACAACTATATCTGGTAGTCCTTGGTCGTCTCGGGCCACCATTTGTTGTTGTTGTCAGTGGCCCTCCACCGTTTGTCGCTATATCTGGACACTACTTGACCCAGCTCGCTTTTGGCCACACTGGTTGGGGTCGACAACGGCAGGAGATGGCAGAGGGCTATTGGGGACAACATCGTACGGTGGCCAAAGACTGCAAAGGTTTGTTGAGGATGATGGTGTATGGTGGTTGGAGACGGTAAAAGATCTCCAAATATGGTTGTCGGTGATAGGTCGAGCCCTACAATGACAGTCAGTGGGTTGGGTCAGGTGGTGGCTGGCATTTGGTGAGGCCAGTGGTGGGCTGGGCCGAGCCGTGAGTTTAGATCTAGTGACCACGCCCACCCCCGTAGTGGTTGGGATGGCGCAAGCTAGGAGAAAGTAAATGTTATTCTTGTATTATTTTTATAAGTAATTGTATTTTATAAATTTTTAAAATCTTATTATATTTTAATTATGAAATTTAGTCATTCATGTATTGTTACTAAACAAATAAATATGAATGGTTATTCAATCCAAGCTTTTTGTATTTCTAGTAATACGCATTCCTATTCTCAAGTAATCATTATTTTATTGTACTAAACGTAACCTTAATGCTAGAATATCAGATTAAGTGATTAAACTTATTCATTAATGCTACAAAATCAACTCCATACAATTGAGCTAATGTGGCAATGCTCATAAATTATTGGATCAACATCTATTTTAAAAAATAAAAAATAAAATTATAAGGGTTAATGGGCACTGCCACATCAACTCAATTACATAAAAGTGGAATGGAAGTTGAGTATTTAAAATTGCACTATTTTTATTAATTTATTTTGTAAGATAATTAATGATTTTTTGTAGTATTAGAACCATACACAACCCAATCTCAAACCAATTTTCCATTCTCTATTTGTTTAAACAAATTCTATTATCTTTCAAACCTCAATTATTTTAAAAACATTTTAAGTTCGTGTCGAAGCTTACATAAGAACAAAATTTGAAGTTAGTAATGTTAGACATCTATAGATTTTGTTTTTTTTTTAAAATAATAATAATAATAATTGGGAGGGGGAGGGGAGGGGAGGGAACTTAGCCGATCGAGGCCGCCAAGTCTTGTTCAAAACAAAGGCACTTTTCTTTTTTTAGTGTATTTGTTGACCGGATTGTGAGTATCTTTTCAATTTCTATCTTCTTGATAGAGACTTTAACTTGGTTTGAAAGGCAATCAAGTAGACGACAATTCTAAGGATCGTGCCGGAGAAGAGTATTGACAATGATTAAACTCTTACAGATTGATGGGGCAAATTATGTCTATACATTTTTTTTTTCTTTTTAATGAGAAATGTTAAAATTCATTATAGTGTCCTTTTTGAGGTTATCTATGTTGACATGACACCATGTTTTTAATAATAATAATAAAAAACTACAGTTTTGATTTATCTCTTCTTTTTTAATTAAAAAAAAAATCAAGGTGACATATCAGCATAGAAGGACTCCAAAAAGACAGTAGAAAGAGTTCTATAATTTCTTTTTTTTTTATACACACTCATATTTAGTGTGAGATCCATGCATGTGAAACCCATCTTATAATATGGGTCTCATACCAAATGTAAGTATGTGTATAAAAAAGTGTGTACAAATAACACATCTCGTTTGATAAATACATCTCCTTCACTTTATTTTTTTTTTTCACTTCTCAAAAAAAAAAAAAATATCAAAACATTTTATTTTATTTTTTCACTTTTTATATCACATTAATTATTTTTTATTATAATTCAAATAAAAAAACTCATTACAAAACAAAATTTTTTCATAAAAAAATTCAATATTTTTTTCACTTTATATCACATCAATCAAATTTTATCTCTATTAAAAAAAAATTATGACCACAAAGGTTACCAAACAAATGTATGATACGTTTACAATTTTTGTACGACTTTAACAACCTTTTAAATAAAAAAATCAATTATTGAATATATATGACTCACATATACAAAAACAAATCTAATAATTAAGTTGAAAAATACGTTGTTAGAGTTGTAATATAAACATATAATTAATTTTTCTACCAAAGAGGGCCAAAGATGTTTGCCACATATCTGAAGAGAAGATGTATCATGTATGTGAAAGATGAGCTGATCGATGACGTGTCTCAAATGGGAAGATAAGTATAGACTCCTACACAAAGACAGCTTGGTGCCCAATCACACATCATCAAGCTGGCTGTTTTTTGCTCCCCTGTTTCCCTCTCCCATATTGAATAATAATAAAAAGAAGCACAGTGAATTTAAACAGTACACTACCAAGCTGTCTTACTTGCACTGCGATCAAGTGTTGTTCGATGGGATTTTCTAGTGTCTTTTCTTCTTCTTTTTGGCGATGGAGTACACTACCAAAAATACTCACAAAATTCCACAATGTAAGGGCGCACCAAGAAAAACACACTAAAAGGTTTTCAAGTCTGACAGATGGCTCAACACTAAAAACTCTCAATGATTTTTGATGACTCAACCCATCCTATTAGAGAGGGATATAAAACTATATATAGCCTTCCTCCATTGATGGGGAGGAGGAGCAGCCGGAGTAACGTACCAAGCATTACTCCTCAGCCGGAGTAACGTATCATTTTATTAAAAACAAGCGGAAGGGCATACCGTCTTTGGGGCCCCGCATTTTTCTTGGTGCACACTGTAACCCAATTGTAATTCTCATTCTGAAGTAGTATTTTGGTAAACAGCTAAGTGGCAAGTTAGACGTGATTCAAGTATCAATTTCATGATCCTCATGCCTATGTCATTTCGGAAAAAAATAAACTATGGTGGAAGGTGGGTTAGGTAGCTAGGCATATGCATCCAATTCAATGACTGTAAAACACAAGGGAGGCAGGAGAGATCAAATAATTTCTTATGCCGGGTGGCTGAAGTTGTTTGAATATTCTATAAAAAAGCTACCAATTAAAAGATGCTGAACCTAAAACCTCGTTTTTGAAAGAAACCAATACCATTTGATTACGAAGGTTGATAATGATGATAAGAGAGATTGAGAGAATAATTTCAACTGCTTCTTTTGTATTATGTTCTACTTTTCTAAAGGGCATATTGAAATGAGTTAAAATTCTCAAGACAAGCGGCGTGCCAACTGCCAAGTGCCAACCATTAACCACCCATGCACGTTTATAACTACAACGTACCAATACTTTTTTCCAGGCTTTTTTATATATATTAAAAGAACAAACTATAAACAACAAACAAAAATCAGAAAAAATAATACACTACCAAATACAAGCAAATCAACATAAAAACCCAATCTACACAGAAGTCTAGTACCTCAATGCACCAAAGGGAAGGTTGAGCAGGAATATCGATAGCGAAGTTGATGGCAACCCTTGACCGGGAGCGCTAAAAAGAGAATTCCATAAAACTTAAGCTCTCGGCTAGCTTTCGACGAAACTAAAAAGGCTAAGTGGTATATATACAAAAGTACGTTAAGAAATCTCCTACCAAGATGGTGAGTCTGATGTCCAACTATATCGGAAGTTGTTCGAGCTAGCTCATATCCAGATTTGAAAGATCCTAATATAACCAAAAGAGCTCTTTATGAAAGAGCAATGGAGGAAGAGGGCAGACCAATTACTGTGGAGAGAGGAGGCATGTGGATGACTAAGGTGGATGGATGGAGGAGGCGTGTCTCTGCTAGTTAGCCACATGTCGGTGCAACTCTGGTGGCGGTTCTCTTATTGTTTTGCAAGTAACCTACAACTCAGTCCGGACGTGAGGAATTTAGTATGGTCAAAAACCAGTTTTTTTTTTTTTATAATATATTTATATATATATAGAAGTATTTTTGTATTTGATTTGTTTGTTAATATTTTTTAATAAGAGAACAAATGAAAAATATGTCTTTTAATAACAACATTACTGATTGACTGGTGCCCACTGCCGAGTCCTATGTCTTTTGGCACTGCATGTGTGAAGTTGGCCGGAAGCGGCTCCCACAGTTCAGAATTAAAACTTTCCATTAATTATACATTTATTTCATTCTTATGCTTGACAATAATATATTTCAGGATATTTTTTATTTTATTTTATTTTTAAACAGTGAAGCATGTCATATATATAAATCAATTAATTACAGTCCTCAAGATACACAAGTAGATTTTCTCCCGAATGACATGTTCCTCGTTAAGGAGTGCTTCTTTCGCAAGTCGGTGGACCGCTTCATTGTCATTGAGTTTTACATGATTAATCTTCCATTGTTGTAGATGACTCAATGCACCTCAAGTATCATGAATGAGGCCAAGGTACCATACATACTCAAATCCATATATACCATATATGCGCAACGCCTCAACTACCTGGAGAGCATCACATTCCAATTCTACTATTTGCAGCCCTAATTCCATACATAAAACAGCAGTTATAACATCCCAGTTCTATATTGAGAAAATGAGTTGCCCACATAGAGTGAGTAGTTTATAAAGATAGTCATGAGTGCTAAGTCCCACATTGCCTATTTATTAGGTGAAACTGATTTTTATAAAGAATTCTAGTGAAATTCCAAATTAACTAGTCTTTTTGGAGGTAATAGCGCAGATGTGGCTAGTACTTTTTCTTGAGTCATTATAGCAACCATCAGAGTTGCAGAGGCTTTAGCAACGACAAGGTCTATGATATACATTTTAGAGGCCGATAAGGTTGTCAATAACTCTCTATCGAACTATCTTTGACTATCAAACCGATACTCATTAGTCGTATTCCAGTTAACCTTTAAAAAAACCTGTAATGGAGGCTTTGCAACAACGAGGCCTTTAGATATCAGCTTCTTTCCCTGTACATAGACTTTCCTTGGCGCTAAATGAAATGAATAGAATTATTTTATGGACCACATTAAATTTTACAGACTTAGTAATGTGTATATAATATATATTGTTACATCCTTTAAAAAGTTTAAATAATGTGATATTATATACCCCATTAAATGTAACAAAATAAAATCAAAACCATAAAAATCCATTAAATGAAAATTATTTTTATTTCTTTGATTAGAGATTATACCAAGGCTAACGATTTTGTCAGCTACCATAAACGACAAGTTCCTCACAGTCGTCTCATTTGGCGTAAGTTTGTGACAAAATACGGTACAGATCATCATAAGGTGGACCGGAATAAAGTAATAATTATGACCCAAAAAGAGCAAAACACTGTGAACATGATAAACACAATTACTGCCATATAATCATCTCATCAATGCTTGAGGTCAAGTTTCTCCTTCAGTCCCACCCACTGATTGCGATTTCAATAGCTTACCTTTTCGGCATTGATTATGGCTCATCACCCAAACCCACCGCCCCTCCTCAATCACACCCGACGCACTCTTCCATGAGCCTCCTTCCTATGTGAGGATCAAAATCCTACCGTACGCACTGCTGACTGTCCACGTGGCAACCCCATCGGCAATCCCCCGGTGTAGTACATTCGTTTTCAAAATCTTATTAAAAGAGAGACAAATATAAAAAAATAATAATAAAACACCTCCAATTACTCGTCCTGGCGTGTCTTTCTCTCGCCTCCAGAGCTCCAGCTTGGACTTCGAGGTCCCATGGAGTCTCTCTCTCCCCGCTAGGCTGTCACAGAACTTCTAAAGCTTCCAGTTGTTCCAATGAAGTGGGTGAACAATGAGAGAGAGCTCACCGCAGTTTCAATTCAGAGCTCCTGAATTGTTGTGAATTTTTTGGGGAGGGATTTCTAGGGTTTTGCGAGCAATTCCAGATACAGTTTGAAGAATGCCGGGGCACGGATCGAAACCGGTGAAGCAAGATGCTGCCAAGCCGCTCCGGCGGGACCCATACGAGGTCCTCGGCGTCTCCAGGAACTGCACGGATCAGGAAATCAAAAGCGCGTACCGAAGAATGGCTCTCAAGTATGTTGGAAACGTGTATTTCGAGTGATTTTGTAGCTCCTTAGGCGCTATTTCCGAGTTTTTGATTTGGATAAGTTTGAATTTTTTTTCTTCTTTTGTTTGACTTTGTGGTCCTTGAAGTTGAATCAGTATTAGTGTTGGAGATTTGGGGGTTTAGAGGTTTTGAGTTACTATATTATTTGGATTTGGGGATAGATTTATGTGATATAGGTTTGAAATTTTGAGCAATTTTTCTAATTTCGCGTTTGAATGTTAAATATCTTGATTATGTTACCATGGGAGTTTTACTTGGTGAAGCTCATGGTGAATGTGGAATAAGGGAGTTTTTAGAGACTATACACAAAGATGACAGATCTTGCCGGTTTGTGAGAGGGGGAGTAAGAAAAAAGAGAAGTATCAACTCAACTCACTACAAACCCAGCTCATTAAAAAAAAAAAAAAAAAAAAATTAAAAAAAAAAAAAAGAAAAGAAAATGAAAAAAGCTCATTAAAAAACTCACTTCAAAACCCAATTACTCTAATTAGGAAGAACTTCGCCACTTACCTGTGTCTACCTTTGGTAGAGAGGGTCTTTGGTAAAATTAACTCGCTGAAGATGGTCCATTAAGTCGCTATAGTGGCAATTGATGAGACAAGAAGTAGAAGATAGAAGTTGGCAAACCTCATTGCGTGACATCTTACTTAAAGATGCGTGGTGCAAAACCTCGAAGTATGCTTGGTGGAGGTGACAAGTTAAAGCACTGGTCAACTCCAGATTGTATGAATGGATGCTGATGTATGCTGTGAAGCTCTATGTTATGGGAACTTGGGTTACTGTGTCATGTGAAGGTTTATCACTAGGTGTTAGATCCATATTATCTCCAAATACTATCTCATGTCGGTTTGTATGTGTAACATGACAAGCAAAACATCTGTATATTTGACTTTATTGGATCATGCAAACAAAAAGGAAATTAAGGAGAACATCTCTAGTACATGAGAACAATGATCCAGTAAACCCCCGATTTTTATCCGGCATTGATATTGTCTATTTATGTTGTTTCTATATTTTGATAATTTACAGAAAACCTTCTCAGCAGTACATTCCCATATGGGAACATCCACAATGTGCCCAACACGAGTGCTTCACACGTTTTTGAGCACTATGACTCATTCTATTAGTAGATCAATATCCCTCTAAGGTTTTCTTTATGAAGTCAGTGGGCTTTTGGCCAAAGTTTTATCCTCAGGTGGATTGTGGTGATTTTAACTTATTGTAGTAGGTTATATTTCACGTTTTATACTTCTTCTTTTTTGTTGCCAATATTTTTGCTATATTCTTCGGTTGTGCCATTTTATGTGGTTTAGATTGTTAAAAATGCTAACATCGCACAATTTCAGGTACCATCCTGACAAGAATGCAAATGATCCTAAAGCAGCTGATACGTTTAAAGAGGTCACCTTTTCCTATAATATCTTGTCTGATCCGGACAAACGGCGTCAGTATGACACTGCTGGTTTTGAGGTGAGGTATTAGTGCTCATGTTTGGTATTGCTAACTCTCTGTGGTTCAGGAAGATTACCTGTGTTTCTACCAGGATCAGTGTTCATTCTTTGGTCCATTTGTTATTAAAAAAGTCACTGCACATTTAATTCATTAATATTCTAATAATCCATTTTTATCCTTGGCTTACTATTGAAATTTGGTGTGGAACATGATTTCTTGTTCTTTTCCTAGGCCGTTGATTCAGAAAGCCAAGATTTGGAGCTAGATCTTTCAAGTTTGGGAGCTGTGAACACCATGTTCGCTGCCCTTTTTAGGTAAGTTTCTGTTGCCGAATTTGTTCTCATTGATTTTTACGAGCTCTATGCATTTCGTTTTTACTATTTTCTACATAACAGTAAACTTGGTGTGCCAATTAAGACCACTGTATCAGCAACAGTCTTGGAGGAGGCACTTAATAGTGTGGTCACCATTCGTCCACTTCCGTTGGGGCAACCCATATCTAAGAAGGTAGGCTGTTCTTATTCCAGTTGAGCCATCATCTTTTTTGATTGTGGTGTTGCTGATTTGAATTTTGTACTTCTTAATATTTTAAATTAACAGGTCGAGAAGCAGTCTGCTCACTTCTATTCTGTTACAATAACAGAAGAGGAAGCTCGAGCTGGATTTGTATGTCGAGTGCAGTCGTCAGACAAAAGCAAGTTCAAGGTTAATAAACCTCTGGCATCCATCAATGAAAATGTGTGCTTTTTTTAATTTAGTTGCTTTTATGGTTTTCTTTCTAGTCTTTTGAAGCTTGACCTGTTTTAAACATTTATTGACATAATTTTTTAAGCGATTTAGATCTCTTCACTGTGGTTAAGATTGCCAAGGAAACAAAAGTCAATATACTTTGCTTTCTGTCCTTTCAGAGCTTGAGACTTCCATTGTTTCAAACATGTCTTAGTTCAGTTGTTTTCTATTATTTACCAATATTAACTTGTATATTTACAAGTGTTCTGTGGTTTGCCTGTTATGGCACCTTAGAGGCATAATAGGGCAGATTTTTTTTTCAATTGCCATTAAGCTCTCCCTCCCTCCCTCCCTCCTTCCTTATATCTTCATTCTTGCAAATTCTTGCTGCTGATAGGACCACTTAAGGTCAGGGCCTCAAACTAGACCTTTGATTTCCTAGTCTCTCTGCTGAAGCTTGGACCCTTTCTTTTCTATCTCTTAGGTCTTTCAAAATGAACAGAAAAGACAATAGTTTGGCCCCAGGATGATCATAGAATTCTGTGTCTTCTAAGTTTTGGGTCTGATCAGTTGTTCCACAAATAAGCCTGCAGGCAATCTGAAAAAGTAGTGATTGGACTTCATTGTCAAACTACAAAGCTAGTCTTTCTGGTTGAGAGACTGTAAAAGTGGGGCATGCATTTTGTCTATTTCTCACGTAGTCAAGTTGATGGTACCGTATCTGTTTAGTCATGATTTTCAGAAAACGGTATAATAATCTTGGAATTTCTTCTTTCACAATGCCGGCAGGAAGAAGGGGGTCCTTTCCTGATTAATTAGTCTGGTGTATATAATTTTCTCAGTTTCTCATGACTTCTGCAAATCTAACTTCTAACCCCTAAAAATATGTATTATGTATTTGTTAACTTCTATTAATTTAAGAGTATTATAGCTTCTGTCCTATTAAAAGTATATATATGTACAATGTACTTAGCATCTAAGTAATACCATTCAAGCAGAGGAATTACCTAAATCGTTGTGTGTTTTTCTGTTTGTGAATAATCTCCATTATTGTTACTGACAGATTATATTATTGCAGTTATTGTATTTTGATCAGGAAGAGAATGGGGGATTAAGCCTAGCACTGCAGGTATCAAGCATTTTCTTCTCTCTTTTTAGTTGGGTTATGGATCATTTATGTAGTTAGAAATCTCTGTTTGGGTTTTTCCTAATGAGCTTTGAACTATATTTTAGCAATTGCAGATGAATAGAATTGAAGCATTAAATTATTCATAGCATGCTTTCATTCTTTTGATTTTATGCGGTCATGTACTTGTGGCTCTGTGTCTGTCTAACCATAAGTTGTATCCAATTATAATTTCCAACTCTTGCATATTTGGATATTATTCTCACTTTAAATTTGATTGAAAACTATTGAAAAGTTTATCTAGCACAGAATGTCAGGATCTTAATCCAAAATTTTGTGAGAGAATGAAGAGGGTTTACAATGCTTTTTATTCAGCAGTTGGGTCTTTGATGGTTCTTCTCACAGAAAAACCTTCATACTGTTAATTGTTATATCTATCTTTAGCATCTTCTTATGCAGTTATTATTCATATGGCATAAACAGTCTATTGGTTTTGTTCAAGTTACTTATGTACAATTATTTCTGTAGGAGGACAGTGCCAAAACAGGAAAGGTCACATCTGCTGGAATGTACTTTCTTGGCTTTCCTGTTTATCGGTTGGATCAAACAATGAATTCGGTGAGCTGAAGGATATACTCTTCAACTTGTAATTTGGCTTGTTAATTTTTTTCATCTGATTTTTTTGAAATTGTTTTGGCACTAGATTGCTGCTGCAAAAGATCCAGATGCTGCCTTCTTCAAAAAGCTGGACGGGTTTCAGCCATGCGAAATAACTGAACTGAAGGCTGGCACCCATGTCTTTGCTGTCTATGGTCAGTTGTAATGTCTATCCAGTTGAGCTTATTATGTTTCTTGACTACACAGGCATTTGGTTGAACCTGAAGACCACCTTCATCTTCTGGTAAATTTTTTCTAGGTGACAACTTTTTTAAGAGCGCAAGCTACACGATAGAGACTCTTTGTGCCACAGCTTATAAAGAAGAGAAGGAGTATCTTAGAGCTGTGGAAACTCAAATTCTAACAAAAAGAGTGGAAATATCGAAGTTTGAAACTGAATACCGAGAGGTCTGGACGCATAAAAAATCATTGCATATGGCTGTATAAGTCTTCGTTTTTGTTAATTTTCACATACAAGTGTTGACTGGTTCTGGCACAAGTTACCTTGTTGACAGGTTCTGGCACAATTTACAGAGATGACCAGTAGATACGCACAAGAAATTCAAGCAGTGAGTTAAACTAGTGAAAACATTATATTGATAGTTTCTAATAATCACTAATTGCATTTTACTCAGAATCTTGCCGTATGTTGGTTTTGCAGATTGATGAGCTTCTCAAGCAAAGGAATGAAATACATGCATCATATACCATTGCTCCTCCAATGAAGCGGAGTTCAAGTAAGAACAAGAATAGAGGTTCCTTTAAGGACACCAAAGAAGATGACCAAGGGAAAGAAAAGAGATCTACGAATCGGGATCGGGATCGGGATCGACCTAAGAAAAAGAAATGGTATAATATTCCCTTGAAGGTTGACAAGAGAAAGTCTTGCTGAAGAGGGTGAGAATTGTGACGTATCCTCTCTTTGTTGACATTTTGTGTTCCCATTTTGACAATGGTTACTGCAGGACTAAATATTTATGTGTTACAGGAAAGCTGAAACAGGTCTGCGCTCATCGTTTTCCCTGTTGCGATGGTTTGGCATCTCAGCAAGCAAAGTACGAGGCTGGGCAATTACTGCAACAGTGTATGTTAATCAACGATGATTCTTCTCTAATTGCCCCATTACTCTAGAATGTCAAGGGCGACAATAACTCATTGTTAATGTAGTATTCTTCCTTTTATTTTTTTCCCTTTTTTTATTGCCTGGGCTATTCTCTTGCTCATTTTTCTCAGTATCTTCGGCAATCATACCTGTAAATTGCAAAATTTGTTCATCAAGTTCATTCCATCAACACGTTGCATGGGATGCATTTTTGGATTAAGAAATGGAAAAATGTGACAAGAAATTTCCTGCAGCTTTAAAGTCCCAGGTAGTTCTAGGCAAGCACTTGGATTTCCTGCAGCTTATTACAGGGAGTTAATTGCAAATGCGTGATTTTGTATTTTTCCCTAATATCAAAGGCACAAACCTGTGGTGCAAGTGTGCAACGACTAATAATATTGTCTGTGCATTGTCCCTCGTTATTTAGATTACAACTACTTGTAGCCTACAAGTAGTACACTATCTTTGTGCTCCCACATCTATGTATTACCTCTACAATGAAAAAACAAGAAAAGAAAAAAGAAAATAATAACCTCATCACCATCACGATCATTACCAATGCCATTCTCTCAATACCAACGAAGAACAGTATGATTTATTTGCACGCCTTCTGTCAGGACCATTCATCCTTTCGTGCGTTCTAACGCCATGTAAACACGAAAAAGAAAACCAAGGATGGAGAATTTCAAGTTGTAATAGAGTTGAAAGCATCGCATCTGTGCCGCACCTCTCCCTTTCGTCCAGTCTTGACTTTATAAACGCTCACCTTCTCCATTGCATGGGCGAAATCTTGAAAGAACTTAGTCTCGTTTGCTGCATACATGTCCACGTACGGCTTCGTCCTTTGGTCGATGGCCAGTGCAGAGTCCGAGTCTAATAGCCCCAACCCTTTCTGCAGATTTTGAAAGTACATATTATCGAACTTGTTGGGCGTCCTCGCGTCGTTAAAAGCCGCCATCGCTGGGTCCTTTGTGTAGTTTGCGCACAGCTTCCTCAACCCCTCCGCGTACTTGGGATTGTACGCAGGGTCATACTTTAAGGTCTTGTTGAAGTTGTAGATTCTGTGGCTAAACTCTTTGCAGTGGCAAAAACCAATGGTATGTGCTCCGACCAACACTACCATTTCTTGGGCTGAGAGTTTCTTGGAAGCGAAGATTGAGATAATCTGGGACAATGACATGGTGGGTCTGGCAATGTTGCCATCGACGTGCTCGACTTTTGATACAAAGCTGTCTTTTCGGCCGAGGCGAATTGGGTAGTTGGGTCCGCCAACCATGGTGATTAGGTCACGTGTGGCGGTGGCAAGGATGTCGGCGCATGAGACGATTCTGGGGCATTCGAGCTCTAGGGCGGTCTTGGCTCGCGTAACGAGGTCAAAGCCGTCGCCTGCGAGGGAGAGATTGATGTCAGCATCGCGCTCAGCTTTATTGAAGGCGTTGGAGGAGATGAGGATGGAGGCGTCGCAGCCGCCGACCATGCAGTCGTGGAAGAAGAGGCGGAGGGTGGCGGAGGCTGTACTAGGAGTGTTGAGTTGTTTATCGGTGATGACTTGTTCAATGATTTGTGAAAACTTGGGGCATGACTTGTCGTAGTAGTTGAGAGAGAGCTTTGGTTCTGTGAGGGGAAGGAGTGTGAGAGAGGGAAGGAGGAAGAGGAGGAAATTGAAAGGGAATGCCATGGTTTGACTTGTTGGAGGAGGGAAATGATGAAGGAACTTAGTTTTTTGGGTTTGTGGGAATGGTGTGTATGTAAAAAAAACATTCGGGCTTTTGAGGATGGATTGTGGAAGAGAGGATTTACAGGAGAGAGATATATTTAGAGAGAGAGAGAGAGAGGTGTGTGTGACTTTGTTTCGTATACCTTTGGTTGGAGGAAGTGCAATATCGAAGCATCGGTGGAGGATTGAGAAAAGAGCATCGGTGGAGGATTGAGCTCTTTGGGAAAGAGTTTCTAAGGTACGAGAATCAACACGACATATAAGGTAAGTTTGTCCATGTGTACAAATACAATCGAAGGAAAGTAAAACTTAGTGGTTGGGATTCCTTCAAATTTTTTTGCATGAATTTGGAAAAACTTTGGTAGAAAATGAGAGACGTGTGTCGGGCTTCCGAGCTGATCTGGTACCTCGGGTCTGAAGATCCCATCTTTTATTCTCTGCCCAAATTTTCTAGAATGAAGACATAAAATTTCAAGAAATTGAAATTTGTGGTCATCATATCTTACATTACAATAATTCTTCCTCCTAATTGATGGAGTTCTTGAGCAAATAAAAATTGTGTGGGTGTCATAACATCATTTAAATTCTAAAGCATCATTTATAAGATCCCATCATTGAATGTTTTATTCAAATTTGATTAGAGGGAGAATGTGATTTTGAAAAATAAATACAAATAAAAATTAGGGTTAAATACACTTGTAGTCCCTAAGTTTTGGAAACTTTATTTTTTAGTTCTTGAGTTTTAATTCGCATCACAAATGATACCTCAATTTTGAGAAAATATTAAATTAATACATCAGTCAAGTTTTTCGTCTAAAAACTTACAGTTCGCCACGTATCAACCCCTGAGGGTTGACACATGTTACAATATAAAAAATTACAAAAATAAAAAATCTTTAAAAGTTAATTATAAAATTAAAAAAATAATAAAAGAAAAAAAAAAAAAGAGGGTGGCTTCCCTTGAATTTTTTTTATTTATTTACTTTTTTTCCTGCCATGGGGGGGTTCGGCCACCCCAAACCGGTCAAGGGAGCCACCCCCTTGGCCAAAATGGGGGTGGCCGACCACCCCATGGTGGCCAAGGGGGTGGCTCTTTTTCTTTTTTCTTTTTTTTTTCAATTTTTTTTTTTGAAGTTTTTAATATATTTTTTTGAATTTTTTAATTAATTTTTATATATTTTTTTATTTTTTTATACTACAACACGTATCAACTCTTAGGAGTTGACACGTGGCGGACCGTTAGTTTTTGGACGGAAAACTTAACTGAGGTACTAATTCGGTCTTTTCCCAAAATTGAGGTACCATCTATGATATGAATTAAAACTCAAGTACTAAAAAATAAAATTTTTAAAACTCAAGGACCAAAAATGTATTTAACCCTAAAAATTATAAAGAAGCTATGACCCACAAATCTCATGGGCTCCAATGAAAGTCTACAAGACATATGTAAGTCTCACCCAATTAGAGGCCTTATGACCCAATATAATTGGGGAACTCTGAGGTAGTGAGGTTGGCAAATGTTCTCTTCGGCTAGGCCCAATTCAGTGCCCAATTTGAGCCCATTATATAGATGACTTGAGTTGCTGGCCCAGTTTGGGTAGGCTCGAGCTAGCTTGAAGCTTCTAAATATGTCCCTCGGAGAAGATGGTAAAAGTTAGATAAAATCAAGAAAAAAGTGCTCATATTTCCTTCAAATTATCACTTTATTGTTAATTTCTTCTCCAAACTAGTGATTGAGTTAATGTTCCCCCAAACTATCAAAATTGATCAATGTTCTCCAAATACTAGTAAAAATACAAAAATGACCTTAAAAATCTTTCAATAATGCAAAAATATTTTTATAAATTAATAAAAAAAAAAAAATCAAAGGGGTGTTTTTCATTTTATTTTTTTAAATAGTTTTCTTTTAGAACTTTTTTTTTAAAAAAAAATTATTAATTTTATGAAGGGTGTTTTTGTCATGAATAGAATTTCCTATAAACCAACTTCTAATAATAACATGTGTGATGTGTCCCTTCCATAAGAGAAACATGTGTTTTTTTAATTGCATGTGCTTTTGACATGCTTTTTTTAATAGCTTAAAGGACATATGTTGCTTTTAGATGTTGGTTTGTATAAGTTTCCTACAAACCAATTTATAAGAAATTTGTATATGTTTGTCATTAGGGGGAACATTGACAAATTTTGTTAGTTTTGAGGGGACATTTACATTGAAGTGATAATTGAGGAGGGTATGTGTATTTTTCCCTAATATGAACTCCAAGCTGATAAATGCAATTTTTCAATGCAATTAATATCATATATAGCTAACAAAATTCTTGTATATTGTGACCGCACGTCACTCACCATGAGGAAGATCTGCAAGAGAATAAAAAGGTCAGAGGGTTCATCGGGGGTGGATCTAGCTATACTATTCCAACACTCAAGCCAGTTTAGTGATGTATGAGAGAAATTTGACAGAGTAATAATAGGGTTGATTAAGCATACCTGAACAAATACCATATTGCCCTCTTTATAAGCTTTCACCCCCTCACTCTTTTTCTTCAGATTTTAGGAATTCTCATAAGTAGTATGTTATTAATGTGGAGATTCATTTCCCAAGTTTGTTAGGAAAACACATGGCATGAGCAAGTTGTTGGCTGAGCTGGTTGAGTAGAAAATCAGTTGTTGAGAGTTATACTTTGGTGAGAATACACTCGAATCCTTGCTAGTTGCTTGCAGCCGCTGGCTTCCAGGAGCCCGTCTGTAGTTAAACCATCCAGTTGTATTTCAATTTCCTTGAATGATTTGGACCGATAGTCATTTATGAGAATTTGTTTTATAAGCCCATCGTTATATAGGCTCCTGACTAGTTATAGTTTTTCCAGATATTAGAAAATTTAGACTACAATACATGCTTCACGAAGCAATAATTTACCCTAAATCAACAGTGAAAGATAACAAACATTTTTTTTAAAAAAAAAAAAAAAACTTAGAAACAATCTTTTTTATTTTTTGTAAGTAGAAACAAAATATTTTTAGGTTAAGTTTTTCAGTGCCTTTTGCGCCTCAAACCACAATGCCAAAAAGGAAAAAGATGAGAAAAGCAAAACAAAATGAGAAAACAAACCCTGTTAAGTGTTAGGTTAAAAAGAAACGAAGTAAAGACCGGAGAGCTGGCGATGTGACGGCCCATGGTTGATTGGGCCCAGTGGACAAAGGGTTGATGCAACGTTATATGCATGCCTGGGATGCCCCTATAACCGACCTCTCATTTGTCGATGCTCCAATCATTCACTACACTGCATGCTTTTCACGTTGCGTCCTCCGCCCTCCGTCCTCCACCCTCCACCTCTCTCGAACCAGGGGTGGGTCCGCCTTCCAACTTGGACGATAAAATTGAAAAAAGAAAAATTTGAGGGGACAAATTTTAAAAATAAAAAATTTTGAAGGATAAAATTTTAGAGTAGTGATTTACTACCACTCAAATATACAACTTTTCACTACCTTGTCTATGTGGCAAGGTGGTCCCCCACTTTAATTTATTTTTTAAAAATAAAAAAACTCAAAAAGTAGTGGGGGACCACCTTGCCACATAGGCAAGGTGGTGAAAAGTTGTATATTTAAGTGGCATTGAATCATTATTCAAAATTTTAATTTCCTTTTTCTTGAGAAAGTCTTGAGCCTTGGGAGGGAAGCCCCAAGACTCTACGCGGGTCTACCACTGCTCAAACCAATAAGAAACTTGTTATTTAAAAAATAAAAATGTACGAAGATGTACGATAAATATACAAAGAGTAATACTACACATCATCTCTTTGTCCTCCAAAAATTGATGTAGCTCTTAAAATCACCATTGAATTTTTGATATATCACTTTTAGATTTTGATCCAATAGTAATTTTAAGAGCTACATCAATTTTAAGAAGACAAAAAAAAGACAAGGGGATGATATGCAGCATTACTCATATACAAATATCCATTGTCAACCAACAACCCGATGTCCACATATTTTTGGATCTACTATTTCAAAATAAGCTATTTAAAAATAAAATTTATCACGCTTCTTATAAATTGCGGTGCTAAATGCATTTGAAATGTCTGTCACATTTCCATCACCATCATCGTTTGGCCCATGACAATTGTCAATTGACAACTCGAACCAGCAACGTGTCGTGGACGCGTAGTTTCCATTCTTTTTGAAGTCGTACGCTGGGCCCAGGCACTTGCGCAGTTGCGTGTCTCTACCATTTCCGTTTCCCAAAGGGTAATGCTAAAATTACAAAACTTATTCCTGCACGTGCTCCTTTCAATTATGGTACGATCCCAATCACTCCCTCTCAATTCTCATCCCCGTTGCTTTTGTGTGGAATCTTAAGGGCGAGAATGATTGGGCAAATATTCTCTCCACAGTAGAGTTAATTTAATATTAAAATTTAATGCGATTAAATAATGATTTAAAACTTAAAAAAATTGAGATGTTTGGCCCTTTCGCCACGAGGGCGGTGCCACCGCAAGGACTAAATTTATTTATTTATTTTTTTCTCCACCCCAAATAGGCTAAACATCCAAATTTAGCCTTAAAATAAATAGTGTTTTACCGTGTTTTCGGCGATATTTTAAGGGACTACTAGTATATAAGTAACTACCGTCTGTTTTATCCTGTATCGAAGGACCACAACTAAGCCAACATGGACTTTCTGCCACTCATATTCCTAATCTCCATGGCCATACCCCATAGCTTTTCTTTGAACTCTCAAACTGCCGGCCATGAGAATTGCGTCAGCTCTCACACAACCCATCAGAATTCTTCAGCGAGAGACCGGATTATTGGGTTGGCTAATGATCCCAACACAGTAGATTGGATGAAGAAGGTTAGGAGAGAAATTCACGAGCACCCAGAGCTTGCATACGAAGAATTCAAGACCAGTGCGCTCATTAGGCGTGAGCTTGATCAACTGAGTGTCACGTATCGGTGGCCCGTGGCACGGACCGGGGTCGTAGCCACCATTGGGTCTGGTTCCCCACCCTTTGTTGCTATTAGAGCGGACATGGACGCTTTGCCAATTCAGGTCACTTCATTTAGATTACCGTTTTGTTTTCTATATAAGATTTTGCAAAAATTAAAGAGTCTAAATAATTAACCAAATAGACCTATAATAACATGAGATATAATAGATTGTCACTCAAAATATAATTTTTTTATTTATTTTTGGATGAATAACCTAATATACAATTTCTGACCATTTTATTCACATAAAAACTTTAACTATTTTTTTTTTTTTTCTAAAAAAAAAAATAATCTTAAAACTAGATAGATGACTACCTTGCCACATAAATAAAATGATAAAAAATTATGTCTCGAAGCGACAAAAGATTGTATCTCTAATAACATATACTTTGGATCCCCTTATTATTATTATTATTATTATTATTATTATTATTATTATTATTTTGTTTGCTGATAAAGCTAGATTTTAACGTGCAAAATATATAAGACATAACGTTCAAAAAAACTATTGTTATTATTATTTCATTCATTTTATTTGACACAGAATAAGACATAACTGTACTAGTTTCTATGCATGTCTCAATGATCAGACCGAGAGCATGTGAATGTTCAAATCATGAACAGTTCTGAAGAGTTTTTGAGGTGGAAGAGACAACTACTTAGTTTTAGAGAGGTGATTCTCGTACATCACATGTACAATAAGTGTACAACACCCCTCTCACATGGGGTAGGCCCTATAGTGTGTGGGGTCCACCCCATGTGAGAGGGGTGTTGTACACTTGTTGTACATGTGATGTACATTTATCATTTTCCTTAGTTTTATCCGTTAGTTGAAAGTGACAATTATCCGCCTCACAATCGTTTTGCTCTACTGTAGCATGTCTCTTCGGTACTCATTCAGATAAGATGTTAGGCCATTTTCAGCATGGTTGTTACTTTAGTTGAAATGGTTAAATTTAACCTTTTTTAGCTATTTTTTTCTCTCCAGCAAAATAGTCAAGGTAAACTTTTTCATCTAACATTAAACAGTGAATAAGCAGATCGAGTTGCCTATTAATTGTTCACACAAGTCAAAATTTTTTATTAATATTTTCTCTCTCCCCCAGTCCCTCTTCGTCCCTCTGTCCCTCTCCATCAATCTCTCTCTGTCATCCCCATCTCTCGACAATTGGAGATCCAGATGTTAAACTTCTTGCTGAAGTAGGAGCTTCTTGCGGAAGCGGCACAAAACGGCGGCGTCGAGGACATCGATGTTGTCAGGGGGAGGCGAGAGGCGCATCTGGGCGTTGGCCAGGTGGAGCACCAGGTGCTCCCGCTGGTTCCGCACGTTGTCGTTTTGGAAGCCGAAGAAGAGGGCCAGCCAGTCCAGGAGGTCTATGTGGGGCGCCCATTGCCCGTATGGCGACTTTCTCAAGTCCCCCACTACTCGAAGGGCGCTCGTCACTGCGCAGACCTCAGGAAACCGCAAGGACGGGTGGTCCGCCAGCAGGTTGTGGATGGGTATGATGTTGTACGACTCCGATTCAACTGGTGCGGGCAGCGGCTGGGCGGGAGAAGGGCGCTGCCGGTGGCTCATGGCATAGGGGAGATGACCGGTTATGAGTCTTGGGTGTGGGTGGGCAATGATGGTTTTACTGGTTTGGTTGTGGGTTTGATGGAGTTGGCCAGTTGTTAGGGATGAGGACGGAAGAGAGAGAAAGAAAATAAAACAATAAAAAAAGATTAGAAAATAATATTTTAAGGAAATGAAGAGTAGAATAAAGAGTATTGTTAGAGTGTTTTTAACTGTTGGAGTAGCTAAAATAAATATTTGTAGTTTTTGAGTAGCTACTTTAACTTTACCCGTTGAAAATGGCCTTGTAGGGCTATCTCTTATTGTAAATTTATTTTTAACTTTGTGATCATGCCATCTTACATATTTAATGATAAAAATAAAACCAAACATTTCTTTCCTTACTATAGCTAGCATAGTTTCGCTAAGTAATCCTCATTCGGTTGAAGAGAAAATTTCAGCAGGAAAGACATAACTGAACACGTAAGTGCTAGAATTTTAGATAATATCAAAATCTGGTTATGTCATAATAGCAGAATCTTATCATTATATAAGTACACCTATAAATAGGCATTATCACTACCAAAAAAAAAAAAAAAAATTACATTTAGTGTCTTGTTTTAGTGCCCTTTTAGGTTATATAAACGGCACCAAACACTTAGTGCCATTTTATTAATGCCGCTTCTCAAACGGCATTAAAGTGGCGGTCTTAAATTAATTTAATGTCGCTTATGATACAAACGGTGTTAATTTATGTCATTTTTTGAGAATCATAACGCCGGTTTCAACAGTAAGCGGCATTAAATACATATAAAAAAAAAATTAAGATAAAATCCCAAAAGAGTTCACCAAAGATTAAATGCACCCTTTAGTCACATGTTACAAACAACATGTAAAATGATCAAAACTGCTACCGTTATGCATTTTTAGGAAGTATAATGAAGTAGTATAATTTAATGTAGCTGAGAGAGGAATTGAAGTATAATGTAGCTGAGAGCTGTGGAAAACATGATGTTGTGGCCCTCTATGTGTAATCCCCAGCCACCATCTTCATTCTACAATATGCAAAATTTAAAGCATACTTGTTAAACACGACAGTTTAATCACACACACAAAAAAAACGAAAAAAAAAAAGAAAAAGAAAAAGAAAAAGGAAAGGAAACAAGTAATTCAGGAAAAAAATCTAATCTTATTTGCATAATTAATATGTAAATTAAAGCTTCCAAGAAAATGCACATGATGATAGTATAAGTATCGAATGATTTCCTTTTGATACTCAGCAAGGAACACAATATTAAAATGTCATGTAATGTACAAACATATTACCTGCATTTTTGGGTTAAAAAGAATACAATTAGCTAGCAGTTGCATCAAGATGAAAACCAAAACAATTTAAAGGCAGGCATGTGATTTCCTCCCCATCTTAATTAAACCTTCACTGGGGGAATTGTTTGTTTGAAGTTTTTTTTTGTTAGAAACTGCAATAATTTTGACAAAGAAATGAGCAGATTAGAGTCTAAGAATTAATGAATCATTAGATAACTAATGATATTTATGAATTTTAAAGCCGCTAGATTACTGTATCCAGAAGTGAGAGAGCAATATTATCACCTAGTAATACCATAGAATTTCATTTCCTAAACCAACAGCCAAAATAACATTTATAGATCTAGGCTATGTGGGTTATACTGAGGATTTAGTGACAGATTTCAGCTCCTATGTCAGGTTTTAATACGATGTCCATGCACATGACTAGGACAAAACTGCTATCAAATTGCATGTATTTCCATAGGTACTAACAGAGAACACATTCATCAAGGGAACACATTAGCAGGTCTTTTGCCCCAAGTAGTAATATCAAACAAGTTGGAACTAATCTGTGAATCGGCGAGAGAGGTCTCACATGATGGGACATTGTCATCAACCGTAGGTTCACTGACTTCTGCTCCCATATCGAAGAGTTCAACTCTCTTATTACCAAGGGTATTTATATACCTGCAGTTCAGCCAAATAGACTATGATATACATATTTGAATGCCATGAAAACAATTCTAAGCAAGCAGTTCTGACTAAAAGTCTAAGACACTTGATTCAGAGATGCAGAAGCAAAAGAAACATATGAGGACAAAGAAAATTAAGAGAGATTTACCAGAAGGTGACGACGGAGCTTTCATGGAGCTCCAATGTTAAATAGTAGCCTGTCACCGATAAAAATAATTCATTAAATAAAAGAAATATGATCGTTTGATAAAACTTTTTAGAATGTGTTTTTTATTTTGTTAAAAAATATTCAGATGCAACAGAAGTTATATAAACACACAATTAATCGGTAGTAGTCGCATACTCGCATGTTCAAGCTAGTAAAGATCACATTATTAACTTACAAAAAAAAAAAAAAAAGATCACATTTATTCTGCAAGCCCTTTGTAAGATTGAATATCAAAGAATAGCAATGGCTAGCTAGAAATTAAAAGATAGAAACAGAAATTGTGATAATTCTTGAGCCTAAGATCGACTTTCTGTAATAGTACTTAGTAAGATAAACGACAAAAGATTGAGATTATGTAAGTTTGAGACATCAAATCAACTCTCAAAAATCTTTTTAGATTTTTCTTTTCGTACGTACTTCCACAAAGGTGACAGTCAATTGAATTTATAAGATTTGAATTGTTCTGGTTTCAAGACGTTTAGTGCTATCTGTTTATTCACTGCCTACTGCTTGTAGGAAGCGGTAGAGTGGGAACACAAGAGCAAAGTAGAGGGCAAAATGCACGCCTGTGGCCATGATGCACATGTTGCCATGCTTCTTGGCGCTGCAAAGATACTGCAAGAACTGCGAGACAAATTACAGGTTATTGCGTGGAAAATATGGTGTAATTCATTGATTTTAATTTAGTATATTAAGTATTTCATCGATCTGTTCCCCTCATACTCTCTACATGATCACCTTTAAATTTAGGGTACTGTTATTCTTATATTTCAACCTGCCGAGGAGCGCGGGGAAGGTGCAAGAGACATGATCAAAGAAGGAGTGCTTGAAAATGTAGAGGCCATTTTTGGGTTGCACATAGTGCCTCGGTATCCAATCGGTGTTGTTGCATCTCGTCCTGGAGAATTTCTGGCTGGGTGTGGCAGCTTCAAAGCGAAGATCAACGGGAAAGGTGGTCACGCAGCAATTCCACAACACTCTATTGATCCAATTTTGGCTGTATCAACATCAGTAATTAGCTTGCAAAATATTGTTTCGAGGGAGGTTGACCCTTTAGATTCTCAGGTATTAATTTATTTCCAGTATCTTCAGCCATTTGGTTTACAACTTTCACCAAGAATTTGGAGTTCAATTGTCATATAGATTTTACCTCAAACAAATGTTCAATGGTGCCGCGCGCAGGTGGTTTCTGTTGCCATGATCCAAGGAGGGACGGCATTTAACGTCATCCCGGACTCGGCTACAATAGCTGGGACTTTCAGGGCTTTCAGCAAGAAAAGCTTTTTTGATCTCAGGGAAAGAATAGAAGAGGTAATCTTTTCACCTGGTTATATGGCAATTACATAGGCCATAGACACGTTAACATGATTTATTGTTTTCCCCAATATCAAATAATAGGATCCCGATTGTGTACGATTATATGCACTTTGAGAGGGCACTCAAGCCCCATTTACTCGGGCAGGAAGCTTAGGCTGTTCAAACAATTGGATGCGAAGTTCAAGCTGTTCGAACATTTGTTCAAACATGTGGGGTTCGGGCGTCCTCTCAGTCTCTCACTTGCTACAAGGAAAACACACAGCTAGATTCATGGGCACCAAGTATGAAATAGCATATTTTTGGGAATGATTTAAATATAGTTTAATTTCTTTGTGACAGGTTATAAAAGGACAGGCGGCAGTACATCGTTGCTCTGCTGAGATTGATTTTTTAGGAAAGGAACATCCCACAATTCCCCCGACCGTAAATGACGATAAAATTTATGAACATGTACGCCGTGTCTCAAGTGAGATAGTGGGAGAAGAGAACATAAAATTAGCTCCTTGCTTCACGGGGAGTGAAGATTTCGCTTTCTACTTGGACAAGGTACCTGGATCCTTCCTATTTTTAGGCACAAGAAACGAAAAGATTGGAGCTGTATATCCTCCACATAGCCCTTACTATATCGTCGACGAGGATGTGCTTCCCATCGGGGCAGCCATACATGCAACATTTGCACATTCATACCTTTCGGATTTAACACGAAAGTTGCATTCTCGTTGCTGACAGCCACAGGGGACGTCTTGTATTTTTCAGAATCTTCCGCAAATTGATCATCAAATTAAGGTGGTATATATATTACAGATGATCATGCAATCTTTCAGTTTCTTCTTGCCTTGGTGACGGGAATATATTCTTTGGGAAAGTGGATTCAATGAAATGATTTTATTGGGTTTTAACATAAACAACTGCAAAAGATCGAACAAAAAAACTAGTATATATTATATTTTAGACATTGGGTTTGTCGGTTCCAGTTAATTTATATACTGTATCATCCCAATTATGTTCAAATAAATTAAGTACTACTGCTAGCTAGTTGCGGGAGGTTGTCAATTCAATTCCCAGACGATCCACCTTGCTTGATGAGTGAAAAGTAGTCATTAACCGGCAGTACTGTACGTTCCATTGTGGCTTTTGGGTCTATATCCCCATAAATCAAAGTCCCATTTTTTGATAATCGTGAGAGTCCTTATTAAAAAGAGCCAACAAGATATATATATATAAAGGAAATAGAAAAAGAGGCCTTATTCAAAAGTTAGCATAGATAAAATAGTACATTATTTATCAACAGCAGAAAAGCATACACTCTCCTATCTGTTGATCGATCCCACCAAATTTTATTATAAAGATGAGGGAGGAGAACTGAGAAGATAAGCAGAAAACAAATTCAAAGCAGAAACAACATAAAGGCAGCCAACACAAACTGCAAGACTATCGCTCAGACCCCCTTCCTGACAACAAGAAATGTAACAGTGAAAGCAAGGAGCCCAGTCACAATGGATGAATGTGTGAGGCTGCTTGGAGAGCCACTTGGGGCAGGAGCAGGAGTGCCCATATACATGCCAGGAGTCATGTCCATGGCAAACGTCTGGGACACGGCATCATGTTGAGGTAGGAATCTAAGCTTGAATGGTCCTGATGAGCTTGCAACGACCATAACGAAAACAGCAAAACAAGCAGCAAAAAAAGCTACTTTGGTTTGAGAAGCCATATCTATATTACCTCTTTGATGATGCACGTAAACCGATGCTGGTTTGCTGTGGTTTCTAGCTTCAGTAGTCCTATACCCTTATATATGGATTGATGAGGCCGGTACGTACCTAGGCCAGTTGGCCATTTAGTGTGTTGTGAGCCAGAACTGTACAAGCGGCCGGCCGGCTCCTTTAATTATGAGCCATTGGACGTTGAAATCGATTATACCTAGTAATTGCTAATCCATTTGATGCGAAGGTGCCAAGAGAATACTAGAATTTGCACAAACCTATCTATGTTTCTAACCTGTCAATGACACCTAAGCTAGGATTATAGAAATGATCAATTGTTGTACCACCATAGATATAATATATTCTTGTCCAATTTTACCTATGTGACAGTTTATTTTTATTTTTTTTTCTTTCAAGAAAATGACCTACCATTTTCCCCCAAAAATTTTCTTCGAAAAAAATAATAATAAATAAACTGCTACGTAGGCAAAGTTAGCAAAGAGTTGCATCTATGGTTATACAACAATCATTTCTCGATTATTTATCATTTATGGGTATAACGCCGCCCAAACCTTTTTACCTTCATTTTTTCTTTTTCTTTTCTTCTTCTTCTTTTTTTTTTACATGTAAATTCCATGAGAGGATACTACTAATAAGTTGGCATTAAAATGATCATAGCAAAAAATTAATTAAATTATAACTGTAAGAATGATACTAGATTTTTAACTGAAACTATAATTACATTTATTCGCATATCTCATACAACTCTGTTTCGAATGTACAATCTACTATTGTATTTACATTGTTCACATTTTTTATACAACCAAGAGATGTGATCATCGCTAACTAAATTCAGATCGATCAATCCTTAGTCAAAACTTTGTCTGGGTCACCAAAGTACTAAGTCCGCCACAAATTAAACTCTATAGGTAGAAGTCTTTAGTTGCTGTCGGGCACTCTGTAATTGTAAAATTCAAAAATTTTATAGGTGGAAATGTGAACCTACCCGTATATAAGTAAATACAATCAACATGTTATGTGTGTACTGTGTCCTTTTTAAATTTTCGTTATCTTTGGTAACTGTAAAAATCATATTTTTGGAAAGCATGATTTAGCCAACACATGTACACATGCATTAATCCTTTCAAATCATTTGTGTGGGGTAGATAATGCATAAAAACCAATCACAATTCATATCTAATTAGAATACTGAAAACTATCATGCTACTGAACTGCGTACTCCGATCCTTTCCCTTGCATGCAGGTTTGTGTCGAGCTAGCTAGCGCACTATCTCTGCTCAACCTTGGGCTTCGAACGTGTGATTCTCATTCAAAATGGGCTTGCCTCGGGTTAACTTTCGTTATTGAAAAACTTCATACCTTTTTCTTATTCATAACTGTTCTTTGAAAACTAGCTTTTGAAACTTACTTCATACGAAGTATATATACTTTGTAATATATTATTCCTTTTTGGTTGTGGCCTTTATATCACATTTACGGTATTTACTATGTTTATTATTTTTTCAATAAACATATACGGCATTATGGATATTTCCATTAATTTAGATTACCGTAAATATGGAATCGGTATTATGGTTATTTCTATTAATTTAGATTACCGTAAATATGGAATCGGTTAATTGATTTTAAAATCAATTAACGATATTGTTTCCTTGATGGAAGGAAACAAATACGGTGTTTACCATTTTGAGGGTCCCTAACCTAGCCTATAAATAGAGTGCCTGTGTACACCATCAGTACAGCCATCAAGCAATAGGCATAGGTTAGAAGATCCCTCAAATAATCTTTCTTGTTCTTCAGATGGATCGTGGAGACGCTTGAGCAAACATGGCTAGAGGTAAGCCTGAATCCTGTTTATTCGTTTTCCGCTGCGCATGTTAGATTAAATAATATGTTGATTATTTCTAACATGTGGTATCAGAGCCAGCTTCTGTGCTATTTTGCTCAGCATAGTATTTTTTATTGGTTATCAATATTGAATCAAGTATATTCTATTTGGTATTGTTCACTTCTGTTTGTCAATATTGTTTGAGCAATATTTCGTCTTTTGTGACATGATAGAAACGCATTAGCGATTATTTTGTGAATATTTGTTGTTCACGTACTGTTTGTGAAAACCCATAAATTTGATATAACTATTTTTTGTTTTATCACTATTCTGTGTATTGTGATATACTGCCTAATTTTGAGTTGTTGTAATCTTGATATGGGTATTTTCATAAAGGGGTGGCGGCTAGGGTTCCATTTTTAGGGTTTTCAACCCATCTGGAACATTACGAGTCGGGTTGGTTGGTGACTGGGTATGGTTTCGACCCATTAAAGTTTTTTTTGGGTTTGATATATTTTCGAGTAGGGTTTTTTAAAACCCATGCAGTTTTGGGCTATTTAAGTGGGCTGACCTAGTTTGGGCCAGCACTATACATAGACCCAGAGGCCTGACCCGATTAAGTGGGTTGACCTAATTGCCAAATACAGTAGCCCATTTGGAGTCTTGTGACCCAAAAGCCCAACCCAATATAGTAGCCCAATACAGATACCCAACCCAAATTAAGTGGGTTAACCCAATTGGGTCAGCCCAATACAGCAACCCTTTTCAGTAACCCATCAAGTTCTTTTTAAAAGGAGAATTTAGGCCTTATGGTGTTTAGAACCTGGGTTCACCAGGTGTAAAGAGCCTTGGCCACTTACTAAACCATTAGGCCATGTGTTTTATTATGTCCTCATATTAAAGTTTTATTCCCTTTATTATTTACAGTACTGTGTATTAAAATTATTGTTTATTTAATACATGAATTGAGGAATATATATTTTAAATTTATATTGTTTAAATATAAATTGTTTGATGCCTATACCTAAGAATAATTAACAATACCATATATACTGGTGTGTTTACAGTAATATCTAAGAATGCAATGTCGGGGAAAGTTCTGGCAAGGAAAGTCTTGGGATTTAAGTGTGTCCGGTGTGACCCCCCTCACTTTCCTGGGAGCTCATCTGCTTGCACCTTGGAAAATGCTGTTTACCCCATTTAAGTATTGGTTTGTTATATTCATAAGGCCATTAAGGGGGCATCTATAAAGTTGTTAGATGTTAATGAAGTAGCAATTATCATGATAATTTTGGGAGAGCCACAGCATCCCAATTTTGAATGACAATTGCATCAAGATTACACACACGTAATTATCATAATAATTATGGGAGAGCCAAAGCATCCCATTTTTGTATGATAATTACATCAGGATCACACGCATGAACCTCATAAAGATTTATTAGATGTTCATGAATTACAGCGTGATTATTATGATTTTGGGAGAGCCAAAGCATCCTAATTTTGTAATAATTGCATAAGGATCGTACACATGAACTTCATATAGAAAAATTAACATCGTATTGTAATTAACTCATAAATTTAATTACCTATCCCCAAAGGGAAGTTTTTATTTTTATGACTTAATTAGAATGAGATAACAAATTTAGTATTAAAAGTAAAATTTATTTCGGTTGCCCAAAGGTACGAAGAATTTTATTTATTAATATTTAAATTTATTAGTCTTATCAATAAAGAGTAAATTTCATGCGTGATGCAACCTTTGCCCAAAGGTAGGTTGAAATTTACTATTTAAATTGGCATTGGCTAATTTAAAATAAAGTTACTTCATAGCATTAAAGTATTTATTTTAATTTTGGGTTATTGCAGCTATTCCTGTTACTCTACCTTTTGGTGGTTTTATATTCCAATACATTATGATAATATTTTTCTGACTGGAAAAATGATTGATATGCTTTTTCATTTGGGGTGTTAAAAATTTTGGTACTCCGTGTGGACAAACCACCTACTCCCGCGGAATTAAGTACGCCACGTGAGATTATTAAGCATGAACGGTGGGAGTGATTTAATCACTTAAGTTAGATGTTCATGAAATCTCATGTCACTAAAGTCATCAGGGATTTATTCCTGAATGTTTTAGAGCCAAAGTTTTATAAAGGTTGTTTATGAACATTTAGTAAGTTCAAACAAAACTTGGCCAGCACCCTAATAGAAAAAGCTTTAAAGACAAACCTTTTACAGTTTCTGAAGTGTTTATAATCCCATTATGGGAATGAAGGATATTATAGATTAGCTTAAGTCCCTAAAGATTGAGATTTTTGAGTCATTGTTGGTCTATTTCATTTTTGAATTCTTTCTTCTAAGTGTAGAATTTTATCTTGTAACACACATAAGGATAAATGGTTAGTAAATAAACTTCTAACCATGTGTGTTCAAGGGTATGAGAGAATTTATAAAGTGTTCACATGATTACTCATGTCAAGGGAAGGACCAATAAATGCAATCATGTCCAACACTTAAAGCATGAGAATAAGGTGCCAATAAAGTATTATGGCAATCAAGATACCTATTTCTCATGAAATAATGAAAATTGAGGGCATATAAAGAAAGATTGCATGAAGTATAAGAAATGACTTAAAATAAAGATAATCTCCATATCTAGTATGTCGTGAATCTCTTTTAGCGACTCAATCAAATATATTGTGGATTGATTATGGTTTAACAATCCACATTGTCAACACAAATGCAGAGTCCTTTTTAAAATGGATAACACGTGTTTATAATTTGAGCTTGTTGGGATCTATAGGTTAATTTTAAAATTCAGTCATAATTTTGACCTAAAAAATGATTTATATTCCATAATTTTTTTTTTAGAAATTTATTTTCTAGTTTGGCTTGTTAAAAATTTCAATTTTATTTTAAACTTGAAGTTTTTCTTATCTTTGGTGGAATATTGGTTGAGGTTTATTTAAAGTCTATTTAAAATTGATCTACGTCCCAAATTTTGAAACAAAATTATTTGTTTATTTCTGCATAGTGATGTTGACGTAAAGTAGAGTCTTTGAGAATTTAAAATGCTCTGGTTATGGCTTTGGAGATTGAAATATATCTCCATACATAAAATAAAAGTCGGTAATTTATTGACTTTGGTTCTTGTGTGGGCTGCATAAGGGAAAGCATACCAACAAGACCACTAGAGGTGCCAAAGAGAGCATTTTGAGATTCTTGAGATCATGTACATTGAAAGGTGTTGACCTTTTTATACTCATTGCCTAAATGGTCAGAGATATTTTTTATCTCTTTTAGTGATGACCATATAAAGTTTATGTATCTCTATCTTCTAAATATTAAAGCTGGGGTATTGAATGCTTTCAATACCTATAAGGAAGAAGAAGAGAAACAATATGAAGATCATAAGATCTAATATAGGCATATAGTATTAAGGTAGGTACACACAAAGGAGAAATGATCAGTAATACTAATCTGCTATTACCCTTATAGAGTAAAGCTTTGAAGACCGTTGTGTATATGTTAAACAGGATTTCATCTAAGGTTGTCCTTATGACACCTTTTAAAGTATGAAATAGATGGAAGCTTGTTTACATTATTTACACATATGGGGTTGCCTTACTAAAGAGAGGATTTATAATCCTCGCCTTAGGAAATTAGATTTAAGGACAACCAGTAGATCTTTTATGAGCTATCTAGTAAACTTTAAGGGGTTATAATGTTTTATTATCCTTCATATAATCCTAGAGTTGTTGATTGTAAAATTTCTAGAGGATGCAGAACCTAGTGGGAGTGCTCATTCACACAAATTGAAATTTGAGGAAGCATTAGAGTTGGCTAAATCTCCTCCTCATAGAGGATGATTGATTGTATTCAGGGAAAATCAGATTGATTATCCTGAGCCACAATCATTTCTAGAACAACCAACTCATACAGAACAGGTTCAAAAGTCTATTCTCCCATTGCAAAAATGAAGAGGAAGTAGAATTAAGAAAATCCTATAGAATAAGGAGATCAACAATTCTTAGTGATCATGTTGTATATCTCCCAGAGTCTGATATTAACATTGGACATAAAGATGATCCAAATTTGTTTTCACATGCTATGAGTGGAGAAAACTCCACATTGAGATTCAGTGCCATGAAGTGAGAGTTAAGTCCATGGCTGAAGGGTCGAGCTAGACTCGTAGCCAATGGTTTTACTCATAAGGAAGGCATTGATTATCGTGAAACATTCTCTCCAGTGTCTAAGGATGGTTCATCAAGATGATCATAGCATTAGTAACTTATTTTTGATCCAGAGCTACATCAAGTGGATGCGAAAACAACTTTTCTGAATAGGGATCTTAAGGACGAAGTTTACATGAAACAATCAAAAGGTTTTATAAATAACAGTCAGAAAGCTTGCAAATTAAAGAATTCTATTTATGGGCTGTGATAGATCTCTCAATGGTAAGATACTTTTTACAAGGTTATTGTTTATAGAAAACCTTGTTGATTAGTATATATACCTTAAGGTCAGTGGGAGTACAGTAATCTTTCTAGTCCTATATTTGCAAGTGGTGATTTAGGTTTGCTACATAAAGTTCACAAAACTTTGAAATGAAGGATTTGGGTGAAACCTCTTATGTCTTTTGACATAGAGATTCACAGAGACATAAAGAATATTAACATTGTCTCGGAAGGCCTACATTGAAAAAAGTTTTGGAAAAATTTAGAATGAAGGATTTGCACCTTCAGTAGCAATTAAGAAAGACCAATTAAATACAGATTAATGTCCCAAAAGGTATTGGAATAAGGGCAGATGAAAAGTTTTTTCTTTAAGCATCTGCATTATGCATAACCATATGACTGACAATAAGAATATTGGGTCAATAAAGTGCTGCAAATAAAGTCTTGCGGTATATGCAAGGAACCAAGAAGAACAACTTAACCTAAGGATACACTTTCCATTTGAAGGTGGTTAGTTGTTTAGATTTGAGTTTGCTGATTGTGTAGATAGTAGAAAGTCTACTCTAAGGTATATATCTTTTTATTGAAGGATAGATCCTAGAGATACAGTTTGCAGACTATAGTTGCTACGTCTACCAAGAAAGCTAAAAGTCTAGCGTGCTATGAATTTGGTACACAGGCATGATGGTTGAGACATTTGTTGAAAGTCTCAATCTTGTCGATTTTACAGTTAGACCATAAAGATACTCTGCGGTAATTCTACTATAATATTCTTTTATAAGAATAAAGAGTAGAAGCAGAAGTAAATCGACATTAAGTATCTCAGTACGAGAGATAACATTAAGAGACATAAAGGGTCTATTGAGCATATAAGTACTGAATTAATGATTGCGGATCCCATGACTTAAAGTTTACCGGTAAAGAAAGAATAAAGTCATGCGGAATATATGAGACTCATTAATTCATTTTCGCTTGGTTTGTCTCTTTTTGGTCTATAGACATAAAGTTATTGTAATAAAGATTTTTTGTGCACATTTGTTATTTTATCCATGAGGATAAATAAAGTTGGACCCGAATGACTTATAGGAAGTTCATTCATAAAGCTTGATTATCCATAAGGTACTCATGTAAGGAGTGTTTTACATCGTGATACATGGAAGGGACGACCTAATTTTATAATGGTTTTACCGCCATGATTCGTGTGAAACATTTCTTAACTGAGTTGGAGGATTCCATAAAAGATTGGCCAAAACTAAAGAACCTAATACCATATGGTCATGTGTTATAAAGTCCAAGTGGGAGAATGTAATATATTATTCATTTTTGGTTGTGGCCTTTATATCACATTTACGGTATTTACTATGTTTATTATTTTTTCAATAAACATATACGGCATTATGGATATTTCCATTAATTTAGATTACCGTAAATATGGAATCGGTATTATGGTTATTTCTATTAATTTAGATTACCGTAAATATGGAATCGGTTAATTGATTTTAAAATCAATTAACGATATTGTTTCCTTGATGGAAGGAAACAAATACGGTGTTTACCATTTTGAGGGTCCCTAACCTAGCCTATAAATAGAGTGCCTGTGTACACCATCAGTACAGCCATCAAGCAATAGGCATAGGTTAGAAGATCCCTCAAATAATCTTTCTTGTTCTTCAGATGGATCGTGGAGACGCTTGAGCAAACATGGCTAGAGGTAAGCCTGAATCCTGTTTATTCGTTTTCCGCTGCGCATGTTAGATTAAATAATATGTTGATTATTTCTAACATACTTTTCTAAAAGCTTCTTTTTCAAAACAGTTTTGCAATAGTCATGTAAATCACATGTAAAGTGCAAGCTTATATTTACAAATTTGAATATTCTATATGGTGAGATCGATGATTTACTTACTTGTTTCGCTTAAACCTTTAATTGCTAATGTCTACTATGTATCACGTATCCCTCTGCAATACATTATGTTCACTAGTTATAATTCTTTTTTTTTTAAATCCCTAACATTTCATCTAGTCCTTGAACAACATTTTTCCTTGAGAAAACCCTAATTTTTCACTTTTGGGTTGTCTAGTTTGAACCCCATGCAATCGAGCATCGAATAAGACATTTTGTTATTATCTCGTTTGAATGAGAATTTTTTGTCTCAAAATTTTTAACGTCAAAATCATTCCGAACCCAAATTTTTTCATCACCAATCTCTTTTTCCATATCAGATAACCAAAATCATCTGAACATACATTCCAAAATACACAATGAACCATCGAAATTTATTCATTTGAATAAAAACTCTAATTTACTGCTTTATTTACTCTTTAATAGTTAGAATGCAATTTAAGCATCATAACCTCTTATGTGCTAAAGTAATCAACATTTAATTTACAAAACTTAATCATAACTTAAATAAATGAAGACACAATTGGACAGAATCTTGATCTCTCTTGAGCTTTCTACAAGATTTCCTTCGCCTTATATTTCTCCAAGCTTCTCTTTATTTCTCACTTCAAATACTTTCTAAAATCACTTTATAGCTAGGGGTTAGAAGACAAATGAAAGAGATAAGTTAAATTTCACATTTAAATTCCGTATTTAAAGAATTTTTTTTTTTTTAAAAAAAGAGTCTCGATCATTTGAATCAGACGTGACAACCATCTAAGCATCAAGTTCCACCACAGTTGATTTTGTGCATGACATGTGTCTCGTTTGAACGAGATTTTTCTAAATAATATGAGGCAAAATTTGGACGCTTTGAAATTTGTCTCGTTTGAACAACGATACCTTAATCGCTAAGGAAAACTGACAAGTGGCATAACGTGCCATTCTAATGAGTGGCATTCGAACGAAAATGCTATAATTTACACATGTGACAATAAACTTGACATAACTTTTGTTACAATTATGAGAATCGCGCAGATGATCTAAATTCGTAATTTTTTTAGCGCACATGTCGTGGCCACCCAGCTATGTTTGATGCAAGTTATTTTTGGCCCAAAATCCATCGTTTCACATTTGAATCTCCATTTAAGAATTTTTTTACCTTCTATTTTTCCTAGGAATTACATTGAGTCACTATGCTATAGTGCAAGAACATACTTTAGCCATGCATGTACGTAGGGGCAGAAGTAGGATCTTAAACTTAATTAGAGAGCTAAGTGAAAGTATCAATGAACAGTAATTAGAGAGTAAGTTCGAATTCTTTTGCTCAAATTAAGTTGGGAAAAATGGAACATTAATTTGACAATAAGTTTGAAATTTTATGCTCAAACACAAAAAAAAACACTGTCAAGGAAGAGTAATATTACTATTCACATTTATTTATCACATACATTTTAATCTGCAACGTATTTTAAGTGATTTAAAAAATTAAAAGTATTTAATTACTTAAAATAGGCAATAATAAGTAAAAAAAAAAGTCAACTGCAACTTCTATACTTGATCCATAACCTCTGTAATTGGGCCAACATATGGATCATCTATAGTTGACTAGTTTGGGCTTGCTTTCCATTCAGTTCATTTTGGGTAGGTCTACCGGAGTGACCCAATACCCGAGCTTGCCGGTCCGACTTTGACTGATAGTCTGGTAGTCCAACACTCCAACTTTGCTTTCAGTTTCAGAACAATTTAGAAGACCCGCCGCTCTATCCGCCTCCTAACCCTTCTCTCCAAACTCCCCTCTCAAGTCTCAACGTTAAGAAAGCGTAGGATAAGAACCTGTCACCCCATATGCGCATCTAATCCCCGTCCCTCTGCAGCCACCTATGGGCTCCACTTCCACCGTCTCTCTCTACTCTCACCCGCAGGTAATTCCCTCGCTCGCTCTCTAGTCTCTCCCACTATTTTTTCGCTCAAATACCCAGCTTTCTTCACTATCCATTTGATTCTCAGGTCTCCCTCAACAAGCAGAGGCTACAAGCCCGTTTTATAAACGGTTCTGGCTCATGCTGTCGTGCGCGCAGCGTGCGATGCACACCCGCAACGGTTTCCGTTTCCGTTTCGCTTGGAAGCACAAGGAAATGCGTTAGGTTCAGAGGTTTGGTCGTTAGGGCCGATTCTAGGGCTGGCGGAGGTTCGAGGCGCACGACGACTGGTCGTAGAGTTTATAGGGAAGCTCAGGGCGAGTTGGCACCTACTCCGGTGAAGCAGGTTGCGTCGTTTGTCGCTCCGGCGGGTGTGTTTTTCGCGGCTACTTTCGGTATGGATTGGAATTTAACTGCTTATTGAATTTGGCGTTTAATTTCTCTCTCTTTTTTGTGTGTGTGTGTGTGTGAATTAGGGCGTTATAAGTTGATAGTAAAGTGAAATGGAACTCAAGTCCGATGCTTCTGCTAGCTAGGATTGCTTTTTTAGTTTCATAATTGTATAAGTTTGTATTTGCTGGCATTGTCGAAAGAATGGTGAAAAAATGAACAAGCATAGCGGAATTTGGAGAAAATTATGTTAATATTTAGAAAATTTTAGTTAAATTGATGTGATTTTACTAGAATTGATCATGCACTTAACAGGAAATTAGCATTTTAGTGAAATGTGCATGCGTTGCTGCTCAGTGTTTATTGAGGGCAATTGTATGTGTGAATTAACATTTTTTTTTTAGCTAAATTTCACAATGACGTGGATTCAATCACAAATTCTTGTTTTGTTCCTCAATTGCTGGACTAATTTATGTCTTCAGCTGACAGTTTTGTGGAAATTGGTGGAGAAAATCCTTATTCCAAAGCCAAGGAAGTCTTCATCTGTTGAAAATAAGTCTCCATCACAAGGATTGCAATGGTCCTTTGCCCCAGGAACAAATATTTTACCCGGACTCAGAGCTAAGATTGATAGAGAATCCAAGCAGAAGATCAATGAATTTGCTAAAGAACTTAGGACATTCAGAAGTGTTGACTTGTCAGGTATGCTGAATAGATGTAGGTTACAAAGAAGTAAAGCGTTGTAGTGATTTTTTTGTACATATACAAGAAGCCAAACTGTCAGCTAACTTTTCTACAATTCTATAATTGATAGCGTGAGATCTATTTAATCTGCACCCCCCCCCCCCTCCCCCCCTCTTAAATCTGTTTTTGATGAATCCTCTCCTTTTTTTTTTTTAATCTGTTGCTGCTGAAATCTTTATACTAGCATTTTTTTTTTTGTAAGTAATCGATTTATCATTAAATGCGTAAAATGTCCCCATGTACACATGAAGTATACAAGAAAAGCCACCTAACTAATAGGGGCAAAAAGAACAAGAAAATCATGGTAACTAATCGCCACAAGAGAAACATAAGCAACTGTTCAAATATACAAATGCATTTGATGCCCCCTTCCCTTGTATTTTTTTTTTTAAAAAAAAAGTATTCTTGGTGGCAAAACGGACTCAACCATAATTATTTCATTGCTTCAATATAATTTCTAAGTATTGAAATCCATACAATTGTGACAAATATGTCATTTGACCTTACAAGAGTATTTTGGCAGTGCGCAACTTTGGAGATGAAGGGCTTTTTTTTCTTTCTGAGAGTTTAGGATACAATCAGGTTCAAGCTTTATTCATTTATTTCCAGTCTCTGGTTTTATTGTATCTATCTATAAGTTAATGTGGTGACCATTTAGTTGTCATGTCATTACTTTTACTGTGCTATGATGCTATATTGACAAATATGGATGCAACCACAGTTCTATTATGAACTTACAGAAATATATTAGTTGTGTTTCAGACTGTTGAGGAAGTAAGTTTTGCTGCAAATGGAATAACTGCAGCTGGAATTAAAGCCTTTGATGGTGTTCTTCAATCAAACATCGTGTTAAAGACTCTTGATCTTTCTGGAAACCCTATTGGAGATGAAGGAGTTAAGGTCAGCTCAAAGTCCACTGTTAATGACCATCTATTTTGACATTTAAAGATTTGATATTATTTTAATGCTGTATTGAATGCTGAAAAAGAACACGGTATAAGAGTACGAGATAAGAAGGTTTTTAGATCAGTGAATGTGCTTCTATGCGTACTATGTTGCTTTACTTGAGATCTGTACAAGCGTTCTTCTATGGTCTTGAGCATCTTTCACTTCATATCTGGCTACAAACATTTTCAAAATGCACGTGGTGAAGTTTCTTATTGTGTTCATTTTGTTGTTTTTTGTTACCGATCTTTGTCCATTATTGTATTACTCTAAAGGTTAGATTTTGTATGATGTATCCTTGTTCACAGTGCCTATGTGATATTTTGGTGGACAATACTAGTATTCAAAAGCTTGTGCTGAATAGTACTGACTTGGGTGATGAGGTTAGCTTACTTCTAACATTAAAAACTGTACCTTGATGGCACATGAAGGGAAGCCTCTTCTGCAATAATATGCCTTAGGAATCACTGACTTTTTTGTGCAGGGTGCAAAGGCTGTTGCGGAGTTGTTGAAGAAAAATTCAAGCTTGCGCGTTCTTGAACTTAACAACAATATGATGGAGTATTCTGTATGCAGTTAACTTGGCATATTCTAGGATTGTACTTTTATATAAAATTAACTAAGGTTGAAATTGATTCTGGTTGTGATATGTTTTTGAAAATGGAGGTAGGGATTCACTGGTCTTGCTGGAGCACTTCTCGAGAATAACACTATACGAAATCTACACCTCAAGTGAGTGTAACTTGCATTTGTTGTCTTTTTTCTTTTCTTTTTTTCTTCCTTTTGTTTTGTCTTTTCATTTTTTTTCTTTTGTTTCTTCTTTTCTCTGTAATGTAATTTCTCATCTCTACATGCTAAAAAAACTTATGTTAGTTGGCTGGTTATCCTTCCTCTCTTGCATGGTTTTAAAATTGAATTTCTCCAATACAGCACTTACCTTTTGCTTCCTTGGAAATTCTTCTGACACTTTATTGTTCTTTAGTGGCAACTATGGTGGTGCTCTAGGGGCTAATGCTTTGGGAAAAGGACTAGAGGGCAACAAGTCTATAAGGGTACTAATCTCATTTACATCCATAATCTCATTTACTTCCACTTCTTATCTTTCTGTTCCACACTGGGTATAAAATACCAGTATTGTGTTGATGATCATTAACATTGTTTATGACCTTTGAAGGGATTTTTCAAGTTATGTTATCTGGATTACAAGATGTGGGATAAATAAGTTATCTATGTGAAACTAAACGAGCAGACTGACATGCCAGTGATAGTTGATTAAGTTGATCCATAATAAATTCTCAACTGTGTATCTGAATGGAGGATGCAGATGTCCTATCCAGGGTATTTTGCAATGGGTTCTGCATCTATTCATTGTTAAAATTATAATAAATCCTTACACAACTTATGAACGTTGAAAGTTTTATGGATAATTGAAATGAAACTCTTGGTACTAATTAATGTAAGACCTGTAATTATTTTTTATCCTAAAAGGGGAAAGATGCCTTGCTATACAGTCCCCCCCCTCTCTTCTTCCAACGAAAAAAAAGAAAAGAAAATTTCGGAACCTTCTTTTAACTTCAGCTCATTAATGATTTTGGTGCGACTGTGCTCGGTGTGAATCTATCAATAAACTGCAAAAGATAGAACCAACATTCAAGATGATCCAACATTATAGGAATTATTGAGCTGACCAATGGAAGATGAACTTGATGCTTGGGCTTTCATTTACTTTTCATTTTGATTTCACTGGCCAACAGCCTCAGGATTTGATTGGTGGGGTTTGGGGAAAAGGTGCCTGGCAGATATCACTATGGTTATCGTTCAGATTCAGTGATCACTAATCCTGTTGAAGTCATTTGAATACCTTCTAGATACTAATGCTTGTTTGAATTTGCTTCATTCCTTCTTATTTTATCTGCTGCATGTCTGATTGTGTGGGTTGCATAACCTGGTTTGCTACTAAAGAAGAGAACTTACCTTTTAGGCCTGAAGTTTTTTGGATTCCTCTTCCGTGTAGCTTAGCTCTTTCTTGAAAGCAAAGGATGATGCCACTTTAGCCGCATATTGTGCTCACTTGGCAGTTTTAAAAAAGTGTGGCAATACATTATTCTTAAGTCAAAAATAAGACTAGCATGGATGCTCACTTGAATTAATAGCTTATTATATATGTCAGGAACTTCATTTGCATGGAAATTCTATTGGAGACGAAGGAGTACGAGCCTTGATGTCTGGTTTATCTTCGCATAAAGGTTTGTGCAGTCCACTTACATATTTTTGGTTACCAGATGTTTATGCTTCTTCTTTTTTTCTGCACTTCTATCTGCTGTTGTTACCCTGACATCCATATTTGCTCTTTAGGAAAGCTTACACTTCTAGACATTAGCAACAACTCAATTAGCGCAAGAGGTGCCTTTCATGTTGCTGAATACGTAAAGAAGAGCAAGAGCCTGTTATGGTTGAATCTTTACATGAATGACATAGGTGATGAGGTACTAATACTTCTCGGGAGTTGACCGTTACTATTCCACAGTTCCATGAACTTGTATGCTTTTCAATGAAATGAATTATTTTTCAAAAAAAAAAATATTTGTTTTGAAATTACTTTAGTAAATTTTTTATAAGCTAGCAACAAATTGGTTTCACCATTAAACCATAATTTTATTTATTTATTTTTATTGTGCTAGAGTTATATTTGTTAGATTATCAATTAAATGATGAAATTTCACTCATTCCTATTAGCTTAAAATTTTGGGATAAGTGGTGATTTAACATTTTATCATAGCAAAAGTCTTGACTTCAAACCTTAACTTCACTGTTTACCCCCCTCATTTTAGTTAAAATATCTCACGTGTTGTGCTTGTTTACTTATGGAGAGTTTGAGCCCACACGTAAGGGTATTAGAATATTAATTAAGTGATTACATTCACTATTCCTGTTAGTTTAAGTTTTTTTGATAAGTAGTAATTTGATAATACTATTACTTTTCCATTTGCGTATATTCTAACAATCTAAAGAGTAAGGATTATGGGAAGGAATGATGAGTTTAGGAGTTCTTGATATGTATAAAACTAAGTATTGGCTCTCAGTCATAATACAAAGTGGTATCACATTGGTTTGCTCCTTAGCACAGTGCCATCATACCCGCGGCCCTGTCTCGCTGCCTGACCTTTTTAGCTAGCTAGCACTCCGGTGCCCGGCGTGCTTGTGCCTTCTTGCCTCAGCACCTTGACCGGCACCCTCACATGACCCAACTTAGTACTGTTGCTTACCTCATCAGCCCAGCCTGACGATCAAAAGCCTTTCTAGCACTTCGATTGCTTTGTTTACCAACAAGAGAAGAGACAGAAGAATATAAATTGTTTAACTTTCTTTGTTAGTGATTAAACAGAGCTCGAAATTTTGAAGGAATTTCTTACTCGAAAATGAAAAAGGAAAAAAAAAAAAAAAAAAAATCTCCATTCTGAGTTTCTTGTTTAGAGTTCAAGTCAACATTTAAAGTATTCGAATTTAATAATATGTAATAATCTGGCCCAACTACTGACATTTGAACTTCCAAAATTTATCAGGGAGCTGAAAAAATTGCAGATGCTTTGAAGCAAAACCGAACGATAACAACCATAGACCTGGTGAGAACAAAGTACTCCTTACCATGTTCACATATTCGGTTCAATTATTTTAAAAGAAATTGTCAACAAGTCTTTTCGGAGGACAATTCTGAGTGTTTAATCTTACAGGGAGGAAATAACATCCATGCCAAGGGAGTCAGTGACATAGCTCAAGTTTTGAAGGATAATAATGTAATTACAACTGTAAGTCCTCCGTCTTTTTTTCACTTTTCTTCTTTTCCTTTCCTTTTTTTTTTTTTTTCTTCTCTTTTTCTCATTCTTCAATTAGTAATGTTGGATACTTCTTCTTCTCCCGCTTTTCTCTCTTGTTGCAGTTGGAACTTGGTTATAATCCCATTGGACCAGATGGGGCAAAGGCTTTATCTGAAGTTCTCAAGTTCCATGGAAAGATAAACACCCTCAAGCTCGGTTGGTGCCAGGTAATCGTAGAGTAGGACTTGTGTTTTAAAAAACCTTTAAACAATGTATTTACACGGAAATGTCTTGCAGATAGGAGCAAAGGGTGTGGAGTTCATTGCAGATACTTTGAAATATAATACTACCATATCTGTATTGGACTTGCGGGCAAATGGACTTAAAGATGAAGTTCGTTTCTATAGATATTTATGTCTCTTAATTGAATTTGGGCCATTTTTCGCTACTTGATCTTATGTTACTTTTTTCTTTTTTCACTCTCTGCAGGGTGCAGTTTGCCTAGCTCGCAGCTTGAAAGTGGTTAATGAAGCTTTAACTTCACTAGATTTAGGGTTCAATGAAATAAGGGTATAGACTTTATGCTTTATTGAATTTCCTATCACATATTAGTAGTATGTAGCACCATTTTATATTGATTTTGAATGCAGGATGATGGGGCTTTTGCCATTGCTCAAGCGCTAAAGGCTAATGAAGATGTGACAGTTACATCTCTGAACTTTGCCAATAACTTCCTGACAAATTTTGGAAAGGTAAAACTTTTCCCTTTTTATTCTTTTCCACCTTGCATTTTTTTTTTTTCTTTTTTTGTATTTGTTACTTATTCATATCTTCTGCATATGTATCTTAATAAATTATTTAATCATGCAGAGTGCACTGACGGATGCAAAGGACCATGTTTATGAAATGAGTGAGAAGGAAGTCAATGTCTTTTTCTAGGTAGAAGTTTAATGCTCAGCGGGTAATATGTTAGAACAAGACAATGCTTTGGTTATTCTTTTTCCGGCGAGTATCGGTTAACTCCAAGATTCTTGTTTAACGATTCAAATCCACTTAGTGAGAAAATTTTGGAAATTTTTACATCGATTGATCATAGTTGGTCTCCCGGTTCTCAGTTTTGGTATAGAATTCAACTGTAGTTTACAAGCTTTACATGTTTCTCTCAATTTGCTGATGATATATTATTTGGTTCAGAAAATTCTGTTGTGCTTTAGTGTTTTTCTGGTTAATGTTAGTCCTCTTACCGGGTTTATAAAATTTGCCTTTCAGCTGATGGATATTGATATTCCGTCGTTATTATTATTTATTTATTCATGTATAAAACTTTGGTGGGGATGCTAAATAGTTGTGTTTTTTAATCTGAATTATAAATTTAAGAGCATTTAAGCTCATCCGACTTTATTGAATCTGAATTAAACAGGCTAAGTTGATCGAAATTTCGATAAGCATCAAATAGAATTGAGGGTAGAATTGAGGGTCTCATAACTATAACTCAGCGTATGATTAGCGAGAGGAATTAGGGCAAGGCTTACTGATAGAACTGGTAGAGACAAGATGATGATGCATGGAGGCCAATCTAGGGGACGTGGAGAGTGAAAAGACAAGGATCCGGCTTTAGTGCTGTAAAACAAAATCACAGCATATCTGCTGTTAAAAAACGGACGGCCAAGATTAAATGAGAAAAATTTTAAGTAGACGACGTCATGTTTTAAAGTTCACCTAACTTCTCCGTCTAATTTTTAAACTAACGTCCAACTTCCTACCACTCAGAACACGAAGGTAAAACAAGGACCCTAGCTCATGATCTCCATGGTTGAGCTTGGCAAGCTCATCCTCCACCTTAACTACAGAGCCACCCCGTCATATTGTCGTCTTTCTTATGGTTGGCCAACCACCTTTGGCATCAACTCTTTCATTGAACCAAACTCATCAACATTGCCAGGTCCACTACCAAGCCAATACTCAAACCACGATCACAAAGAAACCCAACAAAGCTCGGTGCTTCAAGCATCAGAGGCATAACCAAGCTTATTAAAATATGTACATCACCATCACCAAACCATCTAAAGAACTAACTCCCACTTTTAACTCTACCAAATCGTGGCTCAAAAAAATAAAACATAACAAACACAACAGCCAACCAGGCAAACCTTTTACCCACCAGCACAACTCTTGTGCTTCAAGCACCGATACCATCTCTTAGTTGAGATGGAAAATGCCTTCAAAAAATACCTCGTTGGATTCATGATTGCATTTTGTGGTGCCACTTGTTTCCTCTCTTCTTTTATTGATAGCGATAGGCTACGTCGTACAGGAAGACCTAGTCCCAAATACGTGGGATAATTGACGTGGGGGTAGAGAGAGGTGGGAGAGGAGTTGTCTCATGAGCGAAGGAGGACCGATGCACGTATAAAAGTAGTTCGGCCAGCTCCTCTGTTTTAACTTTAAAAAACAGTGTAACAAAGTATAAGTGATGGGTTGCCCACATTGACAACATGTGCTATGGGTGTGTGTCGTGTGGTGTATGTCATGTTTAATATTGTTCTATAGATATTGTTTAGTAGAGTAGCAGCGACTAGCAGAGTGTAGTGTATTGTAGAGCCAAATTGTGGTATAACTCCAACCAAAAGTGGAGTTCATTGTGTATCGTCTTTCTCATTTTAGTGAACTCTTATTTGACTAAATCTTCTTCTCTGATTGGGACCCAAAAGATAGCTTCCAATTTGACCAAAACCAAAAGCTCTATTATGGTTTTGCCACATGCAAAGGCCTTTGTATCTTTAACTATGAATCATTAATTTCCTTCACTACTGTTGTCTATGCTTTTTGGGATTCTGAGCAAGTGGGCAGTGAAGTTGAGAGCTACCTAGCTCAGCTACAAGATCGTCATTTGAGTACTGGTTTAGTGGTGGTATGATGTCTTGATGAGTTGGTTTAATAAAAGAATAGATGCCAAAGGTGGTTGGCCAGCCATACGAAAGACGACGTTATGGTAAGGTGGGTTTGAGTTGGGGTGGAGGAGGAGCTTGCCAAGCTCAACGCCCATGGAGACCATGAGCTGGGGTCCCTGTTTTACCTTCGTGTTCTAAGTGGTAGGAAGTTGGACGTTAGTTTAAAAATTAGACAGAGACATTAGGTGAACTTTAAAATATGACATCGTCTACTTAAAATTTCTCTCATTTAATCTTGGTTGTCCGTTGTTTAACAGCAGATATGCTGTGATTTCGTTTTATAGCACTGAAGCCGGATCCAAAAGACAAACAATTAGACAATGCATGCACCCTGAGACAAAATAATGTCAGCCTGAGAAACTGCCACGTCTTGCTTTGTTAGCATTAGCTGCATGGGAAAGGAGAGAGATCGGATCGATGAGCACTAGAGTACGAAATAAATTCGGACTTTAGTCAGACAGCGGAACATGGATTTGGGAGCCTTCCTTGAGAAGATAAATCACAACGCTGTTTGTTTATGTAATTGAGGAATACTCTGACATCTACTTTGTAATTATGTCATGAAGAAGAGAACTTGCTATTTAAAGAAAGAAAGAAAGAAAGAAAGGCACTACTGTGTTCTGAATTGATCAATACTAGTCTCAGACTCTCAGCTCCTCTCTCGCTCTTTGACTCATATATATACTAGCCTACTAGGCCACTGCTCCTACCGAATGGCGTTACGCTTGCTTCTTATAATGACGGTTTTGCTCTTCTGCGTAGCCCAGGTACGTAGACGGGGTTCAATTCTTCATGCACTTCTAAAAATTACCTAACCCAAAAAAGGAAAAGAAAATGATCACGTATTTCATTTTTTCTGATAATTTTAGTTTATGTTCTTGCAGGTTTCATCTGATGCCAAAATCGAAAACCGGCAAACCCAGGTTTATTCGTCAATATCAGTTATCACCGCCACTATCACTATCATCACTTCCATCAACATCACCGCCCACCTTCTCTTTATTATTATTATTATTATTTTAAAAAAACGATTAATACGCTTAATTATTTTTTTTTTCAGGAGGTGAAAGGAGCTAATAGAAGGCTTTTACCCTTCGTGGGTATGGCCCTTTTTTGTTTTACCATCTATTTTTCTAATAGATTTTGGATGTATTAATATATAAGGGGATTGGGCGGTAGGTTTAATTAGGTGGATTATATAATGTTAATATTGCAGACTGTGGAAGGTTGTGCAAGGGGAGATGCAGTTTACACTCGAGGCCAAACGTGTGCACCAGAGCGTGTGGCACGTGCTGTGCAAGGTGCAAGTGTGTTCCGCCGGGGACCTCAGGGAACAGGGAATTGTGTGGGAGGTGCTACACGGACATGACCACTCATGGCAACAAGACCAAGTGCCCTTAGCTTCTAAACAAGCCCCTTCTCTTTTTGCTAAATATATATATCTGTCGCTTCCTGTGTATCCAGTCCTTTAATTCTCAATGCATGTAATCAACTTCGATGCCCGTCTATCATTGTATTCGGGGAACCACCTTTAGCTTGTTTTTCTTTTTTATATGCGTCAATATTATTATATTAATTAAGTTAAATTATTCAGTTCATTCTTTCTTATCCGTTTAAACTCTTTAAAAAAGAATAATTTAACATGTAGACATGAGAGTTAAAATATTAATTATCACAAAACTTTTTCATGATCCATATTAAATTGAAAAAAAATCCATATTTCCTAAAGTGCAAGGCTCTCTCTTTCATTAACGAAAATGGAAGGCTCCCTTGAGGTCCACTTACCAAGGAAATTGGGCCAGAATTAGACTAAATATGTTGGACATTAGGCTGGATAAGGTTGGTGGCTAATCATGCCTATAAAGTTAGAGGGTCCAAGCTGGCCCAAATTTGTCTGTCAAATAGTTCAGGCTGGCCCAAAGTGCAATGGTCTTATCTGGAAAGAGATGTCAGTGATTGTAGGCTTGCAGCCAAGAGGACCAACAGAGCGGTATCTTTTTCCCTTTTATAAGTAAAGTAATGATTCATTACCACCTTAATATACAACTTTTCACCACCTTATCTATGTGGTAAGGTGGTTCCTCACCTTAATTTATTTTTAAAAAATAAAAAAACTCAAAAAATAATTGGGGACCACCTTGCTATATAGACAAGGTGGTGAAAAGTTGTATATTTGGGTAACATTGAATCGTTACTCTTATAAGTAAGGGTCCGATATGCTACCACCAGTGTACCCTACGACAATGTTTAGCAAGAGAAAGATCGGGTACAGCATTTATTATTTGGTTCAAATAATTGTATAATTTCATTTCACGACAACATGATTCCATGGCCCAATGGATAAGGCGCTGGTCTACGAAACCAGAGATTCTGGGTTCGATCCCCAGTGGAATCGTCTATCATTTACCTCTAATTTTGTTTTTGCCTTCTTTGTACATCGATCGATTTTGCAGGAACAAGGTTTTTACGTCAAGACTTGTTTCATTTTTGAAAAACTTAGCTTTAAGTATTTTGAATTATTGTTGCTTTTGTAATTATCCCTCGTAAATTTAAAAAGTTTTAAAATTTAAATTATTCATATTTCAATTTCACTTATTCGTTAGGATTTTACGAAAGATCCTAATGATGCGTGTCAAAATTTTCAAAATACCTCTCATTTTTTTTAAAAAAAAAAAAAATCAAGGATTTAATGGAATTTTTAAAAATACCCACACCTGATTTTTTTTTTTTTTTTTTCTATATATATGTTTTTCAAAAAATTTGTAGTTTGTGAATTTTGACAAAATTTAACAAAAAAATCTTAACAGAGAAGTAAAATTGAAAATAATTGAAAAATAGATAAATTGAGAACTTTTTAAGTTTAGAGGATAATTGCAAAAAAGGCCACAATTCACATTGATTAAGTGAAGTTTTTCCAAACATTTTTAATTTTTTTTGAAAACTATATATATATATAAAACTAGAAACAGAGCCAAACCCCCTAGCCTCCCTCTAGTCCCGTCTGAACTACTTTTAGTCCCGTCTGAACTTTGTTTGACAAATAAGCCTCTATTGCCTTATTTCCTCCATGATGCATGCATGTGCTGCACGATTTGCTCGACATCCATCCTTAGTTGCTGCCAGTGCTGGTGTGGAAATCATACCGTTAACAGCCCAGAGATATTTCCTCCAAAAGCAAATTAATACAAGTCCGATCCCATGATATCTTCTCTGTACTTGTAGAGAAAGTTTTAAACCATTATCTCTCTCTGAGTTGTCAACTCCCACATTTGACAGACATGCCATGCTCATCTCCATTATTGGTACTAATTACAAATGCATGCTGTGCTTCACGGATTCTTACTTTTATTCTTTCACTTGGTATCGCACATGGCAGGCCCATAAGTGGTTGATCAATTTAATTGAGTAGGCATCGAACCAAGATACACGCTTCATGCTAGTTAATTGATTTTGAAGGGTGGGTTTTGCTTGAGACTTATATATTTTGGTTTCAGGGCCGTCACTACGTCGAGCGCTATAAGATCCGACGCAGCTGGTGGAATATGAAATTGAATGGTTTTAGACCTCGTCGAATATGAGAATGAATAGTTTGAGATTTGTACATGGAGCTAGTACACAATGCAAGTCACTGCATAATGAGTACAATTCAGTACTGGTAGTGTACGTGAAAATGGATCCTGTACAGCATCAGTGTCATAATGCTTTAGTACTCGCAAATCGCCTAAATTACGTGAGGTCTATAAATACCTTTTACTAATTTGAGTCGGAAAAGCAAAGAAAAAACAGTTGGGACAAGCAAAAGAAAAGGGAGTAGAATGATTGATATATAGTCCAAAAGGCAAAAAGTGATGCGGGACAAGATCGCCATCTTGTTCCTGAAATGCCCTTATTACCGAGGGGGTGTGTGTGACATCGAAATTATGGTCAAATGGGCTTATTCATGGACAATTGTGTCGTAGGTACCGAGTGAACATGAGGAAAGCAATTTGCTGATATTGAAAGTACAAAAGGAAAAAGATGCCGAGGCCGAGGCCGAGATCGAAAGATCATTCTGAGGTCAAGTTGACTTAAAGTTGCCGAGATTGAGACATGGAATTTCCCGAGTCGACTTAGAGATTCCGAGGCCGAGACTACCAAAAGATCCCCAGGCCAAGACGATTAGAATATTCTGAGATGAAAATAATGTGCCGAGCGCAAGATGAGCAGAATATCCGAATATCTTAATTAAGAAGATTGCCAAATAATAAAGATTCCTATATTGACGTTGCGAAAGATCTTATGAGTTGTCAACTGTCATCAAGAGGAAAGGCCAAGAAGGAAATAAGAAATAATTGACAAATCTCTTGATTCCCCTTTTTAAGGAATCCCGTATTTAATTTGTCGTCAAGTAATATTATAATTAGTATAGTATTTCCTTAACATGGTAATTCTTTGACTCCAAGAATATTCTAATTATTTTGAAAATATTCCTTGGTTTCAAGTATTTTCATAATATGCTTATTTGTGTTTATTTTCAATCTTAGAAGATTTATGATTTTATTTCCTTTGTAGCCATTCAGGCTTTATTATAAATAGGAGACGTTTGTAATGGAAGAGACAGTTAAAATTGATTATTATTGAATGAAAGTGTTCCGTTTATCCTTATCAACGTGTTAATTGATTGTTCGTGTCCTGAGATCACAGCTTTTCATTTACACCTATCTGCTTGTGCTACGTTAAAAAGTAGATTGGAAGAGAATCCAAGGTCGGTATACGTTATGAAAGTCAAATTCTACGTCATGTAGAAGATGCATTAGTTTATCTTAGAGTAATCGTAATTTAATTAAATAAAGATAGTTATAGTTATCTAACTAAGTCAGAGTCCTTTACTTATTTGTACCACTATAATACAAAAATAATTTAGTAATATGTTTCTCCAAATTAGAGTTTGAGTTATCTCGTAGGTGTAGGAGAGTTCATCTCTTATTTTAATTCTTTGTAATTCTCTTATTTATATACGTAAGTAATTAATAAAAAGTAAGCAATTAATTAATTACTTACGTATATAATTAAATAAGATGTAAAAATTTATATACGTAAGTAATTAATTAATTTTTTTTATTTTTCCCAATTTCAGAGAGTGATGCATATTTTTGCATAAAGAGTGTATTGAGAGAAAGGCTCAATGGAGAGTCGGCTCTACTTGTGCAATAGGCTATTGCACATCTACAAGCCCACCACGTCACAAGTAATCAGACAACCATAAGGACCACCTCCCAGGAGGCAGGGGCTTTACATAAAAATGACCATCATCCCTAAAAACAGGTAATATTGTCCAGTCCCAACCATTTGAAAATTTGCATCAGCATAGAGTAAAAATTTAAAACCTTTTAAATGAAAATAGGGAAAATTAAATTCACTTACCTCCATGAAGTTTAGGTACTTTTGCAATCACACCCTTAAAGTTTAAAATTTTGCAATATCAGCCTCTCAAGTTTTAGCCTCTTTTAATTACATTCTTGTCGTTAAGGTTTAGCGTTAAATCAAACGATAAAAATGTGAAATTTTCCTTATACCCCTATAATATTTATAAAAATACAAATACAAATTTACACTTAAAAAAAATTAAAAATTAAAGCTGATTCATTCGTTGGAAACCAGACCCACGGCCACCTTGGGTCTGGGAAGGCATGTGAACAACAGCTAGACCCACAACCTAGCCTTGGGTCACCTGAGCAAATTTTCAAATTTTTTTTTTTTTTTTAAAATAAAAAATAAAAAATAGAGATATTTTAGACATTTTCACATCATCGATCCGTTAGGATCTATTGATTTATTGTTAAATCTTAACGGATGGATGACATTGTAGAATCTTAAATCATGAAAATTCAATAAATTTTTAAACTTTGAAGACACATCCTTTGATGAGGAAGAGGCCAACTCTCAGCTCTGGTTGTCCCCCTTACCATTTATGATTGGGAAAAAAACGAAAAATCTATTTGTGTGGTTATATCTGGATTGAGATTACATTTATTGTAATCAGACGTTCACAAATTCTCCAATTTTTTTTTTTTATTAAAAAGTTTAAATAGTGCGTGTTGTCTAGAATCTAAGGGGACGCGCGTCCGGACGTTGATCAAGTGCCTCTGGACTGCTCGTCATCTGGCGCACGTCTGCTAAAGGGATGCGCATCCGGACGGCACTTGGGGTCCGTCCAAACGGCCTTTGTTTAAAATGGGTAGAACGCCCATTTCCTTTTGGTTTTCTCTGAAAATTCTTCCCCCTCCCTTGGTTTTTCACCCCTAAACGTCGATCCGTCAGTCTGGTATCAATATTTTGTTATAAAGGGAAAAATATATATTAGCCCTCCAAGCTATTACCATTTTTCCGGATGGCACCCCGAACTACCAAAACTTGCACTCCGACCCCTCAAACTACTACTTTCTGATTTTTTGACCCCATACGTCTATTTATACTGTTAATTCTAACAGAAATTGACCAAAAACTCGAAAATACCCCTCAATTAACCGTGAGAATTTCAAAGTGTAGGATGGGTATTTTCAGAATTCTGTTTAGAATTGACGGCATAAATGGACGGATGGGGCCAAAAAATCAAAAAAATGGTAATTTGAGGGCTAGAATCTAAGCATTGGTAGTTTGGGGGGCTAATATATATTTTTCCCTTATTATAAATTTTGATTATTTTAGAAGGCATAAGGTGTTTGAATGCTGTTCGGTGGCTGTCAGTGAGCGGAATGGAATATTTTGCTCACCCCTGCTAGCACCTTCACCTCCCACGGCCATCGTCGACTCCCGCTTCTTGTCACCGTCCAAACCTGGCCTACTACTAAAGGAAACCTCAATTTCATCATCTTACAAAAAGATTAAGCTATGTTTGGTGCTGACCTTCATTCTCAAAAATATTTTTCTGCTTTTAAAAACAAAAACACGTTTTTCTTAAACCAATTGACAAATTATTCATTTCTAAAAATAATAAAACTAAAATTTTTCAAATTTTAAAAAATAATTGTAAAAAGTACGAAAATTAGAAAATTAAAGTAAAGATTCTTCAAATAAATAATAGAGAGATCGAGGTGGCCTACTCGACGAATGAAATAGATAATTGTAGGGCCTTTTTTTTTCTCTTTTTCTTTATTCAGTTTTATATTTTGTTAAGGAAAATTATACAATTAGTCTCCGTGGTCCCTAGAGTCAAATTTTGTTAAAATTTTTAATAAATTCTGTTAAACGTCACGTCAGCACCAATAAGATGATGACAAATGTCGATTATAATAAAAAATAAATAAAAATATTAAAAAAAACTTAATTTTTTTTTAAAAAATAAAAAATAAAAAATGAGTGACTGCCGATTGAGAGTGGCTACCACTTTTCTCTTTTCGTTTTTTTTTTAAAAATAATTTTTTAAGTATTATTTATTTATATTTTTTTTTGTTATGATCAACATATGTCACCATCTTATTGGCGCTGACGTGAGGTTTAACGGAATTTATCAAAAAATTTATCAGAAATTAGTTTCAATGAGCGATTTGTAAATTAAATCAATCACAAATATTTCTAAATTAATTTTGATAGTAGAAAAAACATTTATAATTTAAGGCAATATCAAGGGCCACTAATGTAATTTTTTTTTTTTTTTTTTTGTTAATAAGAAAGTCAACATCGGCATCTAAAAAATGCAAAAAAAGTGGTTCCAAGAGAATCAAAGAACACCAAAAAAAAAAAAAAAAAAAAAAAAAAAAAAAAAAAAAAAAAAAAACTCTAGCATTTTTCATCTTTAAAAATAAAATAAACACTTTTCAAAAAAGTTCACTAACAATTTTCAAAGTGAACCCCACAAACAAGACTTTTCAAATGGAACGGTAAGAACACTACTTTGTCTGGCCTATAAATGACGAAGCTCCTCGAAAAAAAAAAACAAACACAGAACTATATACAGAAGCTAAAGAAGAAATGGTGGAGAAAGAGTGTAGAGGGCACGTTGTAGTGCTCCCATATCCAAGCCAAGGCCACATTAATCCTCTCCTCCAATTTGCAAAACGTTTAGCCTCGAAAGGGGTGAAGGCCACATTCGCTACAACCCATTATACTTTCAAGTCCATTTGTGCAGCAAACGTCGGCGTTGAGCCCATCTCCGACGGGTGTGATGAGGGCGGCTTTACGCAAGCGGGAAACGAGGAGTTATATCTAAAGTCATTCAAGGCGAATGGCTCAAGAACTCTGTCTCAACTCATCCAGAAATTCCAAGACTCCAAATCCCCCGTCACTTGTGTTGTGTACGATTCATTTCTGCCATGGGCTCTTGATGTTGCTAAACAACATGCCATATACGGGGCTTCTTTCTTTACCAACTCCGCCACAGTATGCAACATATTCTGCCGCATACACCATGGCCTCCTTTCTCTGCCAGTGAAGCTGGAAGACGTGCCGTTGTTGATTCCCGGCCTACCTCCGTTGAACTTCCCCGACCTCCCGAGTTTTCTCAGGTTGCCGGAAAGTTACCCGGCCTACCTGGCAATGAAATTGAGTCAGTATTCCAACCTGGACATGGCTGATTGGATATTTAGTAACACGTTCGAAGAATTAGAAGGGGAGGTATGTGACATCATCGTGATATCGCGATCTTTCAAACTACTCATTTTTCTCATTAGCTTATAGAATAGAGTAATTATAAAATAATAATAATAATAATAATAATAAGAATTCATTACATACTCATTATACACTCTTCCCTCACATGGGGTGAAACCCACCATCACATGGGCCTCACTTCATTTGGGAGATATTTAGAATGTACATTACAAACAATATTTTTGAAAAAACTTCACTTTTTACTATTAACTTTGATCACTTTTAAAATTATACTCGTAAGCTTTAAAAAGTAGTAATTTTAGGCATTCATTTTGATTTTTCGTTCAATCATGTTAAAATTTTCAAAAAACTCATTTTTTTTTTAAATAATAAAAAAGGTTTTGAAAGAATCAGACATGATATTTTTGCAAATTCCATTAAAATCCTGACTAACGCCTAAATTTTTGTTTTTTTTTTTTTCTTCCTAAAAAATAGAATGTATTTTAGGAATTTTGACACCCATCCCTTAGAGCATCTTCAGCAGTTGGAATTAAAGTAACTACTCAAAAAGTATCAATCTCTACTTTAACTACTAGTTTTCTTAAAAACACTCCAATAATAGAAAACACTCCAATAATAATCTCTATTCCACTTTTCATTTTCTCCATATAATATTTTTTTTTTATTGTTTTATTTTCTTTCTCTCCATCTTCTCTCTCTCTCTCTCTCTCTCTCTCTCTCTCTTTGTCTCCAATCACTCCTCCTCACCGGTGGGTTCACCAGAATTTCACACCCAATCAACTTTCGGCCAAAACAACAACAAACACCAATTATCTCCAGAATTGATCAAATCCACAAATCAGGGGACATGGGTAAACATGGATTACAAAATCATCCCCAACAAATCTCATGGGTTTGTCTAAAATCTAATAAGAGATTCACACACACACACACACACACGGCCGAATGTTCACAACACAGCCAACACACACACACACACACAACCGAAATTACTAACGCCACCACAAGGAACACACACAATCTGCCAACTAAGAAAAAATCCACAGAAAAACCCCTTTCAACCGTTGGAAGTTGCCGGAAATCGCCTTTGGAAGTCACCAAAAACCACTCTTCAACCGCTGGATGACGACCCGCAGGAAAATCGGCGCCTCTGCTTGTCAGAAAAAATCGGTACCTCTCCTCGGCCGACCCACCTTTCTCAGATCTCCTTCTCTCTAATTCTTCTCCTTCCTTCTTCATTGAACCCTAAGTGGGGAAGTGGGGGAGATGCGGGATTGAAAGAGAGGGATGGAGATGAGAAGTGAGCGAGAGAGAGAACGAAGTGGCCGGGGGAGAGGGTGAGAGAGAGAGAAAATATAATAAAAAAAATTAAATAACTGATGAACAATGAATAGCTAGTAGTGCCTATTCACTGTTCATGAAATTAGAAAAAAAGTTAGAATGACTAGTGTTGGAGAAATAATCAGCTCCAAAGACACGTGGGCCTAAGGTAGTACCGGGAGCTAAGCCCATCGGGTTGACCCGGCCAGATCAGACCTAAGTAAAAGACCAGTTGTTATCTCTAAAAAGACGTATATCTCGAGTATATCAAGATAGACTTCTATCCCATCAAATATGGGATAAGGTACCTAATAGTTTGACATTGGCTAAAGAGAGTGTCATATCCAGTTTGGACTCTACTACCCAATTTGAATTCTATGAAGATAAGACTCAAGACCATGTGATCTAGGACTCAGACTCCTAATTAGAAAGAGAAGACTCAAGACCATGTGATCTAGGACTCAAACTCCTAATTAGAAAGATAAAATTAAAGACTAGGTGATCTAGGACTCGGACTCCTAATCAGATTGTGCTCCAAGTATTTTAGCAGTTTTATAACTGTGAGCCTATAAATAAGACTACTACGCCAGGTATTAAAGGACAGATTCTCCGAACTCTTGAGATTACTGATATTTTCCAGAAAATAAGTTTGAACTGACTTAGGCATCGGAGTGGGGGTCCGGTCGGCACCCCCGACGAGCCGTTTGTTATTTTGCAGATTACGAGGAGAACGAACATCGAGGAAGGCAACGAATCACAAGGCGACACGTCACCGTACCGGAAACTGTACCAACAGTTTGGCGCCGTCTGTGGGAACGATGAATCGTTCTTACGAAAAAATAAATCCGCAACGGTGACTGCGCGATCAAGTCAAGTTTGAAATCACGGATCGGAACCTAATTGCTCGGTGATGATGGATTCAGCTTATTTTTGAAACAACAAAAAAGTACAAAATTCACAACGATGACTTCACGACAATTCATGGCTGAAACCGGCCGATGGTTTCCTTCATGAAAACCCCCAATTTGCGTCCACCGACACAAAATCAAAACTCTTCACTGCGGATGCGCAAGATAAGTCCATACCTTTCTTTTCATTATGATTTGTTAAATTGTGGAAAGAAATTCATTGTGTGGATAACTATATGTGCTATGATGAAATCCAATGATGAGAAATTTTGGAGTGTCAGATCTGAAACTCTCTTCAACAAGAGGCAAAGATCAATAATTATTGTGCTCTTGTCCGTTTACAAGCGCTTCGTAAAAAAAAAACATGAAGTCTTTCAACTATACTATGAGTTTTGGTTGGAATGGTGCTTCTCTTCTAATACTTGTTGATTTTTGATATTTTTTATTGGCACTACAAGACAGATAATTGGGTTTATAAAAGAAGAAAAAGATTATTGTGATGATAAATCGGAATTTAAATCATACCAAATCGGTGTTGAGAATATACTAGATCTACGCACAGACATAACGAATTTACACAGGTGTACAGTTGTAAATTCGTATGACTTGCTTCATGATGGGTTTGATTTGTTTCAGAAAAACAAGGTTAGAAAAAGTGGCTACATCAACAAGAAGATATTCGGGCCCCTTCTTTCTGGACTGTAAAGTCCAGACCCAACTCAAATGGACCAGCAACCTGATAGCATTTTGGAACCGAGCTCTAGCTGTGACCCGCCGAAGCCTGAACCAGATCTGGAACCGGGCACCATAGACAAAATTTGATCCGACCCGTCCAACTCAGTTCTTGATGATGTTCGCAGGGAGGCTGAGAATTGCGGTTGTAGGCACCGACCTAGTGCCCAGAATCCAACTAGTTAAAGGTCCCAGTCATAAACCGGAGACCCAGAACCCCCTAACCAGCGATGGGTTCATGAAGTGGGACGGGAACGGCTTTGCTAGATATACCTGCAGGTTCACCGAGACACCGGCGCGTGTATCGCCTCGAATGATTTTCGAGTTTCCCGTCACTGGAACTCTCAGAAGTGCTGGGTCCGATCCCGGGTATCCGACCCAAGCTAGAAGTCATAGTGACCCGGTGAAGAAGAAGAGGCAACCACGTTGCTCTTCCATTGAAACTACATCAACAAGCTGTGGGAGATCAACAGCCCGATCTTGAGTACGACTTCGCCTTGCCAGGCGCCTGGGGTTCCTCGCCTCTAGGAGATATTCAACGACCAGTCAAGGCGAGAATCATCTGAAGCCCCTGCTTGCATTCAAAGATCCAGAACCCACCGAGAATCTGTAAACAAGAAAGCAAGCCCGAGACTTCATGCGTCAATGGGAGATCCAACAGGAGTCAGAGCTGGTTCAACCTTGTGGAGAAGGCTTCACAGGACCCCCGAGCTCCGATTTTCGTGGCTCTGTGAACCTCCGAGGCGGCAGTGAAGGAGAGACTCCACCTTTGAACTTCCGAGGCTCCCGAAGTTCCGAGACGATGGGATCGAGAAGGAGAGAGAGCGAGAGCGCAAACGTGGACTTGAAGCCAGGCGTGGTCGGTCTCCACCAAGATTTTCTCGGGACCGACCTGGTTCCTCTTTGGTGAAGAAGTGGAAACCTTTGAGACGGGATTCCCCACGTTATGATGCTTTGCATAGGCTCCATTCACCTGTTAAAGAAAAACGGAGAGAATATGTCCGCAAGGTTTACTCATCCAGTTTGGGTGATCTAGAGAGAGATGTTTAGCCACAGGAAGGTTACCGTATTATTTGTTCCAGATTTGTCTGAATGTCTCCCTTCATTGGATGCATGGAGGGACTAGTGGCTTGCTCACAAGAGGGCTGTCGCAGAGAGAAAGGCAATTTTCTTTGGAAAAAGAGAGGTCCAGAGAGAAGAAAGATGGGATGAAAGAGAACTGAAGCGTATGCTTCAGACGTGGACCGTTTGCAGAAGCAGAAGCAGTTTTTGTTAAATACAAAGGTCTTGCTCATGTTCATAATCGGTGGTTCCCAGAAAATCAACTGCTTCTTGAAGCTCCATGGCTTGTTGCGAAATTCAAAAAAAAAAAAAAAAAAAGCAGATACCAGAGAGGAGATAAGTTAATTTGTAGAAGAATCTGTGTTTCTCAGTATGAGAATTTTTTACCAAAGCTGTGAAAGGCTCGGTCAGTGATGAAGACAGCCTCGGTGACGTGATCTGGTACTCCATGAGTCACAGCCTCACTCTCGTCTACGGAGGTGCTTGGAGCAGATCGAAAACTGGAGCACAAACAGGTCATCCCCTCCTTCCTCAGGGTTATGAACCCAAACACCTTCTAATCAATTCCAGTGGGGCAGGTGAAGAATTGCAGCAGCGTTGTCACGGAGAGCCCAATCCTGACCGTGATCCACAGAATGGTGCTGGCCAGAAGGTTCCAAGGATCCAGACTTCCAAGGCAGCGGCGACTTGGAAGAGAACGTGTTTGGATTAGGTTCCACGTGGCATGGATCGGTCGTGAGCACGGGGTGTCCTTGTGTGCCGGGCAGTCATGGATGCACAAGCCCTTTAGGCCTGTGTGATGGGTGATCTTGGGCAGCAAAGTTCGAAACCAGCTTGTCTTCACCACAAGACGGTAGTGACCCGATGAAGTAAAAGAAGTGTGGTGGGAGAACATCTGTATTGCTAGGGGCTGTTGACCAAGTGCTATAAGACATCATTCTGAGAAGACTGCCCTTCTAGAGCTCCACCCGAGAAGTGCACACTCATTTGTCCCGAGACCATTTGTCTCGAACCTTCATTTTCTGCATTGGATACCAACTGGCCTTGGCTTTGCTGCTGGATCTTGCATGCAATCACTTTACTTGAGGAGCGTGTTGAGCCTGAATTGGAAGACAATATCGTTGAATTCCTTAGTCATTCTCAATATCCTAATGGTGGAAATGGTGGGGCCAGTGAGCTGATGGCGGACCCGGACAGAAAAATGTATATATGTTTTTACGTCAAATGAAAGACCCGAGTGGGCCCTTCAGGATGTATTACACAAGAGAAAGAAGAATGGAAAAGATGGGTCAAGAAGAAATAGACATGGGCTTGATGAATGCATTGCGAATTGGAAAGAAGGTTCGGTATTTCGTTTTGAGAAAGGTTTTGAAAAAAAAAAAAAAAAACCTTTATGATGTGGATGACTTTGGCTGATTCCAAAATCGTGAGTGATGGGCTAGTTATAGAATGCTCTAGACTTGGTGAGTTGTTTCTTCTTTCACAGGTTGATATTAAGTAGTTTTGCCCAAGATTTTGAGTCAGAACACCATAAAAAAAAAAAGAAGAAAGAAAAAAAAGAAAAAAAATAGATCCGAGATGTTTTATTGAGGCTGAAAGTTAGATCCGAGGTGTTTTATTGAGGCTGAAAGTTAAATCCGAGGTGATTTATTGAGGCTGAAAGTTAGATCCGAGGTGTTTTATTGAGGCTGAAAGTTAAATCCGAGGTGATTTATTGAGGCTGAAAGTTAGATCCGAGGTGTTTTATTGAGGCTGAAAGTTAAATCCGAGGTGATTTATTGAGGCTGAAAGTTAAATCCGAGGTGATTTATTGAGGCTGAAAGTTAGATCCGAGGTGATTTATTGAGGTGAAAAGTTAGATCCGAGGTGATTTATTGAGGCGGAAAGTTAGATCCGAGGTGATTTATTGTGGTGAAAAGTTAGATCCGAGGTGATTTATTGAGGCGGAAAGTTAGATCCGAGGTGATTTATTGAGGCGGAAAGTTAGATCCGAGGTGTTTTACCGAGGCGAAAAGTTAGATCCGAGGTGATATACCGAGAAGAAAGTATAATCCGAGAAGTTTGATTCGAGGGTATTCTACCGAGGCGAAAAGTATGTACCGAGATAACACATACCGAGAGTATTATTCCGAGGGTACTATCCCGAGGAGACTATGCCCGAGCTCCTAGTTCCAAATAGCACACTTTGAGGACCCCTCCAAATTTGCCATCCTCCGAAGTGCACAGTCACATGCCGAGGAACCAATCCGAACCGAAGGTCCAGCTTGAGGAACTCTCCCAAAGAGCCCCATATCGAGTGGCGTGCAAGATAAGGAACTCCAAGTAAGATGGTTCATCTTCATCGAATTCACCAGATAAGTTCATACTCTTCTTTTACAAACATGATTTATGGATAAATGTTGGTTTTTACCAATCAGGAAAAAATATATATATGCATGCGCTTGTACGCTTTGCTGAAATGTATATATATTTTGATAAAATAGACTCATATGTTGAGGCTTCACTCCTGTCGTGAGTGAAAGGATCACAAAATCATCCCGACGGATAAAAAGAATATATGGTGCTACTGTGCATTCTGCTATTTTGTTTTAGGATATGCAGTGCTTCGTTAACCCTTTTTGCAGAAAAGATACGGGGAGACAACCCCTACAACAAATTAAACAAGGAAAGTCTCTCGGTCAGTCCAACACCGAGAGCCAAGGAGACAACCTTGCAGAGAAAACAAGGAAAAGTCTCTCGGTTAGTCCAAAACCGAGAGTAGGAAAAGTCTCTCGGTCAGTCAACACCGAGAGCAGGAAAAGTCTCTCGGTCAGTCAACACCGAGAGCAGGAAAAGTCTCTCGGTCAGTCCAACACCGAGAGCAGGAAAAGCCTCTCGGTCAGTCAACACCGAGAGCAGGAAAAGTCTCTCGGTCAGTCAACACCGAGAGCAGGAAAAGTCTCTCGGTCAGTCCAAAACCGAGAGCAGGAAAAGTCTCTCGGTCAGTCAACACCGAGAGCAGGAAAAGTCTCTCGGTCAGTCAACACCGAGAGCAGGAAAAGTCTCTCGGTCAGTCCAACACCGAGAGCAGGAAAAGCCTCTCGGTCAGTCAACACCGAGAGCAGGAAAAGTCTCTCGGTCAGTCAACACCGAGAGCAGGAAAAGTCTCTCGGTCAGTCAAAACCGAGAGCAGGAAAAGTCTCTCGGTCAGTCAACACCGAGAGCAGGAAAAGTCTCTCGGTCAGTCAACACTGAGAGCAAGAAAAGTCTCTCGGTCAGTCAACACCGAGAGCAAGAAAAGCCTCTCGGTTAGTCTAACACCGAGAGCAGAAAAAGAAAAAGCCTCTCGGTTAGTCCAACACCAAGAGCAAGAAGAAAGTCTCTCGGTCTATCCAACACCGAGAGCAAGAAAAACCTAACGGTTAGTCCAACAAAGGATACAACGGCAGGATTGCAGGTTTTCGGAAGGACAAGAACATCCAAGATAGAATTGGCCCGAGTCCTTTCCTCGAACAACCCGAAATGGTTATGGAAAGGACACCAAGACAAGAAAACCTCTCGGTTGGAGGTCTCCAGACATTAAAAGATTGGAGCGTTCGGAGATAAAGAAATTAAAAGGTAAAGATTTCAAGTTATGATATATAAAGTCTTTTACAGGGTACAAAGATTTCCGAAAAGAAAGGTAAAGCTCAGCGACCTGACTACCCACCTCGAACGACTTAACCTGCTGTCGCAGACTAAAGTTATGGGGGGTAGCTCATTAAGACAAACAGGAAGGTAAAGGTTTAGAAAGACAGAGTTTCAGGAATGAAAAGCTTCAGGAAAGTATGAGGATAAAACCTCTTTAAAAAATCATCAATTCAAGTATTTACAGGTTGAAGCCCTGAGACTCACTCCGAACTCCGAGATCTCTTCTACACCATCGTCCAGGATACTAAGAGGACTTGACTATCCGCCTCGAACGACTTAGCCCGCGGTCGCGGACTAAAGTTATGGGGGGTAGCTCAACAAAGTTAAAGCTTCTACAAAGGCAAAATCACCGAAGCTACACCAAACTCTCAAATTAAGATCTCTCAGGAGCAACTCGAACAAAGATACGGGGAGACAACCCCTATAACAAACCATACGGGGATATCACCTCTACAAAAAATAACCAAGTAAGTTCATCGCTTCTAAAAGATTTTTTCATATCCTCCTCGGTCATAACTTACACAAACCGATTGTTTGTTCAAGTTATTAGAGGATAAGTGAGAATTGAGTTATTAGAGGATAAGTGAGAATTGATTTGTCATAGAAAGTTTTTCCATAACAAAGAATTCAAACATTACAAAGTTCGAAAATAAAGATATTCACAGGTGAGATCAAGCTAGATGGTATTCAGATTAGAAGATTCAGTACGCCAAGCACAAAACCTCGGGCCACCAAAAGCCCCTAGTCGTTATAAGTCTCGGACAACCAAAGCCTCAGCTCTAGTTTGGGCCTCCGAAGCCCCCCAAGAGAGATTTTTGTGGAAGCGGTCTACGAAGCACTACCGATGAAGAAGCTTCGGGTATGTTAAGCCTTTTCTTCAGCGGTTTACCATTTTTATCAGACAGAACCTTGATCTCAGGAAAGTCGTACGCAAAGTGTTATCTCAGAGTGGCATTTCACCACAATCTTGGTGAAATCAACTACATCAGTCCGATCCATCTCCTACCGAGAGTAGAAGATCATCTTCACAACTTTGGCCCGACCGACAATATTATGTGGAGGCATTTATGAAGAAGATATTTATGAGAAGTTGCTATTATTACTATGGCAGATCACAAGTTGGATCCACTCAACCCGATCCAAGGAGGAGATAAACATTTAGCAACTACTTCAGGGAAATCAGGATAGGACTTATGGTCCAATCAGATAAGAAGAAGGATCAGATCAGAAGTCTAAGAAGATATCAGATTAGAAGTCTAATAAAGGATCAGAGTCCAATTAGAACTCTGACATCAATTCTAGAGCTCGATTAGAACTCTGACAGCAATTCTAGATCGACAAGGAGCAGGAATTCTAATCCTTCCAGAGATTCGAGGCATTATTCGTCATAATTACTTTGAAAGAGGCGGCAATTGTCAGATACAGATTATGGAAGATCCAGATTCAGAAATTGAGGTATTTAATTCTCTTACATTCTAAATTCAAATAAGAGAATTAGGGGGGTAACTGTTGGAGAAATAATCAGCTCCAAAGACACGTGGGCCTAAGGTAGTACCGGGAGCTAAGCCCATCGGGTTGACCCGGCCAGATCAGACCTAAGTAAAAGACCAGTTGTTATCTCTAAAAAGACGTATATCTCGAGTATATCAAGATAGACTTCTATCCCATCAAATATGGGATAAGGTACCTAATAGTTTGACATTGGCTAAAGAGAGTGTCATATCCAGTTTGGACTCTACTACCCAATTTGAATTCTATGAAGATAAGACTCAAGACCATGTGATCTAGGACTCAGACTCCTAATTAGAAAGAGAAGACTCAAGACCATGTGATCTAGGACTCAAACTCCTAATTAGAAAGATAAAATTAAAGACTAGGTGATCTAGGACTCGGACTCCTAATCAGATTATGCTCCAAGTATTTTAGCAGTTTTATAACTGTGAGCCTATAAATAAGACTACTACGCCAGGTATTAAAGGACAGATTCTCCGAACTCTTGAGATTACTGATATTTTCCAGAAAATAAGTTTGAACTGACTTAGGCATCGGAGTGGGGGTCCGGTCGGCACCCCCGACGAGCCGTTTGTTATTTTGCAGATTACGAGGAGAACGAACATCGAGGAAGGCAACGAATCACAAGGCGACACGTCACCGTACCGGAAACTGTACCAACAACTAGTTTGCTGGAGGAAGAAAAAGAGAAAAAATAGTCAAATTTAACTTTTTGGTTAAAATAGCACTCCTGCCGGAGATGCTCTTAGGATTTAAAGAAAAATTCTAATTAACGGATGAATGAAATTGAAAAAAATTAAAAGATGAATACTTAAATTAAATTGACATTTTTTAAAGTTTATGAGTATGCATGATTCTAAAAATGATGAAAGATCAAGAATAATAAGTGAAGCTTTCTCAAGATTTTTCGACAACAAAACTTTTTAAACTTTATTTCTTTTGTTCAATATATGGATGAATTCAATGATTTAGACTATATTCTAACGCTTGTTATATGATGAAAAGGAGGCGAAAGGTATATCAGAGCTATGGCCGGCAAAGTTGATTGGTCCAATGGTCCCATCGGCTTACTTGGATGGCCGGATTGAGGATGACAAGAGATATGGAGCGAGTCTATGGAAGCCAATTGGCGAGGAGTGCATGAAATGGCTAGAAACGAAGGCACCTAAGTCAGTAGTGTACGTCTCCTTCGGAAGCATGGTCTCCTTGACAGCAGAACAGATGGATGAAATAGCAGGGGGCTTGAAGGAGAGCGGCTTACCTTTCCTGTGGGTGGTGAAAGAATCTGAACATGGTAGATTGCCTGATGGGTTCGTCGAGTCAGCAAAAGAAAAGGGTTTGATTGTGAGATGGTGCAACCAGCTAGAACTGCTGGCGCACCCAGCCATCTGCTGCTTTGTGAGCCATTGTGGGTGGAACTCAACGCTCGAAGGGCTTAGCCTTGGTGTGCCGATGGTGGGAGTGCCACAGTGGGCTGACCAGTTGACTGATGCCAAGTTTGTGGAGGGGATTTGGCGGGTGGGGCTAAGAGCCAAGGAGGATGAGAAGGGTGTTGTGAGAAAAGAAGAGCTTGTGATGTGTTTAAAGCAAGTAACGACGGAGGGAGAGAAGAGCCGGGAGATAAAGAAGAACGCTAATAAATGGAGGGAGTTGGCTAAAAAAGCCCTCGGTGAAGGAGGGAGCTCCGATAAGCGTATCAATGAATTTGTTGAGCAGTTGATATTACGTGCTAATGAATCATATGATCAAAAGAGGGAGGCGGCGGCGGCAGCAAAGGACATCCCAAACGGTCATCACTAGCTTGGTGTAGCTTTGGCCGGACTCAATTCTCCTAACGATTATGCAATTACTTGTGTGTATTGGCATGTAATTACAAAGCTACATGCACCTACTTTGATTCTTACATTTCATTTTTCTCATTTTTCTCATTTTTTTGACGTGGTTTTTAAAACCACATTTTGATTTAGAATGGATCATGCAGTATTAAACTTTAATCTAATGATAGTTTTAAATACTACATTAGAAAGCGTGGAAGTGGGAGAGTGACCGAGTGAGAGTGTACGTGTGCATTATTTATTGTACTTGCGTGAGATTTCTAATATCAAATTGTTATTGTTTTAGCTTCAGATGTATTAGTATTACCCATTGTATTTCCTTTTTCTCCATATAAGCTTTAATCGTTTTGTCTTTTATGAAAATATGGATTCTAATGGTCCCCCAGGTCATCATGTTATTTTCTTTCGCCTCAAGAAGATTATGTTAAAAGTCTCCCTCATGTGTGAGTTTCTTCTACATTAACCTAATTCCCTATCACGTATGAGTCTTTTACAAATTAAAAAGTGTCACGCATACAAAAGTGGTATCAATTGCAGGCTATTAAATATAACTGTGCTCCAAGAGTTATCCGCACTCTTTATCGGATCCAAACCAAACGCGTTAAAGATTGACCATGACACTTGTTTAAGTGGAAGCTAAACCTGACTCTGATACCAATTTGTTGGTGAAGAATCGCTTAAGGAGTCCGTCAAGAGCACATTAGTATACATGTTTGGACGCCACTCCAACTCAAAAACCCAATTTGTTGAGGAAAGAATCACTATTAACGTTTGCTAGTTTCTACCATGAATATAAATATAAGGAAAACAAAAAAAAAAAAAAACTGCATGTAGGCGTACGTTCAGAAAGTATATCTTTTTTATCAAATGATTTCCTACGATTTAAAATTAATCGAGTTACTCCGTAGTATATATCTGTTGGTCTAAATGAATAAAAGGGGTGTCCTATATATATATATATAAAAGAAGAAAGACTGACACCAACACTGACGCATGCGTGAATCGAACATTGTCGCATGACTACTATCAAAGCAATTATGGCCGCTCTTCTAAAATGTGTCCTCCAACCTCCACTCCTGGAATCCGATTCTTTGGGAGACGAAAATGAAAAGAGGAAACCAAAAGAAAATGCTTTTAGGCAACATTCATATTTCATATTTCACGTGTCATCTCGATCGCTATCATATGGAAAAATGTTATGCATGTCCCAAAAATAAATTCTGTTGATATATGTCGGCTGAGTTTGAACCACGTAAAGGACAGACCTGATCCTCGCCGTTGTTGGAAATTTTCCAAACTATGATAAAATGTGCGTTATTCTTTTGGGCATATGAGGGCCATGAGTAGGGTGGGCAATTTGGGTTGGACCCATAAACCCAACACAAAATTATAGAGTTAAGATTTATGCAAAACGAATTGACGTGTTGACTTGTTTACTAGCACAATTATAAACGAGTTGACCTGCCAACCCGTTTAGTAATCGGGTCACCTGCCAACTCGTTGGTTGACGGGTTCAACCCGTTTACTTATTAAAAATTTAAATAAATAATAATAATTAAAAAAAATAAAAAATAAGAATAGTAAAAGTGTCAATCTTTATAAAAATTAAAATTTAAAAAAAAAAAAAAAAAAATGTTCGGGTCGGGTTAACATGACCCACTTGTTTAATTGTGTTGTGTCCAGTAACCCGACAGGTTAGTCGTGTCGTGTTCGGGTTACGGGTTTCAACCCGATTAATAATCGTGTCGGATTTGGTTTGGCCTAATCGGGTTGGCAAGTCAAGCGGGTTGATCCGAACTCGACACGACAACCCGAATTACCCGCCCTAGCTGTGAGGGCATCTCTCAATTGCCTACCGATTGCAGGAAGCAGGCAATTGCAGGAATCCCAGCTCATGATATCATAAGAAAATAAAGACGTGGAACTATATAATTAATGAAAGCAAAATAAAAGTTGTATGAAAATGACTGAACCCTCAGACAATAAGGCAAATACGAATGTCTCTCGAACAAATATTGCCTCAAAGTAATACAATAAGTTATGCAAAAAGGAAATATATCAATTATGTCCTCAATAGACAATATTGCCCAAATGTACTCTGAACAAAAAAAATCAATAATAACAAATAAGAAGAGAAGAAAAGGTGTAAATCAAATTTGCTAAAAGTTTTCTTTTATAGAATTACATAAGCATTTTATTACTGTTGAAATGACAATTTCTGACTATTAAAAATATGACTGTTGAAACAATAGTTTTTTACAGTTAAAAAATGACTATTGAAACAATTACCGTTAGAAATGTGACCGTTAGAAAAACAGTTACTTATGTAAAAATTCAAATAAGAAAAATGTCTTTTAGAACAGCAATTGTACACATCAGAAAAATGCAAATGTAAAATTGTAAATAATAAGCCCGTGGCTTGTGCGAGTGTGCGACGATGCGTACATGCTAAGTGTGTCTAAAGCGTCAATTCTACGCTTTTGTTTAAAAAAAACCATGATTGTACAGGCATCTTTGCTGTTACAACCGACCTTTTCCTAACAAACATTTTCAGACCTCGTTCTCATTTAGGCTATCCAACTCAAACCTTTGTTGGTTTTACATAACTCCAGGCACCAAATTTACCATCCAAAAATGGTTTCTACTATATTATCAGCCCGTGCATAAGAAATTATCACCTAAAGACCTAGGGCACTGATTGAGTCAGATCATTATCACCTAAAGACCTAGGGCACTGATTGAGTAAGATCTTAACCTCACAGTCTAATAGACCCACAAATTGGAGATGCATATCCACCGGTGGAACTACGGAAAGACGAGGACATCCATGATCAATCACTGACAGTTAATGAGGGTTGCTTAAAGATATAGAATGCAACCTAAGATAAATTCTTGTAAGACAGTAAAAAAGGGAATATGTTTGTAACAAGAGTTGAAGGAACATTTTCAAATCGGGGTTACTTGAAGATGGAGAATGAAACTCTAATAATGACTGTGGGACAGTAGAAAAGGAATATTTCTGCACCTAGAATGAAAGAAACATGTTCAAATTTGTTTGGAGTGAGTAAGAGAGATCTTCACTTTGTGGCATGTATAAATTAACTGGATCATATATAATCAAAAAAAGATCAATTCAATCCATTTACATCGCTAGGATTCTGTTGTATAACTGAAGACAAGTTATGCTTCCTTACATACCAAGTTCCTCACAATCTAGTCATTTTGTGCCAAAACACGCTCTCTTAAGCGGTAGACAAGTCCCTGACTTTGCCCAAACCTGCTAAATCATAAATATGAGACCAAATTTAGTATCATAACCAAACTGTACTTCTCTAGTCAGTAGAAATTTCTTACCAATTAATTTTACTTAAATATTAGATATAACTTTCTTTTTTCTACTACATATTTGATGTGTGAGAGCATCCTTTAATATATTTGCACCATATGCATTTCGTGTTCAAGTAGATAGTTTACTCCTGATATATTTGCCAACGAAAATGAAAACTTCTACCTCTTTTCTTAAGCTTGTTGCGGAAGCCTCTTTTCCTGCTAAATGCTCTCTCCTGCAGGTATTAGAAAATAACCAGTCATCCTTCAAGAAGGGGCAAGTATTGGCAACAAAAAGACAGGGAGCCATACATGGAACTTGTAATCCATCATTAGGATGCCATTACTTCCATTCACGTATAATTAATAATCAATGAGATGTCCCCAAACTACCACTTAATTGTCAATCTATCTCCCAAACTATCAATTGTGTCAATGTTCCCCCTCAAACTACCAAAAAATGTCAATATCCCCTCTAATACCAACAAAAAGACAAAAATGACCCTAAATTTCTTTGAATAAGACAAAAATGTCCTTATAAATTTAAAAAAAAAAAAAAAAAAACTAAAACTAATTTTTTTTTTTAAAAAAATAAAACTAAAACTATTTTTTTAAAAAATAAAATAAAACTAAAAAACTAAAAAAATATTTTTCTAAAAAAAATTAAATAAAAAACGAAAAAAGAACGATTTTTTTTTTTTTTTAAAAAAAGCAAACGAAAAAATAACTGAAAATTATAAAAACATTTTTTAAAAAAAAAACCAAAAAGAAATACTAGTTTTTTATTAAATTAAAAAAAAACGATTTTTTTTAAAAAGAAAAGCAAACGAAAAAATTACTGAATTTTTTTTTTTTAAAAAAAAAATATATATAAAAACCAAAAAAAAAAAAAAAAAAAAGTTCCTAATTTTTTTTTTTGTATAAATTTTTGTTATTTTTTTAATAATTTCTTTAGTTTTTATTTTATTTTAATAATTTTATGTAATGTATTTTTGTCATTAGGGGGACATTGACATTTTTAGGTAGTTTAGGGAGACATATTGACATAATTGGTAGTTTGGAAGGTACATTGACAATAAGGTAGTAGTTTGAGGGGGGGTTATATGTACTTTTTCAAAAAAAAAAAATTACTGTTATCATTGTTAGTTTTCTGAAAAATTCATCAAAAAAAATTGTTAGTTTACTGAATCCTGGCTGACGTATCATTTCACATAAAGTATATCTTTGAGCATCAAATTGCAAGTTTGAAGAATTACCACAGGCTGATTAATTTCCCCGGCTTGACAAACTGCAGCAACAAGATCCCGGTTGGATTCAGTGTACAGGTTAGTGACAAGTCCAAATTGACCAGCTCTAGCAGTGCGACCAACCCTATGCAAAAAATCCACAGCAGAAGTAGCAAAGTCTGCCTGGAATGGACAAATCATTTCAAGGGTCAAGTCCTCTATATATTTATAAATCTAGTTGGAGAAACTGTTGAACAAGTGGAAAACAAAAAGTGTAAAAACAATTTGAAGGGAGCATACTGGATATAATAGGAAAATTAAAGATCACCTAGAGTGCCCTCTGTGAGGTCACATACTGAAGCCTATGATCATCTCACTATTAGTAATAAGATGCTTTGAATTTTCTTTCTCTTTTTCTATGTCTGTGTGTTTTGGTGGGGGGGGGATATCACAGCTTATGGCTCACTTATTTCAAGCAAACGTGGATATAATTATTCCTGTTTTCCTTTATTTCCAAAATTTTCCAACATTGAAAAACTTTAATTTTAACTGCTTTTATTAGTTTTTTTTTTTTGATAGGTAATTTCTTTTACTAGTTGCAGAAAGCTATGTTTCGATCATATTATATTAGTTATTTTATTTTTTGTATTTACATTTACTCTTATGTACCATAGTTAAGAAATTGACTCTCACTTGTTATTTTCCACTCATAAAAACATCTATTTAAATGTTTTATCAATTTCTGTTTGCTGCATCAGATCTAAGTAATTTTCATTCATAGATGCTTATTCACACCAAGACAAAAGGTCTTTTGATGTTCATTATATCCATTTTCTCATTTACTTCCCATTTTGAAACCTAGCATTACCAGTGGCCCAGGGCTTTCTGTTCAGTGAAAGATAACCAGATATATAAGGCAGGAACCTAGCTAATTTGGTAAAAAGAGAAGCACCTGAATAACATGTGAGACATTTGGTATGTCAACACCACGTGCAGCAGCATCAGTGCACACAATAATACCACCTTTCTCGTGGAAATCAGCTAACGTCTGGGTACGCTCCTCCAAGGAAAAATTCTTATGATAACGGTAACAGTCAATCCCAGCTTTCAGCAATACATTTGCGACTGCTTCAACGGCATCAACAGTGTTCGCAAAAACCATGGTTCGGCAATCACCAGCTTTAGATCTAAAACCTTGATTCACAGCCTTTATGAGTTCATCCACCTGAGTCTCAAGTGTAACTTCGACCCACCTCTGCTTCAATCTGAAATGGAATTGAATCAATGATCAGCAACTCACATGCATTATCAAATGCATCATAATGTCACCGCTTAATTTGCAATTATACTTGCAGAATGCATATCAAATGAAAGGACGTTATTTTATATAGCAGATCAATGTTTAACTAGTGTTTATAACTCTCAGTTTATATCACAAAGCACACAATCATATCCTGTCATCCCATATGAGGGACTGATCAGTAATTCTAATCTCAAGGCTAAATGATTCAGCGTTAGTATGGAAGATTGCAAAACAGCAAGCTCCCTATATAAATCTTAATAGACAATAAGGCCATACCTGTTCGCTAGAACTGAGAAGAGAAAAAGAGAAAGAGAAGAAGAAATATCTCACTGCAGATTACTAGAGTTGCATATTTTTATAACCTGAAGCATTGGTTCAAATTTAGAGAAAATTACACTTGCCCCCTAAACTTACACCTCAATTGCAATGTCCCCCAAATTTTAAAGAGTTGCAAATAATGCCCCAAACTATTAGCTCTTTTCACTTAGCCCCCCGCCATAAGGCTTTTTGGTTAAATCAGACGGCAATCCAAAATGACAATAATACCCCTGCAATAGATTTTTTTTTTTTTTTTTTTTTTTTCAAAAAAAAAAAATATTGTCCATGGCCAGGAGACCCACGGCCAGGAGACCCATGGCCGTGCCATGGCTGGCTGTGGGTCGGTCACTAAAGAGATTTTTTTATATATATAATTTATGGGCATATTGGCATTTTTACACTTTTTACCGGGGTGTAATGGACATTTCACACGATTGCCTTCTAAGTTAACAACAAATTCTAATGGCAGGGGCCAAGTGAAAGAGGCTAATAGTTTGGAGAATAAATTGCAATTTTTTAAAGTTTGGGGGCATTGCAATTAATGCGTAAGTTTAGGAGATTAAGTGTAGTTTCCCCTCATATTTAATTTTCTCCTTCTAAATCTTGTTCTTCATCCACACTAGTTTCCATGAAAAAGAGTCAACCCCAAGGGGTTGGCTCAAGTGATGAAGGCCTTAAACTTTGATGGCACAACCATAAAGTTCAAATCCCCTTGGGTACAAACAATTTTTTAGGGCCACACCTCCAACAAAAGCCAGATTTAACTGATCTGTGTAGTGAGGGTGCGTTACACGGGTCCAAAGTTTATCTTTCAATGGTGGATACACGAAGTGACCCTGCCTTAAGAGTTCAAAAATAATCCTTCTGACTCTAAATGTCACGTCCCTAGCCCAAGTTTATACGCTAGACGCAAGACAATGGCTACACACTTATAAGGCTCCACCTCACAAGCTTGCAAGGCCTCACCTAAGATTCAACAGTAAAGATTGGCAACGAAGTCAAGCTATTGTTAAATCATTGCCAATGAATTGGCTCAAGGCTGTCTTAAAGTGGGGGAAATCATAATTTTGACTCACGTAATGCATGAGCAGGCATCTCTAAACATGTACATGAGTTTGCTGTGGAAGTCTGACATGGGCCATAATTAGTGCTACAAACTATCAAGCATCAAATTAGTTAGAAAGAAAAATAAAATGCAGTCACATCATAAATTATTTTGCTAGTTGAAAACACTCATATAGTGGGCTAAATGCAAGTGACCAAACAGGAGTTTAGCAGCTTTAATATAACAATCATTAGCCTACTGCACATTTGCTCTTAATGAGTAGAGTCCAACACACAACATAATCCATTTTTTTTGTGGTTTTTTCATACCAAACTTTTTCCATTGAACTACCAGTAAACTTTGTATGTTTGCAATAGGTCGCTCGGTATTTACTAACACATATCTATTTAAAATGAAAAAATCACTCTAATGCTTCAAAGTAGATAACTAGCAAGGGGAAAAAGAATATTTTTTTTATGAATGGGGAAAAAGAACTGGCAACCAGACAATGTGTGGCACCTGGGATTGTGACAATGGAGGTAATTTCCACTAACCCAATTGGCATTTGGAAACATATGTTTCAACACTCCCCCAGCAGTTTTCTTTCCATTTACTGGAAGGGTGGCTGCAACAAAAATATACTGTTTACTGCGCTCATAATTTTTTCTCACTCTCCTCCAGTCTTTTCTTTCATTTGACCCAGCTTCAACATCCTCTGCCAAGTCATCAACATCCCCAGAGTCTTCCTCCCCTTCTGATATGATTTCAGTTTGTAGGTCTTCTTTGTTGTCTAAAGTAAAGTTTGATGTATGCTCAGATTCCAATTCCATTGGCAACTCAGATACAGATTCTTTTGACCGAGACAAAAGCTTTTCATCAAAGCGGAGCATGTTTATCAGACGAATAACTTTATTCTGGAAGCCCCCGCAGAGAAGCATATCTGCTTCATCAAACACCTGCCAGTCATAGTAGATAAATATTTTAGTTGTAAATGATGTGATCTCTCCTGTCTCATAGTTCTGCCGTATCAGAATTGCAATTATTTATGTAACCAACAAAATTACATAGTTACTTGAACAAAAAACACACCACATATTTCACGCCACGCAGAAACTCCAAACGACGGGGTTTGTTCGGGTCAATATTATTCAGAAGAGCAGCTGGGGTGGACACAACAATATCAGGCTCATTAACTGGCCATCCCTGCAGTCATAAGTTTTTTATTCGTAAGAACCTGGAACCTTAAAATGTCTATAGACAGTCCCCTTCACTAAAACAAGTATTACAAGATAAAATCATGGTGATGTATCCATAAACAATAACCAAGAACAATTTGCAAATAAAATACCTGTCGACCACAGACAGATGCAACTCTGAGGAGTGGCTCACCATCATCACCACAAAGACCATTGGCCATCCGAACCACTTGATCGCAAAGCAGCACATTTGGGCAAAGAACAAGACAAATCCTTCGCAATCGTGTCGTTGATTCTTGATCAGAAACGGTCTCAGCAGAATCATCAGACACAGCGCACAAGCTATCAATTAGGGGAACCAAATATCCATGTGTTTTACCACTACCCGTCTCCGCAGCCACTACCACATCCTTTCTCGAAAGTATAGCCGGTACACAAGCAGCCTAAATTTCATATCAAAATATGTCTCAGCAACTATCGTAAACTCATAAAACAGTAAATGCGTGCAATGATTAATACACTTCAAGAATTACAAAGAGAGATCCAAGAAGAGCCTTCACAAGTCTAGCATAGAATTTCAAGGCAACCGTGGACTGTGCACAAGTGAACTGTTGGTCAACATTCTCGTTTTTTTTTTCCCTCTTCTCGGAACATTTCTAGGATAATTCGACACATGAGTGAATATGGCGAGGGTGTACCTGAGTCAGAGAAGGCCTATCGATGCCGGCGTTGTAGAGAGCCCGAGAAAGCCTCTCAGAAACGCCAAGAGAAGTCCACGAAACGTCTTCGTCGGCGTAGAAAGTATCGGTTCCCTTCCTTTCCGCAACAGCGGCGGTCGCAAAAGCCCTAGCTGGTCTACGGCGCGGCGGCTTCAGCCAAAAGTGCAAAGAAGAGGAAGGACGTGAAGGATTGGAGAGAAATGAGTGTGCGTGCTTGAATTGGGAGAGAAGTTTAGGCGGGGATAAGAGTTCGTAGGGATGGAGCAGGGAAGCTGAGCGATAGAGAAGCATTGGGCTTTCAATTGTGGGATTGAAGGCGGAAAATGATTGCCTTTTTTGGGTTTCAATTTTTGAGTGGAGTTAGGGTTTAAGCATAAACCCTTTCAATCGTGGGCGTGGGTCACTCACGACCCCCGAGTTCACGACCGGGGGTAAGTTCAGAGATTTTTTAAATAAAAAATAAAAACAAAATCTTTAATCTAAGAGAATAGTTGCATATTAATTTTTTTTTTGAGAGAAAATTTAAGCTTTCCATTATAATAAATAATCAGCAGTTACAACGTTCACCAGAAAATTAGGACAAACATTAAACCAAACATAATGAGACTGGTTAGCTCAGTGGCGGACCTAGGCTTTTAAAAATGGAGGGGCCAAATTGAAAAGAAAAAAAAATAACAGGAGCAAAATTAAAAAAAATTAAAAATTAAGGGGTAAAATTTTAATTTTTTTTTTTTTTTTTTTTTCGAAAAAAAAAATTTTTTTAGGGGAAAATTTTGGGACTTGGGGGGGCCAGGGCCCCCCCTAGCCTCCATGTAGGACCGCCCTTGGGTTAGCTACAGCAAACTTGGCCAGAAGATGAGTAGCCCTATTCCTTTCTCGTCTCACAAGAGAAATTCTCTGAGAACCGAAGCTTATATATTAATAAATAGCAGACATTTTACATAAAAAATAAATAAAAAATAAATAAAAATGTCCATATTAGCTAAATTTAGCTAATATTGTACTTTTTCACCTTTAGCATATTAGTTAGAGGCTAAAAATACATTTGGTGCATAATGAATAGTAAAATATTGGAATTCACTTTAGCACATTATATCATTTCTTTAATATTTTTTTCTCTTCTTCTCTCTTATCTCTTGCGCCCCAATAAGTCACATTGGGTAAGAATATTAAAAAAAAATAAAAAAAAATAAAGTAGAAAAGATAATAAATAATCTGTTGAAGATAATAGAAGAGATGTTAAAACACCTCTCCATATTACAAATTTTTTAATTTTTTAGAACATTGCAAATAAAGAGTGGTGATTTAAGGAGTAAATGTAATTTCTCCGAGATACCATACAAGGTAACAAGATATAAATTTAAAGATAACCAGTTAACTATCGGATATTAATGAAGGAGAAATATTATATGCACACTTCATGAAACAATAAAAATTATTATTTAATCCAAAATTCAATAGTAATTTTTCACGGCTAAAAAAAAGAGTGTCGCGAATGACATTGGCATTGTATATATACCTAAGACACAATGATTATAATTGAAATTGCTTGTGATTTTTGTTATAAAAAAATAAAAAAATTAACGACAAAAAATTATAAATCTAATTGCACAAATTGTGGACGCGTGTCTTACATCGAGCTTACGATTCATCCGACTTTAAAACCCCTGGCGTGGCAAAACGCTTCCTCATTCGGTTAGAAAAGTCACCTGGCAAATCTTGTAGAAGAAGAACGAAAACGCCGAGTGGCAAAAGCAGACTCAATGGCGCCAAAGCCAACCAAAAACCGAACTCCCCCTCCAGACCCACATGGGATGTTCGCAGGACTGGTCGTTTTCTTTGTCGAAAACGGTGTTCAGGCTCGCCGATTACAGGTTTCATTTTCACCACCCTGTAATTTTGTCACGTCCCCACCTGCTTAAAGCTCGTTTTGTATATGAATCTCATTTTACTCTTTGTCTTTTTGGGAACGTTAAAGATTTGGAAGCAGAAGCTGGTGCAAATGGGGGCTGAAATAGAAGAGCGCCTGTCCAAAAGGGTCACTAATGTGTTTGCTATGAACTCAGAGGCCCTTCTCAAACAAGTGGGCACTGAACGCTTGGCACGCTTTAAGGGAGTGAGTCTCTCGTTCTATCTCTCTATTTACGCGTTACTCAATTTTGCATCATGGTTTACAACTTTCATGTTGCATCGTTTGAATGAATCACGGTCTTGGTTACAAGTTTGACATGAAACCTTCTGTGAACTCTGAGGGATACAAGTTAGTGAAATTAAGTATTTTTTTATTATTATTATTTAAAGTTTTGTCATTGAATTTCAGATTTTGTTAGTTAATGTTGGTGAATTGCAGTTGGATGCATTATATACTGTGTCTTGCCTCGAATATTAATTGGTAGGAGAAGGCTTATATTAGCAATTTAGCGGCTAATTTTGGGGTGCTGAATGCTTGATACCCATAGCAGCTGGCAAGGATTGTAATTAAGGGGGTGTGCTTGACCTTGATGCTTTCTTATGTTGATTCTTGTTTAATCGAGTTTATTGACCAACCCGAATTTTCGGAGGGTCTTCAATGTCCACTGTCCAGGATGCTACCCTTAAAGCTACTCCTAGTGTGCTTCCCTAAAAATTCTCAGAGGCTGATTTTGAGCAATCTAGATTTATAAAGGACTCGCCGGGGCAAGAAAACCTAGTTAGATATAGACCAAGTATGTAGCTTTCGTTATTCAACTGTATGGGACTCCTCTAAGATTTAGTTTCAGATAATTGATTTTGATTTTGTTTCTTGAGAAAACTTGGTACGTCTTTCATTCCATCAAATTCATGTCGGCCAGCAAAATTTCATCATTTTATCCTGTACAGTAACTTGTGATAGATTATATGCTTCTATTAGTGTTAGATTGTAGTTCTCATATATCATATTCAGCTTTGAAATGCATATTTAAATATTTTTCATTTTCTTACTATGCTGTTTAAAGTTGTGATGGTGCTACGCTTGTTGCAGAGGGTTCTCCTTTATCAATGGCTGGAGGATAGCTTGAGATTAGGAGAAAAGGTCTCTGAGGATTCGTACAGTCTAAAAGTGGACCCGGAAGGAGATAACAGACCAGACAAATCTTTAGTTCCTAAAGAAGCCAACGAAAACACTTCTGGCTATGAAGAACCATTGAATAGCAAAAAGATCAAACCCTCTCCTGAAGATTCAAAAAAAACGAATGCAGAAAGCAAAGAAGATGCAAAGAGTAATGCTCTATATGGGGAACCAAGTATTCTCGGAGGTTCTGATGAGTCACCCCAGAGTATAAGCCCAGCAAATACCTGTCCAAACAGCCCTGATGCTTTGAATAAGGACGTAAGATTCAGTAGCCATTAATTCAGATAAATTCCTGAAACTTTCTATTGAAAATTTTGTAGCCACAGCACGCAAGCATGGATATTTTGGGAGTGGGGATGATAAATTATATGTTATTACTAAATTATTATTATTATTATTATTATTATTATTATTATTATTATTATTATTATTATTGTTTTATTTGTTTATTTATTTTATATAGAATTTATGCTTTAGTTTTCCTTGCAGCTGAATACTATTACTACTTGTAAACAGATTGGAGCATTGCAGGCATCCTTGCTGTATAGTCCTCCTGATTTAAACAAGAATATAACCGAGATATTTGGAAAGCTTATTGACATATATCGAGGTGAAATAAAATTCTGTATTATTGGTTGTCTTCTTCTTTGCTCTCTTGGTGATCCGATGTCTTGTGGTTATTGCTTATGAAAGCGTTGGGTGATGACCGGAGGTCATTTAGCTACCACAAGGCTATCCTAGTTATTGAGAAGTTGCCCTTCAAAATTGAAAGTGCAAACCAGGTCAAAGACCTACCCTCGATTGGAAAGTCATTGCAAGATCATGTAAGTGAACACCATCTTGTTTGGGTGTCCTGCATTAATTTCCTTGGTTGATTACTTGGCTTGTCTTTTAAAGTTGACTTTTTCATCTCAAGTTCCTGATGGTATGAATTCTATACAAATGGTAAACATCTCTATTCCCAGAATAGTACAGCTGACTAGTTTCTTAGTTACTTCTTGTCACCCTTTTAAGTGGGACTAATAGGGTAGATTATTATTAATTTTACTATTTGCCTCTTTGAATGTTGTATATATGATTATGACTCACCAGGAAATGTGTCTGCTGAGTTATGAGTCTCATCATGATATTGTCACTTGCTTAGTTGACTTATAGTCTTCTATGTAGAACTTAGCTATGATTTGCACTTCACACATTGAAGACTAATGTGGTGATGTATTGATTCCGATCTCGAAGCTCAAATCTTGCAATATTAGTTGTTGATCCTTACACGTTGCAAGCAGAATTTAGAGAAACATATGCTGTAAATGTATGCATTTTTCTGGTGCAAGTATGGTGTTAAATTATTTCATCTAAAGTTTACAGAAGCGATTTGTAATTACTTGCAGATCCAGGAGATAGTGACAACTGGAAAGTTATCCAAGCTGGAGCACTTTGAAAGAGATGAAAAGGTGTTGCAAAGGTTCTCAGTAGAACTAAAGTTTTACTATCATGTAGTGCTAAAGGCAGTCATTTTACAAACTTTTGTTCATCAAAAGAGTGGGGTATTTACACTATTTTCTGATTGTTGAGTATCTTTTTTCTTGTTACCACCTTTTTGTGTAGGTTTTTATTGGAATTCCTTTATTACATTTTCCTCTAATTTGGACTTGTTTTCTTGAATATAGTCTTTGGATGACAATGATTAAATATATTATGCTCTTAATTAATTTTCATGATGGTTTTAGATTATGAGGCTTCTCTTTTGGCATTATGTAGTTTTCATTGAAATCTTAGAATAATATAAAGCTAGAAGGATGTGGATCTTTAAATTCTTCTTGCTTTTGAAGGTCTAAGTTTTGTTATGTCTTGATTATTTTCTTTTGTTTTGATTTAAAATCTTACTTATTCAATTCTTTTAATGTTTTAAATAAAATAAGTAACTATGAAAATTACTCGCGATAGAGACAGTAGACTCCGATTGGGAGTGGGTTTCTTTCAACTGCATTACTATTTGCAGGTACGAACAATCAACTTATTCGGCGAAGTTTGGGGGATTGGTCCAGCCACTGCTCTTAAACTATATGAGAAAGGATATCGTACACTAGATGATCTGCAGAATGAGGAATTGTTAACGAATTCACAAAGAATTGGGTTGAAATATTTTCAAGATATCAAGCATAGGATTCCACGCCATGAGGTCTGATCTTCATGCTTGGAATTTTGCATTGGTAATCCAAAAATTCTGGATCTACTTCACCTTGGATATTTTTATGCTATTTCTGATTCAGGTTCAAGAGATGGAGGAGCTTCTTCAGAAAGTTGGGGAGGATATTTTGCCTGGGGTGAGCCCTATAACTTTTTCTTTGGAGCAAATTATTTCCAGCTGAATATGCTGTTAGGAATAAATGTAATTTATTCTCTGTGTATCTAGCATTATAAATTTATTTGGTTAATATGAGCCGACATTGTGGGATGAATTGATGATATGCTGAATTTAATTCGGGTTTATCATTGCTATTTGATCAGATGTGGATCTTGATATAATTCGTTGACAGCCAAACCTCAAGGCACAAGCCTTGTTTATAATTCTAGCATTAGTGATTCATTTTTGTATATGGTTTATTCTACTATTTTGATGTCTGTCTTTAAGGTAATTATCGTATGTGGAGGATCATTTAGACGTGGAAAAGCTTCCTGTGGGGATTTGGACATTATAATTACACATCCCGATGGAAAGAGGTTCAACATTCCTTCTTCTCTTAGTGTGTCATGTACCTGATATTTTTGTTTCATTTATATTGTCTATTTGTCTTGATCCTAGAGGAGATCAGGTTGCTTCGGGTCAATATTTTGATTCTCTCCTGAATTCTGCTTTTTTCTTTCTAATACATTTTTCTTCCCCTGAGAAAATGAAATATAAATGAAAATAGTAGAAGAAATTTATCAATTTTTTTCTAAAAAAAGATGGTCGAAGAAATCTAGGACGTTTTTTCATGGACCCAATTTGCTCTTGACTATCCACCATATACCTGGCCAATCTTGCTACCCAAAAGAATAGATTGTATTACGATATTCCTCCAAGTTCCAGCACAGTTTTTCTAGAGACATAAAAGATTCTATGAGTGTCCTTATCTCTTAATACCTGGCAAAAAGCAAAATTTCATTGACATTGATTGCTGGAGTTTTTACTACTTTGTGTTCCAATTCATTAACATGCCTTTTATTTTGATGGATACAACTTGTTGATGGCATGTTTCTTTGATATTATCATATTCGTTTTCTGCCACCCCTGTAACAGTGTCACATTCTTTTATTACTTAAAGTTTCTTCCTGCTTTCTAACAGTCATATGTGTGGTATTATTTCTGAAATGCTGTGTTAATTTGCTCCGTACTTACAGTCATAACGGTTTTTTATCAAAATATGTAAGTCGTTTAAAGGATATGAAGTTCTTGAGAGAGGATTTGGTTTTCAGTACTCACAGTAAGGAGGTAATATTTTCTTTCTTTCTGTTTGATTTTTCCTTCACACAGCTTTCTTATTCCTTGTATGCTTTTTTCACTGTTTAAGGGGTACCTACCTTTCAGATGCCTTCTCTTTATTATTTTTTTCACCTCATGTAGCATATTGTTATTTTTTTTTTAAATATATTAACATTGAGAGTTATGAGTTTCCACAAACTGGATTCTGCAATTACAGGAAATGATATCCTTGTGATGGTCAGTACATTTTGATGGCTGCACTTGACTGAGAGTCAACATTTAAGTTTTTTGATCTTGAATTCTTGCAAAAATTATGCAATGCCATTAATTAATCATTTATTGGTTTTTCAAACACTGCAAAACAGCGAAAATTGACTAATTATGGTGATGCACCTCTTGATTTGTGGTTATCACGGTAGTTTGAACCTTCTTTGGTTAGTGTGTATTAGTTTGATATCCTTGTTGGGCTTAATTCCCATAAGCTTAAGCTTTTAGGATTATTGGTTTATGAACATTGTATCAAAGTCTGTCTTCCTTATGAAATATTGTGTTTTGAGTCATAGGAACATTGTTTGTTTTGGTTCTTGTTTCTGTTTCAGGGCTCCCAGTGTAGTTTCTGGTCTGCATGTTAGGAAAAAAAAAGCATTTCTCTTTGGTTACAAAGAAGACTTAAAAGAAGTAAAAGTGAAAGAACTTCAAATTCTACCTGTCATTTGTAAACTAAAATTACAAAAAGGAAAAAAAAGAAAAAAGAAAAGAATCATTTTGCAGTAGACTTATTTGTATTTTAAGTTGTTTCCTTCCACTTGTCTGTCATGCATGTATGCTTTTATGTTTCAGACTTGCTGTGATATGCTCCTTTAGCTTCTTTGCGGAATATCGTGCACAGGGTACTGATTCTGGTGTTGACACATACTTCGGTCTTTGCACATATCCTGGACGTGAGCTGCGCCACCGCATTGATTTAAAGGTACTTGATGGTTTCCTAAATTTCAGACAAATTTACCAGAAGGAACACCTGCACTCATATTTGTATTGGTTATTTATTCATATGCCCACCAGGGGAATCATTGACCAGTTGTGGAAGAGAATTATCTGAATTTATTTTTTTTAGCCCCCAACTACATGAGGGGAAGAAGCCTTCTTCAATCCTTTTTCCATTTCTTTAACACCCCTCCACAAGTTTGTTTTCAGGTTAATTCTTGTAGTTAACTTCTTGTTTACATGTTTAATTGGCCACCTTTAATCCTATACAGGTTTTAATTGTTTTGTTTAGAATTGCAAAAATACATGAGATTGATTTCCTGATACTTCAATGTCTATATTCTGTTTCTGTAGGTTTTCCCAAGGGACATATATGCATTTGGATTAATAGCTTGGACAGGGAATGATGTATTAAATAGGAGGTACGTTCTCCTTTCCAACTATTGAAGTCTGTAGTTCAATAAATTTTCAAGCTCACGAAGTGTTTGCCTCTCATAGAAACAAAAGAAGTTAACAGAAAATCTTTCTGGATAGTATTTTATAGGCTTAAAAAACATAGAATGAGGACAATGCGTTTGTTACAAACATTTAGTATTGGAAGAAGTGTTGCACTGCTGTTCAATAACACAACTCCTCATGGTTATGAACAAGATTTGCTGAACCAACATATCTTGGAAAGCAGCATACTATAGAGGGAAACGAGCAACTAGCTTTGTTCAAGAGTACTGACAATCTTTCCTTTGCTGCTAACGTACAGAATGGTGCTGAATTTTCCAGAACCATTCCTTGTAGCTTCTTTTATCTCGTACCAAATTGATTTGCTTTTAGTGTACTATATTTGCACCACTTTTAAAATGTCTTCATTACGGTTGTACAATATTTATGACGGACAAATGGATCGTTCCTGAAATTTTATTTTCTTGAAGAAATTTAAAACTATCTTCCGTTGAGTAAAAGTTTATACTACTTTACTTGACATTTGTGCAGGTTGAGATTGCTGGCAGAATCTAAAGGATTCCGGCTTGATGATACAGGGCTGTTTCCAGCTACTTACAGTACAGGCGGTAAACGGGTAATGACTTCGGTTTTTAGGTGTTTGCTCTAGACATCATTCTTGTTTTTCATGGTTCATTTAGCATTAGCATGCATGGTTCCATTGCAGGGCACAAGAGCCACTGCAAGTTTGAAATTTAACACAGAGAAGGAGGTGTTTGATTTCCTGGGATTTCCTTGGCTTGAAGCACATGAAAGGAATCTGTGAACTGTAAACAATTTTGTATGAGCTTGCTGTACGTAGGAGGAGCTCCCAGACTTCACATTTTTGTTTCCTTGGAGAGAGAAAGTTGTGGCATGTTTTCCCTGTGATACATTATATAATGGAATGGTATGCTAGCCTTGTAAGCTATGTAATGCAAAGTGCAAACAATGGGTCCAAGGACATAGAGTGGTGTTTGTTAAAGTTGAGCTTGGGCTTTGATTCCCACTTTCCACTGCACGATATTCTACACACTAAAACCATAATGTAAACGAACATACTTATTTTGAGAAAATATAAACTTGCCTTTTTGGGAAAAACACGTATCCCTCGAACTAACATTCAATTTCTAATACTGAACTGAAGATTGCATCAATATTTTCTCTAAATTATGAAATATTTGCTGTCCCCTAAAGACAAAAATACCCTTAATAAAAAATAAAATTAAAAAATCAAAAAGAAGTCTTGACAGACCTACGGCAACAACCGCCATGGGTTACAAGATCCATTGCTTCCTCTCTTTTTTCCTCGATTTTTAAGGATATTTTTGTTGAGGTAATTGAACAACTGCCTTTGTTCAATTGGCGTGGCTGTGTGGCCGCCCCTTTTTTCCATTGAGGTGGCTTTACAGGTGCCTCAATTTTTTCAAGATGTTGAAAGTTTTTTCTAAAAAATTGTATTGTGTTTTGTTTTGGGGAATTTGTTTTGTACGTTGTTTTTAAAATTATTTCGCTTCGTAAATGTTTTCTGAAAAGTGCATTTTTATGTTAAAAAAAAAAATTGATAGCAAAAGAGTGAAAATAATATTTTAACCTACGCTTTAAAAACCCTCTTTCCGGGGTTTAAGCGACAGAGTGGAAGAGGAGTTGGATAAGGGAGAAAAAGAGATGGCTTTGAGAACAGGCATAGCTCCTTCAACGACAACATGTCACTCACCCTCACCTTTCTTTCCTTCTTCTTCTTCTTATGTTGTTAGTTTGGGCTCAGCACCATTTTCGTACAATCGTCCGAGTGATATTAGATTCAAATGCTCTTATTCGTTTCCTTCATTAAGCAAAAAAGCACAAAGCATACCACTTTCACTCTCCTCCTTCACCAAGCAGATTTGCAGAGCAGCCGAATACAAATTTCCCGACCCAATTCCCGAATTCGCTGATGCCGTAAGTCTCTCTTCGTTTTACGTGCATAAACGTTGTGTTCAATAACTATTTTCTCTATTATTTAAGCTTGTTTGTTACTTTTAATATGTTTTTAGCTTCTTCGGCCAAAGTATCAATCTGAGAGTTTTTGTTATAAAAAATTAAAATTGGGTTCAGGAGACGTTAAAATTTAGGACCCATCTCCACGAGAAGCTTGTTAAGAAAGATATATGTGGAGATTCAGTTGAAGAAGTCGTGGAAATCTGCGCTGGGGTACTCTCTCTTCTATTGCCTACAAATTATTTATACAATTACTTTACGCTTGCTATGCTTTTGTGCATGAGTGTGCGTAAAGAGAGGATTTTTGTGTTGCTGGACTAGATGTTAAGCCTGATAAGATGTGATATAGTACGCGATTCTTTGTCATGAAATATTAGGTTTCTCAATGCCCTTCACTTTCTGCTTCATGTTGTACAAGGGAATCATTATCTCATGGTTCTAGAGCCCTAAAATTAGTTGGTAAGAGGTCGTGGGAAAAAAGTACTTTGTTATTGAAGGTTTTCTTTGGTAGTTGTTTCTGCTCAAAAAACTTCTTTGGTAGAAAATGATTCATATTGCTTACTTTTATCTTATTGGGTTAAAAGCCTTGTTGAGTTAATGAAAAAAAATTCCTGGTTTGAATAATACAATGCCACCTTGTGTAGGACTTGCACTTTGTGTGAGAGGCTTGGTGGCTAGCAAGACATCATTGCATTTGATTGCCTGTGCATTAAGTCTGTCCCATAGAAGAGACCCAATTATGAGCGGTCTTCCTTCGGGTGACAGTAGCTGAAGAGATCACTTTTCTTGACACAGATCCAGTGATCCTAAATTATGCATGCCCTGAACTTCATAGTTCTCAATTCCCTGATAGAAGCTCACTAGTATAAATTACTGGCTGGAATGCATGCCCTTAAAGTTTAGGACCAAAAACATTGTGGTACTTCATGTGTCGCTGTAACTCTCAGAATATGTTCCCTTTTTGTCAAACAATGGAAAAAAGGAAGATAAGAAAAAGGGGGGAAGAGAAGGTTTGGGGGGAAGCAAGAAACAAACCATCTGACTATGTCTAAATTAGCCCTGCAAACAATTTAAGGTACATACAAACACTCCTAAAGTAGAAAGATAATAATGTTATAAAACAAAGAAAGAGAGGAAAAAGGAAAAACTAGTCACAGAATGTAGTAATGAGATGCACCCAATCACCCAATCAGTTGTATCAGCCTCTACTTTTAGGCCTATTCTGTTGTCCAAGGGCGGAACTAGCATTTTAATTTTCAAAGGATTATAAGAGTATTTTAAAAAAAATTGGGGAAAACATGGTGGCTTCAGCCCCCAAGCCACCATGTAGCTCCGCCCCTACTGTTTTTTATGGTCTTTTGGTCATCTATTAACTAGTATCTTTGCTAATGCACTTGTTTGGTTGCTTTGTGTAGGTTTAGTATAAGAACACTGGTACTAAACTATGTTGCCTGTGATGATATTTTTTTAACAGATATTCAGCGAGTTCTTACACACCCATTACGGTGGTCCTGGAACTCTCTTGGTCTTACCATTCATTGACATGGCTGATACTTTAAATGAACGGGAATTGCCTGGAGGATCTGAGGCTGCTCATGCAGCAGTGAAATGGGCCCAAAATCATGTTGACAAGGATTGGAAAGAGTGGACTGGTGATAGCTATTAAGCTAAATGCCTGAAATCGCCGCAAGTTTTTGTTTATGTTGTCAGTATTGTCGATGTGGGTGTTGTAAGAGCTCTCCCAATTTTGATATGCATAATGATGTTAATGTCTAGAAATGGGAAAATGACGAGTGAAATTTGAGCAGGTTTTGCTCTAATGGATTTTCAAATCAACAGAAGCTGTTCAATCTCAGTGGAAATGATTTTATGTATGATCTCATCATTTTATGATTCTCAATAAGAATGCAATCCATTAATCTAAAACATTTTCCACCCCATGTTCGAGTATTGAGACCATGTTGATTCACAGACTAGCATTTGTAGGGATCACAATTTTGTTGATATTTCTTAATCCTGAGCCTACTGCAATTTGATGCAATTGGGGATCTCTCCACCAACTACTCTCCAAAAGCTCTTCCTCATATTAGTGATAATAACTATTACGAATCCTGCGTATTAATTGAAAGAGACAAAAAATATGAGCATTCCTTAAAGCTGTAGTAATTGATCAAAAGGTAAGTGTTGAATTACGTTGCATAGCATCTGATCATCTGTAATCCCAGTAATATAACTCCTACTTGGGACAAAAAAGGCTTTGCCAAGCTACACCCCACATTTACAACATTATATTTATATGTTCCCTTAAGAATATCAACCAATGCATATACAAACAAAACGTGGCTGATGGCATTTAAAAAGCTAATCACAAATCTGATTTACTCTGGTCCATCATTTCTTCCCTATCAATAAAACGTTCAAGCAGCTCTTTCTCTTGCAAAACTAAGCAATCCTCACTCTTCCCGAACCAGTCATAGCGTCGCTTGGCAACATGATCGTAGACAGCATCCCTCAGTGGAGTTGGAACTACCAAGAGTGTGCTTAAAGTAGAGTAAGGCAGCGGCAAGTATGACAAAACTCTCAAGGCAGCTGCAGAATTACATCAACTAAATTAGACTTGCATATTCATGTTAAAAACGGTAGACTGGACAAAGAAAATCGATAGTAATTCACACTAGTCATGTTCATGTATAACAATCAGTATAAATATTCATAAGTTTGCTCTCTTGAGAGATGCTCCCAAGTTTGTTTTAAACATGCATTGAAGCCACAAAATTCTCCGAAATCATCAAAGCTTGAAACTGAAATTCTATAACAGAAGAAATTGAGTTTGGATCTTATACAAAATAAAGTTTCCTGTTACAATTTATAATGGGATCAGTTGGAATTACAGAAGAAAATTTACAAGAATCTAATGGCCATAAATACCCGGTAATATAACTGTTTTCATCAACCGAACCTTCAAAGATAAATTGCAAGCAGGGAACAACAATACTTCCTTTGCTCTCTCATCATTTCTCAGACACAAGTGCTTGGTAAAAGACATCCCTGGCAAGAATTACGCATAATCTACACAGACGATGTTTAACAGACACAGTGCAAGAGATTGAATAACACAGTCCTCGCAAGTTAAATCCAAGCCAATTTTTCAGAGGGTCTTTAAACTTATGTACATTATAGAAAAGCCTATTCAGTGCCCAGCACAGAGCCTCCGATAAGATCTAAAAGGATCTTAACAGTAATCACCAGTAGCCAATGAAAAGCAGTCTGATTTTAAATCCAGAAATTGGGTTTATTGATAAAGATTAAAGAAACCTAATAGCTTGCCATGTTGACCTTAAAGCCTCATTTATATGGTCTCTATCATTTTCACAGTAGAAGGACAGAAAAGGAAGAAAGTAGGAGGAGCAATAGCGGTTAACAACAAGAAAGAGATGACCTTAAAGTCTCTCCTGAACGCAAACCATATGCATATAAGATAATAAGAGTCGAGAAAGCGAGAAGGAGTTGCAATAGGCATTCTTTTACCAGTTACGATTTAGAAACATAAACACATGCATTGCAATCTATATTCTGCAGACTAATATGCTTTAAGAACCCGCAGCTATGCAGTAAGTACAGACTAATTCGTCTTTTCTTTTTCTTTTTCTTTTTTTGTTCTTTTTCGTTTAAAACTTAATCCACAAACAACCAAGTTTAGCGAAAGATTCACTTGTAAACACATCCTTTCATGAAAGAATTAAACATCATATAGACGAACAAGTAATGTAAAAGCGGACGTGGGTTCTAACCGGTTGATGCTTGGTGATATAAGCCCGGGCCTTCGATGAATAAAAAGCGACGGAGAACATCCTCGCGGTCCACACCACACAGCCTCAAGTACGGCTCGGCAGTCTTCGACTGAAGGCAACAAAACTTGATCTTCCTATACTTGTCTGCTTCGATCACCCACTTCACCCCTTTAAACACAAAAATAATTTTCAGCGCCTAATTTAAAATCACTGCATTCAATCTCAGAAGCTACACTCCAGGAATCCAATGCAATAACCGAAAAACAACAATTCAGCATCAAATTTCAAAATGCATTTGGAAAATAGAAACCCTAGGAGGAGGAATATTTTTTTTTTTGAAACAGAGTGTACACGTACCTCGGTGGCAGAGGTGGCAGACGCCGTCGTAGACGACGACACGTGGCTGAAGGAGAGTGGGGATCGCCGGCTTGACGGCCAAGGAAGCGGCTGCATCCGAGTACACCAGATTCTGCGCTTCTTCTTCTTCTTCGTCGACATCGGCCACGTCAGCAGCGGCACCCGAAACGACGACGCCGGGAGGAGGCGTAGAGGGGGTTGACGACGAGGCTGAAGAAAATAAGCGGTAAAACGAAGCTCTCTTTGTTACGGCGGTTAAATTTCGAACGCCTCTCGTCAACATTGTCGTCATATTCATCATTTTAGGTTCCCAGGCTCTGCTCTTCTTGCTTATTATTCAGGTCATTTTTGATTCGGTACTGCAGGTGCTAGGGCTGGAGCTGGAGCCTCAAAGGGCATTTCTTGATCTGCAAGTCTCGCAGGACCGTGATGAGGTCCCATGGATGACAAGTGGCAAACTTTTTTTTCCTGGGCCTGGATGCTGGTTCAATCGTACGGCAATCCTGAAATTGAATCACTGTGTTCTACAGTTTAGACACTTCTTGAAGCCTCTTTCTGTGTCCCGATTTTAGACCAGGAGTCGTGTTAAAAGAAGTGGGCGGCCCATTTACAGGTAATTTCAAATGAATAGATAGTCATTTTAATTTATCTTATTCCTTAAAATTAGTATATCTACTTTAAAAAATTTAAATAATATGAAGTTATCTATATTACTTAGATTTACCAATTCTGAAAGAAAATCGCTAGAGGAAGGGGTCGAACCTTCGACATTACGGTTAACAGCCGTACGCTCTAACCAACTGAGCTACTCCAGCTTTTGTTGTCCAGTGGTCTATATTAACAACTTATCATATTAATGTTTTTTGGAAATAATGTATAAGCCTAGATGGACATATACTCCATTTGTTACGTATGTGATGAATCTCTCTCAACAATTAATACACTCTTTAAGTTCACAAAAAAAAAAAAAAAAAAAAAAAACGGCATAGTAAGACAATATCAATCTATAATTAAATTTTTATTTTTCTGTTAACAATAGTTAATTCACAACACCACATTAGCATAGTAAGACAATAATGTGTTAAATAGCAGCTTTTTTTTTTTTTTTGTTTTTATCAACTCACATATTTGGTTAAGAATAATGTTTCATGTCCAACAAATGTATACACTTTGTACAATAATATTGACATGAAAATGATTTTTATTTTCATTTTTTGTTGTGCAAAAAATATTACTATTTGGCTAAACCGTATGATGATGAAATAGGATCATCTCTAGTTGAGTTTCAACTGAAGAGTAAAATTATCAAAATATCCTTACTTATAACTAATCGACTCCTTTCCCGTTAAACTCAACTGGAGAGGGTTCAATTCCTATGATGACAAATCAAAGCACACAAAACCTGGATTTATCAACACTTGCCCTAAAAATGAAAAGAAAAAAATATATAATAAAACTCTTAAAATTTGTTGACGAGTTAGCGTGTGATGGAAGTTACATCAGCCACTAACAAAAATTTGAACACCTTCAGATCATATGCTGAAATGTGTCAATAAAATTGTAAAAAATAAAAATTATAAATCTAACATTTTTTTTTCTTCCTTGAATCTGGGATACGCCAACGCTTGTGAGTTGTGACTGCCAAGCTGTGAGAGAGAGAGAGAGAGGGGACAACGTGCCCCACCGTAGTCCAAGACGTACATGGTGCCTTCATTTACACTGCTTTTGGGCCTCCAAGGGTGAAAAATCAAAATCATAATAATTGTAGGCAAAAAGTACAAGGGCTACAAAAAAACTCGTCTCCTACGGCAAATGGCCCGTTAACATATCTTCACGTGGCACGGTATTGCGGTGAGCGTGGATCGAACACGCGACCTTCAGATCTTCAGTCTGACGCTCTCCCAACTGAGCTATCCCCGCTTGTTGACAATTCTTCCACCATTATATATTTCTTGGAAGAATGTTATCTGACAACCTAAACCATTTACGGCACTGTTAGTAAAAAATAAATTTTGTTCTCTACATTGTGTTACATTTCAATTTCAAAATTTTAACTGTCAATTATAAGAATAGTAACAACTCAACCAATAATATATACTGTTTTATATATATATATATATACTGTATTGAGATATCTCAGAGCATCTTCAACAATTGAGGGTATTTTACCTAGTCAAAAAGTTTTTTTTTTCCTATTCATTTTTTTGTACAAACTCCATCAGGTTCTGTATTTCATTCTCTATTTTATTTAAATATTATTTTCAGAGAAAAAAATATTAAAAAAACTTGGATATTATGCTATAGTGAGTAGCAACTTATTGCTATTCACTTAGCAAAATATTTATTTTACCTACTGTGAAGCTAATCTGTTGAAAAAATAAAAATAAAAATAGCTCATAATAACTAAATAGCTACTCTGCTGGAAATGCTCTTATATCACAAAGTGCCCTAATAGTTGAAAAGGCAACTGCCCACTATCTTGTGTTGCGGTTCTAAGTAATGTTTGCAATTTGCCACAAGCTCTTAGGATCCTCCAAAGATCCCATCCTGAGTATATTACATACACACCATTTTAAAAATTTGCCTTCTTTATTCGAAAGATTTTGCTTACCGGAGAGAGCTCCGGAAAATGAAGAAGAGAATTTAACAGCAAAGTGAAAAATAATGATTATTAATTCAGGTAAGAACACAAACTAAGTTGACAGATTTTCTTCACTCGTTTCTTTGTATATCAGATCCCAAGTTGGCTGGATAAATTCAACTGAGTTGAGGCTCACTCGTATCTCTAAGATGTGAAAAATCAAAAACAATTTGTTTCGTCCCTGATTCCTGCCGAGGGCTAAACTTTCAAAGAAGTTTCCATGTCTTTCTATGAAGAACCGCCAAATTGCATGGCTCATCATGGCAGTGAGTTTTTAACTCCAGATATCCTACACTCTCGACGGCTCAATTGTCAAAAAGTGAAACATATGCAGCAGCCTACCATCAATTGAACTACTATCCCAACTCCTCGATTTGACCATCTGTAGCAGGAGACAGGTAACACAAGAATTGAGTGAATAAATAGAATAAAATTAAAGGCCAGAAAAAGCTAGATAAACCCCAAGAGCCTCACCAGCAAGACTGACTGCAAAGTTTGCTTGAGCATCAGCCTCGGAGTTTTGTTCCTTCGAGAGGTAGAAAGAAAATGTCAGAAAGTTGAAAAATAAGCAATGACATAAAAGCAGAAGCAGCAGGATTCTTATGCATGAAGTAACAAACGAGTACAAGTTTCTATTCGTAATAGTAATAGTCGGATTTAAATGCATGAAAAACACAAAAAGAATGCCAAAGGGGACCTTGATGAAGACATTGAGAATAGACATGAATCCTATGGATTTACCAAAAAATTTGGTAAAAGATAAAACTGCACGGTGAAAAAGGAACTGGGTAACTGATCCCAATTATTTAAAATTAAGGCTTCCTTGAGTAAGAAAGTCTGTTATTATGTTATAAAATAGTAAACAACGGACATCGAAGGCATTTGAATATGATAATAGTTAACAAGCCAGCTTACTAAGCTTGTAATTGTAAACCATGGATCTTGTAACTTGGCCCATTTAAACAATGACACAGCAAGCAGATTTAAACATTTGAATACATGATAATGGACAAGGCAATTTAATACACCATCTTATAATCTGCCACCAGAGTGATTTGATGCACCATTTTTTTTTTCATGCCGGCACTGGAAAAACCACAAATCCCTTAGCAACCAAGGGTAAACATTGGATCACTCAACTTACAGGGAAGCATCAAGGAACTAGTTATTTTATATCAGGTTAAGATACATAGTTATGGACGGAAGAATATTATGGGATTTATACAACAGTGTCATTAGTACAGATCTGCTGGCACAAAACAACATATGTGCTTACTATGGTAAATGGTAGGGAAAACTACTGGAGTTTAATCAAACAAGAAATATAGTCTTCAGTGTAACCATGAAGAAAAAAAATCAATGATCTAACTATTGTTCCAGTAAATATAATTGCAAAATTTGCCAACGAGCTTTAGCTCAAATGATACTTCCACCCTTTATAGCAAGGTGGAGGGTGAGGCCATGGGTTCAAATCTCACCCGTGCGTGAGTAATTTACCAATCAAATATATATAAAATTGCGAAATTCATGCATTTTGAGTATATGACAGATCCAATGTTAAGACTTACGAGCAAAACAAGCCTAGTAATTATAGTGTATATTACATGAACCAATATGACATCTCTATTGATTAACTGCATTGCGACGAATTGGGGCTCAATCAAAATGTTGTTCCCCCTTTGCCGAGAACAGACAATCACACTTGGTTGAATGATAGGCCATCACTTTTTCAATCACTAGCCTTAAGACTACAAAATTATGGCACACTAAGCACTGGTATGCATGCCACAACTATGGAAGCACTGCTGCACAAAAAGTTCAAGATGGTTTATTGATTAATTATTCCTTTCTTTATTTATAGTAGTGACTCCATTTTCTTGTGAGTGGGTGGGGACCAAGGTTCAAAGTTGTGTGTTGTCCATCCTTCCAAGGGTGGTGTAGCATACCATTTTTATTTATTTTTTAATAAATATTATGTTACAATATCTGTTATACAGGGCACACAAGAACTACAATATAACATTAAAACCGAAGCAAAATCAACTGTACGCACCCTTAAGACATGATTTATCTTGAACGAAAGAAATTTCTCCTTCAATATTTTTGCCTCCTCAAACAAGTCAGACATGTTCTGGTTTCTGACTTTCCACAAACCCTGAACCTGTTCGATTGAAATGAATTATTTATAAAATATTGAGGAAAAAGAAAAGCCAAGTAAAGGAAAGGGCAACCAATGCAAATAACTAAAACAATATGAACCGTATTGGTCCTATCATTGGGTACCAACTCATGCTTTGGGCCCCATGATATTGCCAGTTTTCACTTTTTGCCCCCCCTGAGGTTGGAAAGTGTCATCGAGGATTATTCCATAAGACTTTGGCATTAATACAGACAGAATACACACATAAAAGGAGATGCATCAGGAAGGTGAATTGCATACTCTTTCTACCCTGACAGAGAAATATAATATAACAAACCTGTCAAACTTTCCAAACCACAAGGTGGCAAAGCGAAATCAGGTCATACCGCAAAAGGGAAAGTTAAAATTTGATCTTAAATGTATAATTGACCCTTTGAGGTTAGGAGCTAAGATCTTGCAATACTAAACCCAGAAGTTTGCTTTAAATTTACAACCCCAAATGGAATATCAGATCAAACAGTTGCCTGGTAAATCAGGCTAGACAAAACATCAATCTAAGCATTACAACTCATCGTCCACTGGCAAATGCAAATTAGGCATAACTTGCACCAAAAGGCCTTCTGATTGAGAAGAAACTATTTTAATGAATATATAATTTGTTTTATTGAAAAAAATTGTAAGGTCATTTTTGTCTTTTTGCCGACTTTGGGGGGTACATTGACAATGTTTTGGTAGTTTGGGGAGGACATTGTCCCAATTAAAGTTTTGGAGGGGCATTGTCAATTAGGTGGTAGTTTGAGGAGGGTTTGTGGACTTTTCCCAATTGATTTTGCAGCAAAAACAACAAGAATTTCTGTTTTTATGTATATATTATCCTACATATGGAGTAAAGAGGTTGGAAAGTGGAGGAAACATCACCAGCGAACTACAGCAGAAGATGATAATTAGAGACAATTAAACATGTATTCTTGACACCCAATGCACATTAAAGAAAAAAAAGAACATCATTGCAAACCTGCATACAGATGAGCTTGGAGTCTCCTTGGGCACGGATGGTAGTAAAACCCTTTTTAAGAGCATATTTCAACCCCAAAATCAAAGCTCGATATTCAGCAACATTATTGGTTGCTGTGCCCAAACCTTCCTGCAATCTACAGATCTATGCAGAAAGCAAGGTTAGATAAAGATATAAATAAAAGTAGCATATAAACACCACACAGTCCACACGGTAAAATGTATACCAAACTTCCATCTTCAGCTCGCAGCACAGCTCCTGCGCCAGCTTGTCCAGGATTTCCTTTTGATGCACCATCAAACTCAAGAATACAGGATTGCTGTGCATAAAAACATGATTGCACGGATCACATTTTAGTGTTCACCATATATGCAAAGCATTATGCTACCACATATACAGAGCCAGGCTCTAAACAAAGAAAAAATTTCCCTTCTGTCCACAATCTTGGATAGATTCTGTGGTAGGGAGTCCTCCAGCAAAAGGTCCCCATAATTCAATGTATTAATTAACAAGAAAATAAAGTAAAAACTACCCTGGTTCTGAGCCACTTTTTTGGCTTCATCAACACCAAACAGTGGGATAAGAAAACCTGCATAAGTACAAAGGAGAGTATGGGTGGAGCAAAACCAGGGTCTATATAAGGGCACTCTAGATCAAATTTCCTTGTTGTAACCATTAGGCATCACCATGATATCCACTTACACAAGCAGCGGAAGGAGCTTCAACCACAGCAGAATGGTCTAGCTTGACATGCTTTCTCAAGGGATCTGTTGAAATGGATGCAGAACCAACTATTTCCTGCAAGGCGTTGAAAAATAAGGGTCAGCAAAATAGATCATCTGAAGCACAGAATATAATCACCTTCAGCTGCATAAAGTTTGAGTCACTATAAGCAAACCAAGAATATCACAGCAGAGTCTGCATCATACACCAGGACCTAAATATTAGCATAGAAGAAAAAACAAAAAGGCTTTTAAAATATGACACGTGAAATTCCATGCTTTTAGACTCCACCTAAAGCCTAAGATTCATATTAAGCAAGAAAAAAGGGGGGTTTGGAGGTTGAGGGAGAAGCTTGGGGTGTGAAGGAACCAGCGACGCAAATGTGGTGGTCAATGGAGGGGGTGGAATTGGGGTAGCGGGGCATATTTCTTAGCAGAGAAGACCAAAATCCTTCAAAAGTTCACGTAAAATGACTTACTGTAGCCAATAGTAAAAGGACAATAAAAGAAGAAAGGAGGAGAGTATACAAGGCGAATGGAAATCCCAAGATGATGATCCCAAACACTGCCAAGGAGGACAAAAAATGACCATAAATCCTTGGAACATCACCACCCACCTTTTACATAATCATCCCCTGATTAGCATATTAAACCCCTGTCTAACCTCCAGCACTAAATAACAGTAATAATCCCCATTCTCTGGCATCAAACAGACAACCAGAGCTCATCTAGTCAATGAAAGAAGAATCAACCTCTAGAAAAAAAAAATAATAATAATATTAAGTCATAGAAACAGCTTCCTTCGGGCCTTTATGAAGGCTAAGGCATATATTGAAGAAGTATGCCAGAATATTTATGATACTACAGCACATACAATAAAAAACTACGAAAAAAGGAACATTGATATGAGAGCAATGAGGATCGAAGTTGTCAATTGCTCCTACAAAATCACCTAAACATAAAGACAAGATTCCTCAATGAGCCAACAATGGAATCGGCACCATCCAACCAGAAGTGATTTCCCTGCTAATCATCTAATAAATTATAGCGAGTTAAAAATGCAGATTATTTGCAACATTTTTCCCTGGATCCAGGAATAGCAACATGGACTAAGCATAGACTATATAGCCTCCTCTCGGCATTTAACTTTTTCATCACTGGCTGCTCCCGTGCTTAGTTTCTAAAAACCAAATGCTCCTCTGTGATGATAAGATGTGAGAAATTAAAAGTGTTACAACTGCTGCCACCAGAATACAGTTTAGAAGATGTTATTACCCTAACTTATGAGCTAATGACGATGACAAAGATTCAACTGAAACTTCTGCTGAATAACAAAAGTCATAAGAACACTTTCAAACAGGTCATCTTTGCTGACAAATGTGCCACCATGTTCTTGAACAAAGAATTTTCTAGTTTAGAAACTACTTACCGCAATTTCCGATTCATGCACTTCCTGTGATCTTTTTTTAGAAGCAACCTTGCTAGATGTTTCACCTCTACAAGAAGCTGGATCCTGAAATGTAAAAGGAGTACTAATCTTCCCATTTATATAAGCCACATGCAGTAGGTACACAATAAGCATATAACTTTCAGTTGAACCGTTATGAAAAAAATTTCATACTCTTAAGCATGCAACTAGAGAGCCAATGTGATGCAAAAAATACAAGGTAATTATTGACATAATCACAAAATGGATTGGACAGACACCTCAACCAACTCAAAAATAAGACAGCAAAATAAGTCACAAGGAGCAAGGTTATATAATGATTCCTTATTCAGCTTCTCGAGTTATAAGCAGAACAGGTAATTACATCACCAGAGAGCTGGCACATTCAACTGTTTGTATAAATTTCTCAGAGATCCAAAGGAACTAGTGGAAAAGTTCAACCCACATAGAGAGTAATTCATAGAAGTTCACATCAAATTGGCACAGATAATTACTTGCCTTCACATTATCTTGAAAAGAAGAGTTTTAAATTGTTAAAATGTACAATATAAGTCATCTTACTTGAAAAGGGCAAGGCATAAGAGTGCCGAAAAGATCTTCTTTCAAGTCTGCAGCATTAATAGTGTAGATAGCATTCTTAAGCCCGCGAGCAATGAGATATTCCTCAGTGTCCTTAGGCAAAGAATATCCTTTGTACACACTAACTGGAGGATCGCATATCTACCAGGAGAAGGACAATCATCTGTTCAGTAATCAGGGGTCTATTATCTACACACAATATAATGTAATGCATTTGTAGTTCTTACGTTCTTTTAAATACTTTGCATTAAGGAAAAGAAAAAAAGCGAAAAACGTTATTATCTCGGCTTCATGTTATGTTGGCATATGCAAACAGACAGATAATAACCAATTAGCAACCAACAACCAAGTCATAGTCTCAAAAGCTTCCACGTATAGTGAATGTAAAAACTGGAAAACAACCACAAGCAAAAAGAGCAAGAGCAACTTAAATAAGGATTGTCAAACTACACTTATTCTTTTTGTCTCTTTAACAGCTTTCAATTTAGTAATAATTTATCTGAAACAAACAACTACATCCACCAAAAATAAGCAAAAGAAACTATTCATGATTCTTCCTTCTTTATCAACACTATAAAGTATATGAGAAATAATATCTACTTTCATACAAGAGTTGAATAGGAAAGCACGATTATCCATATTACTAACAGATTTATGTGTATTGTTATGCATGAATAATACAGACTTGATATGTGGCAGCAACTGTCTCTAGATCATTCAACATCATAACATAAAGTTTCTAATGTTGTGAATTTTCTCAATTACTAATGTTCCTATATTTATTATTACTAATTTTGAAATCCACACCATTTATTTTGAATATAGTCCCAAATAAGTCTCAAAAACATCGTATAGATCACTAAAAGGAGCCAATTAATAAGAAAATCTGCAAATTTAGAAACGAAATTACATTATAAAGCAGTAAATTATAGGGCGAAAGGAATTACTGAAGATCCAACTTGAGCCTGACAATCAGTCAGGCTCTTATAAACACCGACAATATCCCCTTTCCGCACAACAAAGAACGCATCCTTCTCTTGTTCCATCACCGGCTCGGAATCTAACTTCCGTAACCGAGACGTGCTTTTGCTAACCCTTCGAGACGAATAGCTCCGAACATGAAACCTTGTCAGCACAGGTTCTAAATAGATTGCCCTAATACCAGTGTAGTCGAAGTTTATTTTCCATGAGGAATTAGCACATCCATACAAAGAACTCCTCGCAACAAAATGACTAGTCCTTCTAACTATAGCTGCAGTATATGAAGACACATGCCACAAGCAGTTCATCACAGAGTAAACTTCCCAGGTTGTCTCGATTTCTGAAAGTAAATTGCTTGCTATTAAAACATTCTTCCAAAAAAATAAAAAAATGTAACTCAAAAAAAAAAAAAAAAAGTCTTATTTCTATCAAACCCTGAAACTAAGGAAAAATAAATTTTTGAAAACAACATGATTAACCTAATTCCTTTTTCTTCAGAATGTCTACTTGTTTATTGCTAAGCAACCAAAAGTAGCATAAAAATAGGTACACAGGAGCTTAATGAGAAGGAGCAAAAACCCTAATTAACGAAAATGAATTGCTGGGCAATAGTCAAAGAAGACACAAAATAGACAATGCCTGACGTATTTTAACGTACCAATTGATCACTGTGATCAAACTGCGGGGAAGTGATGAAGCTCTCGCCCTTAACGCCTACACCGGAGATACAGAGGGGTGTTATTGGTTTAAGGGTTTTGGGTGGGTTTTCGCGGTAGCGGTAACGGGAACGGGTTGGTCTCAAGTATACTTGACCCAAGTGGTCCTAATTTGATGATGCTAATGCTAGCTTTATTTTTTTAGCATCCAAACTGAGTCCTACATTAATATTATGATTGCCAAAAAAGAACAAAAAAAATAAATAAATAAATTCCAATTTTTAGGAATATGATCATTTTTATTTCATCATCATGATTTAAAATTGTGCATTTCACTGTATATATAAAATCAACATTGACACGTCTTTTAAAAAATTAATATAAAATCATGTACACAAACAGTGCATTAACTTTAAATTATGATATGAATGAATACTATCTATTTCATTTTAAATGGAGATAAATTCTTGTCCTAATTTCTAAAGGATGAAGACCTAAGTTAGAGCTTGAGTTTAATATTATTTTAACCCATCCTGTGATACTAATGTGGGTGAACTGGCTAAGGTGGAGATGGTTATGTTGATTTTTGTTAAGTAACCTGTGAAAAGTGGTAATTCAAAAATAATAATAATAATAATAAATTTTTTTAAAAAAAACCTATACTTACTCCCTTCCATAGAATCTTCCAAATTTTTTAGTCCAGAGGGTTGTGAGCAGTAAAACAATTTTGCTGGTCCAGCCTATACACGAATTTCACTTATATGTTGGCCTTTTCAGAGGCAATATCACTACCCTCTAGTTTGGATGATCTTATTAGGCCAGGCCCAAAAGATCATTTTCAACCACCACTAATAAACTTAAAACAAGAATGAGTCCTGACCATTCAGATGGAATAAGTTACATAAACCAAGAAGGGCACAGAAACCTCATTTGGAGTATAAAAACTTGGCCACAATCCAGAAAATAATGTGAAGTTCAAGAAGACAATGTTCACACAAAAGTGAAAGTATTGCTTCATGCTGGATCAAAAGTGCCCAGAATTGGAAATTTACATCATCTGAGGTCGCAGAACAGGTTCTCTGATCAATTATCAATTATCATCTGACCCAGATGAAAAGCACCAACAAAAAATTCATGGGGACCATAATTTCTTCATGCATATGTCATTTCCATTCCATATTTGTAGTAATGGTCTCATCTTATCAAATTTCAAATGATTTACAGTAAACTGATTAGCTCCCTTCCTGTGAAGCCAAAGCAGCTTGTACTCCATATTTAGAGAAAACATCAGCTAGTACAGCCTTCTCCTTGATCTTTAACCTGCATCATGATCAACAGAAAATTGTATAATTACAGAAAATAAAAAATAAAACAAAACAGGAAGATCATGTCAACAACAAAATGCACAGCACAGGTAAGTACCTCTTTGCAGACCCTGGAACACCCAACTTCAGAACCTTCTCCCTCTTTTCTTTTGCACGTGGCTTTTTCTCAAGAACATTTTCGCCTTTCACTTTCACATGTAGCTTTTTTTCAGGAACCTTGTCTCCTTTTCCTTCAGCAAGTAGCTCCTTCTCAGGTGCCCAAGTTCCCTCTTTCTTTGGGGAGAATGAATGAGTTAAAGAATCTGCCTTGGCTTCCATACTATCATCACCCATTACTTTCAATACGCTGATCGATTCCAGGTTCTCGCTGATGTCTTCTACATCTGCTCTAATGAGCTCAGTATCTAGAACATCAGATTCATCAGAGTTGTTCTCCTCCCATGAATTCAGAGAAGAATCATCCATGTTGGAATCTCTGTTTCTGTCCCCTTCCAAGTCCAGAACTGCTAAATGGGAAACAGTATAGGGAATGTCTGTTGATTGTACATGAGCAGGGTTTGGAGACTGTGAATCCATAATCTCACATTTTATCTGCTTCTGAATTTTACCAAACATAATACTTTGTCTAGAAAACATCTGTATGAACCTGCCATAAGAGGAGTATTGTTTTTAATAAATATCATACTATCAAAGTAAGAAAAATTGGATCTCTTTGCATTAACAGAGAAGTCCTTCCATGCCAATCGGATGCAATGTACAGTATGGAATAGTGTCACATCAGGTAAATGAACAACTTATTGTTCTGTATAATTCTTTTCAGGAAAAAATAAAATACCTAGTTGCATACTCCTCAGACTTGAAAACAACAAACGCAAAACCCTTACAGACAGGATCCCTAGTCTTCTTGTTCCCAGAAACTGCAGGGATTATATTAAGTATACCAGGGACCCCTAGGAAAGCTGATTTCAAATCCCTTTGGATGTTCTTTTTCTTAGGAAGGTTGGCAACACGTACTTGAACTCCACTTGGAACAACTTCAGGAGCTGCAAAAGGCCAATGCAGTACAGTAAACTCAGACTCACTTTGGCAAAACAATACAAAATGCTATCAATGAACTTGAAAATAATTAATGATTAAATATTGAATGAATTTACCAACTTAGTCAAAGCACATCAAGAAGGATCCTATGATATGATTTTTCACAGAGAAAAGAGTTTAGTTTAAAAAAAAGTGACTGATATCACAGATTTGAGGGTATCTGACGTAGAGAGAAGCGATAAACGATAAACGTGAAAGAAAAATTGTGTTCTTAATACACAAAATCAACGCACACGTTGATAGAGAAAATTGATAATATTATTGATGGCAAAAACTGAACTGTTTATTCCATTACAATTGCTCATAATTTATAATGAAACCCTAAAACTACAAAATGATAACATATTTTAGGAATGGAAATAAAACCAAAAAAAAAAAAAAAACAATGGAAATTCTTGGTGGCTACATAAGCCGAAATATAGAAAGATCATAAGGCTACTAAAGAATAAAATCTTCTAAGAAAGGAAATAAACGAAAGGAAAATATAATAACTAAGATAATTCTTGACGATAACGTCAATCTAAATATGAGAATCCTCTAGAAGGAGAATCAGGAAATTTAGGAAAAGTTATTATGCAAAATATCTTCCAAATCACAATCCGTCAATAGTTTCTTCTTTCCTTCTTGAACGACATCTAGTAGTTGACCCTTTCATTTCTTGCTTAAATCTTCTTGATTTGGTATATTAATATGATATCTGTTATGGATGTAAAAGAATCAATCTTATCCCCACATCATAGACCAATTAATTAATTCTCAGCGGTACTAAAAGTCCCGCCTGTAATTTCCCACTCATGCCCGTCGGTCGTTTCTCATTTTTCATCGACTCAGCCGATAGCCTTTTCCTTTTATACTTCCACCGCTAGATATTAGTTATCCTCATGTCCATTTGGTGCCGACGATACAAAATGTCCCGCTTAAATTAGTTTACTCATCGGAACCTAATGTTTGGTTCCGATGATAAAACCTTTTCGTCCCGACTTGCTAATAACCCTTCAGTAAACTTCTTTGTTTGATGGTAAGATTGTTCTTGAACAAGCCTGTTTGTTAACAATCCCGATATCAAGACGAGCCCACTCGGTAATAAGAGCATCTCGAAAACAAGATGGAATTCTTGTCCTACATCAGTATCCTATTAGCTGCAAATACAAGAAAAAGGAACTGTGCTACAAGCCTACAACCTTGCATTGTCAATATATCAAACAGATGCTCTTCAATCTCTACAAACTAGTGTGCCAAGAATTTTAGTAGAGAAAATTCAGAGAATAAATTTTACAACGAAGGCAATGCACCAAGAAGAAGAAGAATGGTGATTTCCAGTTCTAGATCCCAATGTTGTCAAAGTGTTAACAGATGTTCTTCAGTCTCCACACCAATATGCTACTCCATAAACAATTGAGAAAATGGGTGCAATGAACTTAATTGGGAAAGCAACAACAGAGGTAGAAGACTCCGAAGACGACATGATTTCTGTAAGTAAAAAGGAAAACCATACAACCAACTGGAGATGCATAAATTTGGGGGGGGGGGGGGGGGGGGGGGAAGGAAAAGGTGGGGGGAATTCATTCCTATCATACAAAAATTACACACACATCAAAATTATACAGTGGGAACAACACGAACAAATTATGCATTTTCAGATAAGAAGGGTTCTTAAAGCTTATGGGTATTGAACTAAGGAAAGGGAACAATAGTCTCTTGAAAACGACAATGTACTGATGATGGTAATGAGGACAGAGAGTAAGACGAAATCATGTATTGATTTCTAAGGAATATAAAAGGTGGCTGAAGAATTACCAGCCAAGCTTTGAAATGAGCTTGTACTAATACACCCATAATGATTGGTCATACAATTAAATTTATTAAATAAGGGTAACAGGATAGATTAGCTCTGCTTGCCATTATTATTAGTAAGAAGAGAAAATAAAAGCCTCTTTGTAATTGGGTTAGATGAATTATTTTCTTAAGTTCATCGACAGTGGCAAGCTGAGGCGGCTAACCACATTTCTCAGCAATGCTTGTACTTGAAATGGTATTATTTATTCTTTTCTTTTGCAATCTTTGGTCCCACGACCTATCTACCCATGAACGAATAGTTTGAGCAAGACTTGAACTTCTTGTTTTCCACTTACCATTCGGGCCCACTCCAGTCTAGCCTCCATAACAGGTTGACATATATGTATTTATAGAATGTCCTTCTATATGCATTTCTATGACATATGGGGAATTATAGTGTAAATCTTTACGGTTATATTGTTCCCCAAGAATAAAGTAGTAAGCAAGAATTACTAAAAACCAAAAGAGAAATAGAAACCAAGAACATCACCGCTATATAACAAATTCTAGCAGTACAAACATTACAATCAGATAAAACCCAACAGCTTCTCCAACAAACAATCAATGGCGGCAAGGCAAAACACATTTGAGCAAATGAGTATATTAAGCAAAGTACAGAATTCACTCAGTCGCAAGTCAAAACAATGACTGACCTATTTTTTTGGGACCGTTTTTCATGGAAGTAGGCGGTATGGGATCGTTCTTAAGCTTATTGACATTAGCAGCCTGTGCCTGCATACTCTGCTCCATTTCTTCAAGCAGCTTGTCCTCAATAGAGGTGTCAAATACCTTCCCTTCACCAAACCCTCGCGGCTTGTTCTTCAGCCACTGGTTCATCTTCTCGAAAGGCAATAACATCTCATCCTCATCCACCACCTCCCCCTCGTCATCATCATCATCATCATTATCATCTAACTCGTCGTCATCATCAAAGCCATCCATTTCCATGTGCCCAACGTCACCTGTCCCACGCTTATTCAAAGCACGTACGCCCAACCCACAACCTTGACGTTGATAAAAGACACGAAAAGCGAGATGGGTTTGCTGGAATTGCGGTAAGGAAGAGATAAAGGAGTGGTTTTTACAAAAGACTGCATAAAGCGAACCAGTTGAGAATGTATTTGGTACCAAAGAGAGGTGGGTTTTGGGTGGGACTGAGAGGGAGGTTGTGGTAGTGCATTGACGAGCGAGAAGAGACTTTGAATTGCAGGGTGGTGGAAACACTCCTGTGCTTAGCATCTTTGTCGCTCAAGCTCCTTGTTCTTCTCCAAAACTGTAGTTGTGTAGTGCCACTGCCACCGGCAGATAATGTTCATCAAAAAGTCTAATGAATTAGTTTTATTATAAAATTTGATGCACTTTGTAGCAAGATGGTGTCGTGGTGTAGTTGGTTATCACGTCAGTCTAACACACTGAAGGTCTCCGGTTCGAACCCGGGCGACGCCATACTTTTGCGCTACTCCTTTTTGGGTCAGTCGGCTAATTTTGGGCGGCCTTGGCCCACTTTATTTTTGGACCAAACCAGAAAGAAAATGCAACTTGGTCAACATGATCTTTGGGGTTTCTCTTCTCGGTTGGGCTATACGCTTGGGAGCCAAAAATGGGGTTGGAAAGTCTCAACTAAGCCTCGGCCCATATCAATGCAGGAATCCAAATTTTGGGCTGGGACAGGTGGTACCCAAAGCATGTAGCGAAATAGAGTCCAAAATGATCGGGTCCGGACAAGGCCACATCATGTCGTAGCCCCAACTTTAACAAGGAGAAAAATCCATCCAGCCCATGAATAGTACGGTTGATATATGTTAGGATGTTTTCAGATCTCGTGCAATGAAACTGCTTAATGGACGGTACAATTAGTAGTAGCCTCATGTAAGAGGACATTTAGAGCATTCCCAACGGATAATGCAAATTTTTATCTATTTTAGATAACTAAAATCTAATTTTTGCTAGTTTAGCTAACCACTTTTAAAACTATCCTCCATCCGATTATCTAGATTTTTATCTATTTTATTAAAACAATCATTTTTAATATTTTTTTATTCTTTTTGTTAAAATCGTGATCAGGACGAAGAAATGGAGGGCTGAGCTTCAGTCACCGTCGAGATCTCCAAGCCAGCGACGACGAGCTCACCAGATCTCTCCAGCTCCGGCCGACTTTGAAGACCAGCCCGACAATTCGATAGTCGTCAACATCGAGATCTCCAACCCCGAGCCAGCAACGATGAGCTCACCAAATCGCGCCGGAGCGAGATCGCTCCAACTCCGGCCGACTTTGAAGACCAGCCCAGCGATCCTGTAGTCGTCACCGTCGAGATCTGCAATCCACAAGCCAACAATGACGAGCTCGCTAGATCGCTCTAGCTCCGGCCGACTCTGAAGCTCCAGACGGACAAGGACGTGTACCAGCCCGGCGATCCGGCAGTCGTCACAGTCGAGATCTCCAACCCCCGAGCCAGCGATGATGAGCTTGCCTGTACTTCCTATAGAGACTACCGGCAAGCGAAAGAAAGTGACGGGAAAGAAGAAGAAAGTGAGAGAAACAATCATTAAAAAAAAAAAAAAAAAAAAAAAAAATTGATAGATATGTGAACAGTGCAACGCCTCATGTAGCGTTGCACTATTCATAAATGTTCAACAAATCTAAACTGGTGTTGGGATAGGGAAGCCAATGGAGGAGTGTTTTTGTGGTTTGCTTATGTATTATAGATTTACAGTGGGTTTTACATAATCCACTGTGAATGCTCTTAGGTCTTATATGTTCTGACAATCTAAATGGATAAAACCCAAGCTACTTAAGCACCTATCATGTCCAATAGAACGAGGTTTGAGTGCCCTCTCATATGAAGTTGTTCCTTAAATAATGTAATAAACAACTTCATTGCACCTAATCCCCATCCATTATGATTGTCTCGATACATCAATCCGTTCCCGATGAATGATATATAAGAGATCATCTTCTTCTTCTTTTTTTCTTTTTTTTTCTTAAAGTTAATGTGGCTTTTAAAATTTTTATTGGATTTATGATGTATCACTATTACATTTTGATTAATAAGTAATTTCAAAAACCCCAACAACTTTAAAATAATAAAAAGATAGTCCATAACATTACTCTTCCAGATTTGCTCACAGGGAGTCAGTTTAGTTGGACAAGTGCCCCGGCTGATCCCATGTAGAAAATGGGCCCAACTTCAACGGTTTCTCCTCTTGGTTAAAATCAGCACATCACTTTGGGCTTATACTTATGATTTACTGGTAATTTATATGTCGGAGTATATTCTAAAGAGAAATGATCCCTACACTCATTTTTCACAACAGCCCCACAACAAGTTGACGTGGCTGGTAATATTTTATTATTTTTGTTGTTTTCTTTTGTTTTCTTTTTGTAAAAAAAATAATAAAATATTACCAGTCATATCAGTTTGTTATGAGGCTGTTGTGAGAAATGAGTGTAGGGATCATTTTTCTATTCTAAAAGTGTTAAATATTAAATTTCATGTAGAATAATAATCAAAATTTTGGGCTCTAAGAATTTGTCGACATTACTAAATAAATATTATTATTCATAGATGATTTATAGGAATACATTGATATTTCCTCTTAGACATAGAAAGGTTTATTACAAGTCTCAATATACCAGCTAATTAAAATATTGTTTTTTATTTTAATTCTGGAATACACGATGCAATATATTTTAATTAGATTCAAACTCATAAATTTAACCCTTCCCCCCACCCAAAAAAAAAAAAGAAAAAAAAAAAAGAAAAAAGAGAGGCTCTTGAAGTGTTTATCTTCCTAATACTATAGTTTTAGCATTTGTTTCAAATTCATATTATACTCATAACATTACCAGTATTGTTTTGGTTTTAATGTTATAGAGTAAATGTTCAAAGATAAGCTTGACTATTAATTAAGTTGTTGAGCGTAAAGTTTGACATTTTTTATACGACTTGTGAATTCAACATAAAATTAACGAGTTAATATTGAAATATTAACTCGTTTAATTAAATGGGGTCGAGTTTCAGTTGAAATTTATTTTAATTAGCATATCTTAACATGATCAAAACCTGATACACAGATACATTCTTAGTTAATGAGCGTGAAACTTATTGGCAAAAAGATTTTTTTTTTTAAAAGAAAAGAAAAAAAAAAAAGAAAAAAAAAGAAGTTGTTGGTGGAATAAGCTTCCACCACATATCACGCACCACCAAACAATTTCAGCAATTCATGTGGAGTGTCTCAACAGGGTAAACTGTCGTGCTTTTTTTTTTTTTTTTTTTTTTTTGAATATAGGTAAACTGTCGTGCTTGATACTTCATAAGCTTACATCTTTTCTTGATTTGATATGAACAATTCGCTGTCCTGCAGGTTTGATATGGACACAGTACTTGCTGGTGACAGCCAAATGCATAGAAAAAAATGCCTCGAGGAAAACAAAATAAGGCTAATTAAGGAAGAAATTATAAAGTAAAGAAAAAAATTACCAGTAAAAAAAAAAAAAAAAAAACACAGTACGTGTAACGTGGGCACGTACAAGAAGTCAGCCTGGCTGGGGGGGGGGGTCACATTTTCCTACATACATGTCAGAATAGTCGGAATGGGAGGTTGAAACTACAAGCCTTTGTGTGGCCGCTTGGCCTCTGTAGGTAAAGGTTGTTAGCACATTATTGTTCTCATTAATTAATAAGCCTGCCAAGTCAATTTACCCTTTGGGTTGTTGGGACTTCTTTTTATTTTTATTTTTATTTTTTTTTGTCCATTCAATGAAGGGAAAAGGTGTACGTTATTTTATTCAGATATCACAATATCTGCAACACTTATTTTCCTCCATGAAATGCTGTTATATTTGGGAGACAATATATATATATATATATTTGGGAGACAATATCAAACAATTTAGTAACCAATATTAACTAATTTCTAACAAAATGAGAAAGAGTTGTAATGATGGACGTACAAGCCGGTTTTGTCAGTTTATATTGGAAGTGCAAGTTCTGGATCTTCTGTATCCTCATCTTTTTTCTATTTATCGAAAAAAAATAATTTAGTTAGGTATATATATGGGATCAGCCGACCGGTTCATTCATATATAAAGATTATTGCTTCTTTCAAACAAAGAAAAGATCGATCGATTGAAGAGGACATGCATACGTTTGAAGCAAAATTATTTATGTATTTGTTTATTTGTTTTCGACATATCCCCTTAGAAGTGGATGTTTTAGTTGGCTAGGTTTCATCCGAAATTTGAATGATCATATATATCATGTATGGAATAGTAGACCATTGCCTGTCATCGTCATGCTTCCATAATCTCTGTGTTGTCACTGTGCTTAGACATGTAAGGATTCTCCAGTTGACATTTCTAGTTGGATGCATTCGGTCGAGTACAGTGATCAATTTATTTGTCCCCCAGCCTGGTCCTAATGTATGTACATATACGTTCACATTTCACTCACTCATTCAACGCGTCATTCGTATTGCATGTACTGAAAACTGTCCCAACATATAAGATATTTTTACTACAATTTTAATTACTTCAAATTAACGTGATAGCCCGTTCATATAGATATTGCATTTATCACGTCATCCATTAACTAAGCAATTCAATTTTATTGTAGCTGATGTGATACTGTCATATCAATTTGTAAATTCACGTACATAATATTTACCATATCACCCATTTGGAAAATTGCTATAAACTAAATTTTTATTCCACAATATTAACGTAACAGTCCAAACCAACAACTCTCGAATTTTTTAATTTTTTTTAACAATTACTAATCCAATTAATGGTTGGTTGAGATTGTCGTGTCGTCAGCATTATGGGATAAAAATGTAGTTTTTAGCATTACTCTTAAATTTAATAGGAAATGCTATAAACCACGATTTGATTTTATATTTCTTTGTTGATGTGAGACTCTAACCCTTATTAGGGGAAAAAAAAAACAAAATTAAGGGTAAATTGACCCGCATCATCAAAGTGAGATAAAAGTGGACAGAATTTTTCTCCAAATCGGGTTAGAGAAAGTCTAGAAATATGACATGTTTTCCTTTGCATGTGAGATGCACATGCTTTTTTAATAGCATGTGAAAAATTGAAAAACACATGTTTTCTTAATAGTTTTTTTTCCAACTTTGTCCTTACTATTAAAAAAAACGTGTGCATCTAACATAAAAATAGACACATGGCATTTTTATAGACTATATTGAAGGAATTTAATCTTTTTCCGATAAAATTAAAGTTTAAAGTATAGCATTACTCAAATAAAATTTGGTTGTGTGTTCTAAAAAAATAAAAAATAAAAAATTGCTTGTTGCTTATGTGAGCAGTACAATTTAGACCGCCACATCAGTAAGAAAGTTAATTATATTAAAAATCGTAACGTACACTCCAAACATTTTTCAACCATAATAGAAAAAGTTGAATTAGTAAAGTTTAGTTAGTGAGTGGGATTACGGCGTTCATATATGGCATAAAAAAGAGGTTTAGCCAAAATCTACAAGTTATAGCCACTTTCAAAGTCGTATAGATCACTCATAATTAATTGTTGGCGCCTTGTGATTAAAGAAACCAATAGACTGCCGAAGTTGGAAGAAAAACAAAATGCAGGTACGATTGATATTGAATAATTAACCCAATACTCATTGTAGCATCAAATATATATATATAGTTTTCAACAAAATCATCATCATATTGTTTGGAGTGGAATTCATCCAATGGGAGAAAAAGAAAAGTACACGATCGACCTAACGTTCAAAGTTTCAAACCACAACGTTCAATGGGGTTAGAGACCCAACATGTCAAAATGAATCAATCCTAATCTACCTCACCGACCAAAGTCCAAAAGGAAGCAAATGGGTCCGATCGATGGATTTTTGGAGAGTACTCTAATAACCCTAGATAGGAACTGATACCGGCCAGAATCCTAATAAGGTTCTTAAACAAGACAAGCTCGATCGTTTCATAATCTCTCGATCACCATCAATGGTGGTGGTGTATATATATGTATTGATCATGGACCATAATTTCAAATTTCTCCTTTACTTTTCTCCATAAAAAAAGGGATCGGAATTAAAGAAGAAAAGGACGGAGCAAGAAAAATGTAAATCCACCTCTAGGATATATATATGAGCGTTGTCTGTGAGAGGCAAATAATACAAGGATGGAATAGGAAAGATGGAAAACAGTGCTGAAAATGATGTTTCCACTTTGTTTCTATAAGTGATCAATGATCATGTCAGGCTCAACCAGGGCTCCTGTGCTATTGTCCAAGGGTAGAGGAAAGAGAATGTATAAATAAAAAGCTCCCACCTCCAACATATATCATCCCCTGGACGGGCAGATAGCTACCAATGCACTTCTTTGATTACGACGCACATGATCTAATCATACAGGAGAGCATCATGAGTCCTGGCTAGTAATTTCTTTTCTCTTTCAATATCATGACATCATTATTCTGCAAGACATGCATACACTAACAAGGATGCAATATCTAACACAATCATTATGTTATATATAATTAAAGATCAATATTAAAACTTAACGAAATAAATTGTGCAGTATGTCCACAGCGAAGAAATTGTTGATCAATTGACTTGATCAAAGAATAATGGTGCTTCTGTGTCCATAAAGAAGTATAAGTTTATATAAGTCGATCATAATTAATTATTGGATCCATTTAATTAAACGTGTCAAACCTATTAACTAGCCATAATTCGCTAATTTTATGTTGGGTTCGTGAGTTGTGTCAAAACTACTCAGTCCTAATTTGTTGCATGTCTAAACATAGGTATAAGACTATATATGTCAACTCTAACCCGACTTATTTAATTAAATGGGTCAGATTCCTCAACCATAACCCGCTAATTTCATATTGGATTCACGTCAATTTCGAGGGTCATCTCAGTCTTGAATGTTGGGTTCGAGTTGTGTTGAAGTATGAGTATAATAACATTATATAGGTCAACTTTAACCTAGCTTTTTTAATTAAATAAGTCAGACCCTCCGACCTTAATCTACTAATTTCATGTTAGATTCGTGTCAGATTTATAGATCATGTCAAAAATTACCAACCCTAGAGTAGGGGTGTACAAGCGGTTATAACCAGTGGTTATTGACTAAAACAACTAACCGCTAACCGCCTAGGCGAAAACAGTTATTTTTATAACTGTCTGTTAGCAGTTATTGACTAAATAACCGGTGGTTATATAACCGCTTTTAATTTGGGCTTTCAACCCATTTTGAACCGGTTTTTGGGCCAGTTTTTGCCAATTTTGGACTGATTTTAAATCCAAAATCTAAAACAAATCAAAATCCTAAAATCCAAATACAAATACAAATCCAAAACCTAAACATTACAAACAAAACATAACAAGTATAAATAACCAAATACAATCAAATCTAAAACCCAAATATTACAAAAATGTTTCGATTTCAAAGAAAACACTTTTCTTTTCCTTTTCCAAATAAATCGAAATGAAGCGTTCAAGAGAAAGCTAATTCTTCTAGAAAGATCCACCGAAGAACTTGAGCACGCTAAAAGAAAAGTCATATTTCCCTGAAATGCCTTGCTATTCCTTTCCACGGGCGAAGCATCGGATCTCCATCCCCTACCTTCTAACAATGCCTTGTACGTCGTTCCTCCTTGAGTCTTAGTCTGAGCGATCACCAAAAAAACTCCATATCTTGAGAAGCAAAACCAAAACCTAGAAGATTCGCTAGGAATTGAAATTCAGTTCATATTTTTAACCTTAATTGCTCTCGGAGCTAGCGAGTGAGAGAGAGAGAGAGAGAGAGAGAGAATGGAAAAAACGAATTGAAAGAGAGAGGACGAGAGTGGGACCTAGCCAACCTTTTGAGGATTGAAGCGCTCGCTGACCTGAGGGTGAAACGTGAAAGCCTGAAAGGTGAGAGGTTAGAGGTGAATGAAAATGAAGAAAGAAGTTTGGGTTAAGCGGTGCAGGGAGGGAGGGACTCTAGGGTTAAGCGGCGCAGTGAGGGAACGAAAATGAAGAAAGAAGTAAGGGCTGGGAAGGGAGGGCACGTGTGCGGCCAAGGTGAGGGGTGAGGCTGAGCGGCAGCGAGAGGAAACAAAAGGTGAGGAAATGAAACCTAAACCTAAAAGATGGTTATATATATTGTCAAAAACGGCGTCATTTTGGGCATTGCTGAATGCCCAAAATGACGCCCCTCTCTCAGCATTTTTAATTTTTAATATATATATATATATATATATATATATAAGCGGTTAGCGATTATTAGTCGCTTTTTTTAAAACTCTATAACTGCTAATTGCTTTCACCTAGGCGGTTAGCGGTTTTAAAGCGGTTATAACCGCTCCGTTTGTACACCCTTACCCTAAAGTCCAATACTATGATATACCATATATCCCCTTCCCCTAAAAAAAAAGAAAAGAAAAAGAAGAAAAAAAGAAGAAGAGTATAAATGAGAAAGGCAAAGACAATATATAAATGTGGCTTCAAGATCACCAGTACTGTCTCTGTCTTTCAAGCGTTGATCGATGTGGAAAAATAGATCAGCAACCCACGACTTTTGCAACCAAAATACAAAGACTACGTATAAATGTAGCTTCAAGATCACCAGTACTGTCTCTGTCTTCCAATTAAGTGTTGATCGATATCGATGTGGAAAAGAGAGCAGCAGCCCACAACTTGCCACCAAAATACATGCTGCCACTTATGTTGGATGTCGAGGTGTCAAATCATCACTATGTAATCATGTAACGAGCACCCCCAACAACCTCATGCAGTTCGCTAATTCTAATTATCTACTCCGTGAACCATATTTATTAGCATTTATGAAGGGTGGAAATTTTTATCTCCAACGTGGAAAAAGCAAATCAAATGTGTTTCAAATCTTAAATTGAATGGCGTAGGTGAAATCTTAGCATATCTATTTTATTTTATTTTATTTTTTTATAGAAAAAAAGTGTTTAAAATTATTTATTTTTACTTTGTTAATTATCTCTTGTATAAGAATTATTAACCTATTAATGGCATTTGATCACCTTACTTATCATAATTTCACTCGTATTAATACATAATAACCGAATAAAGTTCGATAACATTTAAATTAAATAACAATTAATTGCAACATAAAGAATATTATAACAAGAATAAATTAATGTATCTGAAGGCAACTTTTGCAGTGGGGATTTGGCGATTTGGTGCCATCATAAAAACCATGGTACTTATTTAACATACATAAGAACTTTGTATCTTAAACATAGGGTTGAAAATTCAATTTCGTATTTCAGTGTTCAAACGACGCAAAAATCTCATTCAGTCTTATTTACCGTTGAGACAGACATAAATTTGTATATCCTCTGTAAAGTAAACGACACAAAATCCTTAAACCCAAAAAAAAAAAAAAAAAAAGAAAAAAAAAGAAGAAGAAAATTATCATTATTATTATAAAACCTGATAATTAAACAAGTACAGCATTCTTCATGATCACACTGATATACACAACCACCAAAACCTGAAATACACAAGTAAGTATATATAGGATCATAAACAACGAACAATATATACACAAACTTCAACTCTTGTTTATTTTAAGAAAAGAAAAGAAAAGAAATTAATAAACATGGCCTCTGTTGTCCGGATGTCCTTTATTAATACTTAATTAGAAGTGGGTGTTTTTCAAGTTTATGAAGATTATTAGCTGATTTTAGTTTAAACTGCCAAGGAAAATAAGGGTAAGGAGGTGGGATAATGACTCACGGCAATTATCTATTTAAATTGCTATTAAGTTGGGCAGATAAATTGAAAGACCTTACATTCACCTGATTTAAGTGGTCGGGCAACCTAAACTTTATTTAGACAAATGAATATCATATCATTCTTTCACATTACGAGCTAGCAATTCGAACAACTAATTGATATGGATTCTAATTCAAGAAGTTGTAGCATTGCTTTTGTTTAGTGCTAGCACTAATATATGTACACATATGTTTGGAGGACGAAGTTTATTCTAAGAGTAAAGTTTTATTTCAAATTGACTTGAAAAAAAAAAAAATCAACCTAATTTGTATTAAATTGACATATGTCCTCAATTAAAGCATATAAGTCTCATATGTATTTTAAGAAAACTTTGTGCTCAGTCTAAAATTATTATCAAAATAATAAGATAATTTTAATTAATTTGACCGCTAATGAAAAATCATATACATTTTATCATTTTATAGATAGGGGTACCTAACTTTTTAACATTTCACATATTATATCCAACTAGCTTTAAGGCTTTCAAAAACATAATTAAATCGGGTCCATGAGAGAGAGAGCTTTTCTTGGTCATTTCATTAAAATATGAGTATCTTTTTTGAGTTCAATACGTTAAGGCACGTCCACGCTCCACCAAAAGTTGGAAAGTTTTAGTGATTACTTTCATTAATTCACAAATTATACATGACTTTAGAATGGAAACCACTTTTGCCCCTTTTATAATAAGTAAATTGGCTGATTTATTTCCTACATCAGGTGGCAATTGATGTGACTCATATTTCACCAAAATTCAACCCTATTAATGCAGCCAAGACCCCATATTCTGTTCCATCTCCCATCAGATGTCACTTGTCGAGCTGTTGATTAAACCTCAAAAAAAAAAAAAAAAAAAAAAAAAAAAAACTACTAAATCAAAAAGAAAAGTCTCAATAGATTTTTTTTTTTTTTTTTTACCATGAACAATTTGATGATAGGCTACTCATTTCGTTTTTCACGCAAAAGACCCAATACAATTTTTTTTTTGAAAAAAAAAAATCGAGTTGAATGGTAGCATATTACAAATTCACGGTGAAATATTTAATTTAACTAGAAAAATTGTAAAGATGAGGATTAAATTTAGGATATTTGCTTTAATATTATGCTAAATTTTAATTATATCATAAGTTAAGTTAATAAAAATTAATAAATTTTATCATCTAATTGATACTTTAATATTTGATAATAAAAAATGAATTCAATTTTCCAAGTTTTCAATGGCCAATTAAATTATTCCATCATGCAGGATTTTTTTTTTTTTTTTTTTTAATGAAATCACTATACAATGTATATACCGGATTTTGATTCAAACCAAATATGAAAAAACTTTGATAAGACTCATCTACTTGAGCAGGAGATCGAACTGTTTGAGAGCAGTTGAGACAAATGAGCTCCATTGATTTTTATTTTTTATTTTTTATATATTTACTGCTTAAATTGCCGATAATAAAAAAACAACAAGTAAATTAGAAATACCAATTCAATACCTATCACCTTTTTTGTATCTCAATAGAAGCTTCTTAAGTTAAGCTCTTTTTTTCATTGGGTGCCCAAATCCTAATTAGTGCAAATTTGAGGACATTTTGGTATATACATGATGCCAAACAAACCCCCCCCCCCCCCCCCCCAAAAAAAAAAAAATTGAATTGAGCAAAATAATTATAGTAGAGAAAAGATTTTGACATCATTAAAGTTTTATGTACGCGTTTCCATACCCCCAAAAGATATGCCATCTTTTCTCACCCTATCAACTAGTTCGAGATATTCACTAGTAGGTCTGGCTGGGCTAGTTCCAAGGAGGTGCCCTACCAACAAGACATCCGGGTTTCATCTAATACACGTGTACGGTCAATAAATTTCAGGCTTAATACACTCATAATCCAGCCTAATAACTTTAGCTAAGGTCCGGAAGATAAGGACGGAGATATCTACCAAAAAGCATACAAAAAAAACCACCAAATTTAGCGGGAAAGCTTGGGCCACCGTTCAGTGTATTCCTCTTCCCAATGGAAAATTAGCGATTCAAAAGTGGAAAGATGAGCCAGATTCATTTTATATCACTAACCACGTGACATTAAATCTAATCCCTGGCTAATGGCTATTGACTATTAATAGAAAAAAAAAATATATATATATTAAAGAATCATATGCCAGAAACACCTTAGCAATAGCGCAGTGTTCCAAAATAAAACAAAAGAAGAATCGTGTAATAATATTAATTTAATTAATTATTTTTACTAATTCAAAAGTTTGAAATAAATAATAAATTAATATAATATTAGAACAAAAGTTTAAAGTTTAAACTTCCTTTTTGTAATTTATCTCTTATTTTAATTAATTTTTTTAAAAAAATAAGTGATAGTTAAACTATCTATATTCCAATCAATTTGGGGTCTCTTTTAAATTGGACAATCTCCTGGTAACTATATATTCCAATCAATCTGATGATGGTTTCATTTTCATCAGATGCCACGTGGCTTTAGAACATCTGGCGAAAGTCATCCAAGGTTCTCTGCGGGTAAACTCACGAAAACCTCGGCAGGCTGGCTTCACTCCGAGCATCGAACTGTGACGAAATAGTGACATCTTCGAAGCGAGTGACCAAAAGTCACAGAATATTTACGTCCCAAAATGGAAAATAAAAAAAATCCCCCGCAATATCTGTTTTCCTTTTAGGCTTTTACACGGTTAGTGGTTACAGCAAATAAAAGTTCAAGAAAACAAAAAAAAAAAAAAACAAAATTACAGTCCTCATATTTATATATCCAAAGAAACAGATTGTCATCTCAACCAAAAACCAAAACCACTCTCTCACTCACTCACTCTCTCTCTCTCTCTCCCAGTCTCCCCCTCACACTCACACACACAGCGATACATTCCGGCGACTTCTCCGGCGATTTCCAGGGGCGAGTCGGTGAAAGATGGGAAGAGAATGAGAAGGCGCGATTGTCGATCATGTCGGACTCGTGCTCAGACCGCTTCTCGGACCTACTCTGCGGGGAGGGCTCCGAAATCCTGTCGGGAGAGTCGCCGGAGTGCTCATCAGACCTCGATTCCGGACCGTGCATCGATGAATCGATTGCAGAGTTCATCGAGGACGAGAGGCACTTTGTGCCTGGCGTCGATTACCTCGCTCGGTTTCGCTCTCAGTCCCTCGACGCCTCCGCCAGAGAAGAATCGGTTGCATGGATTCTAAAGGTACGGCACTTTGAAATATACGACATAAAGTTGTTGGATTTTACCGTAATGCCACCGGAGAATGTTCGTTACGTCTTTGGCGCTAAATCGCACCGAAACCGGATGGTTAGATCTGAGTTGAATCTATCATCATCTCAGAGCCGCCATCCGATATACGCGCACTTTAGCGTCTCTCCGGTTCTGCTAAGATACGCCTGGTGTGCGATTCACCTGCCGTTGAAATCCTTTGTTTTCTATTCCTATCATCATAACATTATATTATTATTGTTTATGAATTAGGTTACATGGTTTGGGTTTTACAGGTTCAGGCTTGTCATCGTTTTCAGCCATTGACGGCGTATCTCTCCGTCAACTACTTGGATCGGTTCCTGTATTCTCGCCGCTTGCCGGTAAGCTAGTCCTGTTGCGGATTATCCCATGTTTTTAATAATCGTTACCGGGAGATTCCGGTCATAACTATTCCTGGCCTTGACTATTCTAAGATGGTAGGAGTAATTTTGTTTGACTTTCAAGAATGAAAAAGTAGGTGAGTACGTACCTTGAGTTAATAGGAGTGTCTACTCGCGCTAATAAACGGACGCTGTTTTTGTACAGTAGATGTGTACGTACTCTTTTCAGTCCCTCGTTAAAGATTATGGTCCAGTCTTTTTAGCTAATGAGTAATGAAAGTCCGACCAATTACTTAATTCATTATCATTATTACGCTTGACTTTGGGATACCTACAGTACAAAGTACGCTTTGCTGCTTATCACGCCTTTATAAACTTTCTTTTTGACGTATTCTTGTCCCGGCACGTGCGAGAGCATTGGCATTTGTTCCACAAAGCACGGGAATCTTAATTTAAACCTTATAATTTATGAATATATATATATATATAGAGAGTTGTTCTTTCTTTATTGGTTATGTTTTTTGGATGACTTTAATTAATTTTTGTTATGTTCTTTACTATTCCAGCAAACAAATGGGTGGCCAATGCAACTATTATCTGTTGCTTGCTTATCGTTAGCTGCTAAGATGGAGGAACCTCTTGTTCCTTCTCTATTGGGTCTTCAGGTAAATGTAACTCAGTTTGGTCCGACCTCTTTGTTCAATTAATTAGGCCCGTCTTAACTTTGTACGTATTTAATGCATCATAGGTGGAAGGGGCCAAATATATTTTTGAACCAAGAACAATTCGTAGGATGGAGCTCCTTGTGCTTAGTGTTCTGGATTGGAGGCTACGATCGATTACGCCGTTCAGCTTCATCGCTTACTTTGCATGCAAGATTGATTCGGCCGGAACCTATGCTGGGTTTTTAGTTTCACGGGCGACGGAAATTATTCTGTCAAATATGCAAGGTAATTAATATACTGATATAATTAAGCACGTGCATGCATACACGTAGATATACGTGGGGATATACTTGTATGAAAATATGTGTTGTATATTGAAATGGGAACAAAAGGCGTTCTTTACATTAAATTGAAAGGCTACTTTTTCTTTCCACGTTGTCCACAGAGGCTAGCTTTCTCGAATACTGGCCATCATGCATTGCTGCTGCAGCCATACTTTGTGCGGCTAGTGAAATTCCAAATTTGTCTCGTGCCAATCCTGAACATGCCGAATCATGGTGTGATGGACTACACAAAGTAAGCGTGTAATTGTGGTTACGGCTTGCGTATTTTTGAAAACAAAATAGTATTGTATACACGTGCCAATTCCCTCGAATATCTATTTTTGCAGGAGAAAATCATCGGCTGCTACCGTTTAATGCAAGAATTTGTGATTGACAATACCCGGAGGAAGCCCCCAAAAACGTTGCCACAGCTTCGAGTTACAATTCGAGCCAGAATGAGGTCTAGTGACTCATCGTCATCGTCCTCATCGTCGCCCAATAAAAGGAGGAAATTAAACAACTGCCTATGGGTAGATGATGACAAAGGAAACTCCGGGTGAAGGGGGGGAAAAAGAAAAAAAAAAAAAAAAAGAAAAAAAAAAAAAAAGAGGAAAGAAACAAGGGAAGTGGTGGTCCAAGTTGTCTAGAAACCCGATTAGTTTTTGGAGGGGTTTTGAGATGAAATTGACTCGAGTGATGGTGTAGAGTATATATAGTATATATAATGTATGTATCAGAGTTTGATGATGATCAGTTTGGAGATTTATTAATTTTTCCTTCTTGGTGGGCATAGCGATTCATTAATGGCTTTGCGGATTCCCGAGGGAGGGGGATTTGTTGCATAAATATATTGTGGTGAAGGGAAGGGAAGGGAAGGGAAGGGAGTTTGTTTAATAGTGGCGTGATGGAGTGTGAAACAGTGCGGGGGTTGAATTCAAAGGCAGCATTGATTATTGAATGAATGGGAGATGGTGGGGGCCGTTTTTACAGGATTGGGGAAAAAGAGGGAGGGCGAAATCAAAGGATTGGCAAAAATGAAGGGATTGAAGTTTGAAGATTGGGCCGTTTATGGGATTTATAAAGTCAAGCTTCTGAGCTAGCCTCCATCATTGCTTCTCACTGCTGAGTCTTTTAATGATAGGAAAGGAATAAGATGGGTTCGTTTTTATAGGCTTTTTTGAGTGGTGTACGTGTGCACACGCTTTGGTTGTGTGGACACACGCACGTGTGTATGTGTGCTTTTTTGGCGGGAACTGCCTTTCTCTTTCTTATCGGCCTCTTGAGCTCGGCCTAACTTTACTGAACGCTCTTCTGAGAGTGATGTTCACGCGTGTGTTGGCTACACGTGTGTATACATTTTGTGATTTTTTTTTTTTTTTTTTTTTGGGGAGGCGAAACCTCTCTAATGGCCTTATAAGTTTGGCCTAACAAATATACAAAGGTCTTTGGGGCCTTTAATGCTTGCTGTATTTGATTCATCAATAATATAATAATTTATAGATTTCTTTCATCTCTCTCTCTCTCTGTGTCGCTGTGCATGGCATGTGATTGACAATGGAAACTTTGTAGCTTTGCCATTTGTTTTATTACTGTGTCTAATAACTTTTTGAGCGCCACTCTGGACTTTTCTCGTAGCTGAGTGAAGAGAATAGACTGGACGGTCCCGCTACTAGTAAAGATGCTTCTTTCAGTGACTATGACTCTTTTAGTCGGTACCTCTCGTGACCTATTCATGGCTGTTAGTGTTCTATAATTCGCCTCAGATGTCAGAGACCCCTACCTCCCAACTCTCACAGTCACGCCCATTTAAGTCCAGTTTTAAGCTTTCTTTTCTGGATGAGCAACGGCGGCATTCGGATCTCTAACAATTTGATGTTGGTTCGAATTACTAACAAATTTAGGTAATAAATGTGTGAGAATTTTTATGGACTTACCGGTCCAAATAAGCATACAATTCAAAATTTGTTTGAGCAAGTAAGTTTCATATTAACTGTCTTGTTAATGATTCAGGATCAAAGTTGTAGGAAATCTCTAATCTGAGGCCAGAGAAATTTGTCCTTTTAGCTGAAAAGAATGGCTTTTTCAATCAAAAGAAAGCTTTAGTACTATCACATACTTTATCTTCCATTATATTCGTGAGCAGGTGATCAATCTTATGGTGAAGATAGAACACGTACTGAAAGTGGGCACAATGAAATTTTGGTAAAAAGTGAAGGAATTAAAAAGTTTTATTTAAATTTACAGTTCCTAAACTACAAATGGCAAAAAGCCCAGCAAAGAAGTTGTCATTTAGCCCCCAGATCCCCGACACAGGGTACATTATTTTTGCATGTAGTAACATAGCACAATGGCCCATCGTATGGCGTGTAAAGAGGTAACCATGCATTTTTAGGCACTTCTCATGCAATCTTATCGCCTCCATGTATGACAAGTTGCACAGGTGGCCGACTGCCCGAGCATCCTCCTTCACATCTCCATATCACCTCATGCCTGCCCATCAAAATTATGCGACTGCTTCAATGGACCACAGTGATGAAAAATGGCAACATGATCACAATTTCGCGTCAGTACATGTTCCTGCAATTTCTCTTGGACGGTTGCTTTCTATTATTAATGATATCGCCCCCCCCCCCCCCCCCCCCCCCCCCCCCCTGACTTTAAAACGATGTAACGCCACATACACAATTATGCAGCGAAAGAAATTTTTGATCTAAAATAGCTCTTTTCTAAGGCCTTTTTTCTCAGCACTGAGTAGAAATATGTGGTTCTTTATTTGCTTATCACTTTGTAAAGAGCTTTAAGCTTCTTCCAACAATGTGGATCCCACAATCCACGGTGTCGGGGTACTAGGCAAATTTATTATCATGAAGCCATAATTATAAGATCGCAGCCCATATATAAATTAATGATCAAGTTAATGTAATGTGGCGTTTCCTCAGTGGGAGCCATGAAGCTTTGGATTAACATGAGAAATCAGGCCCACCATCTTCCCCATCAAAAAGGTGTCGCCATTAAACAAATCAACAATGATAATTATAATCAAATCGTAATAGCCCACCTCGTGTTTGATAAAATGACAAAAACAGCTTGATAAAATAGCTTGATTTGATTAAAATAACACATGAATGGGACAGACAATAGGACATTCGTGGAATGCAATGACACTACTCTTATAGCCCACCCTATCTTAATTTCCCTAATACAATATTTCCCACTTCTCCTACGTACGTACGTATGCGTGCGTCCAATATTTAAAGCCAATTAAGTTCGTTGGATGTACTGCTAATACCTACGACATGATTTATTTTTAAGTGTACTATTCTAAATAAAAAATTTCCGAAATGACCTTAGTTTATAATATATTATATATAGTTATTGCAGAATTTTTTTTATAATCAACAAAGTTAACCTTGAGTGTTACTTTAATACACTGTAGTCTTTAGCGACGTTATGCCATCTCATTGGATACGAAAAGGTGGAACCTATGAGAGAGTTTTGGATTTTGTCAGCAATTGGTTCCCACCATTGTCCACTATAATGAAGGCCATATAATAACACTATATATATGGGAGTCTGTGTTGTTAATGATTAACTAGTAACTAGCTATAATTCACCCTATTATGGCATACACAATAAGGATTAAGGTCGACCGTAATAACGATCAACTGCCAATTAAACCATGCCTCGGATCAATTAGAAGATGACATGCATACACTCAAATAACAAGGACAAACGGCCAACGGTTCCTTTATTTAAGCTCAGTCGGAAGATATATGGAAATGCAGGCCCCGTATATATATAGGACTTTTACAGTTGTAATATTACAATAAAAAAGGATAACATATATTTCCCCCACACACTCTCATTTTGTTTCTAAGTTGCATTCCGCGTCATCAAATTGGGCCTTTAAATGTGAATGGAAAACCCGCCATGTGCGTGAGATAAGATGAAGTAGGTTAAAGTTTAGAGGTGTGAGTGCAAATTAATGTGGTGTTAGTTTGAAAGGGAAAATTTTAATTTTACCATATAATATAGACAAACGTTTAATTAGTTTCATTTTTTTGCTTATTTCTTGTCCGTATCGGTGCAATAGATGGACAAATTTACCATTGAATCTATGAGACCCACATATAGGTTTCACATATTCAATAATAAATTTGCAAAAAGATGAACAAGTATATGAATATTTTATAACAGCTCTCGATCTCTATACTATATGTATTGCGTATATATATGACTTCGCATGCGTCATCACCGTGACGGATTTTGTCGAGTTTAACAGTTCAATTTGATATGTACGTAATGCAACTCGAAACAAAATAGTAGCTCGTAAGGGCAAATTGCAGTGAGTCAAAGTTTAGAGTTATGAGTGCAAGTGGAAAGCTAGTTTGGGGCAAAGTGTAATTTAACCTACAATAAAGAAAAGAAAAGCATTTACCTAACTACACGTACACGTTCTTTTCTGTAAAGAAATGGTTTCTGAAAGTGAGGAATCCTAAGTATAAACCCCCAAAGCCAAAAATTCTTATTCCCTCCCAATGAAAAGACAGGGTTTAAAGCGTGTAGGGGGGAGCAGAATATAGCTCTTTACCCGATCTTTTTATTGGGGAATTTTCAACTTTAGATGGCCATGACAAAGATAGAGGACCCCGAGCATTCAGCTTTTAAAGATGATTTTTGGTTGTAAAACCATGCTCGTGGGGTTCCTCAAAAAGTCCATAGGCCCCTTCGACTAAAGGCTTCAAAAGCTAGAATGATGCTTGAATCCTCAGATATGGTTTGTGATTTTATGCTGAATGCAAGACACCACCATTCTCAAGTCCATGGGGTACTCGATGTCCCTAGCTATCCCATGTCAAATTTCTATAACCAAAAGAAAAGGAAAAGGAAAAGGAAAAGCAATCTGCTAAAGAAATTTTGGATCATATATCTCTATTCTCTACCCCCATGTATATATTTATACCTCAAGATTTATACTTTGTCTCTTTAATATTTATTCTCTCAGCCTCGATCCACAGGTATTTTTGCTCACATCATGACACATATTAATACAAATTTTTTCCTTTGTGGCTTTCTTGGTCATTACATAAAGTTCCATTGATTTGGGTAATTGAATTGTGTAGTATTTTGTTTTGTTCTGTGTGAATAATATTGTAGACTAGCTAGGGGCTAAAAAGGGTCATCTTTTAATTTGCTGGGGTTGCCCGAATGTTGGCTTTTCCATCTCACGTTACTCTCTTTGGATGCCATTAAAAGCAGTTGAAAGATCAGGAAGATGGGGTGGCTACTATCGAGGGAGCGTGGATGTCTTGCTGTTCTTTTTGCTTTGTGATAGTGCCTGGACCTCCATTTGGAAGGTGGAGACAAAAGAGTCATCTGTTTAATCATCAAACCTAGGAACCTGATGATCACCTCCTATTTCATTCATCCATCTTATACATATATGGTTAATTTCTCTCTTCTAATTCACTAAGCTGTCTAATTCGTGATCTTAATTATACAGCTGGAGATTTTGTGAAGCTCATTTGCATATATATGTTAGGCATTCGTGCCAGTAAAGGACAAAGAAAAAGGAGAAAAAAAAAAAAGAAAAAGCAGCCTGATTTTAAGAAGGTGAAATCAAAAGCTGGGATTAATATTGCGGAAAGAGATGGCTGTTTAGCCGAAAGCCTAGTAACTAAACTGCATTTTTAGGAAGGAAATACAGTATGAGGAAAGTACAACTTGCAAATGCTTTGATTAGGACAGATTGTGGAGGGAGGTGCATGCTTTTAATCGAGAAAAAAAATTTACCTTTTATTAGTCGTCGACGTCCTTCTATCAAAGGCTAAATTAGAAAAAGGAAAAGGAAACCTTTCAACACTTTCTTTATCTGATAAACACATAACTTTCTAGCACTAATTAATCCATACTTTGAAAAAAGAAAATCAAATAGCCCACAGTATATGTTTCAAAATGTTTCATAGTTTTACTAGAACATCTTTCCCTAGAGACGCATAATAAGAATTCATTCTAGCGAGTGCATGCATTCCTCAACCAGATAGAGATTATTCAATAGCCCTGTGTAAACCAATATATTGATGTCTTGGAAAAGTATGGTATTTACTGAACTCCCCCCAGTTGATACCAGATATATAGAGATTATCATCTACACCACAAGCAATTAAAGTACTTCAATTACTCACAAGCACCCACCATGTTGCCAAATGGGCCGCCTTCAATCTCCTGTTCGAAAGCATTTCCAATCATTCTCTCTTATTGTCCTCGATCTATTCTATCCATAACGAAAAGACCTAATTGTAACCATTTTCCCCCCTTTGAATAGAAAAAAGAACAAGAAAAAAAAGTACTTCAATTAATAAACGGCACCATTTTGTGTTAGTTCCTTAAGCAGTGAAGAATATAGTGTTAGGCTACGTGAAACTTGGTTTGTACTGTGTCCGACCCGGTTCAACGTTGAAAGCGCTATGGTTTAATTAAATGGTTTTTTTTTTCTTACTTTCGATCTACTTCTTCTTCTTCTTCTTAGGCTTGGTTAAAAAATACGATTTTTTTTACCCATTTCAGTGTTTTGACTCAAATGAGGGTCATATATATAGACGCTTCTATTTTTAAGGTTTCGTGCTGTATTTGATACCTCATTGTATTATTTCTCAAGAAATAGTAAAATCTCTCTGTAATTTGATGGATATAGTCCTTAGTGGTGAACCGCGTAAATCTCTGTGTTTATGATTGCTTGTTTTCTTTCTTTCTTATTTATTTATTTTTTTTTCTCTTTTCTCTGGTTCTGCTCCACCAATTAGTAACCAAGGTAGGGGAATTTTTACGACATGAATACTCTCTTAATCTTGCTTCCTACTCATTCGATCTTATACGCCGTAAAAGATCGTAAAGGATGCTCACATTTTAACCCATGAATGCTAAATACTGTTCACATTGCTCTAGAAATGCTTGCCAGACACCCTTTACAGTTTACACTCAGCTTTTGAAATTTTTGTAAAGGCAGTTCGCCCAATTGGTGTACTATCTATTCTTTTCTTTAAGGGATTGTCTCTTTCAATAATTATCTGAAATTTATTTAGGCATAATATCTTTTGGGGTTTAAGCACTTTGATATCCCGGTAATGCCACCCTCAGCCCCGCAAACCAAGATCTTCTCTCCGGCCTATTTTATAGTTCAGATTAGATTTTATAGAATGATGTATATGTACGTTGTGACATTGTGAATATCGTGTTGCATTATTTGTAACTTTTTTAAAAACGTGACACCATATACTCCGTTAAATATAAAAAAACAAATTTAGATCATGAAATGATTCATTTTTATTTCAAGTGAAATTAAAAGGATCCTTGTTGAAGAACGTTAATTGTGATCTTCATCAACAACAACCTTGACAAATCAATGATAAGACTGAAGATGAACTGCATCAGGCTTAACATAAACAAGTTTGCTGATAATTTGTTGGTAACGTGTACAGTGATAAGAACAAATCATGTACCAGATTAATATAAATGCTAGCTTAAACCCTACGATTGATTTGGGGTTGTTTTACTTGAAAAATAAAAATAAAAATAAAAACAATGGGTGGGAGAAGGGAAAAGTTGTTTGGTTGATTTTGGGCTTAATTTCCGAATGTTTAGAGGTCTAATGGACCGATCAACCTATGAGGCTTAATTCTACACCAGCACCAACATTGGCTAAGGGCCTAAGGCCATGATAGCTCCAATAACACTACGCCTGACTGCAGTCTACTGAATTGGTCATGTTGAAATTTGAGTTATTAATGTAAAAATTGAATTATTTCTATCTTTTTATTTGTATACTTTCATACAAAATTAGATTGGTTGGGTTCATTCAGCTGGTTAATGTTTTGTTTGTTTCAGCGTAAAATATTTTCAACGAATTTTTTGAAAATATTGTTCAGTGTTCAGCTCGTACGGAAAACGAGCGACGAATAAAAATGGTTGGCTACTTCCGGCAGTGATTCGATGGTTTGAAAATAAGAAGATCAAACTCGAAAAATGGTTTACAAAATTTAAAAACGAAAACTATTTTTCGAAACTAAAGAAGCTTTTTTTGGTCAAATCGAGAATAATTTCGATTTGACTATTATTTTCGGTTACACAAAACACCAAAAAATACAGAAAATATTTTTTAAAAATATCTTATACCAAAACAAGGGAAGCCCAAGCCCAAGTATTTATGTCAACCCGATACAATCAAAAGATCAAACAGACTTAGACTTAAATTGGGTCAAGTTGGGCTAGATAACACCCACAGGCCACAGGCCACTGGCCACACCACTCTATAGTGGGCTTGGGCTTCCAAAATGGTCCGGGCCGTTCTTGGGCCAGCATTTTAAACGTTAACCCTTTGGTGCGCTGTGCTTGTTCGCGCTTCAAGAGCCACCAGAATTATATCTATATAAATATTGCATAAAAGTAAGATCTTTGGTTTAATGATATTAAAAATAGTCAAATGTTTGAATGCATTTATTTTTTTTTTTTTTTTATTTGGATACCTAAAATAAAAGGATGGGCCATTCCAACAGCATAAGGCATAAGCATAATTTGAAAAGAACAAATTAATAATTTATGACGGGGACCGCGAGATTAGTAATTCACTTTATCACTTTAATAAAAATATTAATTAATAATTCTCAGATCACATAATAAAGAAGTTAATCATTTCTGATGAATGTTATAAGAGTTTGGGACCATGAATGAAAACAAGTAATTATTTGGTATGCGAAACAGTAGGACCGTACACGTCCCGAAATTAATTATGGGCTCAAAAAGCTATGGACACCTACCTCTTTACCCAAAAATATATTTCCTTGATATAAAAAAAAAAAGTAATATAATAATTTATTATGGATAATATCAGTGAGCTAGTTGACTCAACGACCATCAAATAACCTGAATTTTAAATTCATTATACATTCAAATTTAATTATTAGCTATTTGTAAGCAAAATTTTTAATTAATCAAATTATTAAATTTTAAAGAATATAGCAATGCTAAAACTACTTTTAGATATCCGCATCCGTGCGGTGATTGCGGTTATTATCCTCTGTCTGCATATGAGATCATGGATGTTTTGGATTATTGTCTAAATCTATATACAAAATTAAATAATGCAGTTATTACTATATGTAAGTTTAAATAAATTAAGATTTAATTTGTTACATAATTCACGATTATCAGTCACAGTGGGTCATTGTCTCATAGTAATTGAGATTTGGATTATCAAAATAAATAAATAAAAGAAAGTAAATGTAATAAAATATGACCGTAAGATGATAGTTAAAAAAATTTAACATAACCTAAAGGTTACAAAGTGACCGAATTTAAAACGACGTCGTTTTAGTGGCGTGTATATATATATATATATATATATATATATATATAGGGGATGCAGATGTGGTTAATAACCGAATTCGCTTCCCTTAAAACCGCTACCCGCATATGGGGATATTGATTTTTGCTAATCGCATTTGCATCTGTATATGTGAATAGTGGATGCGGATAATTATTATCCGTTCACATTGTCACTCCTACTAGATATATCACAACAAATAACCACGAAAAGGAATACGAACCTTTAAAATGTCTCTCAACCCTTCCCAGACTCCCAAAAAAGAAAAACCGTAGTTGCAACACACCAAAATGATAATCACAACTGAAAGTAATTATAGATATTATATGTTAAATATTTAACTTTAATATTTGAAAATTTAGGGATCACAAAGCTCTTTTCACAAAAATCAATCGAAATAAAATAAAAATTTCAATGAAATAGAACGGTAACAAGACATAAATAAAAGCATTTCCTCATTTTAAGAGATTAGTTGTTGAAAGTAAAAGAGTGTGACAAAGGATTCCAACTACAAAATTGGTTTCTCAAAATTGTTGAGGTGGTTTTATTCTTGGGGGAGTTCGGTTTGGCTTCTGTTAAAAACGACAGGATATTTAAAAGTAATGGGGTCTAACGACTCTAATCTTGACTGTTGATAGAACAGGTCAAACTCAATTTGTTTGATAAAACTTTTTTGTTTTTCATTTTATTTGTTATTTTTTCAAAACAAAAATATCAATAAACAATTCAAAGAATAAAACACTCAAAACTTCTTTTATCTATGTACTTTTTTTTTTTTGAGAAAATTTTATCAATATACTGATTATATATTATTTTTCAAAAATATAAAAATACATTTAAAAAAAAAAAAAAAAAAAAAAAAATACTCTCCCAAAAGCATTAACAAATTAACAATTAACAGCCATCTCCAGCAGAGAAAAATGAACCTGAGGTGTAATGCATTTTGGCCGGCCGCAACATCCCGAGGCTTATATTTGGTCAGTTTTCAATAATACTTTTCTTGCTTTCTATTAATAATTAATAATATTATCCAGCCCTCGAGTGTCGCAAGTTTATAACCCTTTGAATAGAATGTAAAATCTAAAGAATAATGGAATTGCCACTCTGGCTTTTAAATGTGATTGGAAAAGACAATCCATCAATTTCCCTGTCTTCTATACTACTAAAATTATTATGTATTTTTTATATTATCTTAAAGGTTAGAATCTCTATATTTTTTAGGATAACTTTATGGTGAAATTCTTAAAAGATTGAGTCAGTATTTTTAAATCAGTCTATGATATTAGGCATATTATCACAATTGGAAAGTTCAACAAAGCATATATACCTATTCCTAAAGCAATTCTTCCATAATGGAGCTAAACTAGCAGCTCTCCAATCACTAGACTTTTTTATTCACCCTTCATTTGCAAACAAACCTGAGTTATCTTGGTATAATTCAAAGAGTAACGATATTCACCTCCATTTTACAATACATTCATTTCATACTAGCTGATGTAGTGTGTTTTGAGTGTTTTTTTTTTTTTTAGGGTAACGGACATAAGAAGTCACGTAGAGGACCAAATACCATTAAACCCAAAAAAGGATCATTTGTCGTTTAAAAGAGTCCAGTGAGCTTCATGGGCATCAGAAAGGCCCACCACTTCAAACATTCAAACAACCGAACGAGCCAGACGTCCTACACTCAATTCTCCCATGGCCAGCTCACACCAAACAACCATCCTCGATTTCCTCAGGAGAGGGTCTCCACGTCAACAACAAACTAATAGCGGGAATTTCTGAAGCCCCATAGAGCAAGGGTGGGAGCGATGGGCCTATAAAAGGAAAGGAGGCCTCACCATATATGCACATGACTTATCTTTGTTAGACTTACTCTTTTGGGCCTTCACTGACTTGGGGCATCAAAATACCTACATCTTTCGAGACCGACGAGTTTTTGGCAACCTTTGTATCGTTTTGTAGGTAGAGCTCCTTCCTAGAGGGGAGGGAGGGGCCGGGGGGCATGAGATCATTGTTAGTTTTGAGCACCAACAGCACACCTAAAGCATGTCACCCAATGGCCAATGTGAAATGATTGTGAAAATTCAAAAATAGTGTAAAATGGGTCAAAATTTGAGTGTGAAACCAATGGCATGGCTTTCACCGAAAAGTGAAAGTGGCAATCGAGTAAAACCGAGGCCAAAACAAGGCCTATACTCTGCACAAAAACCCACCAAATATAGAGATATTCTGAAGGCTTTTGTTGACCTGACAAAAACAAATGGGGCGGCAAAACCCTAATTGAGAGCCCTATGATTTTCAATCGTACTTGAAGGGAACGAACATACATTGGTAACGTTGTTTGGTAATAAATATATTATACATATATATTATTCCGTGTTACAGAGAAAAGGCAGGTACACACCGTCAGCGTCGTCCGAAAGCGGATTCTTTCTGCGCGATATCTTTTCTTTTTTGCGCTTTATTTTTATTTATATAAAGCGGAGCAGGACCAAGATTGTGTTGTGTGGCCTCTCTTCAGTACAAAGCGGTCAGTCCTCGAAGGCCGTGTTTGGGGTTTTAGCGAGAGAGAGAGAGAGAGAGAGAGAGAGAGAGAGGAAGCCATGGCCGAAGAGGGTGTTGCCGGGTCCACCGATTTGCATGTGAAGAGGCCGAGAGAGGAAGCGGAAGATAATGGGGTCTCGCCGTCCACTGTGTCCATGGAGCTGGAGGGGAATAAAGAGCAGCCTGATTGTATATCCACTGTGATTCCAGGGTGGTTCTCTGAGATTAGCCCAATGTGGCCTGGTGGGTCTCTCTCCATCTCCCTTTTCCTTAAAAGCCCATCTTTGTTTTCTTGTTAAATATGTGTTTGGTAGTTGAGAAACTGCAGCAGAGGAAATGGTTTTTTTTTTTAATTTCATTTTATTTTGGTGATTCTCCGCAACCAAACAGTTCATTTATTGGTTTCGTATTGGATTTTTATGTATTATTGCTTCTGGGGTTTATGCCTGTGTTGTTATATGTATGGTTAGCGATTGGAGAATGTGTATTACAGTGGTTTTTGGGCCTAGTTCGATGGGTTTGTATAACTTCTCTGCAAAATCTGCTCAGAGTTTTTGTTTTGGCTTTGAAGTGTGATTGGAGAATGTGTAAATAGTTTTAGTATTTGTTTCGTACTCGTATTTATACTAATTTAGTTGTTTTCTCTAAGGATTTTGCTTTGTTCGACTTTAAATAACGACTGGGATTGTTTCAAGCGGTTTATTTGTTTTATGCATTTTGTTTCAGTATTGTTTTGTCTAGAATTTTGTATCTATGGGGCGTGGCCAATGAGCTGCTGCTCAAATCGTACTTCCTCGCCCCATAACAACAGGTGGAGGGTGAGGAACCCAAGAAAGCGCTTGCAAAAAAGACTGTTGAAATTACAATTGGAACTCTCTAGAGTCGCTTAAATAGCCCTATCTCATCTAACACACAAACAATGTGGATCTTGACACATACATGCCTCCATAATCCTTCCATATTCAAAACTCATTGAATTTGTATAGGCTATCAATCAAAAAACCAATGTCTCGTGTATGTGTATGTTTAGATATAAATTTTCTTTGATATTTTTTTAGAGCGTGGGTTGCTGTTTGCTATGTGAATATGTTGTATTGTAGTCTATAAACGATAGTGATGAGCATTTTCTTTTCACATGTCCATTGAGAATGTAGTTATAAAACATTGCTTGGATGTGCAATGACTTATTGTGTGACTAATTGTGTTGTTAGGAATCATTCCACTTGATGTGTGACTCATTGGATGCGTATAAGTTACCGATACGTCGTATTGTTGTTTACCAATGACAGTGATGAGCATTTTCTCGTCAATAATTCCATTGAGAATGTAGTTATAAATAAGGGTAAATTACACTCCCCCCAAACTTCCACCTCATTTGTATTCATACCTTTAAACTTTGACTTACTACAACCAGCTTTTACGAACTACTATTTTGTTCCGAGTTGCACCCTGAGTCAGATTAGGCCATTAAATATGGATAGAAAACACGTCACGTGTGGGGCAAGTTGCGCTGAGTCAAAGTTTAGAGGTGTGAATGCAAATGAGGCAGTGGTTTGGGAGGCAAAGTGTAATTTTACCATATAATATATGTATTAAGTATATATAACTCTACGTCACATTTCACGTGTGATAGATTCTGTCAACTTTGACGGCCCAATACGACCCACCCCCCTATAAATAATTGCGAGTTATAGTAAGTTAAAGTTTACGAATGCAAATGGGTTGGTAGTTTGGGGAGACAAAATGTAATTTACCCTATAAGTAAATGCTAGACTCTGCGTATGTGTGGGTTGAGAATTGTTTGGCTTGCATATTTTGGTTGTTTGATGAGTGAAACTATCATGTGCCACTCTCTGATGTATCTGGAATTTGGTCGGAGGTAGACCTTAGGCCAGCAACTGCTAGAGTTGCATGCCAATATATGTCTTATGTACATGTTTGATGTTATTTTTCCATTTGTAATGCGTAATTGTGTATGATGCTGAAGCCTTGTTAAATATTGTGACCAAATATTATTATTAAAATAATAGTGGCTTTTCATCCCCCCCCCCCCCCCCCCCCCCCCCCTTTTTTTTTAACTGACATCAGCCATTCAAAATCATACTTTTTTTTTATTTTTTAACTATTCATATGACTATGCAAATATCATGAATTGAGCTGTCTGAAATTATGCAGGAGAGGCACACTCCTTGAAGGTTGAGAAGATCTTATTTCAAGGGAAGTCCGAATATCAGAGTGTCATGGTCTTTCAGGTACATAACTCTCTTAGATTATAAAAATCATATTTATTTCCACCTAAAGTCTGGTCTTCTTTTTAATTGAACTCTAATCTTGCGATTTGTTGTTCACAGTCATCCACGTATGGAAAAGTTCTTATTTTGGATGGGGTGATTCAGCTTACCGAACGTGATGAATGCGCATATCAAGAAATGATCACCCACCTTCCACTTTGCTCAATTCCAACCCCAAAGAAGGTCTTTATATACTTTTAGAACTAAAGAACTTACTAGAAATGCTTCCATTGAATGCTCTACTTTGCGTGCTTTCACTCAAATGACAGTTGACATTTGCTGATTAGAATGTGATGTGACTAATTTCAAGGCTGGAACCTCGATGGCCTTTGTGGTCCATGTATCATCATATAATTGTGTTGGGTGTATTTAATTTCATGATTTGGATGTCATCATGGCTTACATATAAAGGTCGTTTGTACTTATAAATGTTTTTATACAGGGACAATGAAGGCTTACGAGTGCTGGTGATAACTTGAGAGGCATTTTTTTATTACAATTTTCTGCTAACAAGGTCCATCAGACATTTTCAGTAGTTGCACCACTGTGATTGCCTTTGTCTTATTGCTGTTACCCTACATTAAAATATATTTTCTTGGCCTCTTTTTTCCTGTCCTTTTCCTGACAAAACTGCAGATGGTTATTACTGGTGGAAAATGGGAAGGAATACATTCATAAAGTAGAGAAAAGCTCTTTTAATTACTTACAAATACAGTTCTTTTCTCTTTTTCTGTATTTCGTGGATTCCAAGTGTTCAGGCTGATTGGAATAAATCATTCCATTTTCATGTTGTGGCTGCTGCTGAAGTCATACATTATATTGTAATAGTGAACTAATAATTCATGAAAATTGATAAGTGTTTGTATTCTTGTTGTCTCCTCATCATATCTTCTTTCTGCAGGTTTTGGTTATTGGAGGAGGAGATGGTGGAGTTTTGCGAGAAGTGTCTCGCCATTCTTCTGTTGAGCAGATTGATATTTGTGAAATTGATAAGATGGTAGTCGATGTGAGTAACAATTGATTAAAAAAAAAGAAAAGAAAAATCACATTCTTTAGTCATCGTGGAGCAACTACTCTAGCGCTTGAAATTTATTTTTCCACCTTTTCCAGGTTTCCAAAGAGTTTTTCCCTGACATAGCAGTTGGCTACGATGATCCTCGGGTGAATCTTCATATTGGAGATGGTATGTTCAGCTAATTCTTCTTCCTCCTAATTCTCCTTATTTCAGTGAAATGATATTTTGATGGGCTCTTTCTTACCGGTCCAGGAGTTGCATTTTTGAAGGCTGTTCCTGAAGGAATCTATGATGCGGTTATAGTGGATTCTTCTGACCCAGTAGGTAAGGATGTCTCCCAATTACATCGTTTACTAATTCAGAACACAGGGTTTGTAATTTGTATTTACAAGGTTTTCTGTTTGATTTGATCAGGTCCTGCCCAAGAGCTTTTTGAGAAGCCCTTTTTTCAATCAGTGGCAAGGGCTCTTCGTCCAGGGGGAGTTGTGTGTACTCAAGCAGAAAGTATATGGCTTCACATGGACATCATTGAGGGTATTGTGGCAAACTGTCGCCAGATATTTAAAGGCTCTGTCAACTATGCATGGACCACAGTGCCAACATACCCAAGGTATACTTCTCTGAAACTTATTTAATATTCCTTGCCAAACTCTCGCTCTCCCCCAAAATCCTCCCCAAGAGATACCCAATGTGTTTGGATACATGTCTCTGTGTGTATGCGTGCACACATGCACGTGTGTTTGCATGTTGGGCAGGTTTTAATAAAGTTTTCTCTTTGAACTAGACTGAGTTGCTGGGTTGTGGAAACCAACTTGTTCTTTTATAATTGGCCTCTTTAAATGTTTTTATATCCAGTGCTAGAAATGGTCATTTTAGCACTTCAGGCCCTCTACTACTGGTTTGTTTCTGCATTGTGTTGTGCTCAGTGTGGGTGGGTGGGTGGGTGTACGGCCAGAGTGCCTTCTCTTATGTTATGCTCATGCTGCTTTTATTGAAATTTGTGTTTCAGTGGGGTGATTGGTTTTATGCTGTGCTCTACCGAGGGACCACCTGTTGATTTCAAGCATCCAGTGAATCCAATAGATGGAAATGAAAGTAATAACAAATCCAAAGGACCGTTGAGACCCTTGAAATTTTACAACTCAGAGGTGTGATTTTGCTTCATACCAAGCGCTTCTGTGGTTTTTTTTCTTCTTCTCATCTCATCCACTAATTCCTGTAATTCACTCGAATTTAACATTTTCTTTATATATATTTATTCTTATTGTCAGATCCATACAGCAGCTTTCTGTTTGCCATCTTTTGCAAAGAAGGTGATTGAGTCGAAGGCAAAATGAGGGAACTTTCTAGATTGTGGAGCTGGTCGATTATCATCTTCACTGAATTGGTCCATCTTGCAGTGAACCATGGAATAAGTTGAGGTTTAAATTTATGTTCTTAGTACTGGGATGAGAGTTTTAGTTTGATTATTGATGGATTTGGCAATTAATGCTGTTCCTTATGATTAGGTTTCATTATGAAAATTTAGTAACCTTTCAGAGATCTTTTAAGAGTGAAAAACCAAGAGAAGGGGAATGAAAACATTTGATTTAGTCAGTGCCAAGTGATTCCCACCCAATTGAACTATCCTTTGAGGTTAAAATCTTTTAGTTATTACAAATAGAGCAATAGTGCTTGTCATTCCAATATTAAATTTCTCTTCTTTATGCTGTCTTTTTTTATTATTATTGGTTTGAAAATCGGGCCTTACAAGTTGTAAGTGTTACTACTCAAGCATGGTAATTATGAAATTGGCAATAAAATGTGAACAACAGATGCGAGGTTCATGGTGCCCCGGCATTCTGGTCCTTACCATAATCTCCAGAACTGATGATTTGGGTTCCATTAACTGAAATTACTTTGTTTCTGAGCGGCCCCAGGGATTGAAATCGTTCACTTCGTGCATGGAAATTTCTTCCTCCTTCCCAAAAATTCATAAACAGGTGTCACTTTCTCCGAATTATCTCATTTCAATTGCCACCCATTTGCATGCCTCATCAAGAATGGGACCAGCTTGTGATTGGAATGTGGGAGAGGTCCAGGTCCAAGCTGCAAATATTGGCCTTTCAAAAATTCCTTCTTGAGGATGATTCTTTTAATAGGTTATTCTGGCTCTTCAGCACATACATCTCACTATAAATTTAAAGATCTTCCCCTTCATTTTGGATGTTTTATATTTTTTCACCTACTACTATTTCTGCTTGTTGGCCTGCAGGAAAAATTCAATGAAACACAAATTCCTATGTCCACAATGTGGCTGAATGAACCTCTCCTACTCCTTTTCACTGAAAACATTTCCATTTCTTCTTCACCCTTCTCAATCTATGGTTAGATAGCGGAAGGATTCCACAATGTAATATTTTTTTGAATTTGGCTCTGAAAAAAAAAAAAAAAAACTACAGCACCTATGTTGCAAGTGTTTTAAGGGTCTAAATTTAATTTCAAGTGGTTCATGAGAAGAGAGAATAAAATTAAATATGAACCCTTAAAACAACTACCGCATATGTGCTATGATTTTTTTACAACACCTCGCCAAATCTTTTCCTTTTTTTTTTGTTATCTTATCCACAGTATTCAACTATTTCCCATCGAGTAACGTTATACACATTTTTATCCCACCAATCAGCCATTGGATTAATCATTAAAATAAAAAGAATAGAAAAGTTGATTGACAGTGTCACATTAATAAAGTGGGATAAAAGTGTAGTATATAACATTTCTCTTTTCGAATAATGCTAGAAGCCATATTTTTATTTCACAACTATCCATAATGTTGACGTAACAATTCCATTCAACTATTAGATGAATCATTGTAAAAAAAAAAATAAAAAAAAAAAAAGGTTAAGGGTTTGTTGATAATGCTATGTCAGCTTTACCCCTGTTAGGACCCCTCAGCGAGTATCTCGATCACTTAGCCGTCTACAAAGGGAAAGGTGTTGGTACGGTTTTTGTCAAACGTAGTCTAAAAAACACTGCAAAAGACGATAGGCAATCAGTTCAGCCGGTGGTTTGACTGATGATGACTTCGAAACATTTGTTACTCATAAAACACAATTGAACTTGCTATTTCGTATTCTCTCATCTACCTTCTATCTATTTTTTTTTAAAAAAAAAATTAAAAAAAAATTAACCATTAAATCTGTAATAAGATAGACCCTACATATGTTAATTTTTTTTCGAAAAAGATTGACGGGAAAATACAAAATTGCATTTATCCTGGTAAAATATTTTAGCTGACAATCTCAGAAAACCGTGGGTTTCACTCGTGCTCTAATCTATTCTCTTATCCAATGTAACCAACCCACTTTATCAATCTTCCCAACAAAGAGATCGATGGATGTACGTACATAAAGCTAACAATAGTTTCTCATCACAACAAGCATAGATGTTTTTTTTTTTCTTCTAAACATAAAAGGCAAAGGGGGGCGATTAGAGTAGCAATTTTACTTGAGCGTGACCATGATAGCAGCATCAAAGCCAATAATCATTTGTGCTTTTCATTGCGAGAATCAACTTTGTTAAATAGTTCCCGCCGAGACAAGTTGAATAGTTGATTATAAGAGATCACTTATGAGATCTACCTAACCGGATAAGTAGTTGGACAATCCAATTTTTATTTGATCATATAGATTTCATAAGTGGTCTCTCACAATCACGTACTCGAATTTTCTTAAATTTGGACAAATAATTTGAGAGGATCCTAATCCGATTGTAACTTATGGCTTTTTGGATTCCCTAGAGTCATCTCAACGGATAATGAAGGGACAACTGATAATTAGCTCTATTTTACGGTTAATTTAAGAATTAAACAGAAAATGACAGGAAAGAAAAACAATTAATATATAACAATCGTGGTGTTATATACAGGACTTGACTGAAAAATAATTAGCTCCATAGCCTTATCCAGAGCTTCTGGCTCCGTCCCTAGCCTTATCGATAATAAATATTTAAAGATGCGACAAAAACAAGACTAGATCGAAGAAAAAGTAGAACATATTACAAAATTAATCAATTAAGAGTACAATTCAAATAATGGTAAAATATAGCATTTTTATCTCTTTTAGAGCTTTTTAGTCGGCCAAAGTGTTGATCACCTACATGCCGTTCAAATGTTCCTAGGATCAAAATTATAATTGAGATTATTCAAATTTATATCACACCATTCTCCATGACACAAACAAATTTAATAATTTATATATATATATATATCTTTGGGGGAAACTAATACTATGATGCTTTCAAATACACCAAAAAGTAAGCCATTTCATTCATTTTCCCAACAAAGAGATGCAACAACGTACCATAAATGATAAAAGCTAATGAGTTTCTTAACGACAATCACATAGGCAAGACAAATAAATGACAGCAAAGACTGGAATCGTAGTTTCAACTACTCTGTCTCTGTGTCTTTGCGGACATCAACAGCTTTGGTAACTCTTCCAAGTTCCACATCAACTTTCTTCTCTAAAGTCCGCGTCTTGCAATCGTAGAAATATAGCATGAAGACCACCCATTTGAGCACATTCCCCAAGCACCACAACCCAACTTGTGCAGCAATTCCCCAGCTCCCTCCTTCATACCATCCAAAGTAGAGGGACGACATTCTTAAACCCTGTCCCCAAACAAAGAAAACAAGCATCAAAAGCTGCCCACGCCGCTCACTACCTCTGCTAAAATAAGCAGAATGCAACAAGGCTTCAGTCCCGTAGGTCCCCTCCAACACTGAAATGACAATGCTCATGTTCCACACACCACTCCACTCCAAGTATTTCGCCAGCATTGCCACAAAAATCGGCCCATAAAACACTAGAAAAAACCCTAAGAACATTGATCGTCTCCAAAAAGCAAAGTAGCTTGTTACTAAGAATATCAATCCGGAAAGGGCACAAGTTGAAAAGGAGAGAACGTACAAGGATGTGATAAAAGTGCCTCTCATCCTTGCTCCGTAAATGGGTCTATGCATCATCTCCTTGAGAGTCGTCGTTACTCTCTCTTCTACATGTATCTTTGATGCCAAATCAACGGTCGCAATTATGGCACAAAGCTCAAGGAGATGACGGGGCACCAGATAAAGCAAACCCAGTCGAACCAATTCATGATGAAAATCTTTTGTTGATTTCACGGGTATAGCAGGAAGTATCGACCGATCAGAGTAAGAGTAAGGACCAGAACGAAGCTTTAGAATATTTGAGGCGTCGACCAGAGTTCTTTGAAGGGAAATTTCATAGTAAGCCATGAAGAAGAAGAGGGGGAGGAAAGTCAGAAAGATGAAGATGATGAAATTTTTGGAAAAGATTGTTGAAGCTTGTTTAATGATATCAAAGACCCCCGCCTTCTGGTTCCGCATGACACGATTGTCCTCCATCTCGTCGTACCCTTTCATTCCCAAATTCCCAATCTTGATTTTAAATTTGAACACAAGTAGAAGATGAAGACGAAGACGATGAGAGTGGACTTGACTTAACTTTTCCCAATAAATATAATATGATTAAAAATTGATGCATTAATGGACCCTATGGCGTGACATTAAATTAATTATCAATTGACGTTGATTTTCAACTTCTTGTTATGGCCTTACGGGTAGTAGTTGGGGACCATGACCGGCTTTTTCTCCTCTTTTGAATAAACAAACTCATTTTATTAAAAAAGAAAATATAAAATAATAAAAGAAATCAGTTTTAAAATAAAATGAGTTTGTTTATTATTTTATGTTTTCTTTTTCAATAAAATGAGTTTGTTTATTAAAAAAGGAGTAGAAAGCCAGTCATGTGTCCTCCCCCAATCACTACCCGGCCTTCACACAGCCACACAGAAATGAGAAATGATTGTTGGGGGACGAAAAACTGTCCCCCAACATGCCCTTTTTGTTTAAAAATTGAATTTTAATAAAAAAAAGTGTCCTTTAATGTGATATCAAATGACACTTTTTTATTAAATTTCATTTTTTTAACCAAAAGAGCCTGCAAGGGACGGGTTTATCGTTGATCAACTGCTTGAAGTTCATATGTTGTTCATTGGGTCAATGTCAAAATTGAGGTTTTACAAATTCATATTATACTATTTTCCATCATAAAATTAAAAAATAAATAAACAAAAAAACTAAGGATAAAAAACAATCTCCACATCTTAAGCCTTATCAAAACGTATGTATATATACACCACCACTGAGCATCTGAAAACTGTTCAGTGTATATATTATATATATACCAAAAGAATTTAATCATTAACTATAGCACACCAGACCAGCAGTGAATGGGAGACTTGGCAGTAACTGGGAAGTAGGAATAATAAGCAATATGTGTAATAACAAGGTGGGAACGACAGGAACGACATACTTGAAATCAATATACTAAATAGCTTCCGATCTACAAGCAGTAGGTACACAATGAAGAGAATAAAAATCAGTTAATGATTTGCAACGACCGCAGTGGTTGCGGTTACCAGATTACAAGCATCACAGAAATATCATATAGATGACTGAAATGAGGTAGCATTGTGCACAAACTACTGAATGATCTAACAGAGTAAAAACTCGGGAGTCCTGAAAAGCCTCTAGGAGCAACTAAATCCTTCATTCTCAGCACATTTTCCAAGCACCACGCATTATTCCATAAACGATTACCATGAACTTCGACTATTCAGAACCATACTCTCAGTAAACACAGGACCAAAGGGCAATAAACAACTTCATCTTCTTCAACCAGCCATTAGAGAGGTGAAAGTGTTAACTAGGCGGAACCATTGTTGCAGAAGAGATCATCAAAGAGGGTCGTAGGCAACAACGTTCCTGAATAAATTTTCGATACATAATAGAATCTGAACAAGATGCAGACAAGTAGATAACGTGGTGCAGAGAAGCAGAGAGGGGGAGAGCAATTAACAGCTTCATCTTCGTGAACCAGCTAACGAAAGGGTTAACTAGTATAGAAGCTTTTGTTGCAGATGAGTACACTAAAAAGGTACCGCACACAACCAAGATGCAGGAGCAACGACGACTAGATGACTGGTGCAGAGAAGCAGAGATGGGAACCATGGGCACTAAGATGCAGAATGCAGTATCCGGCGAAACGATGCCGTTTTAGCCGAAAATTACACCTCAAAACAAAACATGTAAACCTTTTAGGAATCTCTCTAATGCAAACAGATCTAAGTTACCAAAGTTAGTTAAGATAAAAATATATAGACAGTAATAACGTAGCAATTTAAAGTAGGAAAGCGACCTCCAAGTTTCAGTAAGCTGAAGAGAGAGCCGACGCAAAATGGTGTCCAAAGCACCCCTTTTGGTGGCTTAAACACTTTGTAGACGCTATCCATACCCAAGTTTCTAACAATACCCATTGTCACGACATGAACAAACTAACATGATTCTTGTCCGTTCAAGCAAATCTATAAGAACTATAGTAAAGCATCACTGGCACTTTCAGGTCATTTCAGTATTCGCTTCAGTTCACATACCACCTATCCTTAATCACTGCAAAAAAGGGAGAAAAAAAAATTAATTGTAAGACCTTGGATGAAGAATTAAGAAATAATTGAACGGTGTTCAACTCCCCTTTTTTTCTTTTTTTCTTTTTTTTTTCTTTTTTTCATATAAGTAATAAACCAATCTCATTAAAAGCATAAGGTGCCCCTTAGTACACTAGGAGAGTGGGAGTATACAAAAAGAATCGCCTAAATAGAAAGAGAAAAAACGGTGTTCAACTCCTAAACAAAAATGTTATGAAGAGGTTTTTTAAAAGGTGAGGTCACCAAACAAAAAGAAAACACGTTCAAGTGGTTTGTTTTTAAAAGTTGTCCATTCAAGTGTAAAATTCCCAAGGTTATTAACTAGCAACAGCATTACATTGTAGAACTAAGACATACCCATTAGCATATGGTGAATCATGGCGAGCACGGCGATATGGAGGGGACCTGCTATAGCTGCGAACACGTCGAGGAGGCGTTATGCTGTGGCGTCGCGGCGATCTTCGCCCACGGGGACTATAACTCATGTCATAGATGCAAATAACAAGTAATCATCAACTTTTGAAATACAATCTCATCAAATTTAATGAAATAGCAATCCATTAATTATGAATAAATGAAACTCCACAATTCATAACACCATTTCATACATTAAAAAAATTGGCAAAAGTACAAACTGAAGTTTCATGTAAGCATAAAATAATCAAGCAACAAGATTATTTTGTGCAATACATGGGTATTTGGGTTTCTTTCGACCAGATAAACTTTCAACTTTAACATATTAACCAAAACTAAGCATTGAAGTTGACACACAATATATAAGCTTGGAAATTGAAGTGGATATCATTGAGAGTTTTTCACATGCTTCAGTTAGCCATATTTGAATGGATAAGATAGATACCCAGAGAAACGCAAAATAGATCTACCAAAGCAAACAAATATGACGCAAGACCAAAATTACGAGAGAGAGAGAGAGAGAGAGAGAGAGAGAGAGAGAGAGAGAGAGAGACGGAATTGAGTAAAGCAAAACTAAAGAAAAAGAAAGGGAAAGATATTTGACAAGGTTGATACTGGAGAAGAAACTTTCAAAGTGGGTAAAAGGTTACTTGGGGGATAGCAAAGCAAGCAAAGTAGATACCATCACATATCACAAGTTAATACAGCAGACCGTGTAATTTCTTCAAATTGAACAACTAATGCATATCATAGGGATACCATCAAACTGAACAACTAAATATTACAGTCAAGTATCACATGAAAACTTTATAACTTAAATCAGTCTCAATGATATGGTTTTCAGCAATAATGACGGTACCATATACACGGCACATATATAAGAGCCTTTTTATCATGACTTATTCACAATTAATTTCATATGCTTGGCTCTGGACTTCAAGCCAATAGCTGGAGAACAAGAAAAAATATTGTAGGACTTGGGAAAGGCAATCAGATCTTTAAATCTGTTACATTGCAGAATTCTTCAAAACTTGCAATGAAAGGTATAGAAAAGAAAGCAACGCCACACCCTTCAACACACCTGCGCCCATAGCCATAGCTTGGACTACTCCGGCGTCGAAGAGGGCTAGGGCTCCGACGCCGTCCACTTCCCAAGCCACGTGAGCCTACGCGCAAGCGACATTCTCGAGCAAAATGACCAGGTTCACCACATTCATAACATTTCAAGTCCTCACCCCCACCGCGCCCACGTCCACCACCACCACCACCACGGCCTCCACCGCCCTTCGAATTATGAGAAAGCTCCACGCGCCAACCATTTTTCCCTGAAAAAGCAAAGTCTTATTATTAAAAAACAAAAACGAAAAAAGTCTTGAGGTTCAAAAATCAGGAGAAGAAAGCTCTAACTTTCAAAATTCGACACTGAAATCCCAGGATAATTTACAATCCAATCTGAAAATCAAATGAATAACACAAACAAGATAAATGTAATTGCAAAACCAGAACAATTTATGATAGTTTGAATAGGATACAAAGGTGGAAATCCAATATAGCAAATTCTCTAGATTTTTTTTTTTTGATAAGTAATTGCAATTTATAAAAAAGCGCAGAGGGGCGCAACTCTTATACACGGGAAGTATACAAGAGAACCCCTAAAAAATCGAACATAGAATAATTTTAAAAAGTCTACATAAGTAAAAACATTCAAACTATGATGAGATGCTATCCAAACATATAACGTATTGAGCAACCGCTTCCGTAGCTCCACCATAGATGTCTCTACATCTTCAAAAAGCCGCGCATTCTGCTTCCTCCAAATACACCACAATAAGCACAGAGGAGCTAACCGCCAAGCTTCTTTAGCACGAGCACACCCTATCGCCGGCCCCCAACTATTCAACAACTCCAATACCAATCGTGGCATAACCCAATCTACCCCAAATAAACTTCGCAGTGAAGCAACAAATGATCAATAGACTCCCCACTCTTCTTGCACAAACAACACCACTCAATCACTATAACATTTCTCTTACGCAAGTTATCATGCGTCAATATTTTGCCCAAAGCAGCTGACCAAACAAAGAAAGCCACCCTTGTTGGAGCCTTAACACGCCATATATTCTTCCAGGGAAAAGAGGGAAAAGATGGGCCATCTTTCCTAATAAGCTCTTCATAGAAGGATCTCACCTCAAATAAGAGGGATTTCATACTAACCTGTCGCCCTCTCCATGTCGAGCCGAAACGGAGTATAGTCGATCGAAGAAAGAAAGGACCATATCCATCTCCCAATCCTGGATTTGACGCGTAAAAAGAACATCCCACTGAATTACACCATTATGAACAGCCAAATTATCCACCACCCTCGCATCTTTGTTCCTCACTATACTAAAAAGAGCTGGAAAGCATTGCTTCAATGGTCTATCCCCACACCACCAATCATGCCAAAAACTAATATGTGATCCATTCCCCACTTCAAAATGAACAAAATTGCGAAACTTCTCCCACCCCCTCCTAATATGTTTCCATGAACCCACTCCAAAAGAACCCGCCACCTCTTTCGAGCACCACCCACCCTTTAGGCTCTCAAATTTGACATTAATCACCAATCGCCATAAAGCCTCTCTCCCCCTACCATATCTCCACAACCACTTTCCCAGGAGTGCTCGATTGAACTGAATGAAATTGTGAGCTCCCAATCCTCCTGCATGCAAAGGAGTACAAATCTTGTTCCAATTCACTAGATGAAATTTGGCCTCGTCAACAATGCCACCCCAAAGAAAATCCTTTTGAATTTTACCAAGACGATTAGCCACCCTCACTGGAATAGGAAACAAAGATAAGTAATACATATGAATATTGGAGAGCGTACTATTAATAAGAGTCAACCGGGCCCCCTTCGACAAATACATTCGCTTCCATCTCGCCAACCTCCTATCCATTTTTTCAATAACACCATTCCAAATAGAAGTGGACTTGTAAGAGGCACCCAAAGGCAAACCCAAGTAAGTCATAGGCAAAGACGCAACCCGACATCCAAGAAAATTAGCCAACCCCTCGACATCCTCTATTTCACCAATAGGAACAATTTCTGATTTTTCTAAGTTAATTCTCAAGCCAGAAGCTGCCTCAAAGCATAAGAAGATACATCTCAAATGTCGAATTTGTTCTTCTTGAGCACCACAAAAGATAGTGTGTCATCAGCAAACAAAAGGTGATTCACAACTAAGGTCTCGGAATCCCTGGAGCCCACTAAAAATCCTATTAAATTACCTTGATCCAATGCGGCAGTTAGCATCTGACTCAAAGCCTCCATAACCACCACAAACAACAAAGGAGAAAGAGAATCTCCTTGTCGCAAACCACGAGAACTATTAAAAAAACCCGACGGGGTTCCACTTAGTTACATGACACTTGCCCGTGAACAAGGAATAAGTCATCTAGAAAAGTATCCGTAACATTGATATAGAAAAAGTTCAGACATTATTATGTTCAGTAATTAATAAATTCCAAACATGCCAAACAGCCTATGACTCAAACATAATGTAGATACACCTTAATGACACTGAAGGGACAATGCAACTATAAGGTATTAACCAAAAAATAGGCAAAAAAGAAAAACTTAAAAGTCCAAAGAACAGCAAATATTGGCATTAAATAAAGAGCATACTGCAAAAAATTAGTTAAGTAGCAAAATAGAATATTTCTGTCTAATCAACTTCTATACACACCAAAGTAAATAAGTAATCAAGTAAAAACTAATTACAGATGCTTCATACTGACCATCCAATGATTGAACTGCATCAAGAGCATCCCTGCGATCATCAAACTCAACAAATGCATATCCTGGTGGTCTTCGAGCAACCCAGACACTGCATAATTTCATTGAGATATTATAATGTCGCACAGCTATAAAGTTTTTTTTCAAACAGTAAACTGCCAAGACACAAAATGACAAGCCCTCCCTACCCACGTAAATTAAAGAAAACAGCAACTATCATTTTATTCCATATACGTCGCAAAAATAAATATACCACAGGAAACGGTTATTATTTATTTATGACAAGCCAGAATGAGATAATTTTACGTTAATCAGGAATCGATTGGCCATAGTTTTGTCACTGCAAATCCATGAAATTAAAGATATTTCCATTTGAATTAACTCAAAGGGAAGTGAGGGCCTTCAATTCTATCGATACCTATTTCAAACTCTAGATCCCCAACTTTCTAAGCAGCTAAAAAAAATGAAAGGTTAGACATCAACACAGCATACAATTTTAATACCAACAATCTGTTTTCAAAAGTTAAATTTTACCTCCGAAGTACGCCGAACATTCGAAATTCATCTTCAAGTTCCCTCTCAGTCACTCGGGGATCCAAATTCCCAACGTAAATCCGAGACATTGTTGCTACCCAGTGAAACCTAAAGAAGAAATCACAACAAAGGTCCAGACGCTCTAGTCACTCCATGTTTTGCTCATCGATTACAGATTGTCTTGACGGTCGGGGACAACTAGAGTTTTGTAGAAAAAATACAAATATCTTACCTTGTAGAACACAGAATCTCAAGGGTTCTGAAAGATCGGGAGCGATCAGAACGAGAACGGAAACGAGTGTCTCTACGTGAAATCGCTGAGCTCTAAAACCCTAGACCAGAAAGCCTAGTGTAGAGACGGGTATTTCACTATTTCGTAAGTGTAGTCTTGAAGAGGTTCTCCCAGGCCCTCTTTCTAATGGGCTTTTAAGCCCGGCATTTTAAAGAAAATTCTCATAGCCCATCTATTACCAACATTATATATATTTTTCTCTTACATTGGTTATTGAACCTACCAATTACACAAAATTTCGGATCAAAATCATCAAATATTTTCAAGAGTAGGGGATAACAAAATTTTACAATAATAATAATAAATCCAAGCTCTTAAAGTAGATAACATTGAGAATGTGGGAAAAATATTGGGTACACTTTTTCTTCTTCTTCTTCTTTTTTAAAGTAAATATCGAGTACAATTAATTCTTCATATTGCATGTACTATGGGTAATTTCACAAAGGCGGAAAATGCAATGCCTACCGGCTTAAACAAGCACTTAAGCAACTCAGGGTATAAGGCCCGCCTACCCTTTTTATGAGGCTGTCTGTATTACATGCAATATAAACAACTAATTGCATCCGATTCCAATCTGAATACAATTGCAGAAAAATACACTAATGAAAAAATTGGGAAGTGTCAAGACATGAACGGATCAAACAAAGTCTCATTTTTCAATTTATTGGACATTAATGTCTTAACTCAAAGGATCATACAAGAACGCTCTCTATTTTCAAGTAAGATGAAAAAGAGTCATTTTATGGCTGACATCTTATTTTGTTGTATTTAATGGTGTACGTGATGCTATGTCATTTAAAATTTTAAAAGGCGTACTAACATATTTATCACTTTGTATTATGTACATTGTAAAATTTATGAAATGAAATATTAATCATAAAATGACTCGTATAAATTTCACTAGAAAGAAAGATGATTCTACCCCAATTGTGGGCATTAAATAATTAATGTATGAGGTTTAGACATTTATAGAAGTTGAAATATAAGATGGGAAAGTGTTTGTAGTAAATGGGATAAAGTTTTCTTTTTAAATTAAGTTGAAATATATATATTTTTTTAATTTAGCCTATTAAATTAACCTGCCCCTAAAATAAGCATGATTGAGATTCCCATCCAATTTAGAAGTTATAATATCCCTTTAATAGATAGATCACATATACCTTTAATAGATTTCGTTGAAGCTAGTTAATGACAAAAGATTATTTTTTAAAAAAAATTATGGACAAAAATTTATTACAAAATAATTTGTAAGAAATTTTATATAACTCACGTATAAAATTGATATGTGTCTTTTAAACATATGAAAAATACATTTTTTTTTTATTAATATTGTATTAATATGAAAGAGAAACATGTCAATTATATACTGAAGTCGTATAAAATCTCATAATATTCAAATTTTAAGAAATTTCTGTCATAAAATTATTCTCCGAACGTTTTCGTAGCATGTAAAATGTACTGGGATTTGGGAGCGACTCCAGCGACTACCTCTCTCAAGATGACTGAAAACAATTAATGGGAAGTGGACAAATGAATGGACCAACCAGAAATCTGGCTGTCTAAGCCAATGGAGATAAGATTCGTGTCATCTTTGGCTGCTTATGATGATTGTCTTACGCCGTGACCAACCGTCCCACTATTGAGCCAGGCAACGATCTCTGTTTCACAATTCGTCGAATAAGCAATCAGAGGTTTCAACAACAGCAGGTTTTTTTTTTGGTGCCCTCAAGAAGAAAAGAGGTTAGCGTTTCATGTTTCTTAGATCCGAGGACTGCTGCTACTGAAGAGGAAGAGCTTGAAGCCAAGAGGGTTTCATTTTTGTGCAAAAGCTGAGGCTTTTGGAGGTGGGTTTGGAGGAAACATGGAAGAACATGATGGAATTGAAGAGAGTAGCGTGAGATTGGTGGGTAGTAGTGGCGGTAGTGGTGGTGGCAGTGACTCGAGATGGGTTGATGGGAGTGAAATCGACTCAGAGTCAACTCCGTGGTGTGTGCTTGAAGAAAATGTGGGCAGAGAAGGGTATGGATCTATGAGGAGGAGGCTGGCGAAGAAGCCCAGGCGAGTTGATTCTTTTGATGTTGAAGCCATGGAGATTGCTGGCATTCATGGCCACCATTCCAAGGTAAATATATAACTACTGCTGTTTCAAAATTTGCCAACTTGGAGAAACCCATTATTCATTTGAATCAAATATTGTACCTTATAAGCTAGGTAAGCGTCCTAAAATATATTAAGGGAGTTTGAAATTAAACTTAATGCTTTTGAAAAAGGAATATACCATTCTCTTCCTATCTCTAAATAAACATTTATGTTTAACAGTTTGAGCCTCTGAGGGTATTGGCAATTGGCATAGTCATGGCAGTAAATCAAAAAAGATAAATGGAATGATTGAATGACTCGAGTATCTCTTACTCTTAGCGTCATGTTAGCTCTCTTTAACAGATTGCTACATGATGCATACTTTGCTTTATGCATGTTTGGAGACTTTATGTGGATATGTGAGAGGGCCTTTACTTGTAGGCAAGAGCAGTCATTCTGTTGTCGCCCTGCCCATTTAGCGGAGGTCATGACTATTGTTCTTTCAAGTTAAACATTAGTAAAACCTTCGGTAGATGGCAGCAGTAGCATCGAGGACAACTTTTGAATATTAGTTCAAGGCAGTATACCGGCAAAACCAGGATTTAGAAAGAAAATCTTATTTTACGTTAAGAAAATCATACTCTACTTATTAGTATCCTATACTATGATGTGTGTCCAACAGCTTACTAGTTTTTTTGTAACCTGGCATCTCATCCCTTCATAAAATTGACATTCCATGTGAAGAGTGCGTGGCTTTGGAAATAGTCGAGAAGGAATAAGCTTGTAAAGTATATTAAACAGTCCCAACTATAAGAAGGCATTCATAAATCACACACGTGCACCCACAGGCACACATGCACTCAATCGTTTCATATTTGCAGACAGAAATACTTTTAGTTGATCGTGTAACAAAAGAATTTACATGTGACTGTAATGGACTGTTCCTCCATTACTGAAGTCTTTCGCTTTAATAAATCAGGATCAAACCATGTGGCACACGATTGCATTAGCATTTCAAACGCTTGGTGTGGTATATGGTGACATGGGCACGAGCCCTTTATATGTCTTTGCTGATGTGTTCAGCAAGGTGTCGATCGAGTCAGAAATTGATGTCTTGGGGGCCTTATCACTAGTGATGTACACAATTGCTCTTCTTCCTCTAGCGAAATATGTTTTTGTAGTGCTCCAAGCCAATGATAATGGGGAAGGTAAGAGTCCTCTAGTTTGAGTTACTTTCTCCTTTTATTTTCTGTCATATGGTAGAGCATGTAATTGTTAAGACATGATGATTCCAATTGTAGGAGGGACATTTGCACTGTACTCACTGATTTGCAGGTATGCAAATGTTAATATGCTGCCTAATCGTCAGGCAGCTGATGAACAAATATCAAGTTTTCGGCTCAAACTGCCCACTCCAGAGTTGGAAAGGGCTTTAAGAATAAAAGAGGCTTTAGAAAGGAGATCATTCTTGAAAACCCTTCTCTTGCTGTTCGTTCTGATGGGAACTTCCATGATAATAGGAGATGGTATTCTAACCCCAGCAATATCAGGTACATTGTCACATCTATATCTTGTAACTAAAATTCCTAATATTATAGACATGCCGTGGTTAGAAATAGATAAATGCTACCAGAGGTATTTAATCAATAAGTGTTCTATATTCTAATTACAAGAGTGTTTAGCAAACCAGAGAATTGGTTCAGTCTGATTCTGAACCAATTTTTAAATAAAAACTAGTTCAAATTCTCAAGTGGTAAGGGCCTTGGTTTTGGTAGCATCCCTATTAGGTCTAAGGTTCGAATCTCCTTGGGTGCAAACAATTCCTTAGGGCCACGCCTACCGGTGCAGTCAGAGTCTTACCCGATCCATGTGGAGGGGGCGCTTTGCACGGGTCCGGGGTTTGTCTAACATGTTATTTTTCAAATCCCCATCATAAATAATAATAATAATAATAATAATAATAATAATAATAATAATAATAATAATAATAAAAACTAGTTTAAATTGGAACTGATTATGGTTATATGCTGTTTGTCCAAACCATATTGCATTCACATTTTATATATTTATGAAAGCATGTATGCACTAATTCTGAATGAAAAAAATAAAAATAAAAAATCAAGAACTACCAAATTTTGCAAATTTTTTGACAAACACCAAAAGATTAAAACCAGTTATACTATGCATGGCCTGATTTTGTGGTTCGCCAAACACCTCCAAATAGTATATTATCTTGTGCCGGCTCTTAACTTCTAGCATACTAGGGATTTTGTCCTTTGACTATCCCACCTCCATAATGCAATCTCTGTGTGTGTTGTGCATGTGCGCATGCGCATGTGCACTTGTATCTGTAATTAAGTTTCTCTAGAGATCGTGTACTTTAACAACCTACACAATTTATGTGCATAGGGTACATTTGAATGCAAATGAAGTCACACATGCATAATTGTCTTCATAATAATCTATTTCTTACTACATTGACACTGCTACTTCTATTTTAGTTCTATATTTCATAGGCTTGAGACTATGAATAAACAGATGCTCACCTATGGTGAGTTTGGTTGCATGTATCGTTTATCATTGTTAAGATAAAAAAAAAATAAAAAAATAAAAAAAAAAAAAGAAAAGAAAAGGGGGGGGGCCTTTCTTAACTTGATTGAGTTAACTAATATCACTTTTATCCTATCATATATTTTTGAAACTAGATTATTCATACTGGTACCTTGCATTAGTGGGCCCTGTTGTTGTTTACGTGAGACATACTAACGTTGATTAGCAGTCAGCAATTACGGCAACACATATGCTTTTTATTTCCCTTCCTCTTTGTAAGCCAGCAACCATAATCTATTCCTTACACCTGGGACAAAGGCTTTCTTGACTTGTTTGAGTTGATTATTGACAATTTCAAGTCACTGTCATATTTCTTGGAAGTGAAATATCTTTATACTGCACACCTGGAATAGCAATAATGTGCTGTAGTACTTTTGATAAAGGGCATTTACTGCCTGGGATTATGCTAATGTATAATTATTTTTCTTGTTTCAGTGATGTCTGCTGTGAGTGGACTGAAGGGTGAAATACAAGGATTTGGTACAAGTGGGTATCTTTCTTTTTCGTTTTAAGTATTCAAGGTTTATTTGATTCCCGAGCTTTCATAAGAAAGAACTGAGGGCTAGGCAATTTATAATAATAGGTGGGTCATGAGGCTGCTGTTGTGAGATTCCAAGTTTTTAGTCTTTCCTTGTGATATCTCAGCAGTCATGAAGAATTTCGCAAATGTACCAACTGTTAGGTTGAGATTGATCTTTCGAAATTTCTCCTTGAAGCAGCATACTTCAAGATTTATGTCTTTGTCATACTTGTTTAATATATGAGCTTCATGCCCTTCAACATGGATCAGTCGGTGACAGTTCTACATTATGCTGAACTGCCTAAACAATCTAATTAGCCTCTTCATTACATGATACATTTTAAGACTAATTAGCATTTTCTTTTTTAACAGTCCAATTGATGCATTTTTTTTTTTTTATGGCTAGTTTGTAGAGATGTGGGTGACAACCAATATTAGCATTTTGCACAGGATGGCCTATAATCTGATTGATTTCATTTACAGATGCTGTAGTTATCATTTCAGTAGTGATCCTTGTGGGGTTGTTCAGCATACAGCAGTTTGGGACTGGTAAAGTTGGTGTCATGTTCGCTCCTGCACTTGCCTTGTGGTTCTTCTCTCTGGGATCCATTGGAATTTACAATATATTTAAGTACGATATTACTGTTCTAAGGGCATTCAACCCGGCTTATATCTATTTCTTCTTCAAGAAGAACAGCAAAGATGCGTGGTCAGCTCTTGGTGGTTGTGTTCTATGCATTACAGGTACATCTCACCTTAAAAACATTCAGGTAGACTAGCAACTTGTTACAGATATCTCTGCCAACAGACAGAGACATCCGCTCTAAGAGAGATAACACCCTTCCTGCTCCTGTTTTTGAAATATCTTAAATCTCATCAGCAGCTATTGCCGAGTGTTTGTCTTGCAGTGGAAACCATAGTCCCTAAAGTAATTGCGTACCATAAAATCTTAGGTATGGTTCATTTAGCTCAAGTTTGATGGGATGAAAATATTGATGAGCTTTTATAACAACTGTTGCAAGCTGCACCAGTAATTAAGTAAAACAAATCCGATGCTATATTATGGGGATGGCAATGTGGTGTGTTAACGTAACTTACTGATGTAGGGAAAATCGGGAAAAGAAAGGAGAAAGAAGCTAAAAAGGGGGAGAAAGAAAGAAGAAGCTTAGGGGAGAGAAAGAGGGAAAGAAGGAGAACCAATTTCACATATTTTTTATTCCATCAGGGTCGGACATTTAAATAGACTAACGACTAATCCCTAACCTTGATCTTTTGGTCCTAGCCCACTAAATAGACGAATAACTAAATCCTAATCCTAATCCAATTCACTTTGGGAAAAGCCCATTTATTGAATTACAAAAACACCGTTGACTCTTGGAAATTAAATAAAACACAAAACTAAATGCTAATAACCTAATTAACTAATAGGACCTAAATAAAACTAAATTAAAATAAAATTTGTCTCTCCCCTTGCATCACCCACCCACTTCCACCCCTAATTGGGGCATGTATGGAGATGAATTTAAGAGGGATGGGGTGGCGTTTGAGGTGTACACATACAAGCCGATGCAGTTTTAGGATTTTAGATTTCTTTCTTTTGGGAAGAAATTTAGGGCTTTGAAGTTGAGGATTTTGTGAATCCAAGTTTTCTCTCTATCTTTCCCCTACACCACTACGAAGCAGGACGGGGCAGGGGACAGGGCCCACAATTTTGCTCAACTCAATTATAGGGTAGAGACAGGATGAAGTATATTTATGGTAGGGCGGTATTGATACAAACATTGGGTAGAACTCACCTTTGAAAATTGGCTTACAAGGGGAGGGTGTCCAAGAGCTTATATACACATGATTAAGATTGTATTTAAGCTATGTAGGACACTTAGGATCGTAAAATACCACTACATCCTGCAGTCGGCATTCATGGCAACCCACTCTATTGACACTAAATCGATGATGCCCTTTCTATTTTGGCAACTCCACTCATTTATCAGTATTCAATTATTTAACAATACCAAAGCATTTTAATCCAGCCTATAGGTTACCCTCTCCTGACTCTACCACAAAACCGTTACGTATTCGATCTCGTACTCAACATGGTGGCTGGCTTTGATACTAAATGATACAATTATACAAACCTTGAGTATAACTCAGCCTTGAAAACCGGCTAGTAAGGGGAGAGTGTCCAAGAGCTTATATACACATGATTGAAATTGTACTTAAGCTATGTGTGACACTTGGATTGTAACAGGTATGGAGTTCAAATATCCATCCTGCCCTGCCCTACTCCACCCAATTGCCATTTCTAGGCTATGATGCCTGTGAAAATTCATAATAGTTGATTTGGCATAAAATGAAGGGGTATTTTATTTTGCACAGTTTAAAACCCAAATCACCAAGGGCTTTCTGATTTGATGTGTTGGCTAATAAGTATGCTGAATATGTTCTTCTCTTCTTGATAGGTGTTCTCAGTTTATTTGGTTTTTGTAATGTGCTAGGAGAAGCAGCAAAGCTACGCCTGCTTGGTAGTATCATGAAGCAGGAGTTAGCTTTTGCTGGAAGTTGTTGACAAACTTTTAATAAATCCATTGAGTGATAGCTGCCTGTCAGAATGAGAAAGAGGCTCTTTGTGCATCCTTTTTTGAGTTGGCCCGTAAAATTGCAGAAAAGGGACCTCTTTATTAAAGTAATTTAGTATTGTTGCAGGAGCGGAAGCTATGTTTGCTGATCTAGGCCACTTTTCTGTACGGGCCATACAGGTTTGTTTCTGCACTACCTCAATTTATTCTTCCTTGAAGAATAACTTCATGGATTTGCTTTACTAGAAGATTCTTAAAATTAATCCGTACTTTTACCCAGATTGCCTTTACTTGTGTTGTGTTTCCCTGCCTTCTCTTGGCTTACATGGGCCAAGCTGCTTATCTGATGAAATACCCTGATTCTGCAGAAAGAATATTCTATGACTCTGTGCCAGGTGACTCCTTCTAATGGTTTCTTACATTTGTCCATCCCACTCTAATATTTCCATGTATTCAAGAGAAATGTATTTATATTTAGTGCTTGTATTGACACTTTCTGTTCCTGGACCTTGTGAACAAAACAGATACTCTATTCTGGCCAGTTTTTGTGATTGCTACCATTGCGGCTATGATTGCCAGCCAAGCGATGATATCTGCTACATTTTCATGTGTGAAACAATCTATGTCTCTTGGATGCTTCCCAAGGCTAAAGATTGTTCACACCTCAAGAAGGCTAATGGGTCAAATTTACATCCCTGTAATGAATTGGTTTTTAATGATCATGTGCATAGTTGTAGTTGCCATCTTTCGGAGTACCACAGATATTGCCAATGCGTACGGTTAAGTATCTTCCTCCCTTCTTCTTCCTGGAAGTCTCTTTTTAAGAAATAGTCCCAGGATTTATATATTAGTTCTATATTATATTATGAATTTACAATCAATTTACATATCCCAATGTTTTTCATCCCATAGATTGTGAAAATAAGCTGTGTATTGTATTTAAAATTCTGAAAGTCATTAGTTTTTGCTGGAATTTCAGCATATGTTTATCTTTTTCACTCAACCTGTGATGCTTCACTGAATAAATCCTGACATCTTGTGTAGACCTTTTCCATGGTACCATATGGCTGATTGCATATTGTTTTTTGGGTCAAATAATTCCTTGAAACCCAAAGTTTTGGATGTGCTATTAGGCAGGACCTTGAATGTTCTTTTATTGACAAGATAGGAATTTAGTTTACACTTACTAACACTTATCCTATGGCAGTAATTTCTGCTAATGCAATTTAATTTGTTCTTGCAGGCATAGCCGAAGTTGGTGTCATGATTGTGAGCACCAACTTGGTGACACTTGTAATGCTTCTAATCTGGAAGACCAACCTTTTTTTGGCTTTGTGTTTCCCACTTGTTTTTGGATCAGTAGAGCTCATCTATTTGTCGGCTGTGCTATCTAAAATAAAAGAGGGTGGCTGGCTTCCCCTTGTTTTTGCTACTTGCTTTCTCTGTGTCATGTACACCTGGAACTATGGAAGTGTGTTGAAGTACCAGAGTGAAGTCAGGGAGAAGATATCCATGGATTTCATGCTTGAACTTGGCTCAACCCTTGGAACTGTAAGAGTCCCTGGAATTGGATTGCTATACAATGAGCTCGTCCAAGGCATTCCCTCCATCTTTGGGCAGTTCTTACTGAGCCTTCCAGCTATCCACTCTACAATTGTGTTTGTATGCATTAAATATGTCCCAGTTCCAGTGGTTCCTCAAGAGGAAAGGTTTTTGTTTCGAAGAGTTTGCCCAAAAGACTATCATATGTTCCGCTGTGTTGCTCGATATGGTTACAAAGATGTCCGAAAGGAAGATCATCATGCGTTTGAGCAACTTTTGGTTGAAAGCCTTGAGAAGTTCTTGAGAAGGGAGGCTCAAGACCTTGCGTTGGAGAGCAATTGGAACGAGTCAGAGTTTGATAGTGTTTCAGTGAGGTCAAGGGATTCCGGAGCCCCAGGTGGTGATGGGAACGAGGATCTTACGACTCCATTAATGCACGATCGAAGACTAGAAGACGCAGGAACTTCTGCCTCAGAAGAAGCTGCTGTAGCATTGCCATCTAGTGTCATGTCACTGGATGAAGACCCTAGTCTGGAGTACGAGCTCTCAGCTCTTCGTGAGGCAATAGATTCTGGATTTACATATATGCTTGCACACAGTGATGTGAGGGCAAAGAAAAATTCATTTTTCTTTAAGAAATTGGTAATCAATTACTTCTATGCATTCATGAGGAGGAACTGTAGAGCAGGTGCTGCAAACATGAGAGTACCTCACATGAATATCATTGAAGTTGGTATGACAAATATGGTCTAGCCTGTTCATCGTGTTTCATAATCTGCCTTTTTCGTTGAGTTTTGATGCTCATTGCTACCTCAACGCTGGAACCGACAAGTATTTCAAAAACGGACTAGGAATGATAGAAATCTTACCGTTTTATTGGCTGCCTGTTGTAATTTTTTGAATCCTTGACAGGTTTCCGACTAAATTTTTCCTTTCATAATTTGATATTTACATTTACATCGCAGTGTATATGTGTTTATGGTGAATGTTGCCTAATGTAGACGTGTGCATACAATAGAACAAAAGCCTCACTGATCTTGTGCTTTTTACCTCTTCTTCACTCAATTTTTTTTATTCCATTTCAAAAAAAAAAAATTTGGTCTTGCATATTTCTAATATTTCACAGTACTCTTGAGTAGTAATTAGCTTCTCCAGCAGGGGTGGTGATGAGTAAAAAAATTGAATTTTATATTGAAAATGTGTAAAAAATATGAGTGGTTAATATAGCATAATTTGGCATAAATCTATAGGCTTAACCTTTTGGGTTGAATGGTGTCCAACGTGCTATTAATTTCCCTAACAAAATAGAATTAGAGCTGATGGTAGTGTGCAATAATTCATAAGTTTAACCTTTTGGACCGATTGAACAATCCTTGCTCAGGGTTATTCATCCAGAAAGTGTATGGGAAAAAAAAAATGCTAATGGGACGTTTGGATGGGGATAATCTTTTAAGATTTTCATGAAATCTTAAAAGAATATATTGTTTGGTTACACTTAAGTGGAAAGGAATTTAGATACCCAAGACAAAGGAAATGTGAATTCCCTCCTAACCCCCTTTTACTAGGAATGTGAATTCCATTTTAGAAAGGTGGAAGTCCATATTCCCTTGTCAATATTGTCATTGTGAAATAAAACTTTCTCATGCGGTTCTTAAAAAAAATAAAAATAAATAAATTCCCTTTCCTTTGTATAATGTTACTTATTGGGTTTGATTGTGACCATTTGTAAAATTTGTATACAAAAATAAAAACTATTTTATTCCAAAAAAGAAACGAACATGTTTCATTTGGTTATAGATGAAAAATAAAGAAAATAATATTAAATAGTATAAATATTGGGAAATGAAAGAAAGCTTAAGGTTTATATATAGTTTTTCTTCCCTATCTTTTTTGTTTAACTTTTAAAATAATTTTGTATCATATATACAACCTTAAGCAATCGAAATAATAATTTTATAAGATTAGAAGTAATCCTATCCTATGTCTAATCATTCCAAAACATGGGAATCGCATTCATTGGTAGTGACGAAACTAGGAATTTAACTAGAAGGGGCAGATTCTATTGATTTTTTTTTTATATTATTTTTTTTTTGTGGGGCAAAGCAAAAAATAAATAAATTATTTTTTTAACATTCTTAGGAGACGTAGATATGGAGAGAATGATAAATTCCATTAACCAAAGGTTACGTAAGTGTTTTTTCAATGCCGTCAGTAACTTTTAATTGACAAAGCTTTTTACTTAATTTACTGGTTTTCTTTTCTTTTTGTAAATTTGCTTTCTTGTATTCCTTTACCACCTCATATTTTGAGTCGTCGTCGTTGAATCTATAATACGAATTAGTCGTTGGGCCAGATCTGTTACTTTGGCTGCACCAATCTTTTTGACTTGCTTGTCTCCCAAGCAAAATATCCGTTCGCTCTATGATTGTCTGCAAACGTGAGAAATATCGTGAAACTTGCAACTTCCATGATATTTATCGTTTCCGGCCGACTAGTCTTTAGTTTCTTTTTGTCCATGGCTATTTCAACATGTATGTTCTATTGCTGTATTAGAATAGAAACTAAATAATTAAATTTACAATTTTTATTAATTTAAAATTTTAAAATAATTAGTGATTTAATAGTTGGTATGACTAGAAAAAACTGCCCATTACTTTTGGGTAATAATAATTAATTATATATATGGAACTCCTTACCGTCATTACTGACTTTTCCAATGCAAATTTTAAATGTTAAAATCAACCCAACATCAACCACACCTTTTCTGAGGGCCAAAAAAGTGACATTTACAATGTAAACTGAACTTGCTTTTTTGTCATCCCAAAGTGCCACTTTAAGGGTAAATAAAGGGTTACTTTTTTTTCTTTTTTCTTTTTTAGGGTTTAGGCTTTTTTTTCCTGAGAAAAAAGAGAGTTAATTTTGGTTCCAAAATGGGTATGGTACCTTCAAATTTGGGTTGGGTGATCCTTAAGGATGGGAAAAGCCAGGTGGAATGAAAAAGAAGAAGAAGATGAGAAGGGTTTGCATCATCAAATGGGACCATGATTGGAGAGGACCAGAGATAGGTCCGGTACATCCTCGTCACACCGTGGATATATTCTAAGCCCAATAGGCAAAAAGTATTTAACGTCACGTCATCAAGTACCGGCTTATATAGGGCATCAGTCAGGACTCGCATGAGAAAAAAGAGAGTTAATTTTGGTTCCAAAATGGGCATGGTACCTTCAAATTTGGGTTGGGTGATCCTTAAGGATGGGAAAAGCCAGGTGGAATGAAAAAGAAGAAGAAGATGAGAAGGGTTTGCATCATCAAATGGGACCATGATTGGAGAGGACCATAGATAGGTCCGGTACATCCTCGTCACACCGTGGATATATTCTAAGCCTAATAGGCAAAAAGTATTTAACGTCACGTCATCAAGTACCGGCTTATATAGGGCATCAGTCAGGACTCGCCAGTTTTAGTAATACATTGAGACCGATTACATGTTCTAGATAGGGCACACTATAGTCTAATGTACCATACCATTGTCATCTGTCTCCCTCTTATTGGCCCGCTTGAACATTCTCACTCCAACTTGCAACGTGCAGAATTGCTGCATGAGCTCACAGGCAAGACTTTTCTAAAGTTTTTGACGATATGCTTGAAACAAGTGGGCAAGAGCATGATATTATTGGAGGCTACTTGTATTAATATCTTTCTCACTTATGTTATGCTTAATCCGAATAGCTTGGTGGTCCAATTGAAAAGGACAATTAATGCCCTATTTACGTAGGAGTATATTAGGATGGTCTCAATACATATACATGCATTCAAAGGGACATAATCAAGATTTTTCATCGACAATATTCTAACTATAAAAGAAGGTCAAAACTTATTTTTAAAATCAAAATGGGGCATCGTCCCCAACCCTTGAAGGGTATAATTGAATTCACCCGTCTACCAACAATTTTAGATTTTTTATTTTTTTTATTTTTTTTTACCAAGTATTTCCAATTGGATGAAGTAATATACTTTTCTATTAGTATATGGAGAAACTGAAGAACAATGACCTTTGAAAATTTAGACGGTTTTGTTTATATATTTTTTAATCTTTTACACTTTCATCGATTGCTACTTTGTATTTTATTTTAAAGATAATACGTTTTAAAAAGTTATACAAAATGAAAAATGAAAAATGAATTATCTTAAATGGAGAACCCAACATAAAATCATGGCCTGTCAAATTTATGGTAATTATATTCATACTTGTTGAGGTGAATCTTATATAAACAGTGTCATAACATTTGAACATGTCAATCTTATATAAACACTCTTATAATATATTGTCCAAATTGTTAAGAATCCCAATTTGAATCATTCGCCATCGATACTCGCTCTAACGTGCATCTATTCGGGTCGTTGTGATCCAATCTATGACCCAATCCAAAACCGCAAACTGTCCTCCAAAAAAAGATCTCTTTTTATCTCTATAATTTAAATATTGGCGTGCCGCCTTCAAAGAATCAAAAGTCAGCTTTCTTCTTTCTGATTTCAATATTGGCTAAATTTTTGTCAAAGCAATACTTGAAATGTGTTGGGAGAGTTAAAGTTAAGTCAAAACAGCACGTTTCTAATTCAAGAAAAAAAAAAAAAAAATGAAATATTGGCACCAATTTATTCAATCCACGTGTGGGGATCGAAGAAAACAGATACTACCAACCCTTTGAAATTCCTCAATAATGTGACACTCGCCCTGTGAGACAAGTCATAGTCCTAAAGATACTCATTATTCCATCATGCTGTATACAAGCATATTCCAGAATGTTTTCACCAACATGATGCTCGAGAAAGCCCTATATATATATCCTCAAAAAAAGGAAAAAAAGAAGAAGAGAGAAAGCCCTATATATATATTATGATAATTGATAATTTTATTAGGATATATATAAAATTGGGTTAAAGGAATTTATTTTAATTCAGTCTAAAAATTTGTCACATGTCTCAAAAGACACATGATAGTTTTAATTTATAGATTGAATTTGAGAAAAAATTTCCCACCGAGTTTGAATAAAATTTCTATCTATTTTATTAATTATACTATGATGAATGGTGGTCCAAAAGGCTAAAGGGTTATTTATTGGCTTAATTAATTAGGATGCTTATCGACCTAACACAAAATAATGTTTGCTTTATCGTCTCTCTGTGGCATGCTTTACATACCTAAGCAGCCAACGACGTACACTGATTTATTATTTCATTTGTTCCTTTGTATTATGCTCTACGGCTTTGAGAAGCGGCAAGAAGGATTGGACCGACCACCTTTGTCATTAACGGGATGTGATGTGGAGGCTTATGCACGCAAAGGTTGCTAAAGGTAAAATTGAATAATTGTTTTTAAAAATTCAGTTTACAATATTATCGTATGTTCTTTTAACGTATGAGAATAGAGGACAAACAATAATTGTAAAGACTCATTTAATTTTTTTTTTTTTTTTTGACATGTCCATACAAGAGGAGAATGAGAGATTCAAATTAGTGACCTCCGCTTCTTGAGGGGTGATTCTCAGCCGATTGAGCCATCGGCCCCGTAGGTACAACTCAAGTCAATCAACTCAAAAACAAATGAAGAACGTTATAACAAATCAAAATATATATATATATATATATATATATATATATATATATAACTATGTTGATAGAAGAAGTGTGTGACGATTACGTTTTTTAATATATTTTGGAAGTATTTTTTATTTTTAGTTTGAAAATGCGTTTCATGTGATCAGGACAAATTTACATGAATTGTTGGGAGGTCTTTGACAACCTCAAGTTTGTCATTATATACCTATAAAAATAATATTTTCAATAGCATGACCCCGTCAAATGTTAACTTTTCAACCCCCAAAGCGAATGGTTTCATCAAATGTACACCTCTGGGCATCTCATATATATGTCGTGCATTTGCTGCGACTTTTGAATCTCTACTTTTGATACTTTTGTATACAATTATGACTTATAACTTATTATAGAATTAAGTTAAAAACTTGTCTAATTTTATTTTACATCAACACACGCGCATACACATAAAGAGGCTATATGTATTAAGGTATTTATTTATTTATTTATGTAAGTTCGAATTCTTTAACAAAAAAAAAAAAAAAAACCTTCTTTTGCCCATGTATATATCTTGAGGGGAAAATGCGGTGGATAAAATATACCCGACCGCATTCGCTATCCGTGCCTATTTATTATCTGTATATGCTGTTAGCAAAAATCATTATCCGTACATGCGGATGTAATTATTAACTGTATTCGCATTCCCTATATATATAATTAAATTCACTAAAACGATATCGTTTTGAATTTTATAAATTTAAGACCTTTATAATATGTTAGGGTTTTTTTACTATCATCTCAAAGTCATATCTCACTACATTTACTTTTTATCTTTTTTTTTTTGAGTAATCCAAATCTCAATTACTCTATTTGACAAATGACCCTTATGACCTAATAATCGTGAATTGTGTAACAAGTAAAATCTTAATTTAATTAAAATTCAAATAGTAATAACCACATTATTTAATATTGCATATTTACTTAGAAAGTAATCCAAAACGTTCATTACCTTATATATGGATAGCAGATAATAACAATATTTAATATCAGCGCGGATGTAGATAGTAATCTCATGATGCGAATATGGACACAAATACCTAAAGGTGGTAATCACATTATACGAATACGGATATCGTTAATAACCGCATTTGCATCCGCATTTTTATCCCTATATGTATGTGATATAAAGATGAAAAATAATTTTATATTTTAATTTGTTTGTTAATATGTTTATTTTAATAATAAAACATAAAACAAAAATTTGAACATACAATCATGGGTTAATATCGCCGACTTGTCTGTCTTTATCGCACAGTTGGCCGCGAATTACGTGACATTATTGCAATTGGGGGGTCTCAGACTCTCAAATACCGGAGACTGGCTTCCAGCAGCAGTAGCCAAAAAGGAAGGGCCATCCCTCACCAGCCATGCCCATGCGTAATGCAAAAGGACATAATTAATTAATTAAGATTTCCCATACAAGAGGCGAAAGCATAAATGAGAGGATTAAACCTAATTTTTAGGCCACTATATAAATATTTTAAGAAAAAAATTTCAAAACCCTCCTCCGATTCGTGTGGTCTCTTTATAAATAGATTAATTAAAATAACACAACACGTACATATGCCATTCATGAGCCTACAGCATTCAGGTAGAAATAAAAGAAATTGTCCAAAAAACAAGAAATAAATGAGTTTGATTAATTAAGTCTCTTTAATAAAAACTTAGATCAAAAAATAGGGATAACAAGTTCTCTAATTACAATATCATTATCATAGATTCGGGGAGGAATTTATTTCATCCAGATTGTGTCTACAATATGAGTGACAGTCTCTTGCGTTAATTAGCCGTGAGTTGCCGAATTGGCCTCTTACTTAACTTGGACTATGTTTGTTGTTCTAGAAGATTTCATTCCAGATTTAATGCCCTCCACTAGATGTCCATATCTGCTTGTATTGAGTATCTTTGTCGCACATTCTCTCACAATTTGCAGAACATCTCTTTTTAAACAAATGTCAAAAAGACCTAAATTCTTACTAAAAAATCACTGCCGCTCATACCTCAGCCATAACGGGATCAACTGCGAGGTGATGCATAGTGCTACGAGCGGTCAAGACATATCCGTCGCAATCTCGTACAATAATATTTGACATAACGTACATGAAGGTTTGTCTTTGTACCATTTCAAGAAATCAGTTCTCGCCACGGAATTTACCTCATAAAATCCACCCCAAATTAAGAAAAAACAATCACCATTAATTCACCAACCATCCTCTTTATAAAATTGATAGGTAAAAAGGTTAGCAAAGGAGGAGTAATTTGGAATGTTCTTGTGGCTAGCCTTTGTCTTTGTACGTTTAAAGATAGCGACTTTTTCATTTTTTTTTTCTTCGAGCATTTTGCTTTTCTGTAACTTTCCAGACGTCTCCTTTTGAGATCCTACGCGACATGCAAATAACTTTAATTCCAACCGTTTACGTTTACTAATAACGAATGGTTCAAAAACTCCCACGTCATTTAAAAATTTTGCATCTCATTTTCAACCTATTTGCCTAACTTCTCGGCTCTCGCCCACCGCCGGACACGTCTCCCTCGGTTCTTCCGTCACGTCGTCTCCGCCCTCAAGCTCCAACACCGCCACCTCTTTATTGCTGTTCTACCATGCAAGGTGGCCGGACAACTCATTTTGTCATGAGTCTTTTGCTGAAATCATCCTGTTTAAAATTAAAGTGGAATTTGAGAGGCTAATAGGTTTGAGAAAGTTGTTCCATATTTAGTGCACAAAATTAAAGTGTCTTTACTCGTGTGAGGTTGATAATTGATAACATATATCCTAGTGGCCTAGGAGGCTTAGCATGCGATGATGAGTACAAGATTGAAGGGGCGGGAGGGGTATATGGTGCTAAACTTTTATATGAGCAAGACATATGATAGGGTAAAGTTAAATTTTTTAGAGGCAATAATGAGGAAGCTTGGGTTTGAAAAGAGATAGATAGAGTTGGTTATGACCGGTATTAGGTCCGTTACCTAATTTGTATTAATTAATTAATGGCCAACCTCATACGATCTCACCATCTAGAGGAATTAGGCAATAGAATCCTTTGTTCCCTTATTTATTTATTTTATATGCCAAATGCCTTTATCTTCTCTATCAAGTGGAGCGTACGGGAGAAATTATAAGAGTAAGAAAAAACATCGAGACAGAAAGTATATAAGCTAGGACAAAACTTTATTTATTTATTTTTATTTTTTTCCAACAAGGTAAGAATACAAAAAAGGAGGTAAGGGGGCAAATTATTTCTATTGGTGGGGTAAAATTACTTACAGGTATGAGAAGTATTTGGATTTACAGCTTTAGTTGGAAAATCTAGGCTCGTATTAATTGTATACGACGATCTGAGAACCAAAGCATACTGTAGTTGTTAAAATTGTTTTCTGTCTTTTATATTCTTTTATCAAAAATAATAATAATAATAATAGTAACAAACAATTCAAACACAAACCACTCTTAAAAATATAAAAATAATTTCACTTTTATGTTACAACATAACACTTTTTCAAAAAAAATATCCCAAAATACACTAACAAATGGAGCCATAATTTCTGTCTTATAAAAGTTTTCATTTATAAAAAAATTAGGAAGAAAAATAAGCAGTAGCAAAAATAGCCAAAATGAACATTTTAGCCGGTCTTGTAGCCAAAAAAACTCTTAATCCGGTTAGCCATTGTGACTAAAGATTTGGCTAAAAAAAAAAAAAACCAATTAGATTCTATCTCCTTTACGGGGATAGTGAAAATAGATAAATAAATAATCTTTTAAATAAAATAGTAAAAGTGAATAGAATTAAAATGCTAAGTCAGATGTAGGTGCTTTAAAAAAGTGTGTAACTACGTTAAAAAAATGTTTTCTTCAATTAAATATTTGTTGAGTCGAATGTAAATGCTCTTAAAAGAGTAAAGTATGAGCTTTAAATTGTCCCTTTAGACAACTCGACCTTTGGATAATTGAGATCTTACTTTTATATATATATATATATATATATATGTATGAGAATAATAATGAGTGTTACATTTTTGAAATAACTGATAGTTTAATATGGTATTAAAGTAAAGGTTTTAAGTTTGAATTCGACTCCACAGTTTATAATATTTCAATTAAATATTTCACGTATTCACCGTTATTCCATTTAAAAAGAATATTCACTCAACATATGCTTAACAAGAACCTCGATGAGCCGTTTGATAGTCCAAATTGAACGTTGTATGTATATATTACTTATATTATTTACAAATTATGAGTTGACTCATTTAAATCGGATAAAATGTGTTCAAAGCACGGGAAAGACATGGAATAATTGTCTGTAAATTGAATTGTGAGATACCAATGTAAAGAGACAACACAGAAACGGGGGAAACATGGGCGGTCGATCTGCTTTATAGTGCAAAGGCTACCACTAATATTTAACCCATTCATGCTTATGATCAAACCGATAGCCTATCACATAACCATAAGCTGATCGGGTGGAGTCAACTTCTTCTTAATTATTCAAAATCATGGGGGGGGTTTCACAATTAATCATATCATGATAGCTGCTTACTCCTTATGTATTACTTTATTATCAATTTTTCCACTTTAATGAACAGACACCCTTCGTATCAGGGGTTGTTATCTTTTTTTCTTTTAATTTTTTTTTAATTAAAAAAAGAAAAGCTTCTTTTTCATACATTCTTTTATAATTTATTGGACCGAAATATAAGGACTTCCTTTTGCCTTTATTTATGAGTCAACTGCGATCACAGTGCCCAAAATCTTTTTAGTCTTTATCCCTGTGCAAGAAATCTTTTTCATTGCTGGATTATCATGCTCTGCTCTGTCTCCGATTGACATTGATGTGCATTTAAGAAACTCGACTGGTTATATCACTTATTTAGTTAAAAAAAAGATATATATATATATATATATATATATATATATATATATATACACACTAATTTTTTTAAATGACTTATATCCTCTCAACATTTTAGCTATGTAATTTAATTTTTTTCTTTTATTTAGTTATTTTTATCTATTTTCATTATTTCCAAAGAAGCGAGATAATTAAGATGGATTTTTCTTTTTATTAATTTAACTTATATATTGTTGAGTTACACTTACAATGCTATGCCACTAGTCAAATCATTAGCTTTAAAAAAAAAGAAAAAAAAGAAAAAAAGAAAAAGAGTTATTTTGGCCAACCGGATGTAGAGTTTTATTTTGGTATTTTTTTTACTACACGACTAGTCAAAATAATCTTTTACTGTGTTCACAAGCCCAATATGAGTGCTTTAAGGATTGTTATTATCATTATTATTATTTAAAAAAAATGCTCAAATAATTATTGATATTTCTCCTATTATCAAATTACTCATTAGAATTTGTACCATTAATAAATAATTCATTTTGTTCTCAGTCTGTTAAATTTTGAACAAGGAGCTTCCCTGATTTTTTAATGGTACCTTCAAGTAGGGTTCGGTGCTTTGCTTTTCCTCTCATCCAAGGAGGCAAGGATATATGGATAAATACTTGGCTTCCTAATTGTTTAGGAAGAGTAATACGTGTCCTATAACACATGAGAAAGACATTTTTTTTAAAAAAAAACGTGTACTTGTCATATAGTTGTTTTAATAGTTTTTTTTTTTTTTTTAAAGGGAATAACTTTTTTATATACTTAAAAAATAAATGTCATTTTTAGAAGCTGATTTGTAAAAAAAAAAAATTAAAAAAAAAAAATCAACTCAATTTATAAAAACTTTCTATCCTAAAAGAAAATAATTAAGCAATAAAAATTGATAAATAATATGATAAATAACACAAAGTGGCACATCAATTTTTAAGTAACTCATAATAAAATTTATGCTCATTCAATTTTTGTGGTTAGAAATGATGGAGTTATTACTAGAGTGCTAGTTTTGACTAGTCGGCAGTCGCCAATTGCTATGGGCGGTCTTAACAGCTACACAATTGAGTCAAACTCGTTCGAACATTGAAAATTTCCGACCGGACCAAACCAAACCAAATCAAAACAAAAGAAGAACGTCAAAACAAAAACAAAATCTTCCATTATAAATTTATAATGCAATTTTTTTAGCAGAAAAAGCACTTTGATGACACTTATATATATCCATAATCCTGTTTTTCCTGCTGAATTTCAGATCACTCCGCCACTTCACCCGTCTCTCTCGCCCCCTCTACACCCCAATACCCAAACGCAAAACTCCCCAACCAACTGCAAAATACTCTGCTCTCTCTCTCTCTCTCTCTCTCTCTCTCTCTCTATATATATATATATATATTTATATATCTTTTTCTTTCACTTTCTTTCTCAAACTCTCACGCAAAATATTCCAAAACTCACACTTCTGGTTCCAAGTTTCGCCCGCGTGGCTTTTTCGTGTTTGTTCTTTTTATGTCGCCATCGTCATGGTTGTTCACCTGCTATCCACATTTTGTACTTCAATTAAACGAAGTATAATTTTTCTCCGAATATTTTAATTTATTAGTAGCTTCGTAGAGCACGGGACTAGGGAAGAGTTTTCCACGACAGGGTCATCCTTGAACTCCTTCCATGTGCAGTAATAACTTTGCTTTCTTCAATCTCTGCAACCCCATCGTTGATCTGGAAAGTCGCCTCCTTTGTTAAACAATCAGATATTTTTTCCTCCATAAATTACTAATAGTTGCGTTTTTGGCAAATGGGTCTTCCTTGAATCTCTAAATTCGCAGTAAAAATGCCTTCCCTGAATTGCTGAGACCACTTATCATGGATCTGGAACCTGGGATTGATCAAAACCAAGTTAAGGTGAGCTGGAAGTGTCCACAAACGTGCATTAATTTCTCTGTCTCTCTCTCTCTCTCTCTCTCTCTCGGAGTTTTTGTAATCAAATTATTGTTTTTGGTTGCAGAGAGAGTCATGGAAGACAGTGCTTACTCTGGCTTATCAGAGTCTTGGCGTTGTCTATGGAGATTTGAGCATTTCACCATTATACGTATACAGAAACACGTTCGCTGAAGATATTATACACTCGGAAACCAATGAAGAAATTTATGGCGTATTCTCCTTTGTTTTCTGGACTCTCACTTTGGTTCCTTTGCTGAAATACGTGTTTATTGTGCTCAAAGCTAACGATAATGGCGAGGGTGGCACATTTGCGCTATACTCGTTGCTATGTCGACACGCTCGAGTGAGTTCACTGCCCAATTGCCAGATGGCAGACGAGGAGCTGTCGGAGTACAAGAATGGCAGAATTAGTTTGGACCCAAAGACCGGTTTTGGGTCGACGTTGAAATCTGCGTTAGAGAGGCACAGGGTTTTGCAAAGAGTTCTGCTTGTTCTGGCTTTGATTGGTACTTGCATGGTGATTGGTGATGGTGTGCTCACACCGGCTATTTCTGGTAAATTATATGAGCTCTTATTCTTCTTGGCTTTGATTTAAAGTTGGAAATTTTGAGTGTTTGTAAGTAACTGGATTGTTTTGATTGGTGCAGTTTTCTCTGCGGTTTCTGGTCTCGAGCTTTCGATGTCAAAAGAGCATCACAAATGTAAGAATTTTATTTTTTTTATGAATAATCACAAATGCAAGATTCTTGACTTTGTCTCAGTTTTTATTTGACTAAGAGTTGTTTGTTAAGTCCTGTATGTATATATGATGGTTGAATAGCTTTTCGATGATTTTCTCCTTTAATGATTTAATGGAAAATTATTTCTTGAATCTCTTTTTCATTCAAATTGGTGGATTTCAACAGAGTCAATTTTGAGTTCCTGTTGTTTCGTTCAACTCCTCCAAAATCTACTAAAACTTTAAGGCTTTAAGGCTGAACTGTTGCGCAGGTTTTTCTGAGTTTCCATTATGCAATAATTTACTGCTCTTATTATGGGTTCTATTGTTTCCATAACAATCATTATCTTTTCCTTTCTTTTCAATCTCCTGGGAATTGTTCTTACTTCTACTCTTCATTGTCACACCACCCGTTCTCTCAAGGCTAAGTACTGTGTTGTCGACCCCGCAGCCTAACTGTTGATTTAGGTTGCGAAACTATGTCCACAGAATGCTAAACTGACTGGCATGAATAGAGCAGTGTAGTGTTCTCTCTCTCTCTCTCTCTCTCTCTCTTCATTTCCTTTTCTCTTGGAATTTCTTCCCTTTCTGAAGGGAGGGGGTTTAGCCAAAGCAAAAGCCAATTAATTGTGGAAGGTTTTATATCTCATATGTATGAAATCATATCTCAATCATTACATTATAACTCGCAATCTTGCATATCTCCCTTGGGGTTTATAAGTAAGGCATAAATTTATGAATAAAAAGTTGAAAACTGGTTTGGTAGCACATTCTGAGACCTTTAATATCTCAAGCAGTGGGTCATTGCGGTGATTCAAATGGTTTGCCTTATTTTAAAGCAATTTAGGCAAGTTGCAATAGTGGAGAAAATTAATTACCTATTTCACTATTTTGAGTAAATCCCCAAAAAATACTCTTTTTAAGTGGACAGTGAGAGCGCGACAATAATTTTGGAACAAAAGAAGTTATCTTCATACCTTCTCAGGCTGCTTGCCCTAGAGATCTTTCTCATTCCTATGCTCATCCTATTTATGTCACCAAAACCTGTAAATATAAGATCTATTCTTACTATGATATAGTCACTGTTAACAATGGGGAGGAAGAAGTGCCCAAAAGATTTCATGCTTTGAAAATTAGTCCCATGCATGCCTAAACTTGTTAAAAGAATGTTGTCGGTATTGTCTCCTTGACAGCCTCTTTCAGCTTTCATATAGTGCCTGGTTGGGTTTACACTTGCGGCAGGTAGATCGCGTCCACCATGAGCTTGGTTTGGCGTAAGGTGGAATTTTAGTGGCTGGATAATCTAGGAGTAGTCAGTAGAATCCCAATACATAAAGGAGGGTTGATATGAAGTGAAGCGGACTATGTGGTGACACACCTTAGCATCAATTTTTTTTGTCAATACCTACTGAGTGCTGATATGCCAACATATTTGAAATTTGGTCATCTCTGGGCTTATAGTTGAGATTTGGTAATCTCTCGACTTGTCTAAACATCACAGCCATGGTTTGAGGTAGTGGAAAACAGGTCTTATGGGGAGATTCTGAGTTTTGGTGCTAATATTGCTGCAACCATAATATGTATTATTTCTTGTTAAAGTGTAATAAGATAGTGAATATATTTGAAACAAGCAAAAAAATAAAAGAAAAGATTCTTTCCCATTTTAAGGTATCAGTGGAAATCACCATTGAAATATCAATACACTTATGATGCAAATATCCTCCATGGTTAATAGTGGATCAATTTCAAGGTTCAAGTTGATAAGGGGACTAGTTCTTGTTGCCATACCACTAGTTACTACCACTTCTACTAGCATGGCCCCCACTTGTTGCCATACCACTAGTTGTCACGACTTCTACTAGAATGGTCCCCCAATAAATCAAGCAAGTTCCAATTTCAAGGTTCAAAAGAAGTGAATGGACCATCATTTCTTCTTTGTCAATTCAAAATCTCTGGATTCGAAAACTCAGAAGCTTGGCACATGATATAAAATGAGAGTTTTTGCTTCATTGTTGGTTTCTAACTTGCCTGATTTTTTATGTAACGGGTTGCATTGCCAGTTAAATTTTGCAGCTCTTACTTGGTCTCGTTTACTCTGAAAGACATGCCACTGTATCCATCTGTCCTCCTGAAAGTTTGATAATTTTTGCAGATATAGAAGTTCCAGTTGCATGCCTCATACTGATATGCTTGTTTGCCCTTCAACATTATGGCACCCACAGGGTTGGCTTCTTGTTTGCTCCTATAGTTTTGACATGGCTATTGTGCATTAGTGCCATTGGTATATACAATATATTTCGGTGGAATCCTCATGTATATCGAGCACTTTCTCCATATTACATGTATCAATTTTTGAGGAAAACTCAAAGAGGAGGTTGGATGTCCTTGGGTGGAATTTTGTTGTGCATAACAGGTAAGTATGGACTTCTGGTGGTTAACCTTGATTCTAGTGCTATTACAAGCAAAGTAGTTTGTTTCTTTCCCTAATACCCATTTCCACTTTTCCAGGTTCAGAAGCCATGTTTGCTGATCTTGGACATTTTTCACAATTGTCAATCAAGGTATATCATTTAACAACTCAATTTATAAACTCTACCAAGGTTTCTTTACCAAATTAACTTAGCATGGCTTATTATTTGAATGACTGGACCTTGTACAGTAGTATCTGAAATTCAATTTTATGACATTTTGCAGTGTTGTTGAGATTGGACCTTGTACAGTAGTATATAACCCCTTTTTTTAGCCCATGCTCATTATCTGATTGAGACAGTAGTGGAACCTGTCTACCAGAGAATTTTGCTTTACCAATTTTTATTAGTGGTTGAAAAAAACTGATTTAATTCAAACCCTATTGATACCTGCCATTAGCACCTTAAAGTATTTATCAGATCGTGAGTATGTAAGAAACCTATAGGTGATGATGTCTCTTCTTTTTGTCATGAATTTCCTTATATTTCTGTTACTCATTTTGTATATGTTTTATCTCTAAGATTTCATGAAAATTTCCTTGCTGAAAGCAACTTGTCAAAGTTGTGGTTAATTGTTAGGAAAAATGCAAAATCAATCCCTGTGGTTTACCTAATTTATAATTAGCTCCATGTAGTATCAAAATGAACTCAGAGATCTTTAAGGTATGCCAAACAAACAATTTACTCCCTACAGTCAAATTCCATTCATTGACACTAACAAAATCTGGTTAGTCAGTGGACGAAATTTGGCTGTAAGGAGTAAATTGTTTTTTTGCATACCTTAAGAACCTCTGAATTCATTTTGATACCCCATGGACTGATTTTACATTTTTTCTGTAATTGTTTCTAATTCTTGTAAAAATATGACCTACTGGTCTGATAGGGATATGATAGTTGGCGGTTTTCAATGTGTGCGGATTCCATCTATACATCTCCTGACACAAGATTTTTAAGCTAATGACAAAATTTGAATGAGAAAAAAGGAACCTGATTTTTTTTTCTCCCCTTGTAAACACGCATGCTTATGTTACTCAAATGCTGTCTGATTCAACCATAACATTCTTGATCTACCCAATTTTTTCCTTTATTGCTTTGTGGTAGCTTCAACCATTCAAGGAAAATGCAGTTAGTTCTTTTCCCAAGAGATAGTTCATGTTACAATTTCAAGTACATGTAGGTATCTTTTAATATGCTGATTATGCATTGTTTAGAATATATCTAATGGTTCTCAAGTGTCATATCCTAATTAATGTTAATAGCTGAATACGCTGCCCCTGTGGTTTTGTCTGCGTTTGGTGGTAACTTTTGGGGCTTTGGAGAAAAGATAGAGAGCATGAGCTTCAACTGTGACAGATGAATAAACTTTCCTTTTCTGCATTCTGGCTAATGCCATTTCGAGAACACCTGCATTTCTAATGGATATTCACATTTCTGCAGATTGCTTTCACGTCTGTGGTTTATCCAGCTTTGGTTCTTGCATACATGGGGCAAGCTGCCTATCTATCTGAACATCATTTTAGTGTGAATGACTACCATATTGGATTTTATGTGTCTGTACCCGGTAGGTACCTTCACTTGTTCTCCTTGAAGGTTGTATAATTTGGATTACAGGCAAGTTCTCAGCTAATAAGAAATATCCCATACTTATTCTTCCAGGGAAGTTAAGAATTCCTGTTCTGGTAATAGCCATACTTGCTGCAGTGGTGGGAAGCCAGGCCATCATCACTGGAACTTTCTCAATCATTAAACAATGCTCTGCTCTGAATTGCTTCCCAAAAGTGAAAATAGTCCACACATCATCCAAAATGCATGGTCAGATTTATATCCCTGAGGTCAACTGGATCTTGATGCTTTTATGCGTGGCTGTTACTATTGGTTTCAGAGACACAAAGCGCTTGGGTAATGCATCAGGTATGACGATAACTGTAAGTTGTTGAACTCAGCATTTATCCTTTTCTAGTAAAAGTTTTCCCAAAGGATTTGCTTATATGGAAATGAATTTCACCATCCCAGCATTTAGAATAAGAAATTCTGAGATTTTTCATTAATACTTTTCAAGAATTACAATCCAATGTTAACACCTATCTGTTTGTCAAAAGAGCAATTATGCTTTGCTTGGAATAAAGTTTGGTATTCCGCCTCGTCTTTTGCTGATTTCAACTGAAACCCTTATCCTAATGCTTTGCACGGAACAGGTTTGGCAGTTATCACCGTCATGTTGGTCACCACCTGCTTAATGTCTCTTGTTATCGTCCTGTGCTGGCATCGGAGTGTCTTACTTGCAATTTGCTTCGTGTTCTTTTTTGGAACAATTGAAGCTCTCTACTTCTCAGCTGCGCTCATCAAGTTCCTTGAAGGAGCCTGGGTCCCTATTGCCCTTTCATTCTTCTTCCTGATCATTATGCATGTTTGGCACTATGGCACGCTCAAGAAGTATGAGTTTGATGTGCAAAACAAGGTCTCCGTCGACTGGCTACTCAGCCTGGGTCCCAGCCTAGGCATCGTACGAGTCCACGGCATTGGCCTCATACATACTGAGCTTGTCTCTGGAATCCCGGCAATCTTTTCCCACTTTGTCACCAACCTTCCTGCCTTCCACCAGGTCCTAGTTTTTCTCTGCATCAAATATGTCCAAGTCCCACATGTTAAACCTCAGGAACGGTTTCTTATTGGGCACATTGGCCCCAGGGAGTACAGGATCTACAGATGCATCGTACGATATGGATATCGTGACGTTCACAAGGATGATGTTGAGTTTGAGAAGGATCTTGTATGTAGTATAGCAGAGTTCATACGCTTCGGGAGCCTTGGAACCAATCAACCAATTGAAGATTTAGGTGGAATAATTGAAGATATACGGAAGGATGAAGACAAAATGACCGTGGTTGGGACTTGTTCTACGCTTGCAAACAGAATTCAAATTGACGAGGACGATATGAGCAATGTAGAGTCAGTTGGCACATCAGAACTTAGAGAGATAAAGTCACCACCCATGATCCGATCAAGAAAAAGGGTAAGGTTTCAGGTGCCAGAGGGCCCAAAGATAGACACAATTGCGAGGGAGGAATTGCAGGAGCTGGTGGAAGCTAGGGAATCTGGGATAGCTTACATACTGGGGCACTCCCATATGAAAGCAAAGCAAGGATCTAGCATGCTTAAGAAGCTCGTAATAAACTATGGCTATGAATTCCTGCGGCGGAATAGCAGGGCAACCACCTATGCATTCACTCTACCACATGCGTCTACTTTGGAGGTGGGGATGGTCTACCATGTTTGATCCTGCTTCCTTAGAATCATAATTTGTCGTGTACATGTTGTAATCTTATGCAAGCAACAGTTAAAGACCACCACCTTTTTGGACGGTGAATGAAAGAACTTACACACAATTCAGTCATTTTCAAGGCACAGGTCTTAGCCACCCCAAACTTTTTCTTTTTGGCTTTGTGAAAGGTGGAACCGCCCTGAAGACATGCATGTGAAACATAACAATGGCCCAGAAGTCCTTCCTGTTGAGCAACATTCCATCCTGAATTTTCCCGTCACGGGCTTGTGGAATGATGAACTTCATAGAAACCAGATAATTGCTCTTGGTTTTCATACTGCATAACCTTTCATTATATTCTAATAGCAAGAAAGACATGAAAGCGCTTTTGAAATGGAGCATTTTAGCTTTCATTTTGCTAATAACATTTGCAGAAGGCCGAGGTTGGAACTTTTAGAAATGAAAATGCTAACTTATGTGTTTCTATGTAAAATGTTTCTTGGAAATTGTTTTTTCTATTTTTCGGTATTTGGTATAATCGAAAATCATGGTTAAACCGAAAACATTTTCGGTTGACCAAGAAAATCATTTTCCACCGTGGCTCATTTTCAGTACAAGCCAAACGCTGAAATATAATTTTAGGAAAATTATTAATTTCTTTAAAAGTACTTTTCAAACGGAAAGCATTTTATGTCTATTCGCAAAAAATGAACAAAATTATTAAGAAATTAGTAAAGCCAATTTCATAGCGAAATGAAGAGTACAATGGGACTCCTTATTACCTACTCAAACTAACATAACCATAGCCTTAGATGAAGGATTAGAAGAAAGAAAATAACTCTCCAAAAACATTCTATAAGTACCCTTTGTTAATCCATGCATTTTTGTTCTGATGCTTAAATGCGTACCAAAAACTCCGGTGCACAATCTTTGGCATCAAATACTCGAAACTTTCATACTTTTCACGCATTGTCCCGTAATTCTTGAGTAATTCTACATGAACATTAAGTGTCCATAAAAAATTGAGGTGACTTTTAAAATCACAATTTGATTAATCATACATCCAATAGTGATTTTAAAAGCCATCTCATTTTTTGATAGACACTTAATATACATGTAAAATTACTCATATTCTCCTTCAACGCAATGATAGATTAAGGAGAACATAGTAAAATTTGAAATATTGAAGAGACCTTATAAATAAGGTAATCGTGTTAAAAGGAGGTAAATGTAGTTTTCCCTTTTAATATTAAGTAAATTCTTTTTTTTACTAAAAATAAAAATAAATAAATAAAAAAGAAGAAGAAGATGTGGCCCGAATCCCTTAAGATCTTCTCTGTCAAATACCAAAAAATAAAGTCATTAAAAAATAGAAAAATAGTACAACTCTTTCTGGTGTCCTTTTGGATAACATGAATTTAATAAAAATAAATAAATAATTATCTCAAAATGTAACCTACGAAATGCAATTTTTTAAGCAAAAAAATTAAATCAATGTCATTCAGAAGAACGCTAGAATGAGCTCAGACATTTCTCTAAAAAATAACATATTCTACTACAAAAATATGACCTTTATGGATCCTTTCTTTTGGGAAATCAATTACCGAATTTTGTTCTTTAATAATGATCTAATAGATTTTCCATTGCAAAGATTATGGTGAATACATCTTGGACGGTCAAGATTTAACAACAGTAATTTCACACTAACGGTCGTCGCGAGGGATAGATATAATTTATTTCGATTCTTAAGTATTTACTTTCAACTAAAAATTCAAGAGTTAGTAGTAAAAATAGGATAAAAATAATTACTCATGAATAATTTCTTCTTTTCTTTTCTCAAATATACGAGAATTTTGAAAAAAGTAAAATCACTTAAATCTGAATCCTTTTTTTTTTTTTTTCAAATTTATACCTATTTAGCTAATATTAGTTCAGTTCTGATGTAAACTAAAGCTGAAATAAAATCATATTAATTTCAAACTGGTTTTATTTTGCATTCAATTTGTTTAGACCCAAGTTAGAACTAATTTTGGCTAATATATAAGTTATTTAAACCCTGAACCTTGTTTTAATAGGAATGTTAAAAATAAAAATAAAATAAAAATAAAAAATAAAAAATAAAAAAAAGTTGTTCTTGATAGGAATGTTAAAACTAGTTTTTTTTTTTTTTTTTTTTTTTTTTTTGGTTAACATGAAAACCACTTTAATAAGGCCTATTTAATAGTAAAAATACAACAAAATAACATATTGACAGTAAATTAATAGGATTAATTATAAGTCAAAAGGAGGAGCAGGAGATGATTGCAAATTGACTTGGCAAAAATAAGGCCCATCAATTATAATGGGCTTAGAGCCTTTAACAGCAGATGAGTTTGTTCTCATAAGTCGAACGCTCTCTTCTGGGCCAATGATAGTGTAAAAAGCCTTGAAGGCTCAAAGGTGATGGGACTCTACCCTAACAAATCAAAGGAATACGATGTTTCTTCATTGTTTCATTCGTGTGAGTGCCAGCCTCTTCATATAATTCAATAGAATCAATACGTTGAATGCTTGGGGTTTATGATCAAACTTTGATTTTTCTTAAAAAATTTCCAATCAGGTGAGCCTGGCACTTCATACTGTTCAAACACGTATTCGAACAAATACATTTGGGGCCAGGGGCGAAGCCCGGGGGGTCGAGAGGGGGACATGCCCCCCCCCCCCCCCCTCGACCCTCCAAATTTTCCCTTATCCTTTATAGATATTTTTTCAAATACTTTAACCGCCCATCCTCAATCACTCGCCAAGGGCATGCATGTAGTAAAGCATTTCTAAAACTACGAGGACTCTGATTCATCTTTCAAGTTTTCACCCTTTCAAAATTTTAAGTTTTTAAAACTTTTACGTTAACCCGCTTGACTCTTCTAAGAAGGGAGATGAACAAAACACCCCGTTTCATTTTTTATTTTTTGAGCCACTGCTTGAGGTTCAGAAAAGACTGCAATTTGATCAATAAATTATAGTTTATTCCTGATCGATCCCCTTCCGACCTTATCCTTAAATATAAGTGAGGTGTTGATATCTTAAGGTTGGGTGAAGTTGTGGTATAGCAACGTGTACCCGATTATATTTCTTTTTTTTTTATTTTGTTTTGGTTTCTCCTAAAGCCAAGAAAAGAATCCACGTAATCATCAAAACATTCTCAACTTTGTTGCGTGTCACACATGATTGCGCTTTGCTTCAACCAGAAACCTTTTGACTATGAAAACGTTTTTTCTGAACTAAACTAAAGCTTAACACCTTAACACTAAAAATTAAAAATACTACTTTAATCTGCAAGTTTAAGGTAATGGGTTTAGATCCAATAATATTACATCAGTCGTTTATTCCTGTCACTATTATTTGATTTAGTAAATCTTTCAACAATAATCAAGAAAATCAAATGATTTGACATAAAAAGGAAGAAAAAAAAATTTGTTTGTTAATAAAAGTTTAGGAAATTGTTTATTAAAGCGATTGCGTTGTATTTTTGTGGAAGAATACAGTGGATGCACTGTAACTTGAGAAAATGCCCCATCTATTGCTTTTTGGTTTAGTGGCTCGTCCTTTTCCTTTCATCTACAGGTAGCCGTAGCTCAAAAGGAATATGATATTCTCTATTTTTTTAAATTAAATGGGTATTATTTATTTCAAATTGAATGGCTGAGATTTAAAATTGATGTATTTAATAGTGTTTATAAAATTAATGTTAACATATCTTTTAAAATATTAAATAATATAAAATTATATACATTATTAAATACATTAATTTTTAATCTTGACCATAAAATAAATAATATATATTTCATCTAAAATGAAAAGACGATTGTAATCCATAGCTCAAAGGGGCAGTGAGATTTGCTATGATAAGTCGCCAATATATCCTTTTCTCCACTTTCCAAACACAAGTATTATATTAGTTTCCTAAACAAGTGGACGATCACTGCCCTTCACAACCCGGCCCCCATCCGCATGTCAAATTAGCCGACCAGGGAATCCGCACTTGAGATTTATTAGATAAAATAAAGTCAATGGGACAAATTTGGGGTGGTGGAGGTGCCACCTTTCTTTTTTTCTTTTTTCTTTTTTCTTTTTAATATATTTTATAAATTAATTTTTTTAGTTTTTTTTTTTGGTTTTAGATTTTTATTTTTATTTTTTAATAAAAGAAGATGCATTTGTGTCACATTCTAATTGAGTATGACGTGACTGTATTGTTATAAATTTAATAAAATAGTATATTTGATAACCATTTTAACCATACTTTGTCCAAAAACTTAACGAAATGTCACGCTAAGACATCTTAAAATCCAACCAGCGTCCCATTTGCAACATCATTCTGTCACATTAGCATTATTAAAAATAATGATAATAATAATAATAATGAGAGATGTCCCCACCCACAAGAGGTGGAATCTCTCCTGCTCTATATTTTCTTAAAAAATAAAATAAAATAAAAGCATTTTATTTTTTATTTTAAATAATGTTGATTTGGCATAATGATGCGGCACGGGAAACACATGACAGATGTTGAGAGAGGCTTTTGATGTGATGGGCAATTAAGTTTTGAACAAAACATAAACATAAACGGAAGGATTGCGTTAATTTGACAACCCTATGTACCACGTGTGAGTTTTGTCATGTGTATGAGAAGCAATGGCATTGTTCGTATATCGTGGAACCTGTTTTATTTTCACTTGGATACCTTCACCAACATTGAATAATATATCAAATAAATATGACTCACCATTCACTACTTTGTTCATTTGTTCAAGAGATTGACTTAATGGCCAATCTTATTTAAGGTCTAATTAAGTTAGTAGAAAGATTTAAGTGTTGTAATTATTGGACATGGTAATATCATTTGTATGTGAGGTGTGAATAAAAAAATTAAAAAAAAAAAAAGTAAAGGAATTGCCGGACAACCCTTTGAGGTGGTAGGTTACTATATGACTCGAGAAAAGTACTAATCACATTTGCACTATTACTTTAAAATGACTAATCAAGTTACAATTTAGAACTTCATATAATCACTTATAAAACTCAATCTTGCTCACCCATGAAGAAAAAAAAAATCTCACCTACTAAATAATCAATATTAGACAAATCATTTACGAAAATATTTTCATAATCCTCCAATTCAATATGGACAATCCACTCACCCAATTTGAGACTAACTTTATGAGTAATTACAATTTTTCCCGCAAATCACTGACGTATTCGTTAAGGCCCATGTCATACAATGCCTTAACACCACATCATGTTATTAGTTTACTCTAATATCATTTGTAACCATCCAAAAAAAAATGTTAGTCAAACATGCATTATCACTAAAAATAAATAGTCAAGTTATAATTATAACTCCTTAAAAATTTATAAAGTCCAGTCTTATGTAGTAAGAAACCAATATGAGACTTAACACTTATGAACATCTTTATAATCCACCCACTTAATATAGACAATCTACTCATCAAATGTGAAACAAACTTTTTAAGACGTCCCAACCACCCTATTTGAGTGACCGACCACAATTTTACCATTTGAGGGCGGTGGTCAGCCATCTCATAGGTATGGTTGGGATGGGCCAAGTACACAGAAAATGGTGGTCGAACTACCCCAGTCACTCCTACGGGATGATCAACCACCCTAACCGACCCCAATTACACTTTAATGATGGCCAGCCCTCCCAACCACCCTTCAAAGGGTGAGCAGTGGTCGGCTACCCCTTCAAAGATTGGGTGATGGTTGACCACCCCCTTGAATATGTTAGCCCACCCTATCCACGCTCTTGGGATAGCCAAACACTCCTCCTTTTAAAGGTTGAGGGGGTGGTCAGCCTATCCCAACATCACTTTTAGATGACCGACTACTTTTTTGGAGGTGGGGGAAAGGTTGAGCACCCATTAATTTTTTTTTAGTTTTTTATTGCTTAGATGGTTTTTTAAATTATTTATTTTAAATTAACTGTCTGAATTTATAAATTTGGAAAATCTCAATCCAATTATGTAGAACACTGAAAAGAATATTCCTACATAGCCATGCCCATTCATCAATTTGGCACAATAGGTTGGCTTGCACACGATATTTAATGGCAGTATGGCACAAAGTTCCCCAGCTCCTCATTCGGAAGTATCACGGACTTTCGACTATATTCATTATTTAAATTTGCTTGTCCAACCTAAGTATCAAAGTTCCCCAGCTACATAGTACTTTTATCTCATTCTGGCTAAGAAAATGCTACATAGTTTATACTTTTATCTCATTCTGGCTAAGAAAAATGCTATACTTACGTCCGAAGGCCTGCATCCATTTTTTACTTCCTGACTTGACATTTTCACCTTATAATTTTTATTTTTATTTTCAACCAACGCTCTCCCTCTCTTTCTGGTTCTTCTTCTTCTTCTCTCTTTTCGGTCAGCAAATGAGGCTCAGGACGATGGGATCTGGACGTTCAGCGACTGCATCTCAAGATTTGGAGAGCCGGCCGTCCTCGCCTCGGCCATAATGGTCGAATCCTAGTCGGGATCTAGCCCTTCCCTAGCCAAAACGGCTAGATCCTGGCCAGCTGGCCCGGATTTGGCACTTCCCCGGCCAGAACAGCTGGATCTGCCATTCTGGCCGAGGAAGAGCTAGAACGGTTGCTTTGGACCTCGGGGTGGGTAGTTCGGGGTGGAAAATGAAAAGAAAAAAAAAATGACGTGGTAATGCCACGTCAAGGTGTAAGGATTTGGGTGTGGAGAGTTGGGTGTGAGTGTAGCAGCCCTCTTCCGCTAATGTTATAGGATTCATAAGTCTTTAGATCAGCATTTGTTTAAAAAATAAAATAAAATTAAACACCGATGAGCACAACTACATCATAACAAAAAGATGGAGATAAGATGTGATGTTGTATTTAACATTTTTTTTTTAATAGTGTTATATGTTACACTCTTATCTCATTGAACTGATACATTAATACCTATCAAATTTTGTTAAAAAACAAAAAAACAAAATAAAATTTGTTAAACACTGTGACTTCAATGAAGTGAAACGAGAATAAGATGGATGGGTTGGAAGAGAGGTGTAGTATATAATTTTTTTTTTTTGTTGGTCAAATATTATTTAACCTCATGAACTAATAGCTGTTTGTGATGTAGCACCATGATCTGACAACTCACATGATATGATCCTCTAAATTACCAATTTGATATGATTTAGCTCCCTCTGTCAATCTTGACCATTAACTTAGATGAAAAATCATATTTGACCACAATATTTCGAAAATGCCCTTAGTTTGACCATTAAAAATCAAAATTACCCGTTGTATTTATTAACTAGTAGAAAAATAATATTTTTTAAAAAAAAATCTAAGGATAAAAGCAAAATTATTACTTGTGGTTGACCGAAATTACAAATTGTTCTTAGTTGAATAAAAAATAATTTAGAAGTCTTCTGGATAGACCAAAATAATAATATAGTCTTTGCAGTTAAATCCCGTCAAAACACTTGAATGATTTTATTAGTGTACCACGTGTCATCACCAATAGAATGATGACACATGTCATTATTTTTGTTTTTTTAAAAAATGAATAAATTAAAATTTAAAATATATAAAAATTTAAAACTTAACAAATTAATTTTTGAGATAAATGTAAAATCAATATTTTTGGTTGACCTAAATTACAAATAACTTATTAAGGTATAAAAAATAATTCCGATATAATCGGGGTAAGCCAAAATAATAATTTAATTTCTGTAATCAAATTCAATTGAAATACTTGACGGATTCCGTTAGTGTGTCATAATATTACCAATAGAATAATAACACGTGACACTATTAATAAATAAATAAAAAAATCTGTGGAGCGTTGTGTTTGGTAGAGAAGCGTGACCATTGAAGAACGAAATATATTATATATACATATCAAACTGTGCAAGATACGTTTGGAACATTCTATTAGGTATGTTGTATGTGAGTCCCACCCATAGCTTCTGGATAAGGACGAACCCCTATTGCTCTATTGACTCTATTCTCAACCCCGGTAAACGCGGCGAAAAGATTAACCTGGGACCCACGGGCCGGTCTTTCTCTCGATGAATGGTTAGAGTTTATCCAAACATTTGTCTCTCACCTGATAACCACGTGTCGTGAGCAGTGGCTCACCGTCATGGCTGTCGGGGTTCTCTGAGTTGGACGCCGCGAGTGGGCCTACGCAGTAGGAGCGTCGAGTCGAGGAACGCGAAAGTGGTACACGTGTTTAACGCTGTCCGCACTGGGGAAGGTCGTTGGGACGAGGAAAATGGTAGGAGAGAGTTGTAGGAAGACGATTTTTTTATCCACGTTTTTTTGGGGGAGTGTCGATAGAAAACACGACGCTCTGTTCCATCGAATCACTCCAATGCCACTACTAGCAGTGACTTTTTCTTTTAGCCTGAAATTTCATTATATTAATAAATAATGAAATAATGAGGTTTACATTTTTAAACTTCAACCGATAAATTATGGTTAATTTCGCAATATTTTGATAAATGTTTTTTGGCTGTTAAAATAGGTTAAAGAGGACAAGATTAAAAGTAATCCATTTGTTTCATGAGGTAATAAACATTATCAAATAAATCTTTTTCATTCACTTTTGTTAAATTTTTTAACAGTGCTATTGTGCCATTGTCAAATGACAACACTAGTCATGTTTAAGAAAAAATTTGAACAAATTATATGTTCAAGATCAACTTTGATGCAGTTATTCGAGACCATTTCTCGGTTCCACATATTGGCGTGCACGTGATTCTAACGATGGTGAAGCTTTCGCTAGTCTCATGGCTACACAATTGGCACGATCTATGAACCTTACATTTTTCATCATAGAGAGCGATTATCTTATGCTCATCCTAGCTCTTAAGCAAACCCCCCCCCCCCCCCCCTTAGAGTATTTATAACAGACTCTTCATATAGTTCATAATTGTTAAATATAACTATTTTGAGCCATTTTAGCCTTCAAACAAATACTTCAAAATAAAGAATATTCATTCATTTTGCTACATGAACTTTCATCATAATGACTTTGTCTTGACCGCTGCTTTTATGATCACTACTTCCACCTCAATCATTTTTAAAAAAACAAAAACAAAAATTACTTAGAACACCATATGCCAATTAACATGAAATAAATAATTATAAAAAATAACATTACTAGTTGAAAATGAATGTGGCCATCAGACAAAATAGTGGCATTAATTATAAGTCAGATAGCCAAGTCTTTTTATTCAAATTGTGTGGTGATAATCCCTGAATCCAAACTCATTAAATGAACAAATTCTATTTAGGAAAAAAATAAAAATCTACAACATTGACTAATGTTAAAATTCATATTTTTATTCAATAATTATTACACAATGTTGTGAAAATCTGAACTATCCATTGGATTAGTTATTGTTAGTACAGTTTTTGGTATGATGACGTATCGCCTTGTGATTCACTCATTTTTCTTACTCTGCAAAATAATAATAATCAACTGTCGGGGGTGCCGACCAATCCTGTTCTGACACCCAAGTCAGCAGACAATTCCATAGAGAATTTAATATAATTGAGATAATAAAGCTAGATTATACCTGGATGTCTGTGGGTATTTACAGTGAGGGTGAGAATCAAGTTTCTCTTGAAAACATGGGGAGTTGATCCACTGATCGTGGGTTTCCAATGTCCAGAACGTGGGGTCTCCACACATCCAGTTAATGGGTCTTCCCGTATCCAAATGCATGTTCAAATTGTGCTCCTTCGTGGGTTAGGAACGTGCACCTCCATGTTCCGGATCATGGGGTGCCTATGTATTCAAAATGTGGACCTTGACGTCTCGGGATACCTTCGGGTATCTCGAGGGCTTGATCTATCCACGAGCTCTTTGCGGATTTTTTTTCGAGTGGGCTTGGATCTATCATGCAGTCTGGCCTTCTTAGTGAATTGATGGGCCCGTTTAAGGGACCCTAAAGCTGGCTCTCCCTGGGACCGTGAATAGTGAATGGGCCTGACAGTCCATGTCGGGCCTATTCACTAATTATTGAGAATATTTTCCAACATATCGGCCTCCTTGGATCAGTCAAACTGACTGGGCCCATAATTTGGTTATGGACTTACTTAGGCTTTGAGGATAATAATATACCCAACAGTTATTATAAAAAAAATAATAAAAAATAAAATAAAATTAAAATTAAAAGCTAGTTATGACTGTCATATTAGCATTGTGAAATAAAAATATGGTATATAGAGTAATGCGACATATTACACTAGTACACCCATATTCCCCGACCATCACACACACACACACACACATATATATATATATATATATATATATATATATATATGTTTTAACAATGGCTTATCCAATGCCTAATATGCATTGTGATTGTCATGTCAGCCTAATGAGATGAGTAGAGACGAAACCAACCCTAGCTCAAAGGGTTTCAGTCCCTCTGAAAATTTAAAAAATGTTACACAAATTTGATTTTTTTTTTCCTTTCTATTTTTATGAAATGGAGCTCTAAAACTAATTTTTATCCTTTTTTTTGTACTTGAGTATTGTATGTAGCATTACTATTGGTACATAACATTTCTTTTGGAATAATGCCACACTTTACACATATTTATTACATTTATATCATATCAACTAATATGACATATTTTAAAAAACTTGCAATATTAATTACTTAAAACAATAAATATAAAAACCAATTAAAAAAGTTATTTATATATATATATATATATATATATATATATATATATATATGACGTGTGTGTGTGTGTGAAGTTTATCATTACTTTTTCTTATGCAACATAACATTACTATAACAAGTTATTTACACTATTTGATTCCAGAGATCCGGACAAGCTTTGGGAAAAAAAAAAAAATTGCGGGAAAATTTAAAAAAGAAAAGAAAATAATAAAAAGATCGAGGCCTTGGTAACCACACCGTGAGAATGGTCTTTTTCAAAATGTAAGCCACGTGGGTGCCATAATCAGCTCAGCTCAAAGACTGTTTGTGCATTCCATGTCAGACTTGGAGCAAAACCGGTGGGTCAGAACTCAGAACTCAGAACTGAGAAAGGCATGGCCAACGGTAATAATTTGGGGGAAATACGGTGGATGGTCTCCTTTACAATTGACAGCTGCGGTGGGCGGTGTCCTGTCTGGATCCCCCTCCTCTTGGCCCGAGTAAAGAGCCCTATCGCTCACATTTTGATCGATCTGATCTTTACCCTGCTGTCATTTACTACGATACAGCTCATCTTATCCACTTGTAAAACACTATTCTCCCACTTTTATCAGCCGCCCATCAATCCTATATTCAATGACCTTCCGGATATTCCCTTTTTATACCAAACTTAGGGGCTGCCAAAATAAAAGATTTCCAAATAGGTAAAGTATCGAATTATTATTATTTTATTAAAAAAAGATAACAACTTTCTTTCAAGTGAGTGGAAGAAACTTTATTTTTAACTCCATTTTATTAAAATTGTCATATATTTATTGGACCGAAGTGGTAGTACTTATCAGTCATATGACTAATCCAAAAATTGATGGACTTTGTCACATTAATCTAGTGAAATTGAAATGTAGTATGTAGCATTATTAAAAAGAAATAAGCTATACATCCTCTTCTTATCCTTCTCCCATTTTCCAACTTTTGAAAATTGCTGTTAAATATGTGAGGTACATATGATAGATTCACATGGATTCCACGGATGCAGTGATTATTTTTTGATCTTCAAAAGTGTGAGGATAGAGAAAGATACGAAGAGAAAATTAATAGTTTCTCTTATTTTAATAGAGCATGTAATCATATTAGTTTTGGACATGTCAATTTAATAGATTAGTTTAAATAAAACATTCTTATTATTATCCTTTTTTTAAAAAAAAAAAAAAAAAAAACCACCTTAAAACTTTTGCTTTTTGAGGTTACTTTCAAGCACGCACCCAGCAAATTCTTGGAAAATTAAGGTGGGGGCAAGGATAAAGTGAGTAACGTGTTCAAATGAATGAGTTTGAAAGATTTGTTGAGGGATGAAAACGTTGAGTTTTATATATATAATAGTATCTAATTGTGGTATTGCATTGTACGGCATCAATTGGTCATTAAATAATTATCTTGATGAGACACCACGGGAATGCAATCAACTTTTAGAAAGAAGAAAAAAGAAAGCATTAAAAAAAAAAAATAATAAATAAATTCATAGCATAATTCATATTGGTTATTTTAGTCGGTCAGTGTTGTTTTGTTATTGTTCTAGGTTTTTAAGTTTATGTTATGCTGTTACCCTTATAGTTTGCCATGGTATATTTTAGATTTAAACTGGACTGTTGTCCATCTGTGTAGGTAGCTGCTCTCCAAGTCAGGATTCAGTTCTAAACTTTATTTTTATGAGTCTTTGTATTCCTAATTACCGTCTCTGGCCCTTTGGGTCTCATATTATAAAGAAAGTTTTTCATTTTTTCCAAAAAAAAAAAAAAAAAAAAAAAAAACAAAAAACAAAAACAAAGCCCACAAATATCTTTTATTGATTTTTTTTTTTTTTTTAAAAAAAAAAATTTTAAAGGCATCCCTTTAAATCTTAGTGAATCTTCATTAAATTGTTATTCTTAAGAATTAAAAAGATTTCGTTTCCTATACTAAAAGACTAAAAATAATGACTCAACTCCATTAATTTAAATGAATAAGGACAACACAATTGGAATATGATCCTCTCTTCATTTTACGTATAGTATCTATTTAAAATGAAAAATCGTGATTTATTTAAAAATTTAAATAATGTAAAACAAGTTTACCATTAAATGCATCAACTTTAAATTATAACCATAAAATTGATAGTAAAGGATCCCATTTCAACACAATTATCAAAACATTAATTGAAACAAACAAGACAAACATAATTGTAACAACATTAAATTAGTTTAGGGCCATAGGGTTTTTTTTTTTCTCGAGTCTTACTTTTGTTTGTCAATATTATTTTCCCGGGGAGAAAGGAAATTTATATTATTTTAGGCATGGCCTAAATTTTATTTTTTTAAGTAAAACATTTTTTTTTTTCAAAATTTTTGTTTGGCCCATGAGCTCAATCGGCCATTGATTGCAATGTGATATTAGCATTGGTAAGAATCATTCTTATAGTTAAAGACACCTTTTCATAATAAGAATCCGATATTACCTTAAATTATTTAAATCCCATAATATTCATACAAAAGAGCAAATTATAGGATTGTGAATCCCTTAAGAAGAAAAAAAACAACTATTTTTTTAATAAAATTGCAAGTTGCAATATTGGAGGTACTATTGTCATAGTCATTGATGTGACATAATAATTTGTCTACACATATTTAATCTTTCATTTTTGAAAAGTTGTTTGAATAATCAAATTTGAAGTATACAATTCAATGAATCATCAGTGGCCTGCGCATAATCTAGCAAGAATCTTCGTATCGTGCACTTAGAAGTTAAGAATAAAAATAAGATATTCCCACACTTTCATTCACTACGGGTGCGTTTGAGATTGCGATTTTGTAGATAAAAAGTGCAATCTTAAACTAAATCGCAGTAAATGAACCTTTTGGAAACTGTGTTTTTAAAAAATTGTGATTTGAAAACGTAGAAAAGTGCTTATTCAAATCGCAGGCAATGATGTGCTTTTTTGAAAACGCAGTATTTTAAAAGGCTAACCTGTGATTTTAAATGTCAAACTGCGTTTTTAAAATCGTACATTTTAAGATCGTTATTTTAAAATCGCACTTTTTGAAATTGTAAATCCAAACGGACCCTATATAGATAAAGATGCATCCATTCCAATTAGGTCTCGATTAGAATAATATAAAATAAAATAAAAAAATAAAATAAAGAATAAAAAACTTGGCAGGGCCTAATCTTGCTTGTCCCAATTTGACCTCAAGGTTGTTGAGTATTAAATTACATAAACATATTAAGAAATTCATTAAAAATATTAAAAAAAAGAAGTTATTGGAGGATAATGCTATTCAATTACTAGGTATTAGGTATCCAACAACCGCGAGTTCTTTCCTTTTTTTCTTCCTCATAGAGATGAACAAATGCAACCTCACCTACATTCGGCTTTACATTTTCTGGCCAGCTTTCTATTAAAGATGCCTCAGGCTGGGCCCCTTTTAGGAAAAACAAAGCTTATCTTCTACATTTTGGCAGAAACTTTAACATAATTTAACCCCAAAAGTTAGTGGCATCAAACCCAATATATTGGGTATGTGTTGCTTGCTTTGACCCAATAGTATTTGAACAGAGTTTTAAGGGTTTTTATTTTATTTTATTTTATTTTTAATTCGGTTTATTAAATTGATGTGCTGTTAAAAAAAGTATTTAAAAATTTCATGTATTTTAAGAAATATACGTGAGAATGAATCACAAGCATTTTAAATACGTGTTAATTTAATAAGCTAGTTTTGATAAACAAAAAACTTGGACCCAATTCTAAATAAGACTTTGTTTTAAAACATTTAAGTCAGAAGAACAGATTGTGTACTAAATTGGCATTTTTCCTTAGAGCATATGATTTTCATATGTATTTTTAATAGATTAACGGATCATGTAATTCTTATACGTATTTTAAAAGAAAAATGTATGGAGTATTGTAGCTTTTTCTAAGATTTTCTTACAATCTCGCGTGACAGTTGATGAAAGAGCGTTGTTAGCACTACTGCAACTTTTATTATAAAATTATTTACAAATTGACGTGGCAATTTGATTAAGCAAAAAAATTGACTTATTGACTTAATTAATTAGTGATTTAGTTGCCAACCATTTACTTTTAATCATTTGACTAACTATGGACTGTCATATCAGTTTGTAAGAAAATTTTAATAAAAGCTGTAGTATTCCAATTTTTTTTTTTTTTTTGATAAAATTTTCTTACAAATTGGGTTGTATGAAAATTCTTCCAATCAAGCCTCTAAAAGTGTCTAGCCATTTTAGGACACGTGTGGGTCATACATATAATAATTGATTTTTAAAATGAAAGGATAAGAGAAGGTTATAAAAAAACAAGAAAATAATTTTTTTAATAGCACGTGTTTCTCACGTGCTTTTTTAATAGTATCAATAATAATAATGAAATATTTATTTTTCATATGTTTAACGAATGCATAACACTTTTAAGGACTGAGTTAAAGAAATTCCTAAAACCCCGTTAATAGGAAATTTGTATCCTTTTTTGCTGGCAAAATAATTTTTTTTTAAAAAATAATTTTAAATTGTTAAAATACGAAAGAATTTAATTTATTTATAAGGGGTAGCTTAATCGACTAGGGATCCCCTCCTCCTCTTCCTTTGTACTCTTGTAGACATAATAAAAAAATAAAAAAAAAATAAAAAAAAAATAAAAAGGAAAGAATTTAATTTGGAAAAAAAAAAGTTGTCCAATCCAGATAATACCTCCTTCTGATACTTTCCGAGAAGCACCGGATAAAGAAAAGGGCACCAGCGTCCTTTCAAACAGTTGACAAATCGGATAAGGAAAAAAAAGAAGGGATATTCTGGTAATTTTCAAAACAGAGTTGAAAATTGGAAACGCAATCCAAAGCCCAAAGAGAAGGTGTAATAAAAAGCGAAACTGAGTAGAGCTTATCCTAGGCCTTTATATTATATTATCCCGTTCTCTAATCTCTCTCTCCCCCGAAATATAATAAAACTCTCATTTTTCACATTGCGATCTTCTTTCGTTCCAAACCCCACAGCCATCGTTCGGCCGAAAAGTCGCCGGTTTTTTCAACCCGCTCAACCGTCTCCGATCGCTTGTTTTTCTGAGGCTTGGATTATTGACCCCTGAAGCTCGTGTTTTCTCTTTTTCTCTGATCTACGGTTGACTTGGTACGAGTTTCCTCGAATTTTCCATAACGCCTCGTTTGGTTGCTGAGAAAATGTTGGAAAATAAAAAGAAATGGAACGTTCTGATCTCGGCGTTTAATCGGAAATTACACAAATATGTGTATGTGTATGTATGTATGTATATTTGTATATACACGAGAGTTAAAGAGTTTTACGTCGACGTTCTGTTTTCTTGACAACCAAACGGGGGGTTAGAGTGATTTTTCCGTGTGATTCTTTAAAAAGATTTCACATACATATGTTAATATATTTGTGTGTGCGGATGTGTGTATGGATATATGTTTGGTTACTTGGAGTTTTGTGGTATAATTTCGATGGTTTTGGCAGGAAACTATTCGATTTGGGCGTCGTAAAGGCTTGGACAACATCGGATTGAATTTGTTTCAGGTAAGGTCCTTGGATTTTCAATATCATAACGTAGTTCTGGGGTGTTTTCTGCTACGTTGAGATCTAGAAGGTTTTTTCCTTAGTGGATAGTTCTCATCGTAAACTGTGTTCTGTCCGCGTGTATTATTTGTTTTTGCTCTACTATTTTGGTTTATAAATTGTCAGAGTTCTCTACTGGTCTCCGAGGCTCTGTTTGTTTGGACGGAAAATACTTTTCGGGAAAACTATACTTGCCTAAAGATAACTTCAGAAAAGCCTTAGAAGATTCTTTCCCCCCTTCCATGGATTTTTGTTTTTTAATTTTTTATTATTAAGGTAATTTTTTCAAGAAGGTGAATTTTAGATTTCTTCAATTATAATCCTTGTCATCGTGCAGAGGTGGTGGAAAGGTGAAAATTCTGGTTCATTATTTTGTTTGGGGGGGCTGGGTGGGAGCTACGTTAATGTCCAGCAACTCCCTCAGGATTGCTTGTCTAAGCATGCTATTATGTTGTTTTGTCTGGAATGATTGTGGTTGATAACAGGAATTCTGAGTTTTTATTATTTTTGTAGAAAATTGTATACTGTATCAATAGTAGATCGTGATGCTTCAGACCATGGTAATTTTTTAAAAAAATTAGATTTTTGGATCATATTCAATAGACTGGAATATAAGCTAGCTTCAATTTCTTTAAGCATTGTTGTAGAAATTAGATTCTATCAGGTCACCACCATGATGATAAATTCGCCTGGAGTTGACTCCCAAAAATATAGCCATCGATACCCATGTACAGGCTCAAGGTCGATTTGGATTGGGTTAAAGCTTGAGGTTGAAAAGGTTGGGCTTAGCGTGGTTGGCCTCCAAGCCGACCAGCTTGTCTTGTCGCAGCCCTACCAATGAATTTGGAATGTCACAAATAATTTAGAAATTGTATGTTAATTTGAAAAATGTTTACAGGAGTGACGTCAAAATCATATAATGTGTCTGAACTCGATCTCAACTTCCTTGATGACTGGGAAAGGGAAGTGTGACCCCTTGATAAATTTGAGATCAATTTTTTCTTTCATACCCCTTGATAAATTTGAGATCTAATCAAGTGAATTGAAAGTGTGACCCATTATTAGAGCATGTAAATTCAGGAGAAATAGAATTGCAGTTAGTTAGGAAATCACTTGAAGGAATTACAGATTAGGTGTATCATCTTATTATGATGTTCATATACAGGTAGTGTATTAAATTCAAGGGAACACTTCTTAAGCTGGATGGTACCTTGTGAATTGGTTTAAAACATCTGGACAGATGGTGGGGAGGAAAATGGGAAGGAGGAAGGAAATCACCTGAAAGAGCTAGAGGCTTCTTTTGGTGTCACATGCCATATCTGCTCACTACTTCGTGGCTTTAGCATGTGTATGAAAATTACGATTCGGCTGACGATCATATGGTCAGGGCCATCTCTCTCTGACTTTATTTTTAACAAGATATTTCAGGCATTATGGCTTCTAATTTTATTCATGAGTTCTCAATATGATATTGCACTTTTATTGTGCTGAGTTGTGTATGGTGCTGGTAAATATGGTTAAATGCCATTCTGATTTTCTGAACATTGCCTTGCTAGACTCATGTTGAGAATTGTTTTTTTCCAAACATTCTACTTTTATTTTGCCTTTTTTTTCTTCTGTTTATTTGTTTTTCAAGTAATTCTTGAAGTACATTGGTGGATTGTGCTTGTTTGGATTTATTGTAGTAAGAGGAATTATGAAAATTATCTGTTGAGTATGGTTATGCTGATACTACATTTGTGCAATCAAATTACAGACGTTCTAATTCGTTTTATATGCCTATATGATATACTTGGATGAATTTAAAATTTCTATATGTGGATTGTGAAGTTGTATTGTCAACAACTTAGTGATGTGGGAAATCCATTATTTTTCTCTAGGTTTTTGGATACCTCTGCTGAAAGGATTCCGTTAGGAAGTGTTCTGTATGATTAAATAGGACGGATTCTCTGAATATTCGTTCATGGCATCAAGATCCTATATAAACTTTTTGGACTTAGCTTCTGGAGATCTATTGGATGTTCCTCATACCCCCCGAGTTCTTCCTCGGGTGATGACTGCTTCAGGTGTCATCTCCGACTTGGATGGTTATGGCAGTAATGATGGGGATTCAGATGTTTGTCTTGAGAGGAAAATTATAGTGGCAAATATGCTACCTTTGCATGCCAAAAGAGATACAGAAACTGACAAATGGTGCTTCAGCTTGGACAAGGATTCACTTTTATTACAATTGAAAGATGGTTTCTCTCCCGAGACGGGGGTACTTTATGTTGGTTCTCTTAAGGTTGAAATAGATGCTAGTGAACAAGATGAGGTTGCACAAAACCTACTGGAGGATTTCAATTGTGTGCCTACATTTCTACCCCATGACCTCCAGAAAAAGTTTTATCTTGGGTTCTGTAAACAACAACTTTGGCCTCTTTTTCATTATATGCTACCCATGTGCCCAGATCATGGTGATCGCTTTGACCGCTTGCTTTGGCAGGCCTATGTTTCTGCAAACAAAATATTTGCAGACAAGGTTATGGAAATACTTAATCCTGAGGATGATTCTGTTTGGGTTCATGATTATCACTTAATGGTTCTCCCAACATTTTTGAGGAAGCGGTATAATCGAGTCAGGCTTGGATTCTTTCTCCACAGCCCATTTCCATCATCAGAGATATACCGAACTTTGCCGGTTCGGGATGAAATTTTGAGGGGACTGCTAAACTGTGACCTAATTGGTTTCCAAACATTTGATTATGCACGTCACTTCCTCTCTTGCTGCAGTAGAATGTTGGGCCTGGACTATGAATCAAAGCGTGGACACATTGGACTTGATTATTTTGGCCGCACAGTTTATATCAAAATTCTTCCTGTAGGTGTACATATGGGTCGGCTTGAATCTGTGCTGAATCTTCCCTTGACATCCGCCAAAATTAAAGAAATTCAAGAACAGTTTAAGGGGAAAAAGGTGATTCTTGGTGTTGATGACATGGACATATTTAAAGGCATCAGTCTGAAACTTCTAGCTGTAGAACAACTATTGCAGCAGCGTCCGGAGCTGCAGGGCAAGATTGTTCTGGTTCAAATAGTGAATCCTGCAAGGGGCTCAGGGAAAGATGTCCAGGAAGCAAAGAGAGAAACATATTTAACTGCCGAAAGGATTAATGAGGTTTATGGTTCTCCTAATTATGAGCCAGTGATTCTAATTGATCGTCATGTTCCCCGTTTTGAGAAGTCTGCCTATTATGCTGTAGCAGAATGTTGTATAGTGAATGCTGTGAGGGATGGTATGAACTTGGTGCCTTACAAGTATATTGTTTGTAGGCAGGGTACTCCATATATGGATGAAGCTATGGGTAGAAAGTCCGATTCTGGTCGGACAAGCATGCTTGTTGTGTCTGAATTCATTGGCTGCTCACCTTCTTTAAGTGGAGCAATCAGGGTTAACCCTTGGGACATTGATGCTGTGGCTGATGCCTTGGAATCTGCCATCATCATGCGCGATTCCGAGAAGCAATTGCGGCATGAGAAACACTATAAGTATGTGAGCTCTCATGATGTAGCTTATTGGGCTCGCAGCTTTATGCAGGACTTAGAGAGAGCATGCCAAGATCATTACAGTAAACGATGCTGGGGGATTGGCTTGGGTCTGGGATTTAGAGTTGTTTCCTTATCACCTGGATTTAGGAAGTTGTCCATTGATCACATTGTCTCAGCATACAGAAGAACCAACAGAAGAGCAATATTTCTGGACTATGATGGTACTGTTGTTCCCCAAACTTCTATTATTAAAACTCCCAGCGCTGAAGTAATCTCTGTTCTGAATGTTCTATGCAAAGATCCCAAGAACATTGTATTTATTGTGAGTGGGAGGGGGCGGAGTTCTCTGAGTGAGTGGTTTGCTCCGTGTGAGATGCTGGGAATTGCAGCTGAACATGGGTACTTCCTGAGGTATGTTATTAATGTGCTTTGAAGTCAGTCCAGATGGACTTGGACTCTTGAATTGCTTTTCTAAAGAAACTGAGGTTCTTTTGCTCTTCTCTTGTTGCAGGTGGAATCGATCCTCTGTATGGGAAACAAGTCCAGTTTCTGCCGATCTTGATTGGAAAAATATTGTGGAACCTGTGATGAGATTGTATACAGAAGCAACTGATGGCTCTAGCATAGAGGTTAAAGAGAGTGCTCTGGTATGGCACCATCACGATGCAGACCCTGACTTTGGATCTTGCCAAGCCAAGGAGTTGTTAGATCATCTGGAAAGTGTACTTGCTAATGAACCCGCAATTGTTAACAGAGGCCAGCATATTGTCGAAGTCAAGCCCCAGGTATGTTTGCTTCCTGCCCTTTTTCTTGGTTTTTCTACACATGTATCTGAAGTGGAATTTCTCATAAAGCCTTGTTACACGCACAGGGAGTGAGCAAAGGGTTGGTTGCTGAAAAGGTTCTTCTAAGAATGGTCAATGATGGGAACCCACCGGATTTTGTGATGTGCATTGGAGATGATAGATCTGATGAAGATATGTTTGAGAGCATATTAAGCACAGTCTCCAGCCCATCCTTGCCTGCACCTCCGGAGATCTTTGCTTGCACCGTTGGGCGAAAACCAAGCAAGGCCAAGTATTATCTTGATGATGCTTCTGACGTTGTGAAAATGCTTCAAGGACTTGCGACTTCTTCAAGTCCAAGACCTCGGTCTCTTGCTCATATCCAGGTTTCTTTTGAGAGTTCTGTTTGAGTTTGAGCGGCCGGAGTGCCTGGCACAGATATGCGAGTTCCATATACTTAAAACCATTGTTTTGCTCGGAGGGATCTCTTCTAAAAGTTTTGGTAAAAATCTGATGCAATGATGCAGTTCTGATCCTTTGTGAGCACCTCCTGAACCCTTTGACTTTGCTAGAAGTTGATTTTGGTTGGCTTGCCAGGATCATGGAGAACTTGACAGTAATTTGTCGTTCGTTGTATATGGTGACGTCTTGTATCTACGCCAGTTGCCCTCGGGATTAGATTTCAGATGTCTATAATGGCTGTTTTTATTGATAGGGCACCATTACGTTGTATAGTTAACACTTCTTTGGTCACAATACGTAATGTCAGTTTGATCTGAAGATATACGACTCCCATTCTTTCTTCCTCCTTTCTTCCTTTTTTTTTTCTTTTTTCCTCCCACTTTTTTCCTAAGCCCTTCTAATAATGATTAATCTAATCATACCATCTCCTGGTGTAGGGTGATCTAAATAATCTGATTTAAGTGGCACTGAATGACCGTGTCTTGTAAATAATTGGGATAAATGCAAAAAATCAATCCATGTGGTTGGTCTAAATTATAAATCGTTATTTACAATATAAAAAATAATTTAGAAGTTTTCGTGAATAATAATTTAGTTCTTGCAGTCAAATTTTTTTAAATATGATTTTGTTAGTGTGTCGTGTCAGCACCAATGTAATGATGACAAATGTTACTCTTAATAAAGTAATATATTAATACATTAAACATATAAATATAAGAATAAAAAAAAAGAAAAAGAAAAAAAAAAAAAAGGTGTGGCCACTGCCCAAACTCCTTTTTTTTTTTTCAAAATAATAATTTGGAGAAACTTCACAAAAAAGTATCGAATTATAGGCCGTTTTGACGGAATGGCACTAAACTTCAAAAACTGTTGAACCCGGGTATTCAATTATCCGAAACTATCACTTTAGGGTATTCCGTCTGGTTTCGGCGTTAAAACCAAACAGAATCCCAATCACGTGACCTCCACGTGACTTTTTCATCCCTTTCTACCCGTTTTGCCCCTCTAAAAAATAAAAACGATGCCGTTCTCTCATTGTTCACGAAGCTTCCACCTCGTTGTCTCTGACATGCTCTCAGACATGAACAGTGGTCCGGTGGTTCTATGGAATCCTTCGGTGATTCGGGTGCTGTTTTGTGCTGCTAGTTGATTATGTGCGGTGTACGATTCTTTCTGGAGCTACAAGATTGTGGAAGGAGCAGAGATCAAACTTATACCCTCGCTAGCTGCAAACAATGTGGTTTCATTTTGCATTCCAAACATTCCAGAAGCAGTACACAAAACCAAACCCGCAGATTCATTTTGGGAATTTCCTTTGTCAAAAAGGTCATTGTCAGAAGCCTTTCCACTTTGCTTATCAAGATTTCCATAAGTACCAGCTAAAACATCTTCTGACAAATTCTTTCCATGACATCCATGAACCACCTAGTTTTGACTTGAGCTTCCTTCTTGAATATTGAAGAAGTTTTTCTTCTTTTTTGACAATGATGCTATCTGACCTTCCCTTTAACATTTCATCATTCTTTAATTAAGTGTTGTCACATGTTTTACTATGGGTTGAACGATTTAACTTTTTTGAGCGTGATCTTCTGGACGGCCATTTGATGGTCAAGAATTCCAAACCAGGACTTCTATTAGAGAACAATCCACCCAATGTCAGTGCATGCTGAACTTGCATAGACGAAGAGTTCTTTCTGACCTTGACATAATACTGTAGATTGATAGCCAGTTTTGAGATCCAGTCTTCTCCACATTCATCATGCTCTTCATCATCAATTGCAAGATCTATCAAGTTAAGATCTCCCTGGGATGCGGTATCTAATGGAACCTCATTATAACTAAATGGTCTACCAATTTCCTTTGCAATGAACGTGGCATGTGCCTTCATCTTCTGATACTTTCAATTCCTTTGTTTTAACTTCCAAAAACAGAGTATAACAAAGTATAACCCACTTAGTTCATGAACATGGTTGGTGAATGGCTTTTTTCCTTTTCTTCTTTTTTGATGTTCATCTTCACTGTGTTTTGGCTGATGTAAGGGACACATGAGGAGAGGACTGGAGAAGGTGGGTGAGCTTCAAGGACAGTGAGTTGAGTTTGGTCTACTTGCAGAGGTTGAAGATGGACTCGGCTTGGGAGCGAAGCTCGTTGGATGAGGACATCATGTGCGATATTAGGGGCTCGAAGGGGGCCAAGCCAGTTTCGCGAAATGCTGCGAGTTGGGCCTACTGGAGCTAAGTCGCTCTCTCTTCTCTTTGTTTGTCTCTCTCTCTCACAAGAAGGAACCGAGGAGAGCATGGAGACGTTGACGACGAGTACGTCGATTTTGGAGGGAGAAGTTCCCAACCTAGCCAACAGCTTTGCCACGCTGTTCTCGTTGTCGACGATGACGCAGTCGGGCTAGCAGTCAATCGGAGGGGATGGATAGTAGCTTGGCGGCCGTTTTGTTGGTCAAGGAAAATGGTTTTTTGGAACAGTGAATGCGAACACGTGTCAATGATCTTAGGGTACCAAAGATGACGTCGTTTTTGTTTTTATTTTTAGAGGGGCAAAACGGGTAGAAAGGGATGAAAAAGTTACGTGGAGGTCACGTGATTGGGATTCTGTTTGGTTTTAACGCCGAAATCAGACGGAATATCCTAAAGTGATGGTTTCGGATAATTGAATACCCGGGTTCGACAGTTTTTTAAGTTTAGTGTTCTTCCGTCAAAACGGCATATAGTTCGATACCCTTTTGTGAAGTTTTCCCTAATAATTTAATTCGATCTTTTAAAACTGACATTATTATTATTATTAAGCTCTCTTAAAAAGTCATTTTTTTTTTAAACGACATTTTGATTTTCTCATGGCAAGATGGTAATTGGAAGTAAATTATAAATTATTCACTTTAGGTTGAAGGTCAAGTAATTTAGTAAAAACAATACAGTTAGAGTTGCAATACAATTTTGGAGAATGCACAGAAAGTAGGTTACTTCAACCTTATTGGATTCAATGACAAAATTCACCTCTAGTGATGTTATGGGTATTATATAGCATTAATAGTTACGTCAATTATTAAACAATTAAATTTGTTTATCAAATTTTGTTTATTTTTTATTTTTACAATAATTTCTTAGAACTCCGTGCCTGAATTTCAAAAAATTCGAGCAGAGAATAAGAGAGGAGATCCCGAACATTCCAAGTGTATGACCTACCTGCCCAAGCACCTAGGGACCTTGGGTCACAAATTCAAAGAAATTTTAATTTGACAATCTAATTTTTATTTGGTCAGGTTAATTTTATAAGTAGGTAGGCTTTCATAAATATTTGTTTAAATTTTTTTAAATTCGAATAAATAATTTTAAAAAATCTTAATCGGAATGATTGGACGGGAGATTATTGAGGAAGGAATCCCATAAAGAGAGAAAAGAGAATAGGATGGGGCTATCACGTATCAACGTCAAAAGGTTCTCTTTGGAATATGTCAAAACAAAGAGGAGGAGACATAAAAGGAAGGTGTTCCATCAACGAGTAGTTTAGTATTATAGCCTTCAAATTTTTTCCATGAAATCATAATCATAGACCTTCTACCATACATACATCATACATGTCAGGCTACAATGTATAATGATCTGCAGGCCAAAATGGGAAAAATGAAAAGGATGTTTTCACCCAATTAATGTGTCGGCGACTTCCCAATACAGTTAAATCGTGAATCGCATCATCATTTTTACTTTTTTACATTATAATACCATATATATATATATATATGGTAAAATAAAATGTACTGCATAATTCTTCAACTTGCAGAGTGAAGACAAACTAGCTAGTTTTATTGCTGAAGTAGCAATTTGTTCTCTTTATTTCAACAGAAAAAAAGAAAAAAAGAAAAAAAGAAAAAAAGAAAAAGAAAAGTAAATTGGCCCAGTTTTGAAGCTAAAATGGCAAATTTCTGCGTATTTACATAAGGGGAATTGGGACAAAGTGTGAAGGTGGTCTGTCATGGAGGATCCATGCATGGGCCATTCACATTGGCGCCGCTGTTTGATGATGTTGCGTGATTAAAGAGCCAGCTTGCTCTGTCCCATCCTGGCGTCACCACTATCATGGCTTATGACTAGGCCTGTCATTATCTTCAAAACAGAACGACTGGCTGCCGGTGCTGGGTCACCCCCCCCACCCCCCCCCCCCCCCCCCCCCCCAATTTTGATCCCCTGCAATCCCTACCATAGTTCCATATAAGCGGAGGAGATTGGGATTAGAATTTTTAACTTAGAACAGTTACGATCTTTTGCCCTAAAAGTGTAGAGAATTGTAGGGATTGTGAAAAGTTCTCTATTGGCTTTCTGTCTGAGCAAAGGGATCTTCTGCATGTCCTTACAGTCCACCTGATTGCCAAGGATTGAGGGAAATTGTTGGCCCAAAGCAATCCCTTTTTGTTAGTGCAAGTCTGCAACCCTCTCTCTCTCTCTCTCTTTTATTATATAATTTGGACTTGTCTTTTACACAAATTCAAGAGATGAGTTGTTTACTGTTAGGAAATTTATCCTGTTTTCAATTTCCTTTGAGATGCGAAAATAAAAAGATAATAAAATTAAATTAATCACACATGACATTAAGATTTAATTGGTTTCTTGGCAGAGGTTATTCAGAAAAAAATCACTCAAAACCCAAAATCCTAATAAACTCAAATTTTACTGTCTTACAAAGAATAATAACAAAAGAAAACTATATTTTTTTCTCGACGTGCTTTAGCACACTAAGCTACGAGAGAACAAAAAAATTCTTTTGCTCTTGGTGTGTATCACAATATGTTGGGCACCACTCATTTTATGAGGACCGAAACCAACTACACTTCAACTTGGAGAAGAAAACCCAATGCAAGTCATTATTGAATTTCATGTAGGGCAAAACAAAGAGAAATGCTAGGGGTACTTAAACTTTTACAAAGAGAACTTTACATACTGATGTGGCACATACTTAAAGACAAAAATGCCCTTGTAACAAAATCCATTATTTCAAGACCACTCGTGGCCAGACGACTCGCCGGATGGAAGACCCCCTTGATCCGTGGCTAGACGACTCGCCGGACCGAAGACCATCTTGTTTCGTAGCCAAACGTCTCGCCGGACTGCCGGTTCGGAGTTTTCGGCTTGCTCCGTGATTTCTCCATCACGGCCAGTGGCGCTGGGCGTCATCCAGCCACGCTAGATCCCGGCCAGATCGGTGGGATCCGGCCCATCCCCGGTTGGATCTCGGCCGGGATTTGGCTATTCGCCAACCAAAAGTGTGGTCGAGGTTTCGGCTTGCTCCGTGATTTCTCCAATCACGACCAATGGCGCTAGCCGTCATCCAGCCACGCCCGGATCCCGGCCAGACTACCGGGATCCGGCCCATCCTCGGCTAGAACGGTCGGATCTCGGCCGGGATCTGGCTCTTCACCGACCAAGAGCGTGGTCGAGCCCTAGATTGTTTAGGATGCTGTGTTTTTTTCCGGTGGGTCTGTGATGCTGGGTTTCCGGTGGGTCAGGGTGCTGGGTTTCCGGTGGTCGGGGTCGGAGACGTGGTGGCCGGTGGTCTAATGGTTTCCGAGGGTGGGTTGAACAGGAGATGAAGGGGTATTTTTGTCTATGTATTAAAATTTGTTTTAACTTGATTTAATTATTAATCTGATGTGGAGCCTCAAGAAAGGCTCCACGTCAGTTTGTAAGCTTCCATTTGTAAAAGTTTAAGTACACCTAGTATTTCTCAAAAACAAATCAAAGCCTTTCCTTCTTAAAGAAAGACTAACACTTGGCCACACCTACTTGAACAATTCAAGTCACATTTATTTGTCAAACGTGAGGTAAAGTATGGACAGAAATTTCCTATCAATTGGTTTGTAGGAAATATTTTACAGTCCACATGTAAAAGTGACATGTATCATTTAAGCATGTGAGAATCACATGTTTTTTTTTTTTATTATTATTAAAATAACATGTACTTCTTACATGCCAAATAATATATGTCAATCTTATTGTCTTAGATATAGTAGGTTTGTAAGAAATTTATGTCCGTAAAATATTAGGGGACAAATCTTACGATCGCCATTGAACAATTTTTGCTGGATAGTGGCAAAAAAGAAAAAGGAAAAAAAAAAAAAAGTAGTTTTGCTGGACCACACACCTATTCGTATACAAGAGCACTAGTGTCTGGTGGAGTGTTGGCTAGGATTGAATTATTTGTCCAAATTGTTAGTAATTTATACTGTTAATGTGAAAGAATTTATTTGAAATTTATTTGTTCAAGTAAGTGATTCTATAGTCCAAAATTTATTTTGACAAGTAAATCTCATATGAGTTCTTTCGCATTACATGTTCAAATTGTTCATTATCCGCTAGAAATAAGCAGAACTACCTTAATGGGAGGGAGTCTCCAGCCATCCCAAATTTCTTTAAAAAAGCTTCCAAAATATATGTTTTATGAGCATCTTTCTTATCTTCCCTATAAAGTTTAATTTTCACCCTAAATTTTGTTTTTTCTTTTTTTTTAAAAAAAAAGAAGTTTTGTCCGCACTCTCTTCAAGTTCTAATTCTGCCCTTGCGGCTGGCTATGCCCTCATTGGCCACTGCACTCGTTGCCCTTTTCACCAGCAGCCTGATAATTTCTAGATGGCAATTTGCTGGCTGCTTATCTTTTTGGAATGAATAGTATACAAGTGTATTGGTTATATATATATAACCAAATACAAATACAGAATATTCATAGAAATACAAAAAAATAATTTTTACCCTTATATCATATTATAATAGCTTTACAAACCAAAAAATACACCCCAAAACAATCATTTTCTTGTACCTTATATTTTTTTTTGAGTAATGCTACATATCATCCATTTGTCTTCCTTTTGTCCCCCAAAATTGATGTGCCTCTTAAAATTACCATGGATCAAAATACAATAATGATCTATCATAAATTCAATGGTGATTTTAAGAGCCACATCAATTTTAGGGGGACAAAAAAAAAACAAATGGATGATATGTAGCATTACTCTATTTTTTGTTCCTAAGCAAGCTAAAAATCATTGCAATAAACATAAACATTGCATTAGATCGAAGGGAGTAGATACAAAGGCAATAAACACAAAAGAGGGCCTACTACATTATTACTCTTTCCTTCAAACAAAAAAACAAAAAAAACATTATTATTACTTTTGCCTTGAAACATTATGGTGTGTTTGTGAATTGAATTTTTTGAAATCAAAATTTTATTATAATTCATTGCATGAATTTCAAGTTTGATTTTGTGAGATAAAATTTTAAAAAGTTAAATATAATTTTTTTTTTTTAAAAAAAAAAAATAGAGAAAAATAGGGAAGAACCTTGATTGAACCCTGTTGTCATTTCTTGTAAAATGTCTTAGACTTTTGCTGCGAACATCAATTCAGCCGTCGGAAGCCATTTGTCTTCAAACCAATTGATCTTCCAATTGAGGGAGACCTTCCCACTCCTGTTAACTCGCACTTATCATATAGAGTAATGATATTGTCATATAAATTTATCATGCTCATTTAAAGTGGATTGATACGACGGATTTTAAATTTTTTTAAATTTTTTTTTTAAAAATAATTAACATAAAAGGTCATTTAAAAACACATATTTTAATGCGTGTATATATATATATATATATATATATATATATATGAATGTAAAGAATAACATTGATCTATAACATAACATGAGCTGTATACGAAGGATCAAAACCCTTTATAATTATTTATTTAAATTTGAGAAAATTTGAGCAGGTGATTGTGAAATACTACTTGTGAGATCCACTTAATCAAATAAAAATTGGGCTATCCAACCTCTTATCTGATCAAATAAATCTTATAAGTAATTTCTCACGATCACCTATTCAAATTTTCTAAGAAATAACTGTAGAAAATTATAATCGGTATGCCATTCGGCAAGGGGCATGGGAAGAAAAATGTGACGATTGAAGGCGGTGCCAATAAATGAGCAAAAAGGAGAAACCAGTGCCCAACAAAAGCTCCTGTTTGGAAAGCACAGCGAGAATATAGGTACGGAATAAATGTGAGATTGCTGGGTTTTTTTTTTTCTTTTTTTTTTACATGTCTACAGTAAACACAGCATACGATTATCTCTCATTCTCACCCTCACTCGCTAATTAAACACTGTCCCCACTGGGTGGCACTCGATCGCCTCCTCTCTTTGCTTTTTTGCGCTTCTTTTCCTCTCTCTTTTGCCTTGTCTCTTTCATCTTTCCCATCTTTCACTCTCACGCTCAAAGCGCAAAGCGCAGTGCTTTTTGCTCATACACACTGAAGAGTGAAGAGCATCTCTCTCGCTCCATATCAGTCCCACTTCTGCTTGTGCATTAGGGTTTCTGGCGATGCTGAAAGCTTAAATCTTGTAGTTCTGAGCTGTTCCTGGGGTTCATTTTGAGCACAGAAGTAATGGGCAAGAATGTACTATTTCTGGGTCTCGCTCTCTTGCTTATTTTTGGAGGTGTCTCGGCAGCTTCTACTACTCCTGCAAGTGAGTGAGCCTATTTTTGTATGTGTTTTTCTATGTGTGAGTGAGCTGAAGAATGCTTGCTTTTTATTTGATCTGACTGTCACTGTGCTATGTATCTTCTTCGTTTCTTTTTCTTGTTTGGTACAGAGATTGTTAATGGGTTTTTCTCAAATGCCGTATCTGTGTTTATGAAATGGTTGTGGTCACTCAAATCAACCACCAAAACAGGTATAGATCTCTGGTGGCAGCTACATTCTCTTTTGTTCTCTATTCTGGGTTTTTGTTTTCGATGGAACGGTTTATGGAGATGTAGTCTGAAATGGTGGGGTTCCTGGGATTTGTGTGTGCAGCAATTCCTGGCCGTCCGATGATGAAGTTTGAGAGTGGGTTTACTGTGGAGACGGTGTTTGATGGAAGCAAGCTTGGAATTGAGCCTTACTCAGTTGAGGTGTTGCCCAGTGGAGAGCTTTTGATTCTGGACTCTGCTAATAGTAATCTCTATAGAATATCTGCGTCTCTTTCTCTCTGTAAGTGGGTGGCTTGGAAATATTGCTTGGTTCATCTTGTTTCATTGGATTCATTTGTATTTTTGTTGGAAATTGTTGTTTTGGGTGTGTTTTTCTGTTAAGTTTCTGCCTCTGAAAATTTTATGGGTTTAATTGGTTTGTTTAACATTAGCCACAAAAGCTCTGCTTAATCTTTTTACTGGATTTGGGTTGTTGATTTATTCGGTTATGGTCTCTTATCATTTATAGATTTGAAGGTCAAAATTAATGTCTATGATGTAAAACACATAGGCGGTCAATTAGCTTTCTTTGGCAGAGGAATGCTCCACTTTATAAGTTGCAATGTGCATAATGTGCCTTCAAGCTAAGTTCCTATAGCATGCCCACTCAACCTTCTATTCAATTTGTTTTTCCTATACCTTTCTGAAGTCGGTTGTCTCAAGTAGTGGTTTAATAACGTGAGGCTTCTGTATTTATAATTGTTCTTCAACCTGCTATATCATTATCGATATAAACTGTAATTTACTGTGAATACAATACTCGCACAAGTCTATATCTCTGTCTAATCGAGTAAACGAAGAAATACCTCCTTCCATCATCGTGGATTATTGAAAAGTATCTTCTGATAAAATTGGACCTAAAATATGCTTCATTTACTATATTACACGTTCTACTCTCGTAATTCCTATACTAGACTGTCAGACTGAGCCTTAATGTATAAAGTTGTACTGCAATTCTCCCAGATTCGACCATTCTGATATCTTAAGAAGATGAACTGTTGTCTAAGCAAATGGGCATCTGGGTTGTTTCATTTTGTTAACACTTAAATTGTGTTAGATCTAAGACATTAAGACAATGCGTGTCCTGTAGTTAAAATACTGACTCCACTCATATACTTTTTCTGATATGACTGACCTTTGTATGTGCACACTTTTTCTTTACTTATAACTACTCTTAAATACATTGGAAAACTGCAGATAGCAGACCAAAGCTGGTTGCAGGATCCCCTGAAGGTTATTCTGGACATGTAGATGGGAAACCCAGAGAGGTGAGGATGAACCAGCCAAAGGGGCTTACAGTTGATGACAGAGGAAACATTTATATCGCAGACACTATGAATATGGCTATCAGGAAGATAAGTGATACTGGTAAATGATATAGCCTATATGTGTCTTGATTTTGTCCAATCATAGCAATCAGTTTTTATCTTTTTCTTATTATCGTTAGAGAAATATTAAAAAATTACTATAAAGTTAAGAATAATATTGGTATTGTACTTGGGAATTTATATTTGTCCTAATGTGGTTGGAATTTCTGCTTGCAGGGGTTACAACGATTGCAGGAGGAAAATTGGGCCGTGGAGGGGGTCATGTTGATGGACCAAGTGAAGATGCAAAATTTTCTAATGACTTTGATGTGGTTTACATTGGTAGCAGTTGCTCCCTTCTTGTCATAGACAGAGGAAACCAGGCTATCAGGGAGATCCAACTCCACTTCGATGATTGTGCTTATCAATATGGAAATGGTTTTCCTCTTGGTAAGCTTATTTAACCAAATTTTATCCTTTTAGTATTTTTCTACACTACAGATCAGAATGTACTCTTTTTCATCATTACAGGAATTGCAATGCTTGTGGGGGCTGGCTTCTTTGGTTACATGCTGGCATTGCTGCAACGTAGAGTGGGTACAATTGTGTCTTCCCAGAATGTAAGTACTTTTTCTTGTCTTCTATTTACTTGTAATGTCTTGGCTTCTGCACTCTATAAAATGAATACGTTCTCATTTGATCGTATGAAATTGATGTTTGGTTTTGTTATTATCCACTGAAATTATTTTAGGCCACTTTGACATCTCATTCAAGAGAGACTCATCCAGTAATTCTTTTGCGTCCGCTGTGTTTAGAATTGAAAAATTAGTTCCAGAAATAGTTTCGAGTCTACTCTCACATTTTGTATTGAAGGGAAAAAAATGTTACTTAAAAACAAATTGTATTTGGTATTTTTGTTGACACATGAAACATGCGTTCACCTTTTATCTGATGCTTTTGAAGGATCAAAATGCAACAAAGATGATCATCCCGCCAAGTCCATATCAGAAGCCTCTAAAGTCAGTCAGGCCACCATTAATCCCAACAGAAGATGAACTGGAGAAGCACGAAGAAGGCTTCTTTGGATCCATCGGAAAGCTTCTTGTCAACACAGGGGCATCAGTAGCGGAGATTCTGGGAGGAATCTTTCCTGGGTTTAGAAAGAAGCCACTAAGCCATCAATATCAAAGCCATCATCAGCAACTAAAGCAGTCAAATGGTTGGCCCATGCAGGAGAGCTTTGTGATACCTGATGAAGATGAGCCTCCTTCAATTGACACCAGAACCCCCACTCCACGTAAAACCTACGCTTTTATGTCCAAGGATGCAGACAAGATGCACCAATTGCGGCAAAGCCGAGTTTTTTCTAATGGGTGGGATAGCGATCTTCAGCAGCAGAAACAGCAGCATCATCATAGGTATCATTCATCCATCCCACACACTTACTATGAGCAGAGCTGTGAGAAAACCAATGAGATTGTTTTTGGGGCAGTTCAAGAGCAGGATGGAAAACGTGAAGCTACGGTGATAAAGCCGGTTGTTGATTATGGAGATCCCATGTCTGATCATCATCACAGCATTCGTGCTCGAAGTAATTCTATGGGCTATCCGGGCTATCGCCATGGCTATTCATCGTATACATAAAAGAGATCTCATAGTTTTGACCTTGTTCCATCTGAATATTAGCCCTTCGAAATTTAGGTTATAGCCTTATAAGTTACAGGTTGCTGTTGGGAGCTTTGCAAGTGGGAGATTTATTTACTCAGTCTGGCCAAGATATTGAAGGCCGTTGTTTGATATCACTTTTTATGATATTGCTGTCCAAGTTTTTAGAAGGTGACGTGGCAAGCCAGAGGTTTTTATTTATTTTTTATTTTTATTTCCTTTGAGCAAATACAACAAAAGACAAGGGTTATATAGGGAGATTCTTCCCACTATTGATCTTAATAGAAGATAAAATGGGACAAGTATTAAGAATGCTTCCAAACACAGGTTGATAGTGGCTTACTTGGTGAGGTGGTGCGCACGAAAGTTTACACTTGAAACTTTTATAGCATTCCAAACTTGAAAATGTTGAAGCTTCGATTGCATGTTGGAGATGATTGGAGCAAAGGTCCAATCGAAGAAAAGATTGTGTTGATTGATAGTCAAAAATAGTAACCAAAGAGTTACCTTCAAGTCTCAAGAATCAAGTTGTTGTAGCAGTGGTTGATGGCAAGATCAACACCAGTTAGAGCTGACATAGCTTCACCCTTATTCACATCGATTAAGGATAATTTCTTTGTAAAAGGGCAGAGTGTTTAGACACCGAGTAAACATGATGTCTGTTTTTGTAACATCATGCCAGGCTTTAAATTAGATATTACATGGCATGGGCATTAAAAAGTTAACAGAAGCCTAACAAGGGGATCTATTTGATTAGGAGTGAAATCTTAGGGAGTAAATTGACAAAATTTAAACTTATAGAGAGCAATTTGATAAAAAGTAGTACCTCAAAGACCTCTAAGGCATGGAACTCACCGTGATGACCCAAAACCTTCCCACTGGGTCTAATGACATGGAGGCCGTGGGAAGGTATATCCCAAAACTAGAGTGGAGTCTATCACATAAAATATTTTTTTGCTTTTCAACTTGATACGTATATCTTCCATCTCACCATACAAAACATGCTTTACCTGCGTAAATTTTGTATTATAAATTTTTTACTAATAAGTTTATGTACTTAACGAGTTGCCACTTGATAAATTAAAATTCCGCCACCCATGCATAAATATGAAAGAGAAATGTTAGATATTATAAATTTATTCAACATTTATGTAACAAGGTTGACGTAACACTTTTAATTAATTATTGGATTAATCCTTATTAAATAATAAAAAAAAAAAATCGATTGACTTAGAGTGCTACGTCAACATTGTTTAACAATTGCAAGATAAAAATATAATATTTAGCATTACTCTTCATAAAAACATATCCGTGACAACAAGTTAATGTTGTCACGATGAGTTTGGCATGAAAGGCTTGCCCGCCCCACAACAATTAAGAGAAAGATCTCAAAGCATTCACGACTCAAACAAATTTTAATTAAAGAATCACCTTTCTGTTTAGCTACCCATTTTTACAATGCACTTACATCATAATCTTAATTTAAAGAATCTACTTTCACTATTTTATTTTATATATATCACTTTCACTATTTCCAAAGAGAAGATAAAATCAAATTATTATTTTTTTTTATTAGTTTTTACGTATGCATTGTTAAACTAAAGTACTTAACAAATCTATTAAGCACTATAACATCTAACCATTTTTTTTTTAATAGCTAAAATGAGTCAAATGACTAGTCCGATGAAAATGCTAATCATGCTTCGTAGCAAAAGCAGCTCCCATCACGTCATTTGAGAGTGGAAGAAGCATTTTAGGTCACCCACATGTCACTTGAGGCAGTGAAAGAAGCAAAAGCAGCTCCCATCAGGGCCATCACGTCATTTGAGATTGGAAGAAGCATTTAAGTCACCCACTTGTCACTTGGGGCAGTGAAAAGACAGGCACATCGACTGGCTTCAATGAGCTGCCATTTTGTTGGACAGTAGCCCTGTCACCCCCAAGGATTTTTCATTACATGCATCTCTTTGTGGTACCAGCGACACGGGGCCGATTTAGAATCCAATAGCTTATCAGCTTTATCAAGATGTATATAAGGATTGAGAGTCTACTCAGAAAAAAAAAAAAAAAAAAAAAAGGATTGATAGTATTTCTTGCTTTGCCTGGAGCAAAAGCTACTCATCTTTTGACCTAGTCTGTAAGCTGCACATGCATCCCACATTCCACAACAAACAAGAGCAACCACTGCCCCCAAACAGGGCAAGAGATGAGGCCCAGGACATTTTTTGCCTAAATAATTGATTCTACTAAATTCACAAATTGGCTGAAAAAGATGCATCACACCAAAATCCATACTTATAGCTTTATATTTCCATCCCACAATTTAGTCAGTAATCTGACATTCTACAGTTGATTAATCAGATCAGATATCTGATGAGAAACCCCCATACAAAACCAAGAAATATCATGCCCAAAGAGAGAACCAAGGAATTAAAGGGAGATAGGTACTGCCAGCAATAGTCAATAACAAGTCATAGAACTACATATCACATAGAATTTGCCCTTTGATTACTTGCTTCTCCGCTTAACCAAACCTGAAGTGGCGGCTAGCAAAGACCCCTCCATTGGGATTGTTTCTTTAGATGGCTCTGCAAAACCCATGATGTTAGCCTGTATCATAGCATCTATTGTTCCATGGCAGTCAGACAAAACATGACTTCCCTCCTTACTATCATCATCTTGGTTGAGTTTGTCAGTCATGCTTAACAAATCCAGGCTTCCATCAAAGGTTATCAAATCCTTCAATTGTTCAGCATACATGTCTGACTTTGTTATACTATTACTACTTATGTCATCAGAATCAATTAAAGATACAGATTCCTTACGCGGGATTGTAGATTTTGCTTTGATAATCCTATACAAAAGAGTAAGATGAGAGATGCTCAACCAAAAGAGTCTCCTCAATAGTGCGTAATGTGCGGAGCTAGCAACTGCGCTTTTGATGTCGCAGCAGAGTATCAGTACTGGTTTCTCCAGAAGGATTAGGCAATGCTTCCATATCTCGCTGAAACAGAGGGGGCTCGAGCCTGCCTGTCTAAAAAGTTCAGTTAGAAAAAGGTGTAAGCAATTGTTTGTTCTATCGATATTAGAAAGATGCGAAGATACTTACACACACGAGGGTTGATATAAGAGCGAACAGCAATCCCAACAATAAATCCAAGTAAACAGGAAAGTCCCAATCCCAGAACCCAAATTGAAATTGCTCCTGTTGCTGGAAAAAATGAATAAATGAAATTTCATTTTCTTATAACTAAATTAGAACCAATATAAAACACTACTAATACAAACAGGGGGGTCGTGGGAAGCAAAGAGATAAGTAATGAAGAGAAGACAGAGAGGCACAGCAGAAACTCAACCCAAAAGCAAGAACCCCAAATCTGTGACTGGAAAATACATATCAAGCAGCCAAACAAAATATCATAAAGAGTTACACACAGTGTATTAGAAAGGTAGTCAGTGTGTCGCTGGGCTTGATGGCAAATGGCAAAAGAAACCCATGCTTCCCACATGCTTAGGGCTAAATTATTATCTTAAGAAAAAAAACCCTGGCTTTTCTGAATAAATAAATTGGAACAAAAAGGTGTTCTGAAAATTGTCTCTCTCTCAAAGAGTTCTTCTTGTAATTGAGCTATTTACCAGCATAAATGTTACTCGACATATTTATGCAAGCAAAAAGAAAAACAAAAGTAATAGAAAACATTCTAACCGAGTCTTGAAAAAGGAAATGTAATACATTAATATAAGGGTAAAGTGAACGGACAATATAATCACATGAACTGACTTTGCTCCTTTGGAACCACAAGGTCACATAACCCCCTCCCCCCCAACAAAATAAAATAAAATTAGATCATATATGCAAAATGTGCATCTCATGCACATATAGCAGTACAAACATAACATGTAATAATTTTCAAAAACTCACCAACTTTAGAACTACTGGCACAATCCTCGGCCTTGAGACTAATTTGGCGGACCAATTGATTCCCATGATCTGAAATCAGTAAGGCGCATATTTCGGGAACAAAAGATATCTCAAAATCATTCGAGAATGACGCATTATGTGCAGGTCCATCCTCGCGGCCTGGCTTCTCTGAGTATCCTCCAGCAATTGTTGTCACACCTAAACAAGAAGTCGTTAACAAAGCAGAGTCCTTTAGCTATGACATACCCATAAAGAAGACACACCACTGCTATAAATAAATTTTGCAACATCAAATCCTAAAAGGAGAGCATTAGTTCCATCCTTGGGCAGAACAACACTGAGAAGTGTGTCAATGCCAACTTACGCTACACAAACAGGATGTGCAGAGTACCCACCAATCACAAAATGCACTCCATGGTCATGATTTTAATTGAATGTTCCAAGTGTGCAATAACACCTACAATCTATCACCCAACTTCCATTTGGATGGAAAAGGCAAAATCGAACGAGAAGATATACCACTATAACTCCCAATCTACATCAACATTTTTTACCTCTCCCAAATGCCTCAACCAATTACGTAGGTACATATTCGATTACCTACATGCATATGTAGATAATTTTTTTTTCTTCTCCTTTTCAGGCTCATTGAAGGCCCGTTGGCCATCAGACCTATAGGCTACGCAATGAAAACACACTTTTGTCAAAACCATTAACAAACAATTCAAAATACAAAACATTTTTCAAATGTAAACCCCATCATCAAAACACTTCTCAGCTTTATATCACATCAAAACACTTTTCAAAACCATTATCATAAGTAGTTTTCCTCCACCCCTCAATCCCAGAAATCTTGTACAAGGACAAGAGGTTTTATCAGCTTAGCTAGTTAACACCCAATCACCCACCCTATGGAACCATATAAATACATACACAAGCATATCTATTTATATAGATAAGGTAATGCAACTCTTCGCACCTATTTATCACATTCATGTCACATCGGCCGACATGTCGTGTTTCGAGTGGCTTTCACAGGAGAAGCCATTTAAAACAAGTATGTTAGCTGGTCTGATATATGTGTGATAAATTAGAGTGAAAAGTAGCATTACAACTTATATAAATATATACAAATTTGCATATATTTATATAGTTTTGTACGTGCCATTGAATTCCGCTTTTAATTTATCATTATATGGTAACGCGATGCCTCTGTATCACCATTTAAATTATCATGAATAAATAATAAAAAAAAAATTAAAAAAAAAAAAAAAAAAAAAAAAACAGCAGCAACAACAACGATTTAAATACGTGTGAAGAGAGACACATAGAGTTGGAACCTGAGTCGCTAATCTTTCGAATGACAAGGGTTTTCTCCTTAGTTTTCTTAGTATACTTGGTATCAGCAACATAGACATTCCCTTTCAGATCAACCGCAAAGCTCCCGGGCTTATTGAACCGTGCCGAACCCGATTCCCCGTCCGAATACTCATGAACCCCGTCTCCGGATAACCGTTTCACCGCACTCTCTGCGATTACTCCATCAAACTAATACGAAATAATAATTTTTGAAAGAAAAAAAAATAAAACTAGACAAGGGATTTCAGTACCTTGGGATATGGGAAAAGATACAGTGTAGATTACACTACCGGCGGAATCAAGGACCACGAAATCAGACGAACCGAATCGAGGAAGGGCCGAGTGTGGATTTATGTTTAGCTTGTGGCCGTCGATCACCGTGGTCACTGTGTACCCATCCTCAAGAACGATCCCGGCTAAAACTGAAAATATGCCAAAGTTTTAGGTGCAAAATGGTACTAGCAATCAAACCCTTTTTCTTTCTGAAATTTAAAGCTGTGCGATGTAGATAAAGTCATAAGATAATTAAGATTAGGATTATTAGTTACCGTGAAGTGAAGGGAGGTTGAAGAGGAGGAAGAGAGCGAGCAGAGAGGCCATGTTCGCGCAGATGAAGAGTGTTCTACTTGCAGTGCACGCAAAAGCTTTACCTTTACCTTTACCTTTACCCTTTGATGTAGAGAAATGGTGGAAGATGAGGGAGTGAAATCTCCTCAAATAAAAATATTAGGAGTGATGCTACTATATTTGTGAAATCTTCACCGTCGATGCCCATCAGCCTTTGATCGGCTCTTATTTAAAAATTAATGATACTATTATATCATTAAGAGAGGCATAATAGATAATATATAACCTTTCTCTTATGGAAAAATACAATTTAGCTTATCAGAACATTTTTAATAGTTTCGTCAAAATATTTTTTAGTTATTTTGGTGAGCTAATTTAATAAAAATACTAAAAAATCACTCTCAGCAGCCTCACCATTTTAACCAAAAAGTTTTGATGAGTTAAATTACTCATCAATTCTAATGAGTAAGAGCATTCCTAGTAGTCTCATCAAATTTTACTAATCAAAGTAGCTAAAAATTTTACTACTAGGAATGCTCTTACTCATCAATTCTAATGAGTAAGAGCATTCCTAGTAGTCTCATCAAATTTTACTAATCAAAGTAGCTAAAAATCACTTTTCTCTATTTTGGTAAGCCACTTTTTAAAAATTCTCCCAGGAGCCTCACCATTTTAACTATTTACTACCACTATTCAATTTAAATAATATTTTTTAATATTTATTTATTCTTTCTCTATTTAATCTTTTTACAAATAATTACTCATGTCCATGAAATAAGAATATTATCATGTGAGAGAGATAGGAGAAGAAAATGAGAAGAAAAAGGAAAAAAAAAAAAAAAAAGATCATGTGAGAGAGAAATGTGAAACAAAATTGGTGAGTGGGTTTGTGAGTGAATATTACTCATCAGAATTGGTGAGTAATTTCACTCATCAAAACTTTTTGGTTAAAATGGTGAGATTGTTGTGAGTGGTTTTTTTAGTGCTTTCATCAAATTGGCTCACTAAAATAATTAAAAAGCTGTTTCGATGAGGCTATTAGAAATGCTCTAAATTCACTCATTAACTTACTCACCAATTTTGTTTCATCTTTCTCTCTCACGTGATTAGCACACTTTTTTCCTTTTTTCTCTCATTTTATTCTCTCATCTCCCATCTATCTCACATGATAATGTCTTTATTTCATGGATACGAAGGATTCTTTGTAAAAAGATTAAATAGAAAAATAATAAAGAAATATGAAAAAATATTATTTAAATTGAATAGTAATAATAAATAGTTAAAATTGTGAGGCTATTGGGAAATTTTTTTAAAAGTGGCTCACCATAATAGAGAAAAGTAATTTTTATCTATTTTAGTAAGTAAAATTTTATAAGGCTACTATGAATGCTCTCAAACTACCACTTTTTTTTAGATGACTCTCTAAACTACAAAGTTTTACATCTTGGCCTCCCAAACTACCAAAACCTTTGAAAAATGTCTATTTTGACGAAATATTCCTATAATACCCCTATCACGTGTCATTTTTTAATTAAAAAATACAAAAAAAAAAAAAAAATAATTAAAAAAAAATCAAAAAAAAAAATGAAAATTTTAAAAACATTAAAAAAAAATAATTTTTTTTAAAAATAAATAAACTAAAATTTTATTTCTTAAAAAAAAAAAAAAGAAAGAAAGATAGGTGTTTGGGATGGCATTATTTCCCAACCGCGACTCAATCTTCCCGACACCTCTCCAGTCACCGTCCATTTGCAATGCTGTGATGACCGATTTTATAGCCCGACTTAACGAGTTCCAATTGGCAATCATCAGCTTGCTAATTTCGACCGAGTTTAAGCTCGCCCCACTCTGGAAAATATCCTCAACCTGAAAGAAAAGCTTGTGATCCTTGAACCCCATGTAGCTATTGCCCAACATTTTAAATACCAAAAAATTACAAAGAAGAAAATAGATATGAACATCAACGAACAAGCTCACGCCTGTTGATTTATTTGTTAGAAACTAATTAAGGTATTTCACAACGATGATAGACTTGATCGTTGTTTGTAACAAAACAAAATTCAAATTTGAATCATTCATAACATTCAAAAGATCAATATCATAGACATTGAAGGATAGGAAATTAGCTATGTCCACGTTCGAAGAGGCGATGACGAGTTCGCCGTGCTGCAGGCGTGCATCGTGCCCAACGATGATGCCAAAAAGAAGTAGAACATCATTCAATTGATCGCAATATTTTTTTAAAAAATACAAAAATAAAATAAAATTTTAGTTTTTCTTTAGTTTTTTTTTATTTATTTTTTTGTTGAATTTTTAATTAAAAAATGATACATGATAGGGGTATTATGGGGATATCTCGCCAAAATTGATATTTTTCAAAGGAAAATGCTATACTTACACCCAAACTCCTACAATATTTTTTCACAACCTGATGTGTAATTTCCACATCAGATTTTTTTTTTCTTTTCTAAAATGAAAACTCTCTCTCTCTCTCTCTCTCTCTCTTGTTCTTCTCTCCTCTCGCTCTTCTCTCTCTCATTCTTCTTCTTTTTTCTTCCAGTCGGCAACTGCAAACGGAGACGGTGACGGAGAGAGCCGGGGCTGGACGGGATCTTGTCGTTCCCCGGCCGTTTAGGCCGGGGATCCGGTCCTTCCCGGCCAGAACGGCCGGATCCTGGCCGGTTGGCCGGGATTCGGCCCTTTCCCGGCCAGAACGGCCGGATCCTAGCTGACTGGCCGGGATCTGGCTGTTCCCCGGCCAGAACGGCCCGGGATCTGGCCCTTTCCCGGCCGGCTGGCCGGGATCCAGTCGTTCCCCGGCCGGATCGGCCGGAATCCGGCTATTCTAGCCGGAGAAGGGCTAGATCGAGTGGCCGAAGGTGGGAGGTGAGGGAAGATGGAGGGGGGTGGGAGAGGAGAGAAGATGGAGGGAGGAGGTGGAGAGGAAAAAGAAAACGAAAAAAAAAAAAAAAAATGTCTGATGTGGAATGCCACATCAGGTTGTGGAGATTTGGTTGTAAGTGTAGCAGCCCTCTTTTTCAAAGGTTTTGGTAGTTTAGAGAGCCAAAATGCAAGCCTTAATAGTTTGAGGGGGTCATCCGAATAAAGTGTGGTAGTTTAAGGGGTTAAATTATATTTTTTTATTTATCTTTTATAGCATCCACCCCAAAAAAAGAAAATTATTTATAAATCAATATATTTTGACACTATTTTATTTTTCTTTCTAAAAAAAAGCTAAAATATGAAATTTCAAAATAAAATCAAATCAAATAGAGATAGGACAAAGATTTCTTCTAAATTGGCCTAGTCTATGAAATAAATATGTATCCCTTAGTATGTGGAAATACGTATTTTTTTAATAGCATGTGTGATATATGTGCTTTTTTAATAAAATTTATTCCAACCATGTCCTTGTTATTAAAAATATATATGTATTTTTCACATACTCAATAAACACATTCCATATTTATAGATTGGGTTTGATGAACTTCTCCAATCCAATTTGTAGACAAATTTTGTCCATCAATATATATATATATATATATAGAGAGAGAGAGAGAGAGATAACTGCTATTTGTCATTCTTATGCCCTTCTCCTAATCAGCTTTTTTAAAAATCAAGCATTTGATATTTATGATTCATAACCTAAATCAACCACCTGTATGGGTCATAAAAATCCAATAGTTGATTTTAAAAAAGTTGGATAGAAGAAATACAGGAAATGACATTTAGATTTTTCTCATATATATAATTCAAACAACCACCCGATTTTGACATGTTTCATTCAAACTAATTAAATTGTAAATTGCACCGATGTTTTCTTCCAACTTTAAAAAATAAAAATAAATAAATAAAATGTCAATGTACTATTGTGTTCTTAAAAAGACAAAAAAGCCATTAACAATTTTTCAGAAAGACTGAAAATATTCCTATAAATTAAAAAAAAAAAAAAAAAAAATGGTGTGAAGACCCACAGCACTAGGGTCTGGTGATCAAGTGGTCATTAAGAGCTGCAGCTCATTCGGTTCGTATTTCGTATTTCTTGAAGCCCATAAGGAGGAGATTGCTTAAGTTGTTGATGGATCATGTGTTTACAATTCGTTTTGCTCAAACAGACAACAGCTGAAGACCGTTTCCATAACAGAAAACATATAGATTGCTCTGTTTACTGTTTAGGCCGTTAGATGCCAATTGTTGATCAGATAAACATATAGGAAAATCTTTTCCTGAGACCATAATATAACGTGTTGAAACATTACTTAATTTAAAAGTTCAAGCTTACGGGCTTGAGTCTATATATATATATATTAACTGCTAGTTTTCTTTATATAAGCTCCGTAACTCATATTTTAAAGCACTATCTATTGTTTATGCTTGGTGACCCACGATATTGTCGATTGTTGTGGGTCTTGTGACCCTGTTGAAGACCTACGGCAATGCCGTGGATCTTGTGACTCACGACAGTTGTTGTAAGTTATTATTATTATTTTTATAGTTTGAAGGAACATTGATGCGATTTATAACTTAATAGACATTGACAATCGAATAATAATTTTAGGAATATATATAAACATTTTATTTGTTTGGGTTTGATCCATAATCCGAATTAGGTTTATCGTTTTACAAACTGCATTGCTAATATAGGCCCCAAAAACGAAACTGTAGGTACAACTAGTTTGTGAATATTCGATCATCACACCGTAAATATTGGATAGGTTTTATCCCTCGGTATTGAGGCCTCAAATTTTCATTATATGTTAGTTAAAATTTACATTTCTTTAAACAAATCTAGCTATTCACTTTTTTCAAATAACTGGCTCTCACTTTATATTTTAGCGACCTACTATCACTATTCAATTTAAATATGAATATAAATTTATTATAAATAACATGTACTTCTCATATATTTTTTTAATAGTTTAAATGACACATTATTTTTAGAGACTTGATTGTAGAAATCTTTTGTCGTTATTGCATATTGCCAAGCTCTGTTTCTTAATATATTTTATGGGATATTTATTGTATTTGATTTAAAAAATGTTTTGGTGTGATATAAAATTGAAAAATATTTTATATTTTATATTTCTACAAAAAGATAAAAATAAAAAGTTGTAACAAAGGAATCCACGCTTTGGTAACTTTCGTATGTTAAAAATGCTTTATGCCATATTGCAACGATACCTTAAATTCCACTTCTGTAACTGCTAATTATGTGAGAGCAGAACATAAAGAGTTTTTTTTTTTTTTTTTGTGAGAAGTGATATTTCTTTCATTCATACAACGAACCTCAAAGGTCCAATTACACCGTTTAAGGAATACATGACTCCCTAAACATAAAATCAGAACTAAATTCTGATTTATGAGCAAACTACCTAAAAAACACCAAAATATTACAAGAACATACATTGGAAGTCCCTCTAAACAAATAAGCACCACTACTAAAAATAATAGAGGGCTGATCTACGCTATAAAGCGAAGAAGAACAAGTCCAATAATATCCAAGCATCTACAAGGCAGTCTGCAGATCTTAACTAACAAAGAAACAGAAAATTACATCTAAGGAACAAAACCAAAAAAAACCAACTGAAAAACCACTAAACAAAGACCCAGTGAGGGGAAGGGGAGCTGCCAGCCGGAAACACCAGATTCTCCAAAAAACCGCCGTCAGACGTGGGAGAGGGAGGCGGGAGAGTGGCGCGTGGCCATCACGCACCGGGGAGAACCCAGGCGCGTGAACGCCACGCGCCGATGAAGAGGAGGCGGTGAGAGACACGCCGAACGTCGGAGGACTCGGAGAACGCCGGTGAAACCAATGGTGAGGCCTGTTGTGTGCAATAAAAGCGAGAGAAACGTAGATCTAAATCCGAAAATTTCGACCCAAAACCGTTCCAAACATCACACAAAACACGGTGAAATCAGCCCCAAAACCAGAAGAACTCTGCCTGCACAAAGAGAACAATAGAAAAAAACCAAAGAAACAAACCAACAACCTCCTCCGGCTCAAAAAATCGGGAAGAACAAAACCTCCAAAAGCCCGAAAAGCTTGGAGAAAATGACCATTCACCCCTGGAAACAAGCCCACGGGGGAACAAAAGCTACCCTAGCCCTAAAGACTAAGGGGAGTCATGAGCACCCGGAGAAGAAGGCAAGAAACCTTCACCTCCGAGCGAAACAACACTCACCGGAGGGTCTCTCTCTTTGTTGGTGAGTTGGGGGAGAGAGAATTTTTTTCCCCCGAGATAGAACATAAAGAGTGTTACTTCATTTTAGAATTACACTTAACCTTTCTGAATTTACTATCCAGTTTGGTTAACGAATCATACTGAAATACTATTGAAATTGTAATGTCCCATCAGCAAGTGAAAATAACAACAATACCCACCAAAATATATAATTTTTTCAATTAAAAAAAAAACCAAAAAGGGTTACAAAATTTAGATAAAAAATGGCGCGGTTTAGTTTTGGTTTCGTTTTTCCTGATTTTTATTTTTTTATTTTTGCCTTTTTATTTATTTATTTTCCTTATTTTTTATAGGCATTTTTGTATTTTTAAGGTCAAAGGAGACAAATGGGACATTATAATTTCAATGGTAGATAAGTAGATTACATTAACCAAATTGAAAAAATATTACAAATTGTTTGGTAAATTGACGGGATAAGTGTAATTTTCACCTTCATTTTATATGGTTTTGGCCTAATAATAATAATGTATTTCCATATAACTCTATCTATACGATTACTTGGATTAAGCTTGAGTCTAGTTTTAATATATAGTTTTTTTTTACATGTCCATACAAGAAGGAGGAGAAGGGATTCGAACTAGTGAACTCCGCTTTATGAGCCGTGGTTCCCAGCCGATTGAGCTACTATTTGGGGACAAGTCTAGTTTTAATTGAAATTAAATTTGTTAAGTTAAAATACGATATACGTGCCTCTTATCTCCTCTTATTTGACACGTATCTTAATCTCAATTATAGACTTCTAACTAGAATTATACTCAAGCCAAACGTTAATTTTCTTTTGTCTTTTTTTTTTTTGGTTTTTCTCCCCCTCACCCACAAAATTGATTTGAATAAACTACTAAACTTTCTCATGTTATGGAATATGATCATTTCGATGACGGAACCTAAAACACGTGCGTTTCGCGTGATTTACTTAAGCATTTATTCCCTTTATGCCTCTCAGAGCTCTAAAAAAAATTAACTAAAAACAAAAACCATGCCACCTTCAAAACGCCACGTTTGAATAAAAAACCACACTCTACGTTGTTGTCGTCTTCTTCCCGCGTTTTCTCGCATAGTCAGCCCAGTTAAAGATCAAGGCCATTGTGGATCTTGCTGGACATTCAACACCACTGGAGCTGTTGAGGCAGCCTACTCTCGGGCATTTGGGAAGGGAATCTCTCTCTTAGAGCAGCAGCTTGTGGACTGTGCGATGGAATGAGTGCTTAGCTGAATCAGTTGCCTGGGATTCCCTTACGTGTTTTGCTACCCTCACTATAATGGTTGGGTATCTCAACAAATATGGTCTTTGTTTTTTGTTTTTTAAACAAAATAGGTTAGTGATACTAGTCTAGCTACCACACGTATCACCAAGGCAATTCCCAAATATCATGCAGCCTCTCAACATGACATATATGCTACATATCATGCACACTCAGCCAAAGACACCTATGCAATCACCACAAATCATGATGTAGAATCCAGTGCCACTAATGATCAGATCATCACAGAAATGCTTCATCGTTGTGAACTCCGTCACTGCCTCTTAGTATGAAGTTCATGAAAACAAGATCTTAAACCACAGCATTCATTGTTGTATCTCTTCTTCATTCACACAAAAAGTCTTTCACTCTCTTTCGTGTACAAAAAAAAAATATACCGTCATCACATCTCTCTTTAAGACGAACTCCTCCAGTACCCACCCGCAAAAAACCGGTCCCACATTTCCTTCTCCAAATCGACAGCGTCTGTTCCCCCATCACCCATGTCCTCATCCTCGTCTTTAGGGTTGACAATTTTGACACGACCCGACAACCCAACACGAACACGACACGAAATTAGCGGGTTTGGGTCTACCTTAAACGGGTTTGGGTCATAAACGAGTCTACCTGTTTATCTTGGTTTGGCGGGTTGGGTCGCGGGTCACCCGCGGGTGATCCGCCAGACACGATTAACTTCTTCTCTTTTCTTTTTTTTCTTATTTCTTTTTTGGGTTAAAAAAAAAAAAGAAGGGAGAATGGCCTAATGGGAAATTGTCAAATTGGGGGGAATGATTTGAAAAGTGAAAAGTTGAAAACAACAGATTCAAAACTCAAAAGAATCAAAACAGTGAAAACACAAACAAATATATATATATATATATATATATATATATATATATATATATATATATTCTTAGATTCTTAAATTCTTAAATTCTTAAATAATATCACAAGTTTCTTAAACTCTTAGCTTGTTAGTAAGTAGTAACTTAATATATATATATTCATAATCACTTACTAATTTTATGTTTATTTTATCTCTTTTTATGTAGAATTTTATAGCATTTGATGGAGTCGATCCTGATGCACAAAAGACTCAACTGAAACTTTATTTGGATGAACCCAAGTATTTGGAGAAGAACACGACATTTGACATCCTTTTATTTTGAAAATGAAATGAATTTCGTTATCCTGAAGTAGCTGCCATGGCTCGTGATGTTTTGAGTATTCTTATTTCTATTATTGCTTCAGAATCCACTTTTAGTATTGGTGGACGTGTGATTGATCAATATAAGAGTTCACTCAAGCATGATATTGTTGAGGCATTGGTTTGCATTAGAAATTAGTTATATGGAGAGCAAGGTAATATAAGTTATTTGCATATTTAATTTATTCATTTACTTGTATTTTTTCATCTTATTTTAATGAAATTAATTTCTTTTATCTTTTGATATAGAACAAACTTCAATGAAGGTGGATAACAAAAAAGAGGATGTTTTGACATTGGATAGTAGCAATTCCTGTGAGATCCCCTATTATTTCTTTTGTTCTTATGTTATTGTTTGTATTTTAGCATGTGAGGCAGAATGGTACAATCTGTTAGATCGATATTGAATTGTAGAAAGTAAATGATGTTAGTTGACATCTTAAACTTTTTCACCTCCCAATGTAATTATTTTATTTTTTTTCCTTTAAGTATTGGAGTTGAATGACAAAGATGAGCATGTCAAACTAACCTGCGTTGGACTCAATCTGATGGACAATGAGCATATGTAGGTCATTCAAGAAATCAAGACTCAAGAGTGGACAATTATAATGCAGTTTGTTGTATTTGTAAATTTGTAATTATGATGTATTTTTTTTTTATTTGATTAGACAATTAAACATAGGGATTTGATTCATACACAACACTATCACAACAACTATACAACAACTCCTCATATGAGGGTGGGTCCCAGTGTGTGGGGTCCACCCTCATGTGAGGGGTTGTTGTGTGGTTGTTGTGTTGGTGTTGTAAATTTAACATTTTCCTTAAACATATTAAGTGATTTGGTGCTAGCCTACTAGGAGACTAGGAGTAGGAGTTTAGAGATGAATTGCTAAAATTATTATTATTTCATTTAAATACCAACAAAAAAGCCCCCCAAAAAATAATAATATATATATATTTTAATTTTTTTTTAAGCTAAACGGGTCAAACTGGTCGTGTCGACCCGATTCGACCCATTATGTTAAACGGGTCTCATGGGTCGTGTCGGGTGACCCGTGAAATTATCGTGTCGTGTCTGGGTTTAGGCTAAACGGGTCGCGGGTCTTAACGGGTCGTGTCAGGTGACCCGTTTTTCCAGCCCTACTCGTCTTCACAACCACTTGGCCTCTTCATCTCTGCCTCCAACTCCGCGCACGTGGGCCCAACAACGACACTCCCAGGCCTGTACGGCAACAAGCCCGTCGTCATATGCTTCTGATTCTTGTTCTTGATCAAACGATGACGTTTTCTCTATTTCCAGGCCTTTATGCAAAGGCCCGCCGGGACCTTGTAGACGGCCAGGACGAGGAGGTTCATGATGCTGCACGGACAACACCAGCATACCGCAGCGCATTCTGTTGAAAGCCGAGACACAGAGACGAGACTGAGCGACTGATAATGAGGAGACTTTGAGGAAGAGCTGATGAAAGCTCACTGGTTCTGTGGCTTGACGGAAGATCCAGGAAAAATGACGTGGGCTGTTGCCAACGAGAAAATAAGAGCATGGAGTGAAGAAAGAAGAGAAGAAAGAAGACAGAGAAGGAAAAATGACATGGGCTGCTGCCAAAGTAAAGTTTTGTTTTGTTTTGTTTTTTGGTGAAGAGAAAGGAGATGGTAAGTATCAGACTTGGTGTTTGAAGGAAGACCGGGTGAGAAAAGGGTTGACAGTTGCAGAAAGGAGAGACAACATTGGGTTAAATGAATGGATAAAGTTTGCATATGTTAGAAGGAGGGATGACAGTAGATTCGATGACATAAACAGGAAACAGAAGAGAAAGGGTGACAGTTGATGAGAAGAAGAGAAGGATAACTGAAGAGAAGTTAGACTTTTGTCTGTTGAAGGCAGAAAACAGAAAACAGAGAAGCTTCAGGAAAGAAAGAACGACCATGAATCATGCTGTTGGTTGTGTCTGATAGAGCAGTTTGAGTTTGCCATCAAGAAACATGATAGTTTTCCTGTATGCTGTGGTTTGGTTTCGTTGTGAGTCAGGTACATAAACAGAGCAGGAGAGAGAAAACGCGGGAAGAAGACGACGACGACGAAGAATGTAATTTTTTATTCAAATGGGGCGTTTTGAAGGTGGCATGGTTTTTGTTTTTAGTTAATTTTTTTGAGAGCTCTGAAGGGTATAAAGGGAAGAAATACTTAAGTAAATCACGTGAAACGCGCGTGTTTTGGGTTCCGTCATCGATTTAGAACGGAGGGTGACGGAATACCCTACATTGAATAGTTTTGATAAATTCATACACTCAATTAAACGTTTTGCAACATTAGTACCCTTAAGTGAAAAAACGCATTAGTTTGATACCCTTTTGTAAAGTTTCTCCTATATTTAGTGATATATGTGATTTTACATGTACAACATTTTGTAGTAGCGGTCATAACGGTCGTCCATATGCTATTACATGAAAATAATAAATTTATGAACTAAACTATTTAATACCTATTATCTAAAAAAAGGAAATTCATAATTTGTATGGTATTACCCTTTTTTTTTTTTTTTTTTTTTACTTGAAAGAATTGAGCAAATTTCTGCAACGATTGCTTTTGTTAAACGGAAAATGACTCAACTTACCGCGGGTGAGGTAGATCTCTCCACAGACGAATAGAATTAAGTCCTGGCCCATGACAAAAACGGAGACGACCTGTCACACGCTCCAATCCTCCATTGAATGCAATCAGCACCCACGGTGACCTAATCAGCTCCCAATACCGGGTAACACGATCAACACTCGCATGGAATTGTAGTGCCGGAAATGTTTTCTTTCATTTCACAAAGACACAGAAGGAGCACTCATCGTTATTAAGTGGAAGGAACACCAGCCCATCGAAACAGAGTCGTACTCTCAGATCCAAATCTCTTCTCGCTCTCTATCAGATCCCTCTGATTGTATCTTCTTGGATCTCTGGTTTCGAATTCGGACCGTCTATTTCAGCTGACGAATTCGACACCACCGTTGATTGATCGCGTACCGGGTTCGGTTCGGTTTTTCGTTTGGATCTGACTGAGCTCTCTCGGAGCTTCGCCACGGACCCAATCATGAATCCCTTCTCATCCGGAACGCGCCTGAGGTGAGCTCCGAATCATACTGTTTCCATTTCTATCAGATTAATTACACAAAGTCCGATTTCTCTCTCTCTGCTTTTTAATTTTTAAACGTTTAAAGAGAGCAATTAGTTTCGTTTATGTTGATTGGTTGTTTCCGCAACGTAATTCGCGTAATTTAAGATGGTTTTTTTTTTTGGTTGAAAATCGCAGTGTATGTATGCATTTCCCTTTTTAATTTGGTTATTTTCTTGGTTGGAGTTGCTAGCTTTTAGATAGCTCTAACCTTGGGATTGATACTGAATTTGTGTGCTAGTTAAGCTGGTATCAGTGGAACGTGTTGGATTTCATTCGTGGCATGGTTAAATGTGCTTGAATGGGGTTGGTTTTAGTGGGAATTATTGAAGCAAATGTTGAAATGTGTGAGATTATGTTACATCCACTCAGTGATGATGATATTGACCCTGCGTGGTCTCATTTATACTAAACATTAACTTTATGTGTGATATCTAAGAATGCGATGAATCTTGTTGAGGCAACACTTCTCATAGTTTGGAACATGGAAAATGTAGGATAAGTGGTTCTCCAAGAGATACCAAATAGGTTTAACGGGGGACCAAGCGCCAATAGGAAACTGTTTGCAATGCCAAATTGGGGTCACAGATGTAAGCAAGCATTGATGCTGTAGCCTCTAAAACTACCTTATGATCCTTGAGAGGGTTCTAAAGTGATTTTTGGACAGATATGTGAAGTGAAATTTTAACACCAAAAGTCAATCTTAATTCATATTAAATTCTATTCTCTTTCTAATTTATTTATAGAACAGCTTGATTTTGGTGGAATCTATTCCGGTAGTTGCCAGCATCCATGATCTTAAAAAGTAAGTAGATTTTTTTTAATGATGAGTCCTAAGTTTTGATTTCCAAATCAACATAAAACAAGCAAAATGGTTGGTACACCAGAAATTTAGGCTAATCTGCAGTGTAGATGAGTTTGTTATGAGGGTTGGCTTAAATTCCACTCTTATCCACCTTGTGTGCCCATGGCGTAAGGTAGTAAGTTCTGAACTATGGCTCTTCACAATTTTTGATTCATTCAATGTGGTTGCTAGATTGCCAGGTCATAATCAGGTTGTCATGTGTGACTTAATTCTATAACTTATCGGGGCTTAGTGCTTATGGCTCAAGTAGTAATGAGTGGGATACGATCAGCTTGGATCTTAGATCCAGAGGTCATTGAGCAAAAGGAGGAGAAAATAGAAAATAAAAGTTTATACATTTTGAAAACTTCTGGTTTTAGTTTTTTGACGAGGTTGAAGTGGTCTATTTAGTTCATTGTTCATGTTTCACTTTTTGATGATTTTTTTTTTTTTGAATAATAATTTATTAGAAGAAGGAGAAAATCTCATTTACATGAAAAGTATAAAAGAGAAATAACCGCCCTATTGGGGTCTAAAATCTAAAATGTTAACAAGATCTACAAGTTTAGGAGAGGAGAACTTTAGAACAAAAGATACAACCCAATCTAAGAGGGCACTTAAGAAAGAGAATTTTAGCTGAAGCACATTAGACTCGTGGTCATAAAAAAAGGCGTTGATTTCTTTCTCTTTAAATGCTCCACATTAGTAAAGTTGGGATGACTTTCCATATGGCCTCTTTGGATTGTCCCCGCCCTTGTGTCTTCCAACATTGAAGAAGCTCAACAATGTTTCTAGGCATGACCCACAATACTCCGAATAAGGTGAGAACCAAATGTCATATCTCGCTAGTAAACTCACAATGGATGAGGAGGTGGTTTATGGTCTCTTCGCTCTTCTTGCAAAGACAACACCAATTAACCAACGTAAGGCCCCGCCTCCTAAGGTTATTGATCGTAAGTATTTTACCCAAAGCTTTTGTTCAAGTGAAGAAAGCAATATGAGGTGGAGCCTTCATCTTCCAAATGCTCTTCCAAGGAAAAAGGGAAGACTCACCATACCAAGAAACCATTTCTTTTTCTTTCTCTTTCATTCTATATTTTATGGTGAATGTGTCAATTGAAATTGATGCTATTACCTTCAATGCCCTCTGCCTTCGTATGTATACATTAGCAATATTTCAACGGGTTAATATGGCAAAACAATCTAGATGACAGGTCTGTTGGAGTCCATATGCTCCGTTGCAATCAAATGCGTCTCATTTAGATAGTACATAGAATTACCCATGATTAGAAATGGAAGATCCGAGTCCAGTAATCTGCAAGACTATGATAAGTTTTGCAGTCAAATGCATCTTGTTTAGATAGTTTAACTTAATTGATCATTGAATAGTTTCTCATAAAAACAAAGGGCAGTGGAAATGAGTGGCCCTCTCTTTCTTAGGTCCATTACTGTGTAATGTTCAGGGAATTGATTAGCACGGTGGTTTAAGAATGGTGTATACATTTTACAAGAACTAAGGTTGGTTTGCGATATTTTTTTTTTGAGACAAAGCAATGGAAAGCACGAACTACATCCTTTGTTATGATTAATGAGACTTCTTAAACATTTAGTTGCCAAGTAAAATGGCTATTTCCATTTTTTTCAATTTTTTTTTTCCTGTTTGGTTTAACTTGTGGTTGCTTTTGTTGTTGCGGTTTTTTTTGGAGGCTCTTTGCTCAATTTGTTTATATGCAAATGAATAAGTAACATATTATTTGTATGTTATCTTCCAGAGGAGATGTTTCATGGACCTAATTAATTGGTTCTGAACATGTTATGTGGTATATACCTATTTCAATGCAGGGACATGATTCGGGCTATACGTGCCTGCAAAACTGCAGCAGAGGAACGTGGTGTTGTAAGAAAAGAGTGTGCTGCTATTCGTGCCTCAATTAATGAAAATGATCAAGATTATAGGCATCGTAACCTTGCAAAGCTCATGTTCATTCACATGCTTGGCTACCCCACACATTTTGGTCAAATGGAATGCCTGAAGTTAATTGCATCTCCTGAATTTCCAGAGAAGAGAATAGGGTATCTTGGCCTGATGTTGCTTCTTGATGAAAGACAAGAAGTTCTAATGTTGGTCACAAACTCATTAAAACAGTATCCAATATTTTTGATTTTTTTCCACTCTATATATCTTTTTAAAATATATTTTTGTCATTCCTTATTTTTTCTCGTATATCATTGTCCCACATTAGGCTTTAATTTACCATGTTTTATTGTTGTTACTACCTTTTAAGTTTTTTTTTTAGTGACTTTTCCATTGGAATGGTATTCGTATGAGGAAAGAAATAAGGGAACTATATCTACAGTGTTGTGCAACCTTAACCTATGTGCAGAGATCTCAATCATGCAAATCAGTATATTGTGGGACTTGCACTTTGTGCTTTGGGAAATATTTGTTCAGCAGAGATGGCTCGTGATCTTGCACCAGAAGTTGAAAGATTGCTGCAATTTCGAGATCCAAATACTCGGAAAAAAGTGAGTCTTTTGTGCAGATTGAGAAGTTAGTTCTGCTGAACTTGTTTGCCACTATTTCCATTTGTTTCCAATTTTTTCTTAATTCTAGATGTTACTCCTTCCACGAAACTCAACAAAGTTATAATTCAGAAAAAAGTTTCCTAGTGTGTTATCATTTAAAAATGAAAAAGAGGGGAAGAAAAAGATAATTCTGACATATACTACCCTTAAGTTGCTTGTTTTAGTGACTGAAGGCAGGTCTGCTGTTCTTTTCACTAGCAAGACCTTAGTCATCACCAATTATTCACACTTGTTACTTTGAAACATTGCTGTGCCGAATCCATCGTATTTATTTTAGTTCTTAATACCGACACTGAAAGAATCTGGTCTCATATTTCTATTGTGATATTTCTCATTAAATGGTACATTTTCAAAGCTCTTTTTGGCTGACTCGATATCCTTCTCACGGTGTTTGGTGTTCTCTTCTTGGAAGCTTTACTAGGATGGTGTACTGTCAAATATGAACTTATTGTTCAGTAAAAGATTGAGTCCAACAAATTTGTTAATTGTAGACATGTTTAACCTACCATGGTTTGCCAGGGTGTTTTCTATGTTAAGAAACTATTTTCAAGTGTTGCAACTTGATGTTTTGAGTTTCCTGACAAACATTTACATTTAAACATTCTTTTGCGCATCAAATGATTATATGACATTATTTGTTGACTTTCTCTTACCCTTTCATTCTTGAAAGTTGACTGCACTTAATGTCACATATAGGCAGCATTGTGTGCTATAAGGATTATAAAGAAAGTACCAGACCTGGCGGAAAATTTTATAAATCCTGCTGCTGCCTTACTTAAAGAAAAGCATCATGGAGTTTTAATAACAGCAGTTCAACTTTGTACAGATCTATGTAAAGTCAGTGCTGAAGCCCTTGAATATTTCAGAAAGGTAACTTGACCATGGCCCAGCCAATATGTTTCCTATTTCTGTTAATAGGATATGCAATCTGTGGTAGCTTTCTTGAGTCATCTACTTGACTACATTATAGAGCTGCTGTTTTCATTCTTGTTGGATCCATGCTGGTATACATTTCTGCTTGAAAACGAAAATGCACAAGGAGTTCATTTCAAAGATCCTTGATTTTGGTGGGATCTTTAGTTAGTTTTGTGTATTATATTCCTCGATCAAGATTAAAGGTGCTGTGTTCGAAATTTTGGAATATGTAATGCATAAGTTTAGAATCCCTTGTGGCTCTATGTGTTTTCATTTTTCTTGATGACCTGATGTTAACTCAATACCCTGATTTTAATGCTCAACGTGCTACATGTTAAGTTCTTATTTGCATTTGGTTTGTGTATTGTAGAAATACAGCCCGATGTTGTCATAAAAGATGTTTAATATTTGATGGTATTATTCTAGTGAAATACTTATGCAAAAACTGAACTACAAGGCTAAGCTTCAATTCATATCAGCTTTTAATCATAACAAGTTGCTCATATCATTATTGTAGAAGTGCACAGAGAGTTTGGTCAAAACTCTAAAGGACATCGTGAACAGTCCATATGCACCTGAGTATGATATTGCTGGCATCGCAGACCCCTTCCTCCATATAAGATTGCTTAAGTTTTTGCGTGTGTTGGGCAAAGGAGATGCAGATGCTAGTGACTTGATGAATGACATACTTGCCCAGGTAAGTTGCACTTAAATTGTTATCTTATGCTATAATATTTTGTTCTATTAGTCATGATTATCAGATTATCGGTTATTTTTGCTAGCAATATTGTCTACCCCACTGATCAGTATTGTTTTTTTTTGTTTGTTTTCTATGGGTGGAGGATACTATATCCAGGATAAAATAATAAATTGTTACAGTGAGTTTTGAACTTTGATTTTAGAAAAAAGAAAGGAGGAGTTTCCTAAGATGCATCTTCTGTAGTAGAAAGCTGACAAAGCATTCATCATCACAAGCCAAAGTAGAGGATCTTAATGAAATATAGTTGAGAATAGGAGTGTTCTGTGGCTGTGCTGAAGGTAGAGGTGTGTTGAGTGGTTAATCTTGATTTTAAACTAGTAGAATTTAGTGGTGGTGGGTTGCGTTTTTCCGTAGGGGTGTAAGCCGGTTAACATTCTGGTTGGGTGGGTTTTTTCTTCCGGCGACGATGTAAAGCCTTTACGTGGCCGTTTGTGTTTTGGGTGTGTCGCGAGATGGACAAGCGATTTATAGTAGAAGCCAAGACTTTTGTCTTTTCGGTTTTGGATGGGGTGTCGGTGTTGAGGGTGGAGGAGAAAAGAAAAAACTTCTCCAGCGAGGTCATCTTGAGCTTCTAGTGTTCCGAGTGGCTTGTGTCAACGATGAAAGGGCTTTTGGGTTCCCTGGAAGAGTAAGATTTTGTCAAGTCATTTAGGGAAGGGCCGAAAGTCTTGATTGCTTGGATAGGTGGCAACAAAGCTGGCCGTTTCTTAGAGGCGACAATTTTCGGGATGGGTGGCCGGAAACGATTCATTCTGATCCCTGAGGGTAGTGGAGGATGGGGATGGCACAAGTTCTCTGGCGAATTGAGAAAGGTGGCAAATTACCTCTCAGCCATGGTGGGTTGCGGGCTTGGGTCATCGTCTGCGTTGGAACAGAAGTTTGGGAAGGTAGAAGGGACAAGTTTGGGTTTGGCTACAAAGTGGACGGGGCTCTCTTTTGCGAGGTCGAACCTGATCACTGCCATGAAGAGGGTGTCCAACGTGGGGGATCTTCCTTCCAGTTTGAGGGATTCGTTGACGGAGCAATGTGATTTTCTTCCAGTTGTGAGGTTTGCAGAGGAAGACCAGAGAACGGCGGTAGACTGCTATTCCTTGGAATTTACCAGAGAACGGCGGTAGACTGCTATTCCTTGGAATCTCCCCTGCTGGATCCTCTGGACAAAGACTAGAATCACCGGCTGCTGGGCAAGAAGTCTCTCCCAAGTTCGAATTTGAATTTCAAATACTCGAACTTGCGTACGTGGAAACAACTGGTAATCAGTTTCAAATTGGCCATGGGCCGAGTTGCTGGGAAGTTTCTAGGCCGGTTTTTCAGGTTTGGCCTGGGTTGGAAACACAGGTATTGGCTTGGGCCGGTTTCTGCTGAGACCTAGAGCCTCCCGTTCGGAGTCAGCCCTTGGGAAGATGTTGGGTTTGCATTTTATTGGGGGTGGGCCGACAAGGCGTTTGAGGATTGGCCTAGGCTTGGATCGGAAACTCACAGGTTGTCGTCTGGGCTGATTTCTGCCAAACTCCAAAATCGCCCGTCCTGTGAGAATCATTCCGGAGATGTCGCCGGAATCAGCTTCTGGGGAGTTGTTGGGGTTGCATTTTACTGGGGTTGGGTCGACAAGGCGTTCGAGGACTGGCCTAGTGGGAGTGGGTCCGGTGTCGCCGATCCCTTTGGGTTTTCTCTTCGGCAGATGCCCTCGTCGTCGACAGCTATTGGGATGGCTCCTTTTCTGTCTTCTTCTGGGGGTGGGTCTAGTGGATTGCAGGTGATTTCGGTTCCTTCAATTCGTTGTCCAGCCTCTACAATCTTCGGGTTTCCTCCATCGCCAGCTCTGGATCTTGATTTTCCGGTGGTTTCGGCCCATTCTCCGGCTGCTGTCTTTAAGTTCATTCCGTTGAGGCCACTTCAGATTCCTCAACCCGGTTTTGCCCCTTTGTCTCTTGCAGGAGCGGCTGGGTTGGGAGAGAAGTTGCGTTCATCCCTCCTCGTAGTGGTTTCTAAGCATTTTCAGTGTTCCTACCGGAGAGCGAAGGAAACTAAGGGAAGGGCATTCTGTAAAATGGAATGATGAGCTATTTTTGGATTCCCTGGAAGCCATGAAGATGTCTGCTGGCTGTGCTGTTAAAAAGGTTACGGTTGCAGAGCCACCAGTGAAGCAGGGTCTAAGAAGGGGATTTCTCAATTCTTGCCCGATGGTGCCAGTTATTTTCACATTGCCGCAAAAGGTCAATGAGGTTGGGATGGTTGGACCTTCCTCCCCCCCGAGAGGTTGCCTATCTCCTTTTTTTCCTTATTCCGCTGAAGGAAATGGATTTTCCCAATCTCGAAATTGGCTTGTCGGTTTTGATCATAATGGGGAGATTGTGGTTTGGGAGGAGGATGAAGATTATTGGGATGGTTTACCCTTGAATTGGGCTTTGGATGGTTCTTTTGAGGAGGAGGCCTTGGCTATTCGGGACGCCATGGAGGAAGATTTTTTGCGAGAAAAGATGATAGCACGCCAGAAGTCAAAAGGCAAGAGGGAGCTACTGAATCTGCAAAGCTCCATAAATTATGGCGACGCTTCAGTTTCCTCTAGTAATGGAAAGGCCCGCATGTTGTAGGGTTGTGTGCATTGGTGGGTTGTGGGCTATCTCTCGGGTCTTTGGGTTTTTTCTCATGTCTGGTTGGGCTCTTTTGTGGGTTGTTTTGGGCGTTCTTTCCTGGGTTCTGGGGTTCTTTTTCTGTTTTCTATCAGTTGTTGCGGGTTAGCTTTTGGTGTTTCTTGTGTATACTTCCTGTGTACTGAGGGGCGCCTTTACGCTTTTTTAATAAATCTTTTCTTACTTATCAAAAAGAAGAAGAAGAATTTAGTGGTGGTGGAGGGGTCACTTGTGATGTTTTTACCTCAGCAGTCTTAGAAGTATATGTTCTTCATTTGAATGTCTTCTGCTCTTAACTTTTGGGAGGTCTCAATGGTAGAAAGGATATGGAGGCTACTACAGGTGTGGCCTTGTGACTGTGATGAAATTAAATTTCATGTTCAGGAAGGGATGAGGTAGGACTTCTACAGAATAGTAATTTTGCAGAAGATGTCAATGTGGATGACATATCTTTCTACTTCCATTATGCATGTTTGACAGGGCTTCCGTGTTGGTCTCATGGTGGCATGTATGCTTGTTGATAATGTAGTTCTCATTGATCGGAGAATTGTAGAACAAGAAGATGCTTCAGAATAAATGGATCATAAGAAGAGTAGGACTAAGAGTACTCTATTATAATTACAAGTGGATTAAAAAATGTTTGAGATTAGTGGCCTGGAGATATCCGATGTGATCATCCCTTTTTTTCTTTTTCTTTTTAAATGGTTTGAATGTCCCTAAAGGTGAAAAAACTAACAAATTGTTGCCTAAGCAAAAAGGATAGGCTTAATACATACCAGTTGTTTAGAAATAGGAATTCTAAAAGAAAGTTGGTATAAATTATGATTTATGTTATATAATACATTGGAAAATGTATTTGTAAAGTACTTATCCAAAAGAAAATGTATTTGTAAAGTCTCATAGGACTTTTTTATCCCATGGTCCTTCAACCAAATGACATCTCTTCTCTCCATAAAACACGGGTGGAGGGTGAAGTCGTGGATTAAGTCTTGTACAAATGTGTGAGTAGTTAGTAGTGTTTATCAGTAAGAAAAAGTCTCATAAGATTTTTATTTTTTTTTAATCTTTTTAAATTTTTGTATATGGAAATTGTGTAGTTTTTGTGTCCATTAACTTTAGTTTTTCTAATGTTATCTTTAAGATTGTAAGCTTATGCTACTTATCGAAAAGAAAAAAGGAAAAAAGATAAGCTTACGTTACGTTTTATTATGTATACATGTAAATGTATTCATGTACATGGATGTTGACTGATTTGGATTTGATGATAAATCGCAGAATTAAGGTGCAAAGTATGTCTTCAAAATCCTTGCAATTGTGTTCTCCTTACAAATTAAATCTTGCTTGGTCTGTTAAGTGCATACTTATCTCTAAATCAAATACTTTGACTCCAATCATATAATTTGAAGGACCCCTTTCTTGTCATTCCTTGTAACCTTGTCAAAGTGGATTTATGAAGCTTGTTGCTTTTACTCTAATATCTCCTTTTTAGACAGATGTAATTGCTCATAATTCATGGCATCATCTAGATTCATGATTTGACAAAATTTGACAAAGTTTAACTCTTTTCTTTTTTTAATTGATGTGCCATATTTTGTTTTCCTAGGTGGCAACAAAAACTGAGTCAAACAAGAATGCTGGAAATGCTATTCTATATGAATGTGTCGAAACTATCATGAGTATTGAAGATCATGGTGGCTTACGTGTGCTTGCTATCAATATCTTGGGTAGATTCTTGTCAAATCGTGACAACAATATCAGGTTTTGTTATTGTATTTTAAGCTGGACATGCTTCTGTGGTCACTTGTGGTCGATTTATTTTTGTTTTCAGGTTTTACCTGAATTATTGGGCACTAATATATGCATCTTTTTCTTTTGCGTAAGATTTATTATCTGATCCTGTGGTGGTGTCTTGCTAAACATTCTGCGGGATCTATTACTTGCCAATATATTTCCATCTTTAATAAAATACTTTATGCTCATAGAAGTCGAGAATGGCTGATTAGTGACTTAAACCATGATTAAGGGTTGGAAAAATGCATGCTAGTGTGATGGTCTTGTTTTTTTCAATCAAATGCTAGTTTGTAGCCTATACAATTAAGGTGGTCTCCCCCATCCTAAATCCCTTCCCTCCAATGGATTACCTCATCCTTACATGAAAGATTGCCTTTTTACGTACCTCTCATAAGTATATGAACTAAGAGGAGGATGTGAGGTGTTTGTTTGAAAGTCAAGAAATACCTGATGAAAAACTGAGCAATGATATCCAGTCGCTATCCACTATCTGATGTTGGTGCTACTATAATTTGCATCCACATTAATTCTCTCTGCGATTGTTAGACACAATATCTATATATAACAATTAATCTACATCGGAGAAGAGCATTACCTCTATTTTGATTTTAACTGCCCTCACAAATAACAGAATTGACGTTATATGTATTTGTAGAGAGCAAACAGCTAGAAAGTAAATTAAGGTGGTAAATACCTATTTTTTTTAGCTTCAATAACTGCTTAGCCAGTCACCAAGTTCTAATTGACTGCATTAGTGTGCGGCAATACTCTATTTGAAATTTCTAACCACCTAAAAAGTTTAAAAGTGCTGACTGTTTATGTTGTAAGCCATCCATTGACTTTTCTGAAGACTTTTGTTCTTTTACTTTTTCTGGCATGTTTGGAACCTGAGACTAAAGTCTTACTCTTTTATGCTTCAGGCCTAATAATTATCAGTCCTTGTATGAAGTTATTTTCTTTGATTAATATTCTAATGCTTTGGCCCTTTTCTCTATCCCTCCCTGTCGGCTGCTTGCTCATCTATATTATTAAATTGAAACTCTTGTTTTTTTTTTTTTTCCAGATATGTTGCATTAAACATGCTGATGAACGCTATAACTGTAGATGCTCAAGCAGTGCAAAGGCATCGGGCAACAATCTTGGAATGTGTAAAGGTATTCCATGGGCATGCTTACTTTTTTTTCCTTAATAACAATGAAAAAGTGCTGAATTAATTGTTGCTTGATAAAAAATCGAGAAATGTCCTTTTTTTATTTTCTTCTTCCGCTTATCCTTCTTGTTCCTTTTCTCCAATTATTGAAGTATACACAGTCGCTTTATATACAGTCTTTTTGCCCAAGATATTTTGGCTTGTCTAGTTTGCAGTAGTCTGCGGAATATGCGAGGCTTAATTCTCCCTGTAAACTTGCTGAAGCAGCAAATATTTATCATTTAAAGCATTATTTTGGACTTGTTTACAGAATAAGTATGAAGACTTTGGATTGAGTCGTTAAATTGTTTCTGATATTTTCTGGAATACAGTTTTATGTGGAATTGATGCATTGCCTTGTCTGACTATTCCACACTACTATTCGCAAAAACTGAGTCTTCTAGTGTGTAACATCATTTGACCTTTTCGCTTTCAGGATTCAGATGCTTCAATTCGGAAAAGGGCCCTTGAACTTGTTTATCTTCTAGTAAATGAGAGCAATGTGAAGCCTTTAACAAAAGAGCTAATTGAATATCTGGAAGTAAGTGATCAAGAATTCAAGGGGGATCTTACTGCCAAAATTTGTTCCATAATTGCAAAGTAAGTTACAGTTAAATAAAAATTAGATTGAATTCTTTCTGGAAGATGGTGCCAACATGCATTCTTTGGTGTGTTTGGAAGGAAAGAAATGATAGGTGTTTTGAGGACTTGGAGAGATCATTGGAGGAAATTTTAGCTTCTTTTTTTCATACTTTGTATCTTTGGACGGTGGCTTTTGTGTCACCGTTGTCGTTTACCTTTGATGAATTTCTTGTTCGTTTTTCTCTTTCTAGCTAGGTGCGTTCTCTTGTATACTGCCGGTGTATTGAGGGGCGCCTTACGCTTTTAATAAGACCTACTTATTACCTATCAAAAAAAAAAAAAAGAGATACCAGATTATATTTCCTTGTATCTGCTATGTGATTTGTAACAAAGATGAATATTTGCTTCTTAGAGAAAACAAATAAAACAAATAAGAAGTTATGCTAGCTACTAATAGTAGTAGTATTTGGCATTCATATGGTAGTATATCTAGACTCCAGAGGTAATAGTTCACTTGCCAATTCTTGTAGTGGCATTACCATTATAGGTTTTTCCATGTACTTTTGAAGCAACTTAAGCATTTGTTCCCCATCCAACGAAGGCAGTTCTGCACATAGGGGAAAGTAAATTGGTCTCCTTAATGCTTTAGATTATTAGAGTTTTATGTGTTTGTGAGCGTGTCCACCTCCTAATTGCTTTGCGCACTCGGTATCGATGTTTTCTAAGATTGTATTAGAGCCTTGTTTATCTAAAAGGACCTTGACTCAAGCGTCAATGGCTTCCATTCTGCTAGTTTCTTCTGTTTTGCACTTGCAATACACCACGATTGGTTCATTGTTATTCAGTAGGCTTGCCCGTGAGGAGGAGTATTTTTAAGCTTGATATTTTTCTTTTGGCCCACTTCCTAATAGAAGCTTTTGGGGTTGATTTTTCGACATAGATATTATTATTTCCTTTTTTGTGGCATCTGGAACGTGGATGTCTATAAATTTATATATATGCATATTTATAGTTTTGTATGTATGTGCCTATATCTATAGATTGTTATGGATCACGGTATCGTTCCATACAGTAAGACTAGTTGAGCATGGCCTACTAGATGAATTAATTGGAATTATGACCTAGCAATGTTTAGTTTATTAACATTCACTCTTTGGTGCTTTAGGTTTTCACCAGAGAAGATTTGGTACATTGATCAGATGCTCAAGGTTCTCTCTGAGGTATAAAACATAATAACCTATTCTTTGTCTATCATATTATATTTAGTGCTGTTTGTTTGATGCTTTTATGAAACATTTAAATGTTTCTGCATTGATAAGTCAGTGTCACTACCCTAGATTGGTTTCCCCTTTGTGCCAACCACATCTTAATCGCTTCTGATTTATTATTACTCAACTGTATTTAATCTCTATGAAGGTGGAGTTTAGTTAGACAAATGCTATCGTGTGATTCTGTTTCCAGTTAAGGCCAAAATTAGTCAGATGTTGAACTGCTTCAGCTATGTGTAATGCCATTTGTTGCTTTTAGGTGGATTAAGTATAATTGGAGGCTACCAAAAGATGTTTTGGCAACTCGAATAGAAGGGTTGAGGAAACAAAAAAATGTTTAGAAATATGTGGAAGTATGTGGATATGTAGATGAGGGTGATAATGTTGCACCTCTGTGGACTCTGATGATAACATTTTTGGAAAGTAATTCGACTACTAGTCACATTTTTGCGGTCGCCATATGTGCTAGTGCTTCTTCTCTAAACTTCTAACAGAAAATTGTTTCATGCAATATGTTTAATTTGCTTTGGTACGAAAGTGCCACATCTGACATTTGTTAATCATTTCATTTGTATTTTTTCAGCATACGCAATTATATATTTTGGTTTTAGGAGGTACTTATCTTTATTCTATGCTTAGTAGGCTGGAAATTTTGTAAAAGATGAAGTCTGGCATGCCCTTATTGTTGTGATAAGCAATGCTTCTGACCTCCATGGATATACTGTAAGGGCATTATACAGAGCATTCCAAACATCAGCTGAACAGGTACTCGGTTGTTTTTTTCCCGTCAAGATATATGTTCAATATACTTATCAAAAAGGAAAAAAGACAAGATAAATGCTCAAGATGGAGCTCCTATCATCTTTAGTATTTAAGCATACATGCCATTTATAAACATTTGTTTGTCCTGAGAGAATTGTTTTAATATTTTCACCAGGAAACTCTTGTTCGAGTGGCAGTTTGGTGCATAGGAGAATATGGTGACATGTTAGTCAATAATGCTGGAATGCTTGACACAGAGGATCCAATAACTGTGAGTTCAACCTCTTGCATATGTTTTGTATGAACTTCCTGTGGTCATCTTAGCTGTATTATTTTCAGAACGTGGAAAGTAGGATAAAGCAGATCTGAAGATAATGCCATGAACAAATAAATCTCTTGACTTACGGTCTTGTTTGAATATGTCATCCTTTTTTCTTTTTTCTTTGTTCTTTTTGTTTCTTATTTTGCCTTGATTTCTTCAGATGGGCAAAATAAGTTTCGGCTTCTTCTTCTTATCAAAAAAATAATAATGTTTCGGCTTCTTCTTCTTGTTCATTAAGTTTCAGCAACTGAAATGAGAGATGACTGAAAAATATCTTATGCTCGTCTCCCATTGTTCTCTGTAATTACATAGGTTAAAATTGAGATATAAGTTAAAGAAATGTCCTTGGCAAGTCATCCTGATTCCAAAAGGTGACTTGACTAACTTGAGGGCTAAAATCTACAATAAGGCTGTCTACTGACTTCTGCTTTTAGTATAAATAGATTGCATGACTGCAGCATCCGAGTTACATTGTTTGGTAACGAATGAATGTTTAGACCCTTCGGTTGGTCATCATTATATTTTTTCCTCCAGATTAACTTGAGGTCTTCTAAGCAGGTAACAGGATCCGATACTGTGGATGTCATAGAGCTTGCCGTTAAGAGCCATACATCAGATCTCACCACCAAAGCAATGTGTTTGATTGCTTTGTTAAAGCTCTCTTCCCGTTTTCCATCTTGTTCAGAGTATGTTACCGTTTTTTTTTTTTTTTGCCACTGTTTTAACCTTTATCACATTTATATTCTGCCATGCTTAAGATGTATTTCCCCCCAGCATCCTTTCTGTTTTGTTAGATGTCTATAATGTTCTAGAAAAATGCCCACATTCTACGTCTACATAGCTGAAGAGGGTTTTCCCTTTTGGGCTTAGCAAGCTGTCACTCAACTTAATATGAATTGTTTCCTTTTCCTATTGCTGGCAATGGTATGCTGTTGGACTTCAGATATGATTATGGTTGAATCTCTCTCTCTCTCTCTCTCTCTCTCTCTCTCTCACTCATTGGATAACATACATACGTACTACATGCACAAATCATATTCGTATATATGCACTGATTTGTGTATTTGTTTAGGAACTTATCTTTATCAGTCTAATTTTTTTGGACTTGGTTCCGGCTATGTTCCTTGAGTCTCCCAAAATTAGTAAATCTTTTCTAAATAAATCAATCAAAAATTTCATTCTCATCTCTCTTATGACATGAAAGTGTGGTTGTTCTCTAAATAATATCTTAGGAGGGTCCGGGATATTATCATTCAACACAGAGGAAGCCTTGTTCTTGAGTCGCAGCAGAGATCCATCGAATTCAATTCTATTATTGAGAAGCATCAGAATATTAGGTATGCATTTATACTTTTTGGGATTTAAATCATCAAGAGCTTCAGTTTCTTCCCCTTTATCCTTTGTTTCTTCCACCCCCCTCCCTGGTGCTCTTGGGAAGGATTTTTATTTTTGAAGCAAATTTGTAGATTAGAAAGCTTATGGATGAAGTTCTGCAGGTCCACGCTGGTTGAAAGGATGCCTGTTTTGGATGAGGCAACTTTCATTGGAAGGAGGGCAGGTTCAACGCCAGCAACAGTTTCAACTTCCAATGGAGCATCACTTAATCTTCCAAATGGAGTTGCTAAACCTCCTGCGGCTCCTCTTGTAGATTTACTTGATCTAAGTTTAGATGATGCTCCTGCACCTAGTTCCTCTGGTGGTGATTTTCTTCAGGATCTTCTTGGTGTTGATCTCTCGCCAGCATCACAACAATCCGGTTAGTATTGGAATGTCATGAATTTTTTCATGATCACTTTTGAATTGGGGGGGGGGGGGGGGGGCATTAACCATCTGTGTATTCTTATAGACCTGTTGGCTTTTAAAGCATTAAGGTAGGAGTCAGCACTTTCCAAAATGCTGGCCTTTGTTTGGGACCCTGATCTGGATAATTTTCTTTTCTGCATGGTTAAGAAGTGGAGGATCCATTTTTTATGATCGTGGTGGAGCATTACCCAAGGTTCAGCCAGTTCCTATGGGTCAGATTTGAGTGGACTCAGAACCATCCGACTTAGACCAACTCACCTACTCATTACGTGTAAAAAATAATGGAGCATCTAATATTATGTTATATGTAATTATATTATGGGTTATAAATACTAGAAACATGTAGTTTATATTGTGGGTTGGTTGCTGGTCACATTGTCTAGGAGCTTAAGTAAACCTTAGTACCTTGGGAAGCATTAGGTTTGTCCAATTCTGTTTGTTATACGACTGTACTTGGTATCCATTGCATTTAAGTTATTGGGAACACATTGAATCAAGAGTACTTGATTCTAGTCAATTTTCTGGGGGCCACGCTTGTATCAGAAAATCTTTTTCTTTTTTCCTTTTTAATTAAACAAGAAGGCAAGAGAAGATTTGTGGAGGATACACTTCCAAACCTCAGGATCTTTAAATTTTGCTTATGTAGCTTCTAGTGATGCACTCTGTTTCCTCGTTTGACAGTTTTAAGAACCTGTGTTTAAGTTGTCTTGATCTTCTGTTGTATAGGTATATAGATTTTACAGATAAACACATACACACAAATATATGTATGTATACATACGAATGTATACAATTTCATTGTTCATGAATTAATCTAGTCTTAACCCATGCATCATATCATTTGTGTTTTTCTTTCTGCAATTTCAGGTACAAATCAGGCTCCTAGAACTGGCACAGATGTTCTACTGGATCTTTTGTCTATTGAAACACCTCCTGCACAAAGCAGCTTATCCATACCTGACATATTATCCACCAGTCAAGTTAACAAATCACCAGTTTCATCATTGGAGGGACTCTCATCGCCATCTTCACTTTCTGCACGAGCCACTTCTCCTGTAGGAGCTGCCCCTATGATGGATTTGTTGGATGGCTTTGTTCCCAATCCACCAATACCTGGTAAAATTTGGTCTCAGTTGGAGATCTTTTTCAGATATGGTTTTTGTCAAAGTTGTGATAGCCTTTTGCTTTATGAACAGAAAATAATGGTCCAGTTTATCCATCTGTCATCGCGTTTGAGAGCAGCTCTTTGAGAATATCGTTTGACTTCTCTAAGCCACCTGGAAACCCACAAACAACATCAATCCAGGCTACTTTTACAAATTTGTCACCAAATGTCTATACAGATTTTATTTTCCAGGCCGCAGTTCCAAAGGTAATGCCAGATAATAGGCTGTTAAATATGTCTATTCTACTATTGTTTAGTACGTCAACTTGACATTGGACTTTCTCTCCCTTTCTCTGCTGTGTTTTATGTGCTGTTTTAAATTATATCTCATGCCTTATTTTGTATTTATAGTTGACATTGGTCTCTTCAATATAGATTGTTCATTCATTTTCTCTGGCTTCCCCGTTGCTTAAATTCTTAGGTCTATTTTCTCCTTGTTCAAGATGCAGTTATGATATCTCTTGTTGTTTTTAACCCACAGTTTCTTCAACTGCATCTGGATCCAGCTAGCAGCAATACTCTACCTGCAAGTGGTAATGGATCTATCACACAAACCTTGAGAGTTACTAACAGCCAACACGGAAAGGTATATGACTTGCATATTCTCCTATTTATCTGCATGGTCCAGAACCTAGACTTCATGACAATGCATATCATGCTTCAGTTGTTATCCCATTAGCTAACTTTTTTTTCTTAACCTAGCTTTAATTTTATAGTGCCCTTAATCATCTACTTTTTATCTATATCAATTTTATATTTTATTTTTTTGTCTTATCTTTATCTTTTTAGATTTTTTGCCCTTTTTTTTTGGATGTCCCATGTAAAGATTTATGTCAGTCTGTGCTTGTTCATCAGCTTGTTTCCCTTGCTTGGTTACATATAGTCCCCTGAGTAGGCTCTCAGTTTGTTCCCTTGCTCATTCTATCTTTTGAGCATTCGTTTATGAAAGTGCTTCACTAGAAAGAAAACAGGGCTTCAACTCTATTAAATTTTTCTTGGCATCCATCTTCCAGCCAAAATGATTTTTTTTTTTTTTTTCAACATTTAAGGAGCTCAATTGTGTAATGATATGTAAAGAAGTTTAAGAGCTTGTTAGATGTAATGGTACTTCACTGATTCAGAGAGTTTGTTCGGAGCTGAGTCAATGTACAGGGGGCAGGCATGTAAGGGGGCTGTAGAGTGTTCTTCTTGTTGTCTTCTTGTTTTAATAAATGAAGTGGAAGTCTGTTTCATTTTCATCTAGACTAGCAACTCACTGAAACTTGAAGACTTAGGTTTATATTAGTGCTCACTGTAAGTGCTGCTTGGATGTTGATACCATCATACCATTGTGGTAAATAATTGGATTGTGGGTTTATGACTATTTTAGGGTTCAATTCTTCCTTTATGGTTGACAGAATATATTCCAAAAATTGGCCACAATGATCAAATTCACACCGTAGTTGTCTTTTACCAAAGTATACAAACAATCAACAAAATGTCAGTGAAAATTGAGTGGTGATTAGGAATCACTCTTTTCTTTTCCTCTTTTTTTTTTTTTTTTTTTTTTTTTTTTTTGGTCCCGACACTGGTGGAACCTTTGAGGCTGGCATTGAGTTTGTCTTTCCAACCTCAAAATTGACTAAAAGGGGATGGAAATGCCCTTTTTACTTATCATGGAATGTCTGCAATGAATTGGTGAGAAATAAGCTAATATTGAATCCAGTTAATTTTCTGGAGTTGTGAGTACTTGTTTATGTAATCCAGCACAACAAAGACGAACCCTACTAGGAATTCGATACATGACTTTTTTGTGTAGTCCAGGAACCCGTATTAAAAAAAAAATTCAACCTTTTTCTTTGCTGTGTGAGATTGTAGATAGTTACAAAGTTGATTTTATTTTCAGAAATCTCTTGTCATGCGAATAAGGATAGCTTACAAGATCAACAACAAAGATATTTTGGAGGATGGACAAATTAACAATTTCCCTGGTGGTTTGTAAGATTGGATGGCGTTTTGATGCGTATGTGTTAAAGATGGTGGTGCACCAGCACTTTTCTTTCTTGCCGCTGGTGGTGTTGGTGCAATCTTCTGTTTCAATTCTTCAATTTGGCGCGGTAATGGTTTGTAACAATTATCGCTGATTTTGTTTTAGTTTGGGATCATGGCTTCACACTTCTTTTTGCCCCCCCTGCTTTTTGCCTTTTTGCATTTTTCTTCCTCGTGTAGGTGTTCTGTGTACATTATTACACAATATTCCTGTAAGGAATCCTGGTAATTGAATTTTGCCGAGAGGCACAGAAAGGAGGGAGTTCATGTGTCATTGAGTACATGAGGTGCTGTTGTTATTTTGTAGTTTGGATTTACTCACGAGCTTTGTTGTTTGGGATTGAAGTCTCTGAGTTTAAACAGTGATTAGCATATTCCAATATGATTTTATGTAATATTTCATAATTATCAGTGAAATATCAGAGTTTTTTTTTTTTTTTTTTTTCTTCTCTTCCCCCCCTCTCAAAGACTAGGCTTACATAAAATCATGGATACTTGAGTATATCATGAACATTTGTTACTCTAGCTATTCTGATTATTTTTAGTCGAAATGCGGTAAAGTGAGAGTACGAAAAAAAACGTTACCTGCCATGATCTATTGATCTCTCTCTCTCTCTCTCCATGATATAAAACTAAATTATATTTTATGGTAATATTTTTTAAAAAAAAAATATTATTGACACTAATTTTCAACTGGCAAAAAGTCAATCTCAAAGTGCATTGATGTAGCATCACTGGTGACTGGTTAAAAATTAACGAGGCTCTGGAAATCATACGCAGTCAAACTTTCATCTAGCTGAATTTTATATGAAATTTTGGGTGGTAATATGGTCAGAAAATGTTAATTCTAATGGTTAATATCTTTCATCATGTTTCATGGCGGAACTGAATATTAAGAGAGGGAGACAAAACTAAAAAATTAAAAATTAAAAATTTTGGAAGTAAAAATTAATTTTGGAGATCCATTTCATCAAAATAAATATTAAAAATAAAAATCAAATTTTGTGGTGGCCTAGGACCCCAAAGGCATGGGTAGTTTCACTCCTGGATTCACATGCTAGGGTGAATTCGCAAGATCCGGATTTAATGCAATTACAATGAGATTGCTCAGACTCAAACTGTCGGATAGTTAAGCCGCCTTCTTGCTTGAGTTGTTTTGTCCGAATAAGTATGATTTGAATATGATAATGAACAACCTTATTATACGGGATTTAAATCCGTGTCGACAAAAGTCCCATTTATAGTATTAAATATTTTGTCGTTATAACCCGAGTGCAAAGATAAATGAGTGCCAAATTTTGTATGAGACTACCTACTTTACATCATCTTGAAAAAGATGGGTATCATTTTATATGCGTGACTTGGCACAATTACTTTATAGGAGCCGGTGTGTCTCCCGCGGATTTGGTCTTGTTATGATCTCAGGACTCACCTACTACCCGATTCATAACTTGACTTTCGGCTTTCTTTGCTGGCATTTTGCTCATATCCAGGATCCAGCTTGTCACATTTGGCCCATCACACCCTACGTCCTACCAAATACGTTCCCAACCCCACTCTTTTTCCACAAATATCAAATTGCACCAACTTGTGCTCTATCTTTACTATTACACCCCCTCAATCGCATCTTAAAATTTACACGTGGATTCCAAAAAAAAAAAAGAGAGAGAGAGAGAGAATCTTTTCTTTTCTTTTGAACAAAGTTTCCTCTAAACTGATATTTTTATTCCAACTCAATTTAGAAAAAATAAATATATATATATATATATATATTTCTCAAAAGAAAAATATTAACACAATCCAAATACAAAATACTCTTAAAAACACAAACAATTTTTACATTTATATCATATCAAAACATTTTTATTTATTTATTTTTTTAAAAAATACTATCCAAAAATACATTAAAACTCGAAAACATATTACTAAACAAAACCATGTTTCCGTTTAGATAGGGAAGACATTTCCAAAGAGTAACCATTTCTTGCAAAAGCAAACAAAAATAAACCCTCACGCTAAATCTTTTTCCTAATCCCATCCAATGATCCAAATGTGATAGTTATTTAAGAGGAGTAATGCTACACATCATCCTCTTGTCCACCTTTCATCCTCCCAAAATTGATGTGGCTCTTAAAATCACCATTGGATCAAAATTCAATAATGATCTATCATAAATTCAATGGTGATTTTAAGAGCCACATCAAATTTGGGAGGACAAAAGGAGGACAAGAAGATGATGTGTAGCATTACTCATTATAGAGAGACGGATTCTCTTCAATTGAAACTAGCCAGAGAAGAGTCGGTCATTTATAAGTGGACGAGAAAATTGTCAAATAAAATGTCCAAATCCCTATTTATGGGATGGGGTATGGGGTTTCGCTTTCACAACTGCAAGAGCGGTGTGCTACAGGAGACACTACAACGACATCGTACCATTGGATTCAGGTTTTCTTTCTTTAAAACATTTCTCTGGGGGAGATGGCATCATAAGATAAGGGAACACCCGCCATCGACCCCACAACCACCAGCCTATATGTCAACGTTTCAAATCATGGCTCTTCATAGCAAGAGTTCCCTCCCATGACTTTTCAGGAATCCCACCATAATTCATCCAACCAAAAAGCGGGTCTCCATTTGGAAGATCAAAAAGAAAAGAATTTTATTTTAGACAAAAGCAAACTTCTAGAGAAACTCAAAGCATCCAAAAAGCAACATCTGATTTGACTCCACTGTAATCCTTTATTCACACAACAAGTATGCATCTAAAAAGACTCCTTTGTCTTTTGAATTAAACATCACATGGTTATGGTATGCAATGCTTCATCAGTCTAATGAATATGGAAAGCTGCTGATTTTGTTTGAGGAATTAAGGTGCAATAATGTTGCGAGTGAAGATGAGTCATGAGTGAGCACAATCCTTTCATGGCCGTGGTTTGCAGTTTGAAAGGAAAAAAAAGCATTTCTTAAATTCCAAATATATGGACATAAAGGAATTTTACTGACAAGATAAAGTAGAAAGAGTCATTTGCAATAAAGTTCAATAAACCTGAGCATAATTCACAGAAGTTAGCATATGGGTAAGGAATTAACCCTTAAAAGAAAAGGCAACAAAAAGCTGAGAGAATACGCTATGAGAAATAGATTCATTGGAGTATGCAAAAAAAGAACAAAGCACATTGAATACCTTCATGCACCCTGAGATCTATCAAGCCATGGCAAACTCACAGTGGCAGAAGATGTACCGGTTTCTGAGGAACTTGTGAATTTACTCTTCTTGGACCATTGCCAGATCTTAGAAACAGAAAAGCTTTCACCTTTACTTCCAATATTAATTTTCTTCCCCTCACCATCCCCATCAATTGTAGAATTCCCATTTTGTTCGGCTCTCCCTTTCACAATCCTCATACTACCACCAACTCCATTGGGGCATAGGGCAACTTGCAGCTCTGAATCAGCAACCACATATTGATAGGATCCCATAGAGTAACATCTTCTTGCATCCAAACTACTAGTACTGGTCTCTTCCTCTCCTCTCTCCACTCCTCCTCCTCCTCCTCCATCGTTTGAGCTTCTATATTTGCCAAGTCTTATACAAAATACCCTCTTTTCACTAACAATCTCGTTCTCTGAAGGTTTTTGACCAGAAAGAATCCCACTTCCCCCAATGCCTGAAATCCCATCTTCTTCCCTTCCATCTTCAAAGTAAAAAACTGGGTTTTCGATGTCAAGCCCAGGTGTGTAAAGGTTCCCTCTACAAAGAGGGCAGGTTGAATTTGAAAGCAACCATGTGTCTATACACCCAATATGAAAAGCATGACTACACATGGGAAGCAACCTCAACTTGTCTTGTTCTGAAAATTCACAGAGGCAAACTGCGCAATCAAATGGCTCTTTCAGACCCACAATTTCTTTGTAAAGGAAGACAGGGAGAGCATCTATGAAAGCCTGATCTAGGCCAGAATCATGGAGATGAAAGAGTTGTTGCAACTGTCTTTGAAAAGCATCGGACCCAGACATTTCTGGGTATCTATCGGATTCAGTAATTGCTGATGAAGGTCTATGCTTTATGACAAATCTGATAAGCAAGTGAAGGAGACCAGATATGAAAAAGATAACAGCTAGAATTACAATGATAAAAAGAATTGCTGGACTTATTTTGCTTCCAGATGATGATGACGATGGTGGTGTTGATTGTTTCTGGTAATCACCATTATATGGCAATGAAGCAGAAGAAGAAGGAGAAGAAGAGAGCGGATGAGAGAGAGGAGGGCTGGTGAGAAAACCATCTTTCAGCCTGACTTGAGATTGAACCCAAGACATTTTAGTATATAGACATGCTAAATACCACCACTGCTCTCAGCTACCTTGAATCGCAAACACAGAGAATAACCCATATGTAACCTCAAGACAAAATTTTTCTTGATTCCTTTGAGATCAAACCCAACTCATATATTGCGGTAAACAAGCAATAGGCACATTATTTCTTGCACTCACAAGAAACCCATAATAGTTTAGTCAATAATGTACACACAACATCCACGCAATTTGACTCAGATTTCAACCAAACTGGTAGGCTTTTAGTGCGAAAATATTTACTTGATACCAAAGTACCATCTCTTATCTTTGCATTGACATGAAGCCCAAAAAAATTGGCGTGAAAATATTGAAAAAGGAGCACACTTTAGAGATGTCAAGGTTGCAGTTTACCTACCTCAACTCTGAGAAAATCCGCCATTAATGGAGCCATTTTTTCATGTACTTGATGAGTCTTGTCTTGGTCAGTGTTTGTTGCAGTGGGAAAAGAAAAAACAAATAAAAAATAAAAGAAACCCAGCAACAAAAAAATGCTACCCTTCGAGGGATTTTAATCCTTTAAATAATGGAAGCGAAAGAGAGTACAGGCAACGAGGAACGTCATAGGAGCTTCCAAAAAGCGAAGATTAGGGAGCCAAAAAGAACTAAAGGGGCACGATTGTCATTTTCTAATGACAAGGCCATAGAAGGGCATTGACCCTGTGGGCTGTGAACGTGTCACGGCACCCTTATTCATTGGTTGATGTGTCGTGCCACGTGCACACAGTTCTTTGAGTAAAACTTTAGACATCTTTTGATTCTTTTTCGTGTTAACGTTGTCTTCAAAATTGATGTAATTAAAATTAAAATTTAATAGAGATTTATTACCAATTTAATAGTAATAATTTTTTTTTTTTTATATAATTTTCAGTTCGGCCACCTTCTTGGAATTTTATTTTTCCCGTTATTTTTTTATTATCTTTGTTTTCTAAAAAAGAAATTTGTTTTTCTTTTCAATCTTAAAAAAAAAAAAAAAAAAAAATCTTTTTTTAGAAAAAACTTGTCTTTTAGTTTTAGTTTTTTTTTTTTTTTTCTCGAATTTATAAGGATATATTTATCTTATTGAACTTTTTTTGGGTTATTTTTGTTTTTTGTTGACTTTAAGAGAGACAGACAATTTTTTTAGTAGTTTAAAATGAAATATTGACATAATTAGTAGTTTTGTGGTATATTGACAATAAAATGGTAGTTTGAGGGGAATAAGTGTATCCTTCCTTAATAACAAATAAGACATAAATTATAATGAAAACCAAAATAATAAAATAAATTATAAAAATAATATAGTCAAATAAATTATATCTATACATAATTATATGTACATGATTTTCAATTTTATTTTTTTTTTATTTTTGATAAAATAGTTTCAAATAAAGTAATGAAAGTTGGTAGTCGAGTTAAGAATCCATGGCATGCTGTGGCGGACCTCAAGTCGTATGGCCCAAAAGTAATTGGTCTCTGGATCCTTGGTGGTCCAATTAAGGATCCATGCCATGGCGTGTCTTCTTTTATTGAACCAGTCAGGACTCAGGAGGCATGCAGCACAAAGCCCTTTAGAGTTTATTTGCAATTTTATTTAAAATTTATTTTATTCAGTTATAAATTAATTTATAAGAATTCGAATTTGACTTGGTTTTGAAAAATAATTTATGTAGTACGGCACAAGAAACAAATTTCTTATTATAAAATTATCAGTTAAATATTTGGTAGGCATGAAGAAGTCAGTGTGTTAATAAATAATTTTCTATGGTGGTGACCTTCGGCAGCCAGGGTAAAAGCATTCACATTCAACTTTTTAATTAACAAATTAACCTTTTAGCCAATCTATCTGGTTTTGTAATAAAAAATTATCAAAAAAATTCTTACATCCGGCTCTCCAATTTGAAGAGTAATACCACATACTAGCTGGGGAAGGCCAAGGGACGTACAGGAGGAGTCATTTGGTACTCAAAATTTTGTTTTGTGTACACAATGTCACGTTATTTAAATATATTAACCACGTAGTATTATATATGCGGTTAGATCTATAAAATAAAATATAAACTTTGAGTAATTTCTTTTTATTTGAAGAACTGAAATAAAGAGGATTATGTTCTAGGCAATGTCAATCAAAAGGAACAGTCTTTTTGAAGAGTAATACTACATACTCAACTAATGTGACAATATTATTATTACCCATCAACCTTTATTAAAAGAAGAAAAAATTCAATGACAAATTAATGGGCATTATTGTCATATATATCAGCCAAATAACATGAGAATTGGGTAGTTAATTAGAATTACTTATTCTTTAAACTTTATCTCTATAAATGATATTTTTAATTAATCTCTTACAATAAAAGCAAAAATTAATTTCTTAATTCCCTTTGAAACAACTAAATGCATGCAAGGATCAATACACTATTCCCTCCCGATGTCGTACGGCCGTAGAGCGGGAAGAGAGAGAGAGAGAGAGAGAGAGAGAGAGAGAGGGAGAAGAAAACATGGAATCCAATATATATATATATATATGCAAAACCAAAAAGGCAAAGCTCAAATGCATGGGAATTCCGACCAAAGTAAAAAAGAAAAAAAAAAAAGAAAAGAAGAAAAAGGTATGATCGATCATGTGCTGTGGTTCAGCATCATTAAATATTGGGCCCATATCCAGTCCAAAAAGCTTTTCCATATCAGGAGTTAAGGAATTATATAATCTTACAGAAAACAGAAGCAATGGCCATAGGATTGAAGCAATGATACAGATGCTTGCCGACTTTAGAAGATAGCCATAAACTTGAAACGTACATCACAGGGTAGATGCACGTACAAAAATGACAAAATCATTAAATTCTCCTCGAACTTTCAGGAAAAGAATGGTGCAATGTGCATGCAGTAGTTAATTGGTTATATATGCTCATTGCTCATGTGGACCTTTATTAGTCAATTTAATCCCACGCGCATTAATCAAGCCTTGAAAGACGGAAATATTTCAGACAATCTTAATTACCATGTAATTCAATTCGGGGATAAACAATTGAAAGAAAGAAAAAAAAAACACGCACACACACAAAGAAAAAGGACGTACGTTTGACGTAGGAAAAACCTGGTCTCTTTGATCATGTTCGTAAATATACTCGGAAAGCATTGGGATACGTACGTTGTGCGTATATATATATATATGGTTGTTAATTATGAAGCTGGCGAGGATATCTGGACTGCAGGTAGGCCATGCGGTCACGTTCTTCGGTCCGAAGAATATGATCATTTACGCCAAGCGTCGTCTATATATTGTCGTTGGCTTGAGCACGTACACCTGATCTTCCTTTGAGCTTCTAATATATTGTGAGTGACTGGTTGTCCTGTGTATAGGTTCCCTTGTTTAATTAATGTTGATTAGACTCTTCTTTTTGCAGTGGTCTGCCTAAAAATGTCGATGCAGTCTCTGTCCTTATTATTACATGTAAACCCACTTCACAGGTAAAGGCGTGGTTGTGAATTGCGATGAAGAATATCTTGATGAATGAATTGTGAGGTTATTTGGAGCTTGGCTTGTACATGCATGCATATGTCCGACTCGATTTGATTTGATGTCAGAAGCATTATGGTTAAAGTAAATGAGTTTTTTTTTTTTTTTTTTTTTTTTTTTTTAATTTTATTTATTCCTTGAGAATTGACCAGTTTCGGTGTTTTGACTAAAAATATGTACGTTTGAGTTTATAATTTTAAAAAGTGTGATTGAAAAAATAATTTTTAAATATGTACAGTTAAACGTTTGACAAAATTACAATTTAACCTTTAATATCTCCTTGCATGATTACGAGTTGAAAAAACAAAGAAACTCATTACGCGAAAGTTGAAGGAGTGATCAAAAGAAGACACGGAAAATAAGTGTGAAGCGGTTTCATGATATATATATATACACGCGCATGACATCCATATCTTCATTATCTTCTGAATTATAACGTTGAGTATATATATAATACTTCCGGCCAATTTCATATAAACCAAAACACATGGAAGACAGAGTATATATGTGTCGTTTTCATTAAACGAGTGCCCTCCTCACTATATATGCATGCGCTCGCTGGGGCCTTTAACTTCAAGTGTGTCCATTTTTCCAATGGAATTTTCCCAAGAAAATATGGTCCACTGTCCGCCCAACTGGATAGGAGTGAATTGATTCAACCGACAGTACGTCCGTCCTAGCTACTAGCTAGCGCCAACAGATCGATGCATCTCAATAAAATATTGTTACAGTACGCCCATCCCTTAATTACGTTCAATCTAACACCCGATGAATCATTGATTAATCTTTAATTAATTTGAGAGTAGGTAGGACACGCGCGCTATATTCTAATAATTAGAGGCGCGTAATCAAGCCTAATTAATTGGTTCCATTTGACCATATATTTGAAATCAAGAACTACATTGATTGGACTCAAGAGTAAAGATGAGAGATTACGGAACTTCGAGAAAGTTAGTTAAAATATTAACTAAATAATTAAATAAAATTATTTTCTATTAACTTAAATTTTTAGGTACATGCATTCGGAAGTGGTGCATGGGTTAATATAATCAGGGCCGGTTCGATAAATTTTGAGGTCTAAGGCACCCTGGGACGGAGCTAGCATTTGAGATTTGAGAAGCAAATTTTTTTTTTTTTTTTTTTTTAAAAAAAAATTATATATATATATATAGGGGGCAAAACTAAAAATTAAAAATTAAAGGGTAAAATTTTAATATATATTTTTTTTTTTAGGGAAAACCAAGCCCCAAGGTAGCTTCACCCTTGCCTAAGAGACAATTTTAAGTGATATTTTTTTTTTTTATATTTAAATATTAATTAAAATAAATTTATATTATTTTTTTTTATTTAATATGTCAATTAGAGCACTTTCTTCTATTTGTAAAATGTATATATATATATAAAACTTATTAGATATAGGATGACTTATCCCTTGATTCAAAGATATGAAATAATAAGATTTAAAGAAAAATAATAAGAAAATTAGAAATAAGTTATATATCGATTAATTTGTAATAGAACATAATGCGAAAAAAATTGTTCGGCATTGAAGAGTCACTAAAATTCTATCTATTATGCACAATGAAAATAATGAGAATTTATGCACTTCGAAGACTTTTCACATTTTTCTAAACACTCAATTCAAATAAATATTAGAGAAAAAATTATGCACGTTGGACTAATTTCATGAATATAAAAATGATTTTTTTTTTTTTTTTTAACGAAAGATCTGAGTATTTCACTGATCAAAGATCACGAGCATAAAGCTCTTACATTACAAAGCATAAAGTTCTGCAAAATCATAGTCACATGCTATGAAGTTACATAGTAATCATATATACAAACAAAATTCTTACACAATAAAATACTATCTATGACTTTTATCTTGTGCTAACTCATGTACAAAAATAGTTAACGAGCAAATCAGTTCCGAGTAGACTAGATCTAAGATAAGAGTAGCCAAATATCATAGACAAAATTATTTAAATCGGCCGTGAGAGATAGCCCATCACACCAAACTGTAAGAGATAACCCCTCACACTTGACTAATCTTCTTCCCATAGATCACCCATGAGGACAGATCTAAAAAGAAGAAAACTCTTATTCAAAGCAAAAATACAACCTGCAAATAGCAGAAGCAGCCAGGGAGGAGATGAACAGCACATCACAAAGGTAAAAATTGAGCTTTAAAAAGACTAAATAAGTGGAACTTTCCAATAAATTATGGGATTTTTTTAGATTTTTAATTTGTAATTACTTTTACCATAAGCGATGACCTTATTTTTTATCAACTTAAATTTTTAGGTACATGCATGCGCAAGTGGTGCATGGGTTAATATAATTAGGGCCAATTCGATAAATTTTGAAGTCTAAGGCCAAGGGTGCGTAGTGCCAGCATTAATATTTGGGATTGGCTCATTTGGGATTTGAGGAGCAAAATTATATATATATTGGGGGGGGGGGGGGGGGGGCAAAACTTAAAAAAAAAAAAAAAAAAAAATTCAGGGTAACATTTTAATTTTTTACCTTTTTAATTTTTAATTTTATTTTTTAGGGAAAACCAAGCCCCCTAAGGAAGCTCCTCCCTTGCCTAATTAAGGGATAAGTTTAAGTAAGATTATTGTTTTATATTTAAATATTAATTAAAATGAATTTGTATTATATTTTTTTTATTTAATATTAATAACTTATTAGATATAGGATGACGTACCACTTGATTCAAAGATATGAAATAATAAGATTTAAATAAAAATAAAGAGAAAAATAAAAATAAGTTATATAACGATTAATTTATAATAGAACATAATGCGGAAAAAATTGTTGGGCATTGAAGAGTCACTGAGGGTGTAATTCTATCTATTATGCATAACGCAAGCAACGAGAATTTATGCACTTCGAAGACTTTTCACATTTTTCTAAACATTCAATTCAAATAAATATTGGATAAAAAATTATGCACGTTGGACTAATTTCATGAATGTAAAAAAAAAAAAAACAAAAAAATATGAGTATTGCATTGATCAAATATCACAAGCATAAAGCTCTTATATCACAAAGTATAAAGTTCTGCAAAATCATAGCCACATGCTATGATGTTACATAGTGATCATATATGCAAACAAAATTCTTACAATAAAATACTATTTATGACTTTCATCTTCTGCTAACCCATGTACACAAATAGTTAAAGAGCAAATCTGTTCCGAGTATATTAGATCTAAAACTAGGGTAGCCAAATATCATAGAAAAAATTATTTAAATCGGCCGTGAGAGATAACTCCTCACACCAAACTATCCATACTGTAAGAGATAACCCTTCACACTTGACTAATCGATCTTCATCCCATAGATAGTCAATGAGGATAGATCTAAAGAGAATAAAACTCTTATTCAAAGCAAAAATACAACCAGCAAACAGCAGCAGCGATTAGGGAGGAGATGAACGACACATCACAAATTAAGGTAAAAAATGAGCTTTAAAAAGAGTAAACAAGTGGGACTTTCCAATAATTATGGGTTGTTTTTTAGATTTTCAATTTGTAATTACTTTTACCATAAGTGATGGCCTTAATTAGAAACTATTTATTAAATTTTTATGATATTAGTATTAAAATTTGTTTTGGAAATAACCTTTATTGTACAATTATATATTAAGTGGAGGCCCTTAATTAAAGAATATTTTATTATATTTTTACTATAGTAGAGCCTTATATATATATATTGTATAATTATTAGTTGGGGACCTTGTTCAATTGGAGGCCTTAGGCGACTGCTTAAGTCACCTAAGGCTCAACCCGCCCATGAATATAATATCAGAATAAGGGTTTTGATCGATCAAACCTTATTTTCGTCATTTTCTTTCTATTTTATTTTACCCGTTGAATGAGAGTTTAAGTCTATACATGAATAAAATCATTAAAATATGAACTAAATCATTAAACAATATTTTTTTCTTATCGTTTTGGATACCAGTGGTGATCGATTTAATAAAACAGAGTGGGGTAGCGGGCGGAATTACAAACGATGGAGAAAAAGAGAGACCAACTTCCCAACTGCTTTGGAAGTTTCTGTCACAAGATGCACAATATATAAATATACCGGTTTGTTCCACGTTCTTTATTCTAAATGATGTGTGTTGACCCGTGAACAAAAATTAGCCTCAAATTTTCTTCTTCTAGCTATTTTTAGCTTTGTTTTACAGTTTTGGCCAATTGGACAAGAGCATATATATATATATAAGCCGTTCAGGTTGTTTTTTTAATGATGTTTTAATTTTGCCAGAAATTAGATGAAACTATCCGCAGTGCAAACTGATTTTTTAGTCTGCAGTAATTCGTTAGATTCCTTATTTTATGAGCCATTACCAAATTCCACGATCTTGTTTAACTGACGATATATATATATATATATATATATATATATACCAAGAAACAATAATATAGGTTTAAGAAATGATGTTGGCATTAATTAATCAGATATCAGAAGCCCTAAAACCACTCATAATTTTCCAAGTTGCATGATATTTATAAGTCAGTGCAGTCGTGGTGCCTCTAATGTGTTTTCATTCTATAATTTACACGTATCGGCAATGAATCTTCTATGTTAATTACTATTAGCTAGCATTACCCAAAAGAAAGTGAAAAAGAATAGTACAGTGGTTAAGAAGTTTTGAAGAAGCAGAAGAAAAGAAAATTTTTGGGGGAAAAATATATATGTCAACTAATCAATGGATCATTTTCCAAAATCAGATCTGTAATATATGCTTGGTGTAATTATGGCTCACAAATAGTACTGTATATATCTTGACTTTGCATTCAGGTAATTAATTCATACTGGATTTGTGTTGAGTATTCTTTGACCTTCCATGAGAAGATAATTAATTAAGGAGCTCCACTTTAACCAAGGAAAATATATCTCAAAATTAAGAGTGTTACCTATAGCCTAAAAATGTGCATTTAAAATCAAAGAGGAAGGCTTGTAGAGAGAGAGAGAGAGAGAGAGAGAGAATGGAGAGGTAACCAAGTTAAAGGACCAAGGATCAAAAACTTTAAAAACCCTAGAAGAAAACACTGGCTCTCTCTCTAGCTTGCAGTTTATGACCAATGGAAAAGAAGAGAAAGAAATGAAATTTACAACTAACCTTCCGGTGAAATCGGAACTTTCTAAACTCTCAAGGCTTTTAATATATATGGTAAAAGCATAGAAAGGATCAATACCCAACAGATCGGACGGCCGGCCTCTTTAGACCTTACGCATAACGAAAGAAGAAAAGAAACTTACATTAATTTAACCAATATATATAGAAGCCATAATGATCGAGCAACTATTAACTTGTAACATAAGATTAATTATAATGAACCAACACAAACTCATGGTTTGTGAATCTTGGAAAGAGCTTGCAAAACGTTTACTTGCAACCTCAAATGCAGAATGTAATCGGCGGTGCGAAGAAAAAGCCGATCAGGATTCAAACCTTGCCCGCCCGGAATGAGCCTCTGCAGCTTCCTGACCTTCATTTCCACCTGACCACGACCCGCCCGCCTCTTCCTTCTCCTCCATTTCACCTTAGAGAATTCTTTGCAACCATTAGAACCCATTGAAGCTAAGCTAGCAAGAAGAAGAATGGCAAGACTTTTTGTAGAGAGCAGATGGGCAATGGGGGAGATATATATAAATCATGAGAAGACCAAGGGTGTGGGAGTTGAAGTTTATAAGGACGGGGCCATGTGAGCCGAGCTATGGCTCTGCTTGGACGTGTAGTCGTGTACCACTGAGGGACCATATAAACTCCATAATTAGGCCGCGGGCGCGGCGTATAAGAAAAAAGCTTTGAAATTTTTCGCTCACTCACACACGCTCGATTTGGGTTGTCGTTTTGTGAGCTTGGTGGGGGCCGATCATGCCTAGCTTACTTTCAAATTTCAATAACCCATGCACGTGTCTGACAGCTCGCTCGCATGCTCACGCCGGCCACTACCACTTCTGTTACATTTACACTTTACAGTATCTCTCCTCGTAATCCCCGAATCCCGACAGTTTGCTCGCCTATACGGTCAAGATCCGATCGTCTACTTCACGTTCTATCAAACCCCAGATCGCGCGGTGCATAATCATTCACCTGTTGATGAGGCCCCACTGGTAAATTGCGGTTTACGTGCGCGACAGTTGGGGTTTCCATGTGTGGTTCTGGTGATGTCCAACCAGGTTCCAGGAGAGACAGCTTAGCTGCAACTTCGTGGGTGATGTGATCAAATCCTACGGCATGGCCCACTAACAAGTTGGGAAAGGTTTTGACCATTTGATTCATCATTTGTTCCTGTGGAGCCTTAACTACATTTCCTTTTGATAGATTCTCCAAAACACAATTACTTTTATTATACATACTACTAATTATATATATAGTGCTTCGCAACCTCGGCAAAGCCATATATATATAAGAAAGATGGAAAATGCTATCTTCACTCTAAACTCCAAACTTTATTAGAGTATTTAGAGTAGCTTTTATTTGATTTTCTCCAAATTTAAAAAATAAAACTACTTTTTCTTCTTTATTCAAATATATTTCATGTACAATAATTTCCCTTCTTTAATTCCTTATATCAATTAAATATTCTTTCTTTACAAGCATAAGTTCTTACTTATCTTCACATTTTTTACAAAATTCCAACATAATTACTAATAAAAGACAAAGAAAGGAGAGAGAAAAGATAAATATTTTATATTAAAATAATAAATATGGAAGTTCTTTTTGGCATAACTGTTTAGAAAACCGATAGAGTATTTGATGTATGTGGGTGATTTTTGTAATGTTTTTGACATTTTTCTTAAATTTAGAAAAATAAAGTAGATGCAATAATAATTTTTTACTCATGTCACATCAAAAAATGTGAAGTACTTTTAAATAAGCACTTGAAAGTTCATGTAACATTTCTCTATAAGAAATGGGTGGCCGAGTAATGCGTACTACTAAGGTAGAGTTTGCTAACATCTTTTGTTTTTTTATTCTGTATTCTCTAAACCTTAATAAATAACTCAAACACAAAATATTTTTAAAAATATAAAATATTTTTTACCTCTATATCAAATCAAAATATTTTTTTCAATAAAAAACGCATTCCAAAAAACATTAAGAAACAGAATCATAAAATATTTGGACAAGATTTAACATAATACTTTGGAAAAATCAAACTAACGTACTCAATAAGTACTTAAACTTTCTGTATTTTAGATTTAACTTTGTTGTATTAATCATATATTCACTCACACTCATAAGTATGTATTCCGCACAATAATATTTCCCTCACGTGTGAGTGTATTATCACATCATGAGTTACACTCCCTAGTCAACTATCTTGTCATAGGTAGTCTCATAGGCCTCGATCATTTCTATGGCCTTTTTCGAACTTGACTGTGCAATGTATCCTAACATGTCACTGTTGTTATCAGTCTATACCACTTATTGAGATTCTGAGAAGATAAATAATTAAGAAGTAACATGTTGGGAAAATTAGTATGCTTAAAAGCTTAATTTTTTGAGTTAATTAACCTAATAACATGTTGGGCTAGGCTTAGTAATATTGTTACTATATATATCAAGGTCTCACGTGGAGATTTTCAATGTACTTTTTCTCTCCAACAAAATCCATTATTTTCCAATATTAATTTAGGTTCTTAGGATAAAGCTTTCTCATGTTAATTAGTTTGTTAGTTCCATGTGTCGGGTCCGTTTGTATAACTAGGGTTTGGATGCATGTAAGAGGGGGATATGCATGCTAAAAAGTCATACGTTGATGTTAGAGCAGGTTTCTTAAGTTTCCATGAGATTTGTATATCAATATTGTTTATGTTATTGTTTTTGGTCGGTGATGATTAAAGAAATATATACGGTACTGTTATAGAAATAAAAATATATTGGTTATTAGGAGTAGTAATGGATATCACACATGAATGGGACTAAGACTAAAATAATTAATAGCAAAGGATCGGAGGTACGGTATGGGCAGTATTTTTCCAATAGTCCTATGGTCTAAATTATGAGACTATTATTGTACATACCACACTTATTGTTAGGATAATTTTTTATTTTTTATTTTTATATATGTAGTCAAATCATTGCTATGGTGATCTTCATTTTTATTCATATATATGATCTTGAGTCGCACGTTCCATGCTGATTGCTGAAATGGGTCTAAGGATATATATATATATATATATATATATATATATATATATATATATATATAGAGAGAGAGAGAGAGAGAGAGAGAGAGAGAGAGAGAGAGAGAGAGAGAGAGAGAGAGAGAGAACTTTTATCGTGACGGTTCAAGATGAGTTTTACATTGAAATTGATTATTTTTCCCCCCCCCAAAAAAAAAGGTTAATTGGACAGACTTTCTAAGTTTTATGGTTATTCAGGGATGGTTATATCAGCTAATACCTCATGTAGTCATGTATAATTCTACTTGATATGATGTAACATGGTTAAACAGTTCAGGCATTTAATAGGAGATGCGTTAGAACAGCTTAGAATGTCGACATATATATATATATATATATATATATATATATATATATATATATATATATATATACATGGAAATCTCCATATACTTATAGAAAATTATAAAAAACCATATATATATATATATATACCACCATGAGTTGGTGGCATTGGTGCGCATATATATATATATATATATATATATATATATATATATATATAAGAATGTTTGCTCAATCTAGAGTCATGGCTCGTTGAGACTCGTCGTTGATTTCAAATTTAATTAGTTATTAAATGAAACACACAATTTTCTATTGTTGGATTGGTCAAACCAAATCATATTATTGGCTGTGAAAAATGGGTATAAACTGATCAGACTCGTGAACAGTTTGTCAATAATTGAATAATAATGACTGGTTGATCGCGATCAATCATATATATATATCAAGTACCCACGACGACTCTCAATAAAAGACATGCTAACGTGCAAATTGTTAATCATGACTTGTTGGCGCAAGATACAGTAGTCGCATCATCTGCCTTAAAATGAAGGAAGATCCAAAACACAAATATTACTCCACATATACATATATATGGGATATTTATCTCTCATATATATCTTACTTAATTTTCGAGATCGAGCTGGCTAGCTTGCCATGCTTAAACCGGCGGAGCATTTATTTATCGCCCGTTTGATTGAGTCAGAAATGGAAAATTACCCAGAGGTCGTGTTATCTAGCTAGAGCTAGCTTTGATCTCTCCATAAATAATTTGTCAAAATATATACCATCTCAATCTCCATATTTCTGATTCATGCATGTATAATTTTGGATTAATTAGAAAGATGATGAGATTTCCATATTTCTTAACAACTACAAAAAAGCAAGAACTTGTCAAAAGTGGAAAGGATGGGACCCCTAAGAATTGAATTACATCGAAGCACAAGTGGCCGGACACATAGATATCGGCAGAAACTATGTATAGTACTGTTATAATTAGAACCAAGCGGTCCCCTACTTCATGGCTTAGATAGTTCCAGGGTTCACGAGGACATTTAAGCGCCCATGCCATGTGAGGAATGATAATGACTCCGATAGATATGTGTATATCACACAAAACATAAAACGACGTATTCACGTACGTAACTACATGAACATGAATTAATGCAGTTTATATATATTATCATTCACAGCGTGGTGTTAGCTAATCATATATGTACGTACATCTACATGTGCATGATCGTGGGCTGCAGTTAATGCACACAAAAAGGGTGAAGATGATAGCAACTCATGTGCCTTAACTCTTAAGTGCCACCGTCGACATGCATGCTTAACGACCTTAATTATTTAGGCTTCGTTTGGTCGTCGTTTAAAGTTACACCACAAAGTAAAGAACGGCCATGAATTTCAAACTTAATTATGCAATAAGATTATTATAGCTGATCGAATTGAATGCCTTTTGGTCCACTTGAGGTAGCTAGCAAAAAGATAATCTTAAAACCTTCCGCATGAGGACACTAGGCGATAATCTAGCTCTAAGGGATGGCTTCGGCAGACGGCAGGCATGTCTGCCGGAGGCTGGCCTATAGCTCATGGCTGTGGCCCGTTAGATATGGCCTCGTGATGTTGGGTCAATTTCTTAGGTAGTTTCAAGTACCGGCGGGCTTGTATGCATTGTCTCGATCCTAGCTTCGTGGCTGTCACATGAACTACATTAAGCATCAATCAAAAAAACATGCAAGAAGAAAGGTAGATGACTTCATACTTGCATTATGCATAAAGGTTATATATGATCAACTTGTTTGTAGTGCTAGCTTCATGATATGAGGGCCCTCTACGCTTCAATAGCCCACTATGGTCGGTTGCACCCTACACCCCATACTGTGCATGTGGTTTGCCAACTCATTGATCTTGACCATTCATTAGGTTGACATAGTCATATATGGTTGTACCCATCACAAATTCAATTCTAGGATAATCCAATATTTCAAGTTTCAGTTTCTTTGCCTTTTTTTCCCCCTTTCTCTCTTGTTTTTCTCTCTTTCTTTTGTCCTCCTTTAATTTTTTGGTGCAGCACTCTTTCCTTTAATTATAAGGTTCAGTTACATTACCACTTTGGGGTTAATTTACAGCATAATTAGGTGCCCAAAAGTCAGCCTTAATTCAATTCCATATAGAGAACAGGCCCTGGGCCTGGACTTAATTGCGAGCCTAATATGATTTAGAAAAGGTTAACTTCTTTCCAGCTTAATATGGGCTCCCCAAAGTTGGAAGCAGATTTGCTTATCGTAATATACAGAAGGGTTATGCATACCGTTCGTTTTCAGTGCATGTCTATATAAGCTTCTCCGTAGGTGTAAATCACGTTTTGGGATTTTTTTTTTTAGTTTTTATTTTGAGTAATGCTTGATGTACACAACTCCTTTGTATTTTTTTTTTTTTTTGTTTAAAAACAAAAAAAAAAAAAAACACTGTTTTTTATGAATGGCGTTTTGGGAGTTGATGTGTACAGATTTTGAAGTCTATCGGCAAAAGACTGCAAGTGGCCGGAGAAGTGTTCTAGCTAGAGTTTGGGTTGATATTGCATGGAATCTCCAAGTTTGATAGTAATTAAACAAGACCAAAAAGAAAAAAGAAATTTGATAATGAAAGTCTATTTTACTATTTTTCTCGAGGATATGAACTTTAATTTTCACGACCGAAGATTAATATATTTTGCATGCATTCTCATTTTATGGTCGTTTGATTTTCACTGTAGTTTCTTAAATTCTAGCTTGCACATGAAAAATTGGATATACAAAGTATTTTCTTAATGTTATACTATAATGGTGAGAGATTGATCATCATAACTCTGATAATTTATTGATGGAAGATATTTCTGTCATTATTCAATAGTAATTGTGTCCTGCCACTTAATAACTAAGCACATTCTGTTGTCCCTTTGCCACCAAAAATGAAACCCCATGTTTTGCCAAACAAAAAGGAGAAAGAAATAGACAGGATGGCCTTTATAGAATGTAAACTTTCGTAGAGATGTAGTACTACTGATTGATCGAGTCGAGTGATATCAGAGAATATGTGGTGAAATGGGCGTCATGTGGTGGCGTTGCTTCTTAGCTGTACCGTGTGGTGGGAACGGAACGCACATGGTTGCACATGTCCTTAGCGTTTAGTTTTAACCCCCCCACCCACAGTCCCATGTACACCCTTCTGTTTGGTTTCCAGTTGTGATGCCCTAACAGCAAAAGTAATTAACACGTACGTCCCCACGTTGCCCTACCATATTATATCATCAATGTTCTCGTGATTCCTGCGTTCCTCTTGTCATCTTATAATGTTTTCGGATATTATAACTTTTATCTATTACTTACGGTAAGAAGCATCCCCTAAAATGTCACGTCAATTTGTAAATACGATAATTATAATGTTTTTTGTCATGTAAAACTCTATATTTTTTAGTGACCAACATGATAAATGCATGTTAGGTGGACTATCCTATTAGTTCGTAAAGCTGTAATACTCTATAGTAACATTCTCACAATTATACCTCATGAAATTGGTGTCATTAAGTCGAATTTCTCTCTCTCTCTCTCTCTCTCTCTCTCTATATATATATATATATATTATCATTACCTTATCTTAACAACCCCTTTTTTAAGGCATTGTTTTGTGGCTTTATTAGTAGGATTTATCTAATGGAAATTTAGTAATATATCATTCATAAAAAAAATATAAAAAAATTAGTAATATATGCACGTGGCAACCTTGACAAACCATTTTAGCGGCGTTTTTAGTAATAATCAAGATAAGAAAAGTATTGGGAAGGGTAAAAAATATCAGAGGTATTATTTTTCGTTTAATCTATTGGATTTTAATTTGATCTCTAGCCTTCCTCACACAATGATTAGGCACCTTTTTTTATTACCCAAAAAAACAAAAGAAAAAAAGAAAAAAGAAAAAAAAAGATTTGCTCCTTTTCTCACATAGAGAATTCCTTAATTCCTCACACACAGATTTCACCTATGACCTTTGAGGGTATCCCCGTGATTTGGGCCTTCTGGGCCTGAAGAAAGGACGCCATGGTTTGGGTTTTCTCTAAGAAAGGAGCTGATTTTCCTTCAATTGGGCTAATTCGCTAACCTTCGATGGTAGCCCTATTAAATGCAGACGAGATGGCCAATTTTTCTTCAACACATCAAAAGTGTTCAAACTTTGGATCGAGACTTCTTTTACGTAGGGGTGTGGGGTTCACTGGCCGAGATAGGTGGGTCTTTGTACTTTGGACTATTTGGATCGTATGAGCCTTTGTCTTTTCTGTGAGGCTGTCCAAATTGCACGTCGAACAACCCAACTACAAAGAATTCTTATCCGCAAGCTTTTGGGTGAAAGGCTAGGTGGGTAACTAACACATAGGAATAGCGTCTATATGTTTTTTTTTTTACCTCGTCCAGGGACAATATATGAATGACCCTTTTTTTTTTTTTTTTTTTTTTTAATTGAAATTGAATCATATTTTGCCTAAATTTCTTAAATACTATAACTCTACAAATTATTCATCCAAAAAGTTATTTATTTATTTTTTTCTTTTTAAAAAGGAAAAGTCTCCATAGGTTGTTGACCACCACAACCAGAAGCTCCTGGGGTGGTTGTAGCACCCCATAACTGATTGGGATGGATGCTAAGAGGTTTTAAGAGTGGCACAACTAATCTTAATATCATTGGGGGTTGTTGCAGCCACACTAATGCGCCATGGGGGTGGTCGCGACCATCTCTAGAGATCCTTAGAGGTTACCCTGAGGGGCTCTGGGGGTAATACGACCACTCCTAGCACTTATGGTTGGGTGGCCGACCATCTATTTCTTCATTAAAAAAAGTAGGGTTTTTTGGGAAATAAAACTTAAGGGCTATTCCACTTATGGGCGGGGCGGCGGGGGGGGGGGGGGGGGGGTGGAGGAGTTATTCGTCTCTCTCTCTTTTTTTTTTTTTTTTTTATGAAGAAGGATTATTTCCATTTATAATAAACAAGTCAAACGACACAATAGATATTTCAGAAGAATAACTATTCCATTGTTATTAGACCCATTCCTACCTATCAATTGCCAAATGTGACGTAATAGTTGGATAATGGGTTCGGCAAGATGGATGGCAGATGGCCGGGTCTTTGGTCAAACATCGCCAATAAGAAAAGAATAATGATTCAATGCCACCCAAATATACAACTTTTTACCACATTGGCTATGTGGTAAAGTGGTCTCCCACTACTTTTTGAGTTTTTTTTTATTTTTTAAAAATAAATTAAGGTGAGGGACCACCTTGCCACATAGAGAAGGTGGTGAAAAGTTGTATATTTAGGCGGTAATGAATTATTACTCATAAGAAAAAGGAAGCCTCTAATTCTAAAGGAGTCAAAACCAAGGCCCATTGGCCCATAGCTTAAATCCCACGCCACGCCTAAAACCTCCCTCGCTAAAACGAAAAACCCAAAACGCAGCCCATATGCTATGCGCTAGCCTCAGGAGTGCCCTCTCCTTCCAATTCCGCCGCTACTCTTCCTCGGTTTCTCTTCCTTTCGCTCATAATCTCTCTCTCCTCCGCCATTTATATTCGGCGCCTCCACCACTCGCCGCCATGGCCTCCAACCAACCCAAGGACGAGGCCTACCTCAATAAGGTCATCCCCAAGCGCATCCAGCTCTTCGAGTCCAAGAAGGCCCGTCAACTCGCTCACCTCCAGTCCCTCTCCGCCGATCCCATCAAGTAAGAAGCAAACCAAACCCTGATTCCCTCTCTCCGTCACTGACGATTCATTCATGGACTTCGTTTTTGTTTTGTGTGCTTTTGTTAGGATTACGTTGCCGGATGGGACTGTCAAGGAGGGGAAGAAGTGGGTGACGTCGCCGTTGGACGTGGCGAGAGAGATTTCGAAGAGCTTGGCCGCGAACGCGTTGATTTCGCAGGTGAATGGGGTTCTGTGGGACATGTCAAGGCCCTTGGAGGCCGACTGTGAGCTCAAGCTGTTCACTTTCGACAGCGACGAAGGCCGCGACACCTTATGGCATTCCAGCGCGCACATTCTCGGCCAGGTAGCTAGCATTTTTGTATTATCTCGTGCATTTGATTCGTTTTAGCTTAGTGAGAAAAAAGAAAAGAAAAGATCAAGTTTAAGACTTTGGCTCAGTTGGAATGGTAAGTGTATTGTTTTGGTGGTGCAGTCGCTCGAGCAGGAGTATGGTTGCAAGCTCTGCATTGGGCCATGTACCACAAGGGGAGAGGTAAATTTCCCAGAATGGTTGTGAATTAACTTGTTAAATATTAGACAATTTGTTCATTGTTAATTGCTACCATAATTTTTGCTTTAACTAGTTTCTATGTTACATTTTCAGTGATGTTGTGTACTGCAATTATGCGAATTTTTTAAGGTTGGTTTATATTTTGGGTTTGTTTCTGGTTGTTGGGGTATTGCATGTAATTCGGTTTAATGGGGTTTCCCCATTCAAATTGTTGTTAGATTACACAGTTTTATTCATCATTTCTTGGTGGACTACTTTTATTTCATCGATTTGAATCATCCACAAAACTGAGAGATGTGAGGATAACTCTTGTGATTTTGATCTTTGTTGACTGAGGGAATTACCTTGATAGACGATTTCTATTGTACGCAACAAAATATATCTAGGTTTAGGGATTAATTGCTAATCAAGAAAATAGATTGATGTTCCTTTTGGTTCTATACAGTTGCGATAATCATGTTTGGTATTTTCCCTTTCTTTTCTTATTGGAATTTTTAATTTCATTATGATTATGTGGTTATTTCAAGAATGTGTTGAGACATGAAGGTTGACATCCGTTGTGCCTAGTTAGAGCATTCGAAATAACTTAGAATAGAAGGCCATCATTCTTTGGCTGGACTAGGTTGGAGTTTCTTATTTGACTAGAACTGATGGTGTGGACTTTCAGATCGACATGACTAAGGGAGTGATACTAAAGTACTTGCAATCAGAATAGAGTTAAAGGAGGTTAATCTTTGCGATGTTATTTTTATTATTATGCTTTGTATCTGTAACTATAGTCGTCAGCTACGGTCATATGCTCACCTACAGTTGTTTCTGTGGTGTATACTTGGTGAATGTGCCTTCATTTTGGCTCCACTGCATTTTTATTTTTTTTTACTTGTAGCTTGGGTTTTTTCTTTGTTATTTGGGATTTGGGTGTTTCTGGTGGGATTTTTCTTTGTTCGGGTTGTGTGGGTATTGGGTTTTTATTGGGCTTAGGTTTTTTTTTTGTATTTTGGAGGGTTTTATTGTATCTTGGGTATTTTTGTATTTTGGGGGTTTACTATTGCTTCTTGGGTGTTTTGGTGGGGGTTTCTATTGTAATTTGGGTCTCATGTGGGTTTTGGGGGTTGTGGCCTTGTGGGTTTTCTTGTGTTTTTTATGTGGGCTATTGGGGTTATTTTGTATTGTGGGGAGTCTTTGTATCTTGGGTTTTTTTCTGTATATGGGGGGTTACTTTTGTATCTTGGGTGATTGATGGGGTTTATTATTGTATTTTGAGTCTCATGTGGGTTTTGGGTGTTGTGGGTTTGTAGGTCCTTGTGGGTTTTCTTGGGTTTTTATGTGGGTTAGCTGAGTTGTTCCTGTGTATACTTCCTGTGTACTTGGGGCGCCTTACGCTTTTTTAATGAAATTTTCTTACTTATCAAAAAAGAAAAAAAAAGAAAAAAAAAAGGTAATGATATTGTGAATGAGCTTTTGCCCATGTTGCACTACAATTTTCCTTTTGGTACTTTTTCTAATATATGAACAAACTACATTAGATAGCTACGTATGATAGTTGAGTACTAGATACAGCACCGAGGTACTTGTTGAGTAACAAACCTCTAATGGTTCTTCTAAAAATTCTCGATGCTCTTTTTATTGCTCAATTTTGTTCTTATTATAATATGTTTTTTATTATTTTATATTTGAGATCTTAGTGTTGAAAAGAATTGTGTAGGTTTTCTTTCTCTTGTTTCCTTCTGTAGCTATGTTACATGTATGAAGTGCGAGTTAAGCTTCCTTATGAATGTTGCAAATGGTGCAACAGGGATTCTATTACGATGCATTTTATGGTGATTTGGGCTTGAACGATGATCACTTCAAGCAAATTGAATCAGGGGCAATGAAGGCTGTTACGGTAGTGTTCGTTCTCTTGACCAAAATATGATGTATACTTTATTGTTCTTTTTGTTTTTTTTTTTTTGGTCGATGTCAGTATGAACTGTTGCTCCTGTTCTTGATGGATGAAAATACCTTTGCCTTTTTCTATTCTTGATAAACCTACCGGAATAATTGAAGAAAGTCCGTTGAAGGTAAGGGATTCAAATTATCACCTAGTGGAGAGGAAATCAAAGAATTGATTTCGGCTATCCATGAATCTGTCCACGAAAGTGTTGGATGGACACTAGGTGTGGTTTGTTGCACATGCGTTGCCCTCATTTTTTGGCCCTAGTTATGATAATGCTTTTAATGTGTTTATCTGTATACATTACTAAATGTTGCAATTTCATTGCAAATGCTACTTATCAGAAAAAATAATCATGTTAGAAATGCCAAACGACTTTCAAAAACAATAATCAGGTTGTATTTTTGTAAGGAAAGACCAGAATTAATCTACATTGCAGGTGGGTTGCCTCATGGCTTAGTCAGACTTTTTCCATCTTTGATGAGCAGTAGACCTGTCTCCTCTCACTAGTCCGCTCACACACATGCTTGGACCTTTCTCTCTCTCTCCTCATTAAGAAGAATTTCATCGCTAACAGTAAATCACGTGGTCTTTTTAATTTTTCAGGAAAAACAGCCTTTTGAGCGCATTGAAGTATCAAAGGACGAGGCACTTGAGATGTTTTCTGACAATAATTTCAAGGTGAGTAAAGTTGTCTAATTTTGCCTCTTAAAAAACCATATGATTCTCAAGTACTGTTCATGTTTTTATTGCATAATTATACATTTCTAACATGCATTGTTTTTACAACTACTATTATCAGATCGAAATCATCAAGGATTTACCTGTAGACAAAACAATCACAGTCTACCGATGTGGTCCCTTGGTTGATTTGTGTCGTGGACCCCATATACCTAACACATCCTTTGTCAAAGCATTTGCTTGTTTGAAGGTGATGTGTTACTGCTCAGCTTATAGATATAAGCATGCTTTATTTATTATGCATACTTATTATTTTGTAATTCCAGGCTTCATCAGCTTACTGGAGGGGGAATAAAGACCGCGAGAGTTTACAAAGAGTTTATGGAATCTCTTATCCTGATAAAAAACGTCTTCAGGTGGGTTTCTCTTTTCGGCCCCCTAATAAATGTTTATATTTCCCATTTGCCTGTGAATCATTTAAACTGGCTTTGGCTAGGCTGCTGAGTGTGTTTTTGTCTTTTGCTTTTGTTCAATTTGAAATTGTATGATTTGTTTAAGACATTCCTGTTTCAAGTTGAAGGTATTCAAGAAATGATGTTCATAGTTTGGTTGTCTAACATTTTATATCCATTATATTGTCAATTTAATATGAAAGCTTCTATTTGTACACAATTTTGTTTGACCACCATCACAGTTGGTGGCCCATGGAGTGTATTCTGGTAAGCAGATGTACCTTCACATATGCTAAGGATTAAAAGTGCCTTATTATAGACACCCTTGCATTAGCTGATTGCATCATGTACATTGGGCACATGTTGGAAATGTCAATGAAATCAATAAATAGGAATGCCTTTGTTACACCATGTTGGATATACGAAAAAGCAAATACTTTACTGAGCCAACAAGGATTTGCATGCATGGTAAAAAAAGTTCTTGTTTTCTTTAAACTGAAACTCCGACCCCTCATTATTTTTCCTTTTTTGTTTTTCCCTCCAAGATTAACTTTGATGGCTCAACTATCTCAGTCGAAAATGTTTCTTTGAAAAGCTCCACACCCCCCTCCCCGTGGATGATTAATAAAGTTCATTAAAAGCAAAACAAAAGGAAAAAAAATGGACCTGTTTTTTCAAGAAAATTCAAAGAAAATGAGTTGTTGTCTATGTTTCCTGTAGTATAGGATGTGTTATCAAGCTATGTGGACTGAGACCTGACGAACTAAACAAAATTCAATGGCATCAGGTGATACAACTCATTTGGCATAGTATTGTGTGAAGGAATATTGTGAAGCGTGGAGACTTCCATATCTTTCTTAAAATAAAGTATCCCGTTTTAAAATCATTATACTTTTCTACACTGCCATGGATTATAAGTCAGAAGGCTTAGTACGGTAATTAGTATATTTAGGATGAGTTTTTGTATCAAGATGGGAGAAGTGGCATTAATGTGATATGATGTGCTTATTGTTCTGTGTTGTGCAAGTTTTGTTTGTCAACATTAATCTTTTGTGCAGGAATACATCAAGCAGCTGGAAGAAGCAAAGAAATATGACCACAGATTGGTGGGTACAAAACAAGAGCTTTTCTTTTGTCATCCACTCAGGTACTCTATGACTTACTATTCTTTGTTTTGCCACTTACTATTCCTAGTTTTGCCTTTCGTATCATGATTTCTCATGATAATTTTTTGTGAATGTCAGTCCAGGAAGTTGGTTCTTCCTTCCGCATGGGGCTCGGATATACAACAAATTAATGGATTTTATACGTAGTCAATATAGGGAGAGAGGTTACCAAGAGGTTGATAGTCAGTGATTAAGGTGTTGTGTGTCATGACATTTAAGAATTGTAAATGTTCACCGAACTCACTTGACTTTGGCAGGTTCTTTCACCAAATATGTACAATATGCAACTTTGGGAAACCTCTGGTCATGCTGCAAATTACAAGGAGAATATGTTTGTATTTGAGGTGTGGTTTGTATTATGTTGTACAGCAATGATTTTGATAATAAACAACCCTCCATATCTCTGTTTATTATGAAGGAAACCAAGTATGGAGGATCGATAATAGGAAGCAAAAAATAGTGGGCTCAATTGAATATGAAGGATTTCTACAGACACAACACACAACGATAATGAATAGCAATTTGGTTATGAATATTTAAAAGTAGTCTGGCCACCTAAAGTTGTCTTAACCAATAATATTTTTGAGAAGTATTTTGGCTATAGCAATATCCATATGTTCTTTTCAAGAAGTATCGTCTTTGGAAAGCAGGCGTATGTGGTGACATTGGAAGAAAAAGATGTGACTTCCTTGATAATGAAAATATCATCCATTGTATTTATTGGAGTTGATTGAAAATTTACTAATTGGAAAGAGTATGATTGTTTTTTTAAGACAGCGTGCGTTCAATTTTTTTTTTTTTTTTAACTTTTTTCATCTTTAACACATTCTGGTAGAATATAGAGAAAGGATATTATAGTTGATCGTATTCCATGTTTTTTGACATCATGATATTTTGTTTCTCTCACAGGTAGAAAAACAAGAGTTTGGACTGAAACCAATGAATTGCCCTGGGCACTGTTTAATGTTTCAACATAGAGTTCGTTCATATAGAGGCGAGTTCATTTCCACAGATATTATTCTCTAGAATATCATCTTATATTTGTTTTTCCACTTGGACACTTTGTCTAAAAACAGAGTACCATTCCATTATAGATTCTGTTGAGCTTTGATTTTAAATTTTCATGTGCTTTGTCATTGAAACAGTCCTGGCCAATGAGATACAATTTGATCATCTTGAGTTGTAGAAAGATTTAGTACGATTATATCAATACGTTAGTGTAACACCCCGGTCCCATATTGGGAAGATGAGTAGCCCACATAGAGTGGGTGATTTATAAATAATTCATAGTTACTAAGTCTCACATTGCTTACTTACTAAGTAAAACTGTGTTTTATAAGTGATTCTAGGAAAATTCCGAATTGACTAGTCATTTTAGAGCAATAGCGCAGATGTAGTTAGCGTTTTCCCTAAGTCGTTATAGTGAGAATATCGCTGATCACTCTATAAGCTTTAAACATGTTCAATTTAGTTGTGTGGTGTACTTTATATGCATGATGAGTTTAGTCGTAAAGACTTATTTTAGAACCAGCTTACCTTAAGGTGAGCCTTAAAGCTAATAGAACTGCGAACTTATGATCCTTCTTTTTTATGTCATGTTACTATGTGTGAAGGGAGTTTGGTACTGTATGTGGTTGTTACTTAAGATTCTTTCATATGATTAGCCTTATGAATTTTGGTCGGTAATGAGATTTCTTTAACATGAATTACCTACTTTTACTAATTTTTAGGTATATAGCCTTTTCCGAAAAGCTTATGTACCAGTTGTTCCTCGAAAATATTATCCTATTTTCTTCCCTTCATACGCCCCATCCATTTGGCAGTAATCTAAATGTCGCTTCTTTGCACCTTAATCATCCTGATTGTTTTTTACTTGTTTTGCAGAACTTCCTCTTCGGCTTGCTGATTTTGGAGTTTTGCACCGCAATGAAGCAAGTGGTGCTCTCACTGGATTGACTCGTGTCAGGAGATTTCAGCAGGTATCATCTTAGATGTGGTTGTTACTAATAATTGTATTTTTGGTGATAATACACAAGGACTAGTTTGGCTTTTTGTACCATCTCTCTTGTTCTTTTTGAATTCTGTTAACTAGGGTTCCCACGCCAAACTTAGAATTATTATTATTATTATTTTCTATGGGTTTGAAGTGCCATTGCCCATCCAGAACTTACCGTTTAGTGGATATAGTCAATCGCTCTAGTGGAACCTTTTTTTATTAGTAATTTATATTTTTTGTCATTGCTTGAGTTGACTGGTAAAAGTTACCTTATCTTGACAAATTTTAATTCAAATTTTGGTACAGGATGATGCTCATATCTTCTGCCGGGAGTCCCAGGTGAGTTGAATTTAATTGACATGTGGTAGACCTTTCAAATCTCTTTTTGCCGCCTATGCCTGTTATTTTAATGTGCTTCATTTCACAGATAAAAGATGAAGTACGTGGTGTCTTAGAATTCATCAAACATGTGTATACTATATTTGGGTTCACTTTTGACTTGAAGCTATCAACGGTATGTTCTTTGCTCCTTATTTCTGCTTTAGATATTGAACCTATTGATTACCAATGTTTTGAACTTGAATTTAATTTGCTGCTGATAAGAACCCCTTAATTAGCAGCTTTTTCTCTTATTAGTGTGGTTTGAATTACAGTAACAACTTTTTATAACATAAACTTGTGAAGTTACAAGATCCTAAGTAGTTTCTGTTGTGGTTTTCAAAATGGAAGTTGAAGTTGCTTGTCCGGGCTCTGTGTCACACGAAGCTTCTGCATGCTCAGCTAGCCATCATGGCTAGTGGGATTGTGGTTTGTTCTGTGATGTTGTGGCCTAGTGTACATTATGGCGTGTAAGTGGTGGTAGGGTTGTATGGCTTGGCAGGCTCTGTGCTTGTGCATTGAACTGTTGGGCGTGCTCCCCCTCATTGTTGCTCCAAGCGTGATCAACACCTTGGGCTGTTTAGGGGTTCTTGTGTTGCATACCTGCTTCAACGGAATTCATCCTTTTGTTGACCCTTTTACTTGCTAGCCTCCATTGGGTGCTGGCAGGACATCAAACTTGTCCACATGCTACTATGGCCACATCTTGTCGGTGTTGTCGCATGGTTGTCATGAACCATGTGGGCATTCTCGTGCTTGTTAATGAATCTTTTCTCAATAACCAAGTGCCTGGTGGATGCAATGATCTTATTGATTTTGCAAGGCTTATAATATTAAAAATGATTTTTGATAGGTTAAAAAAAAATCATTTTTGATATTATAAGCTTTGCAATTTTTTTTTCTTGAAAATCAACGGTTTACATGATCAAAATTACTCTTATAAACTTGTAAATCAGCACAAATTTGTTTAAAGCAGAAGCATAATATTGCTTGTTGAGTTATAGTTAATTTCTTCAACATATGGAGACTTAAAAGTTTAAAGGGAGTTATTTTAGGAGGAAGTTTATACTATTTACTACCTTGCAGTGAATTATTAAGGAACTAGATGCAGATTGTGTATCAAGGAAGGTTCTTGTGTTTGTGTGGAGCAGCACCGTTAATTTGACCTTTTTGTTGAATACCTCTTCTCCATTTGTTATTTTTGAAAGTTTCTATGCCGATGATTTTCTTTTCACTTATAAAATAAAAATGATTTTTCTTTTCACTTGATAATTACAAGTCCTTGGTTTCACCTGTAAAGTTGGATATGCACATTTCGATGGTGTGGAATACAGCATCTCTTTGTTTAATTCTATATGATGCTTTTTGTGTTAGGCGGTGGATATGGCATGTGTGTACTTTGTTCCATATACTCCTTCAACACTCTTTCTCTACGTGTGTGCATCTGTGTGTGTATAGTGGAGATGACGTTTTATATTATGTTACACAATATCTCTATCTCTATTGATATTGTAGAGGCCTGAGAAATACTTAGGAGAGTTGGCTACATGGGAGAAAGCCGAGGCTGCTCTTACAGAAGCATTGGACGAGTCTGGGGAGCCCTGGCAGGTAATAATCATACTTACAGTTTAACTGCACCTAAACATATAGCTGCTCTTATTTTTTATGCTTTCAATAGACTACACAAGTCTGACATTGAAAAAATATAGACAAATACAATCATCATTCTGCTTGAGCCAGGCTTTAGCTTCTGCTTGTGTTTGAATGTACTTTGAGCTTGGCTCAAAATGGATTTGAAACTTTGTTCATGCTTGAGTCAGCCCAAAGTTAAAGAAAGTGTAGCTTGAAAAGTTATGATACGATACTGTCATAATCAAAATTCTAATAACTGTACAGTGATTTCAGAGGGTCCTCTATCAATTGGACAGCTTGAACTTATTGGGTTTGATCCATTAGAGAAAAGGGAGCTATTATTGTTAATTGAATTTTCCCATTGCATATTGCCTTCTCTGTTTAAGAATAGAAGATAAAAAACTTCCATGCTTGGTAGAATATCTAATCTGTTACTGGTAGATGTTGGTTATATTATGTTGATCTTTGTTTTGAGCAGTATTCTATGTATCTCCCTGTTCTCTCAATACTTATGATTGGCAGATAAATGAAGGGGATGGTGCATTTTATGGACCGAAGATAGATATCAGCGTATCTGATGCATTAAATAGGAAATTCCAGTGTGCAACATTACAGGTTTACAGTGTTCACTTTTATATGGATTATGCCTTTCTGCTACTATGTTGGAATGCTGAATTAGCACTTAATATTATCAATGCTTGTGGTTGCAGCTGGACTTCCAGCTTCCTGCTCGTTTCGAATTGTATTACTCAGCAGAGGATGAAGCAAAGAGGGAAACACCTGTTATGATACACAGAGCCATTCTAGGGTCTGTTGAGCGTATGTTTGCTATCCTGTTGGAGCACTACAAAGGGAAATGGCCCTTCTGGCTTAGTCCACGCCAAGCAATTGTTTGCCCAGTGTCGGAGAAATCTCAGCCATATGCTCTACAGGTAGTTTTGCTGTGTGCTTTTCAGCAGTCATTATTTTTGCCTGCAAGCTATCCGCGTTGTGCTTAGTAGTTGGTAGCTCAAGCTTGACTTGTATTCTTAGGCTGATAATTTATGGATTGTAATGGGCTGATCTCATGTCAAACTTGAGTTGTTCAAACTTTAAGGTTAAAGGGTCTAGTTGAGTCAAGCAGTACGTTGCTTGAGATTGGCTCATATATCATAAAGACAAGCAGTAGGTTTCTGAATTATATGGATGATGATAATAGTGACAATGTCTGGGCTTTGTTTTCTGTTTGTTGGGGATCTTGAAATGATTAGGCCTTTGTTATAGGTTTCCTTAGTCTTTTAGCAGTGGCTTTGATTATTTATTGCTTAATACTGTACCGTAGTGCATCCACATACCATAGGGGAATAGCAGTCAGAAACACTTGCTACTTCAATAGTTAGGGCAGTTATGATTTACCATTTATAGTTTGAGAAATGCTAGAGTTTTCCCAAATTTTTCTTCCAAAATTTGGTCCCCAAATAATGTGTCACAATCCCATGAGATAGTGACATTTTTCAAAATAATTAATCACATGGGATTGTACGTAACACATCATTTGGGGACCAAATTTTGGAAGAAATTTTTTTGGAACTCTAGCATTTCTCTTATAGTTTTGACCTGTTCACATGCTCAAGTATGGTATGCTCTTATGTGTAAACTAATTGAGGCTCTTTTCTATTTTCTCAATGCTTTATTTTTCTGCACTCTTGTAGGTGCAAGATCAGATATTTAAAGCTGGTTATTATGTTGACGTGGATACTACTGATAGAAAGATCCAGAAAAAGGTGCATTCATAATTCCTGTCTTACGTGTTTTATTGATCATAGATATTCAAGAAATGTTTTGCTTGTAATGGTGTTTGCTTAGTTAAAAAGGAGATATAAGATGCCCCATGCAAACTCAAATTATTCTGGTGCATTGTAGCTTTTATAAAAAAGATAATATCCATTTTTAACTCCCTCTCTTTCCCCTTGTTGCTTCTCTATTGTGGTTTTGAGTCCCCCCATCCCCCTTCATAATTTGCTTCTACTTTGCAATGATGGTAAAAGTAAGAGAATCTGTTCATTTACTGATAGTTTTAGCTTCCTGCAGGTGAGGGAAGCCCAGTTGGCGCAGTACAACTATATATTGGTTGTTGGGGAGGAAGAAGCCAACACTGGACAGGTTCTACCCATACACTAATTTTATAAAATTCCTGTTTGTTTCATGTGCTCAACAGGCAGTTGATTAGAAAAGGTTTGGCTATGAAAATTAGGTCCATGTACCATGTTGGTGCATGACTGCATGCATATGCATGGATGGAAAGCAGCTTCTTATGTGAATTGTCCCTCAAGTTTTGTTGTCTTTTTGGGTTTTAAGTCTGGTTAACGTGGTAAATGATTTGAATATGAAGTCTGTCATATATGATCTTCCAAAGTTTTTTGAAAGCTGACCTGGATATGTTCCAAATAAATCGATATGTAAAGTACTTTTCACCTAAATTAGCATGCTGTTGATGACTTGTATGCTCACATGGATATGTTTAGATGAACTTGAAAGAAAATAGTTACATTTCCAAGCATTTAAGAATTTTATATTAATTCTGACTAGAAGAAGTAAAGCAGAAGGGAAGTTGTTAGGATTCTATTATGTGAGCACCATGTATATGTTCCGTACTGGCTTTATAATAAAATTTATAATGACTTTTACTTATCAAAAAAAATAAAATTTATAATGACTAATAATCATAGGACTAGAAATCTTCAAGTTGGTCTATTTATCCAGTGCTCATTTTTCTGTGAAACCATTATTCAATTCAACTATATTTTGATTTCTACTAAGCATTAGGTAAAGAGGCTTTGGATTTTTGTGATAGAGATTGATTTAATTTCCAACTCAAAGAGAAGATATGCAAAACTAAATTGGCGGATAAGTTCTCACTTTGTAAGAGAACTGTTGTTTTAATTGTGTTTCTTTGTTTTTTTAAGACTGCCATTGCATAGGCTACTATGCCAATAGGTAGCCCCCCATATTCTACCATACTGACATAGGTTACTAACATGCTCTGTATCTATTTGTATTGATGATGCTTGCAACGGGCAGAAATTTAATCCTCGAGTCCTTATTGTTCCAGGTGAGCGTACGAGTGAGAGACAAGGCAGATCATTCAGTAAAGAGCATTGAGAGCCTACTGAAGCACTTTGAGGAAGAAATTGCAGCATTCCATTAGGCTTTTGTTTTCGTGGGATATTAACAGTTATATCTCACTTCATTCTTATCAGAATGATACGTACGATGCCCTTGTGCTTTGATTTACATCATGATTCTTCCTTTGGGCTTTTGTCTCTCCATTAAAGGATTGGAGTTTATTTATTTCTTGATTTTCTATTATTTGTTCCCAAAAAAAAGAAAAAAAAAAAAGAAGAGCTAAGCTTTTATTTTGTGTTTTCTAAGGCGCAAGCTAGGCGACAATAAAAACAATCACAAAACAAAGGAGTTAGGTCCTCTTTAGTGACTGGATTGTCCTAGGCAATGTCGCATCCGTTTGTTGTCACGTACAGATGGAACCCACTATGGATGGTTGTGGTGTATATTCGCCACATCCACATCTTATTGGATAGAACTTCTGTAATTGTATTCTAGAAATTTGAGTCATTGCCCTGAAAGTGTACGTAGAGATGCGTGATGGAGAATGATAGGTAGAACTTACCTTTGAAAATTGGCTTGCAAAGAGAGGTTGCTTAAGAGTTTTTACACACATGGTCAGAGGCCCTATTGAAGTCTCTTATTGAAAATCAAAATAGTCTTTGTTGATCCAAAGAATTTCATGTTTTGCTTGCTGGATAATATTCATACCCAAGCTTACCTCCTCCTTTACCCCCGAGTAAACATTGCGCATAAGCATGTGCATGCCATTCGATCGGCTATTGGTCACCTTGGTATGGATGTAAAATGGAGATAAGTTAAAAGTCGTATTAGAATAGAATTATATTATTAAATAATGATAGTTATCTATTTTAGCAAGCCTTTTAATTACTTGTAGCATTATGACACAGATCGAAATTATTTAGTAGTAGATTTTTAGTGTTCTTTGTAAGAGTTTAATTATTTCCGAGTCAAAGAAAGAGTTATCTCCGAGTAATTTATTTGTATTAAGGGTTTATCTTCGGGTAGATGTAGGAGTTCATCTCCTATCTTGTATCTCTATTATATGTCTTTGTAATGTCTAGGCTCCCTTTGAATTTAAAAGATCTAGGTTCCCTTAAAATCTAAAGTTTAGGTTTCTTCCAAACCTAAAATCTATCCCCATTACCCGTTTGTAAAACCATGTACGTAACACATGTAGAGTAGAAATTGTCTTTCTGGAACATTATACTTGGTCTTTATTTCTCCATAGTTTTCTTTCTTTTTTTCTTTTTTTCTTTTTGGTAAGTTTTTCTCCATGGTAATTAACACTAATCAGCGGATGCTTATTTTGAGCCGAGTGTTAATTTGCGCGCTGAATCTGGAATAACGCAAGTGTCCATTGGGATTTGAACCTCCAATTAAGGTTTATCCCATAAAAAGGGTAGTTAATTCTTTTCTGGTGAGCTAAAAAGGTTAATAATAGTTACAAATCTACTATACCTTCAGGGTAAGACATCAGCAATGCACTTGTCATTAAGTTTGTTCTGATCACTTCTCAGCTGGTACAAGGAAATCTGTGAAAATATATGCTTCAATGACGATAATCTTGTGCCAGACGATAGCCTAAAAATATCCAATACATGTCTCCTCTATATATACATATATGTTCCATTCTTGCTAGTACTAATTAAGCCGCTTTTCGATCTTTTTTATACTTAATTTATAACTTAACTAATTTGCAATTACTTTAGTTAGTGTTTGTTTTTGGTTTAACGATTTTAAAACGTCCTATCTAAAAAAAATATTGATTTTAAAATGCAATTAAAAAAAATGTGATTGTTTGAAAATGCACTTTAACAATTAGTAAAATCTGTAAAATAGAAGATACCTACCGCACAAAAATGCAGTAGTTCAACCTCTAAAATTGTAGGTTTTTTTTAAACGAACCGTAAATTTTTCGATGTTTTCAAACCCATTAATTTTTGTCTAAACTTATTAATTTTTTTCCATGTTTTCTGTCTCTCCCTCTTTCTCACACACGCACACATATACACACAGCCTTACATAAGCAGACATAAAAACAAGGTATAGAAGAGGAATTCCAACGAAAGTGATTTTAGAGAGAGAAAGTCTCATTTTTCTTAGTTTAGAGAAAGAGCGCTTTTGAGAGTAGATTTCTCTGGGGGAGGGAGGCCTCACGCCTCCATCCTCTCGGTGGTGCGTCTCCCTCTAGCTTCTTTGGGAGCTAGAGTGGTTTTTTTGTGTCCACTGGCTTGTCCCAGTGGGATTTTTTGTTCCCCCCGGCTTGTTTCCAGTGGTGGTTGTGGTTCTCCTAGCTGTTAGGGCTATGGAGCATTGTTTATTTGTTCTTTGGTTGTTTTCTTTTCTTTGTTTTGACAGATTCATTTCGTTGCAAGTCGTCCGTGGGAGTGACTTTGTTCGAGTTCTCTGGCCTTCTTTTGAGTTTAGATCTACATGGCTACGCGGGAGTTCTTGCGACACGACCTCCCTTGTGTTGTTCATTGTCAGCCTCTGTTCCCGTCGACTCATCTTCCGGCGGTGTCGGTCCTCCACGCTCGGAGCGTGGCTTGCACGCGCTTGCGCGTGTGGGCAACGTGCCTCTTTTTCGGCCGTCTGGGTGGTGTTTCTCGAGATGGTCGGCTGGTTGGTGGCGATAGGGAAGGCCCGAGTGCGGCGGGTGGTCTTTCACACGCTGGTCCGGGTGGTTCCTCCTTCTGGCTTGGCGATTTTGTTTCTGTGTTTTTCTGTATATTCCAGCTTTCTTTCACAGTTTGCTATTGTAGTGGGCTAATTTTTACTTGGGCATTTAGGTGGCATGTTTGCTAGACCAGACCTTTTCACTTGAGATGGGTTGTTCTTCATTGTTTAGAAAGGGTCAATTGTTTGCTCTTGTAATTTTAGCCTGTTGCTTTAGTTTGCTGCTTCAAGCTAGGTTTGTTCTTGGCTTAGTGTTTAGGGATTCTTCATCTGTACTCATTATCTCCAGCCTTTGGGCTTCCGTTGTAGATTTGGGACAGTGTTCTTGCCTTCGGGCGTTTATGCTATGAATGAAATGCTCCCGTTCAAAAAAAAAAAAAAAAAAAAGGGACATAAAAAACAAGGTAATGCTCGTATACGAGAAGTGGATGGAGGATTCTTGGAACTACATCGATCAGACTAGGAAAGCTAAGCCTAGCCTAGCCTAGCCTGGCCTAGGAGATACACCCAATGAAGACAATACTGAAACTAAAAGGTTAGAAATCAAAGCGCCTGATTCCTGGCCTATATAATAATTAATCTAATAAAATCAACTAGAGCTAGCTAGTAACACCTAATGTGTCAATTAAAATCCATTATTGTTGGGTCCGCTGCTAGTTACATTCTGACCATGATCTTGGTTCTGATGGAAATGATGTTGATGATGACGATAGTAGGCCGACATGGAGCTACTGGTCTCACCCACATCGTGTACAGTAGGCCTATATACCTGATCCTGATGATCATGATCAGTTTCCTCCTTGGCCACTTTTTCCATTCCCATAAATTCAAACGCCCTCTGAGATGACATGAACTGTGATTGTGGCGGTGTGGTGGGCGGCACAACTGATGGAAGCTTCGAGAGAAGCGCTTCAAGGCTGCTCATGGAAGGTGTTACTCTCAAAGGTTGGTTGTATTGCTCATAGAATTGATCGGCTTGCGGGGGTGCAAGACTGCCTTGGAAATGCCACGCGTCTGGGCTTCCGTATCCATCAACTTTGAACGGGTATGCGGAGGAGGACGGGTGGGGTAAAAGCACGCCCGGGATGCTTTCAATGTAGCTGAATTTCTTTCTTAGTGGAACAACGTAGTTCAGGTCTTCAATCACCTTGAATATATATACCCAGAACGGAAAAAATAAATAAATAAATAAAGGTTTGAGGGATATGGCATATATAATTAATTGACTGGAAACTAGTTTAGAGAGATCAGGACCTTGTGAATGGCTCCTAACTGAACCACACCTTCTCTAACTGCAATCAGGGCTATGGTCTGCAAGATATTTGAATCAAACGATGCAAGAGAGTTGGTGTTACCTAAACTTTTTATGTCTTTTGGTTTGAAATGCAATACCTTTATACCAGACTGGAACTGGGCTTCCCATGTCCTGGGGTGCTGCAAAAAGAAAGGAAAATAGAACAAAATATATATGGTACGTTGCTGGAAGAAAACAGAACATTAACATGAAACCACTAGCTAAATTAATTAAGGCTTACTGAGTCGGCGGAGTTGTGCCATGCTGACAAGAAGTTGATTTCTTGGTCATTTGGTTCTTTGTATATCCACTTATGGCTATGATCTGCAGCCACTTTTCCTATCAAACTGTTCCATGGAACCAATTAATCAAGTTGTTTTCTATCTTTCTTTCTTTCTAAATGGTGTTTAATTAATTAGGGCTACTTGAATAATCCAACCACAAAAGAAAATGAGAATTACCCTTCTCCATAGTTGTAGATCTCATGGGACATCTTGAAAAAGAGCTCCGGTTGCAGCCCTTGGTAGTGTTGAAACTCACAGTTCCCGTGAACAGATGAGCCAGCTGGACAATCCCCCGAATTTATCTGATCAGCTGCTGATGACGACGCAGCGAAGTTGCAGAACCCGTCTTCCCAAACCAGTATCCTGACAGCTCAATAGATTATATATATAATGACACCTAAGATCCAATACACACTTTGGTTGGAAACTCAGAGGTCGACATACCAGTTTCTCCTGTTTCCTCTTGACCTGTCATAAGCTCCTTGACCATCCCATCTGTTGTAATTAAAACATGCAATAGCAGCATCGATCACATTTAAAAACATGTATCGAATCATTAATGGATGCATGGGATGGATACAAAATATGGGGTAGTGATAGTGAATGCATGTAAATATAAATATTTTTGTTTCTCCTCACTTGGGTGGGGGGTAATTTCTGGGTAGGATCCTCCAGAAGACAGCATAGACCCACTGAGAATTTTCATGAATGCACAAACTTCGTAGGGTGTGTTGAAGGAGATGAGTAACAGCTAATGGGCTGAGATGTTCTTCCATCGACTCTCTTTAATTCCTCTCCTCTCAGAAGGAAAACCTAAACATCCTCTCTCCCTTATATAAGCTTACCAACTAGATAGGAAATCTCACATGCATTTATATCCTGCTTTAAATTTTACCAAATTGATTGCATTAGGCCCCACACTTTTTTTTCTTCTTTTTTTTTCTCTTCCCGATTCCCAACGGTTTCTTTTTCAATCCTCCATTCAAGATTACTCTCCAATGGTGCTACTTTTTTCTCTCCTACCCTCATCATCCCAATTATGAATTATCGAGACAGAGGACCAAAACCTTATTATTCTCAGACGACATCATGAGTATTGAGTAGCTCTATTTCTGTGATGATCCGTATCTATCAAGCCCCAATTAATGTATTCTTTTTTTTTTTTATTTTTATTATTATTATTTTATTATTATTTTTTGGATTTCTGACACTCTTAAGGTATCACCTCTCATTATTTCAGTCCCAGGAGTCTTTAATTACCACCACCTTCATTACTTCATATATTCACATGCCAATATAAAGAACAAACTGCACAGCCTCCGATTTTAGTAAGCATGTTAGATTATTAATTAGTCTGCTCCCTCATACCGATTCATACGTGAGTAAAACATTTTACCATGCAGTGATAAATTCCTATGTGGCAGAGTTTCCTATGATCCCGATGTCCAAAAGCTATATATATATGACAGTGCATTAATTAACTCCATACGCAATTACATTAGTCCATAAATCACTCAAGATTATATATATATATATATAAAGTCCATTTGAAATCACATGATTTTAGTGTATTTAATTGAAATGAAAAATGAATTATGGGGATAAATTTTAAATTCAATATCATTGCTTTAATACCATGCATCGTTTAAAAAAAAAAAAAAGTTTAAACCGATAAAAAAATAATTAATTTAATAATTTAATTAAAAAAAATCTATCAACGTCAAAGAGTTTCTTATCACTTACCTGGATACCTTTCAAGTGTCCAACTGTAACACGTTTTGTTTATAAAGTGATTGTAATGTTATGGGCCCAAGACCTGGAGCACCATAATACCATATCATTGACTGAGTGTATATGAAAATGCCTAACATTGCCTGCAGGGCTTCTGAACCAATGTTGTGGCTATCATTTATCTTTGAATTTTATTCTCCAGTTTTATCATATGGAAATCCCAATTTAACCATAACCCAACAAGAATTTTTCTTTTTAACCTCAAATATGTACACTGAGTTTGCATGTATAGTATATGTGTGTGTGTATATATATATATATATATATATATATATATATAGTTTTAGATTTTAATTAAGGTTTTCTCCCACTGAGTTCATGATGACTAAAAAGAAAGTTTAGAGCTTTCATTTCCCCACCTGACATCAAGAAGTTTGACAGATCATCATGCACTCCCTTTGACCGTCAGTTAAAAAAAAAAACTGTCCTCTCAATTGCAGATGTAATAAATGAATTTATTTTCAATTGAGACCAGCTTTTGCGACCTTAAATTTTTGATGGTGACAGACGTTAATGCTATTCTTCCATTATTTTCTACTTGGCTTCTTCTTTTTGAAGGCAAACCCTGTCTTTGTGACTGTGTGTGAGAGAGAGAGAAAAAGAGAGGGAATCATATACACACACATATATATATATAAATGGATTCTGTTATTTCACATTTAAAATATTGTATGTGGTGCATATATATATATATATATATATATATATATGACCACTGTAAGCTCCATATGGCCGAGGGAAACTGTTAAATAAATTAAAGAGTTGGCGACAGAATCTGATAGTGGTGATGTAAGCAGAATGAGGGTGTTGGAGCTGCAATTTGATGGGGTTTGGATTTTATTGACGGTGGTAATGGTGATTGGTACGTGGTAGTGGACACTGGACATATATTATTTTGGTTTTTTCTTCTTTTTAATAACTCTTCCAAGACTTTGTTTTTATATTTGTGGTGGAATATATTGGAGAAGTTGGTATGGGAGGAAAGAATGGCACAAGAGTCTTGGTCAAGATATATAACAGGTGCTGACTAATGCCCCATCCCTTTCTAGCAATAAAGGAAGTGGAATCTCTGCTCTTCCCATCCCTTCCCAATGTCCCATTTGATATTCAAAATTCTTCAATCCAAGAAAGAATCAAAATAATTGGTTTTCAAAAGTATGTGCGTATGATCATTTGCTGCCTTTAAAATTAAAATCTTTGGAGTTTGGCTTGTATCTTTTTATTATTTAATAGTAGAGGATCTCGTTGTTAAACCGCCTCTTATCCCATAAGGCCTATAGAAAATAATTAATCTAATTATTTAATTAATATTCTTATTATTTTCATATATGAGCTCAAAATTTTTTTTTTTAATAAATAAGGATCAACACATAAAATATTAAATTGAAATGGAATAAATTGACGGAGACAATGTTTAATCTTATGACATTTGATTTGATACTAAGTTAAATTACCACGTGATCCAAAAGTTTAAGCTAGTAAAAAATAATTGATTTAATTATTTAATTAATATTCTAATTACTCTTGTGTCAAAATTTTTTTTTTTTTTTTTTACATAAACCCACTTAATGATTGGAGCCAGATATCTGACAATTCATATTTAATAACAATTAAAAGATGTACTGTTATTGAATAATAGGAGGCAAGCTAGCTAGCCGAACTCTAATCAGACAATAAAACCTAGCTAGCTAATAGAAATTTATGGAAAAGGTTGGTTAGGGGGCCAAAGAATGGTAGGAGAGTCTAATTTAATATTGTTTTGGAATGTTTGAAATTGTGTTATATTTATATGAGGGTACGTAGGTTAGATTGCCTTTTTTTGTCTTAAAGAAACACAAACACAAACAACAGCTCAGTTACTTGGTTTTGTTAGAAACCAGCAGTTGGCGATTAGGTAGGTATATATCTAGCTGCCATGTCCGAAGATCTAAATTTCAGTGTTTCTTGGAGTGATCAAGTATCTTACCCACTTAACAAACATTTCCCAAACGGCAACCTATGTCGTCTTGGTAGGGCTTTTTTTTTAAAAAAGAAAAAGAAAAAAGAAGATAATAATAATAATAATTAATTAATTAATTTTTAATTTTCTTGGGTGTACACATGTGGATATCCACATATATATATATATATATATATATATATATATATATATATATATATATATATATATATCCCACAAACGTATTTTCTTTTACTTATTCATATATTTGCATGCATGCATGCATAATGCGCATGGGATCATGCATGCGGGGTGCAACTATTCATTATTCTATGTAAGCAAGCACCTCATGCTTGACATGATGACTCAAAAGATTGATCATGAAGAAATAAGGCGGTATTAAAGCAATAAAACAGAAAAAATATATATATATATATATATATATATAAAATCAAGAGATTAATTTTACGTGCAGTTCGGCATAGCTTACATGGGAAGGTCCTTTTTGTTTACATGCTCAATATTTATAAAAAGTATAAATTATTTAAAATAATGAAAAATTGTATAAGTGATAAACATAGTAAGTAGAATTTGTGACAAGTATGGTAAATTTGGAATGTAGAAAGCTTCTGGGAAGGAAAAGATAATGATGACAGATTTTTCTCCACAACTGTCTCCTAACTATGATCAACCTATAGGGTAATACCTTCAAAAAATAGATGGATTTGCTTTTATGCTTGGCCCTAGTGTTGTACATATATCTTCCTTGGCTTAGATATGCTGGCCTCATTTTTGCTGATATATATATACCACTTGGAAGGGGCTCAGATTTAAAGCAAAAAAGGCACGATCGATTATGAAAGAGCTGGATGCCATGACTTTCCATGAATCTAGCTAGCTCTCACCAATAACAAAGTGTAGGCCAGTAGGGTAAGCTTAGAAAAGAAAGAGAAAAAATAATGATAGAGATTTGGAACTTAACACACAAAATGGCCACAATACGTTTACCATGATTGGGATGCCCTAGCTGGTCAAATAAATGGCTCAGCTCAAAGCATGCACTGGGGAGTATTCAGATACACAGAAAATCTACAGCGCATCAAGTGAAGGCATTGCTGGTCACAATCTTAGCCCAAAAAAGCTTCTGTGCCCATCCAAAAAACAAAAGTAAAGCGGAAAAAAGAAGAGACTAAAAGAAAGAAAGAAAGTCCTTTTTTATTCACTTTTGGCTAGCCTTTTGATCGCTGTAAAACTGAGGTCTTTCTTTCAAAAACTCCAGTAGTCCTTGACTCCCACCCACACCAGCTAGCTTTTCCAAGTCATTTATGTAGCAAAAAGGCCCCCCCATCAGCTCAACTTGGCCGGGCATAACTTGATCAGGTAGCCTTTAATGAAAAATGAATTCTGCCCTTTCAATCTGAGCCATCTATTAGCTAGCTAGGATGACAACTTTTTAATCACTACTAATGAATATAATGGATCATAGCTTCCTTGCACATATATGACAACCATCCATTAATGTGTTGTGGGATGCGCACTCAAGACTACTAGCTGCATATGAAAATCGAATCTCACCCAATTCCCCTGGCCTGGCCTCCATCAACTATTTCCACCGTAGAAGCTAGTCGATCAAGATCAAGCTCATGCATGTGCTCGAAAGTCGAACCCCTTGATGAAACGCCGGCCAAGATCTCCCGTAGCTTAGTCAATCTATATGGACGGTCCGGATGATCGAGGATCCACCTACGTTCCCTTATTGTGAATACAGATGTTCAACACAATCTACGTCAACATGCCACCCCCTTCACTATCATCATCCATCCACATCGATATCATAATAAAGCCGGCCATGCTGGCCCACTTTCTTGCTGTAATCGCATGCTTAAACCTAAGGTCGGTTTACTTGCATTATCCGCATGTAATATACGCGGCTGCTATATATATTATCACTGAATCGATTCTTTTTTTCTTTTTTCTTTTTTTTTTTTTAATTTATTGTTTTTGGTCGAGAACATAAACATGAAGACAGTCTAGATTTAGTAGGTTGAGTTTCGGATGACCAAAAAAAGAAAAAGAAAATACAGAAACAGGCAAAATGGCTTGCTAATTGTCTCTAATCATTAGATGATAAGTAAAATATAAATAAGGAAACTTCGTTTACCACCTTTGATTTTTCATCAATTTTGTAATCATATCATTAAACTTTAAAAAGTGTTAACTTAAGATTACCATCTTTCAAAAGTTTGTAATGTTAATTCTCATGTCAAAACTTAGCGTTAAGTTAAATAGTTGATGAGTAAAATTCCAAAATACCCCTAAGTTGGAAATTTCACTTCCTTCGTTATGATTTAAGGTTTACTTGGGTTTGCAATTTAAAATAACGATTTTAAAATGTGCGATTTAAAATAGTGATCTTTAAAAAGACAGTTAAGCGTTTGGCAAAATCATAGTTTAGCCTTTAATATCGCAAATTAGCTTTTAAAATTTTGCATTTTCAAAAAATCACACTTTTACTTGCGATTTGAAAAAGCAGATTTTCTGCGTTTTCAAATAGCAATTTTTAAAAACGCAGTTTCCAAACGATTTCTGTGAGTTGGTTTAAAATCGCATTTATTGTCTACGAAATCGCAATCCCAAACGCACCATTAATGTTGCATTTGGACGAAAATGTTGATATTTCAAACTTCTGAAAGATGGTGACCCAAATTGGTACTTTTTAAAGTTTAAGGTTAGTATTGCAAAAGTGAGAACTTCACTTATAACCCTAATCTTTCATCACTTTTGTAAAAAGGTACTAAAACTTTAAAAAGTGACAATTTAGGGTATTTATCTTTCAATTTTTTTCAATTTCAACCCTCTGTTAGAATTTTTCATAAAATCCTGTCAAAGTTCCCAAAATACGCATATTTTTTTAAGAAAAAAAAATGCTAGGATTTAGATGTTGGTAAGAATTTAACAGAATTTGCAAAAATACTCATGCCTGAATCTTTGAAATTTTTTATAACTTTATTTTGAAAAATAAACACAATGATATTTTGAAAAATTTTATAGAATTTAACATAAATTTTTAACGGACGGTTGAAATTGAAAAAAATAAAATAAAATTAAAAGATGAATAGTTGAATACTCTAAATTAATACTTTTTAAAGTTTAAATATTTTTTATAAAAGTGATAAAATATCATAAATTATAAATAAAATTTTTCCCTTAAATAAAAATATCTATAGCAAATGGGGTGGGGGTGGGGGTGGGGGTGGGGAGCAGCTTTTGATGATGCAAGACTCTTTTGCCAACAGAGAAATGAAATGGACTCGCAATCATAGAGAGATGGAATAGGCATCTAGCGGTGTGTACGTGGTTGAGGACACCATGAGTGAGATATGCAGGGTACCAAGAGATAGGGACATTTTATCTAATCACACATACACTGCCCCCTCGCCTCATTGGCTCCTCACATGATAACTGATAAGGACTAAATAATCATAGAAAGACACTTTGCATCTTCCCCCTAACTACCAACCATATTATATTATATGTCTAAGACTTTGTGATTAATTACTGCCTTCATTTTTTTAATTTGTCACTCCTTCAAATATATATTGTCTCCAACATTAATCTCACTCTTTCATGTCAAACCATATTAATTACCGCTAGTAATTTCATTTTGTACAGAAATTTCTATTAGTTTATATGTATATATCAAAGGATAAAGGAGAAATTAAACTGATATATGTCTAAAGCATTTTAAATGTTTTCACTTTTCACTTTTCACACCCTCATTTTTATTTTTATTTTATTTTTGGTTTATAAGGTGGATTAGGGTTTCTCCTCCGTCGTGAAACGGATCAGGCCCAGCGTTTTGGGACCCCGAATGCTGAAGAGTGAAGACTAACGTTGCCTCTTTTTTTTTTTTTTTTTTTTTTTTTTTTTTTTTTCAGGTTTTTATGTGACAAATGTGGTACATGCTATTTCAGAATCTCATATTGTGGTACGTAACTCGGTAACTGCATATGCTTATCCAATAGATCGCCACGTTGGTGGGCCATGGCTCAAAGGCAATATGACCCCATCTCCACTAGGGGTAAATGAGCTGAGCTACTTGTGAAATTATTCAATATCAGTTCAAATAAACTCGACTTGCGCTCGAATCGATTATTGAATGAGTTACTCATAAACACGAAATCAAATTCGATTATTAAACGATGCAAACTCGTATAAACTCGGCTCGATTCAATTAAAACTCATGAACCTGCTCATATAAGGTTCGACTCGTATGTGTGTGTATATATATAAAAGTTATATATTAATTTGTTAATATATAACTTATTTTTATAATATGGTATATTAATAAACAATATACTATATGTAAGCATAAATTAAGTAACAAATAAAAATTTTCAATAAATATTAATTGGTTATACTTGTTAATTTTGTTATATAAAGATGTATATAAAATAATAAAAGTGAATAATATTAATACTTAATTGTTAATCACTTAATCATATGATACAATGACAATTTAAATACTTAATCATATGATTCATATTATATTATTTATGTAATATAATAGGATTATATGACATGTAATCATTGATCCACTATATCTAATGTTATAACTAATAAGTATTATCATTCGATACTTATGAATCATCACATCACCATCATCACGTGATCCAAGATCTAAGAGTATATGAATTGTTAGATTGTATGAATCATATGACCATACATTTATACGATAATACTTACATCATATGATCATAAATGGATTATTTATTTTTTATTGCTAAAATAAATAATTTGAATTGTATGATACGGGCCGAGCTCAAGCCAAGTACTCGAGCTCGGAATCGACCAAAATGACCGAGCTCGAGCTCGAGTTCGAGCTTCACTATTACATAAATGAACCGAGCCCGAACAGTCAATACTCGTTTAGGATCGGCTCGTTTACACCCCTAAAATCGGACACATAAATTTACATTTTGATCGGCATTTCTAGCTTTACAACAAGAAGAAGCGGGAATAGCTAGCAAAGAAGATCTCCAAGACGATGGAGGCAATAATATTCCTCGAGTCTTGAGCGATGACCGGTAGTTGAAAAGCAAGGGCAACAATCATAGACCCACATTTTGGAACGAAATGAGATAAATCCAAAAAAATCGTCCAATTAATTTATGGGTTTTTTTTTTTTTTATGTCGACTGCATAGTATAGTACAATCGTTAATTATCTTCGCATGGTTAAAGGACAGACATATATCAATTAAGATATCAAAGCAGAATATATATAAGTATAAAAGAGTGAATTTAAAAGGAGCCAAACATAAAATTAATGGAGAAAAGGCAGTACAAAGAATGGCAGAATATAGTGGAGATAGAGACAGAGTGGCACTCAATTAGAAAACGTTAATGCAGAAATGTCGACGTTCACATGAGAGAAGTGTAAATGAATTGGAACCCAGCGTTAGGGCACTACATAGGAAGGACAAAGGGACCACAAAAACCAAACAGTAAACTAACCATGAGGGCAGAGCAGTGTGCAGAGAGGTGGGGAGGGGGGGGGGAGGGGGCCGGGGTAACCAGTACGCGCAGTGGTCGCCAGGGTAGCAAAAGCTTTTGCTTCTTTCTTTATGCAATATTTTGTATGCGTCAGAGAGTTGTGGGGGCGTAGATGAGTAGTAGCAGCCAATGGGTTGCTCTGTCCAGTCCCTCTCCCTCCCTCTGCTACGTACGCGCGCGTCCAAAGCATTCAACCAGCGCGGTACAAAATTACTAATACTTCACCATGTACTTTTTAAAGCCAGTCCCCCTCTCGAGCGACAGCTGCATCTTTCTTCCACACCTCGTGTCATGTTATTTCCACGGGTTTGACTGTTCATCTGATACGCGCCACACCATCGTTGCCATTGCCTACCAACTCCACAACACTTAATCTTTTTGTTTGACACACAGACAGCTAGCTCAGTCTTAGGCATCCGAAAGAAATCATAAAAAAGAGTTTGTATGAAACTTATTTGTCTCCACAGCTAGTCGAGTAAATAAGTTATGCATAAATAAACTCTCACATTAATTGTAATTGCACGTGTTTGATCAATGTGACATCTCATATGTACGTGTCACGCTTTGATTGCCAATACTTACCAACTTCACAACACTAATCTTTTTGTTTGACAGACAGTTGATCAGTACGTGTAAAACATCTTATAACTAATGTAAAGTTTGGACATCAATTGTACATAAGAGAGTTTATATGAATTAAACTTATCTATCCGAATAGGTAGTCGAACAAATCAAAACTTATTTAGTTAGATATATAAGTTATTTATAAATTCTCTCACATTAATTGTAATTGCACGAGTTTGATCATCAGTGTGACATTTGATACGTACATGTTACGCCATGGTTGCCAATACTTACCAACTTCACGACACTAATCTTTTTGTTTGACAGGCAGTCGAGTGTTAGCTAGGCGTCTAACTAATATACAATTTGGACATCAATTGTAAGAGAGTTTATTTGAATTAAACTTATATGTCCGAAGAGTAAGGGTGGACAAATTATCCAACTACCGCCTACCAAACCGCAACCGAATCAACATTGACCTCCTACCGACAAAGTTAACTTAACCGACTTAACCGCCTACCGAACTGACGTCCACCCCTACCGAAGAGGTAGTCAAGCAAATCAAAACTTATTTAGACAAACAAGTTAGGTATAAACTCTCTCACGTTAACTGTAATTGCACGGGTTTGATCAGTGTAACATTTGATACGTATGTGTCACGCCATGGTTGCTAATACCTACCAACTTCACAACACTAATATTTTTGTTTGATAGGCAGACAGTCGAATGTTAGGCATCTTACTAATGTACAATTTGAACATCAATCGTAAGAGAATTTATATGAAACTTATCTGTACGAACATGCAGCCAAACAAATCAAAACTTATTTAAAGAGATAAGTTATTTATAAACTCTCTCACGTTAATTAAGTGTAATTTGGATAATCATCTCAATCTATCTCAATCTCCCGGTCGATCATATTAGGAAAAACACTAGTTTTAATGTTCAAGTACGTACTTGCTGCACTCATTCTTTGCATCTGAAATGATACACTCCCATATCTTTTCAAATCTTCATAATGGTAAGAAATTTCCAAATTGGCAATCTATCATTATGTGGAAGAAGAATGCATGTCGATCCTGGATGGATGACGTTAGCTAGACTACGACTATACTTACAAAATTATATGCACGTACGTTTTGTTTTTAGCACATGAAAAAGTTCCATACATGTACAACACATTAGAGGAGAAAGAATGGCCTTGTTTGTAAATTATTGCTTATTTTAAAAGTTTAAGTTATAAAAAATTATGAATTTAATGAGTTAATTAATATTTAAACACTATTTTTTTACATGTGAAATCAGACAAGGGGTGAACTAATTTAATTGAAATGAGAATAAAATATAGAATCAATGTTCGATCGAACTCAAGACTTCGGCTTTGATCTTAAATCATTATTTATCCTAAAAACTTAAGCCGATCATATGAAAGAGTGCATTTAATAATTTAATTAATATTCTAGCTAACACTCGTTATCTATCAAGATCGAGTATAGAAGAGGGATGAAAAATATTAGAAACTACACTTTATTCTATTTTACCGATACGGTATTGTCAATCATCTTTTGGACTATTGTTAAAAAAAAAAAATCAAGAACTAATTGAAAATATTATATCAACAAAGTGGGATAAAAACGTGGTGTATAACATTACCCAAAAGAAATTACTGATTATATATGCAAATCAACCCATAGATATTGCAAAAGATCGAACATGCACATTTTTCTTTCACAGCAGAAGTCATGCATTAGATATTGAAGAATGTGTACAAATTTGATGCCAAAGTTATTTTTTCAACTTTTAGTTATATTTCAATAAACTTTATTGAATAAAAAAAGATGTACATCCACGTTCTAGGTTATTAGTTTGCATATATTTCAATTATTATCCTTCTTTTTTTTGGAATATAATCATTTCCATTTGATACAATATTTAACGATATATATGAAGTCAATATTAACACACGTTTTAAAATTTTAAATAATATAAAATCATATACACCATTAAATATATTAACTTTAATCTTGATTATAAATAATTAATATATATCCATTTCCTATTTCCATTTTCCTTGGCTTGTTTCGTCAGCAAAGTCTAATGATCCTATCTACTAACATATCCATTTTCCCCGGCAGACAAGAACAAATTAAGTCGATGAATTATAGAGAGCTTTTGGTTATCTCATAAATATTCCCGGCCAACTCATTGATGACAAGGACGTACGAGGTAATTGATGGTATACCATAATGATGGTGTACACTGTACACATACTAAGGACTTGAGTAGGCCAGATTCTAGTACTTATTGAAGTAAAATGGGGGCATAATCCACGTGCTTCTGCTCTCTCAAGCACTAACCTGTCCTTAAATTATTTTTGCATATTCATGTGCCCAAACTCGAATCACCGTCTAATGAATGCCTTCCACAACATCATAGCGGCCAAAACCGATATGATGGTACGTCTCCTTTAATTTGTTACAATTTTGAAAAAATTTCACTTAATTTTTTTAACATTAATCGTTTTTCCAATTGCCGCTCAAATTTCAAAAACTCTTAATTTAATGTATTTAACTTCAAAAGAATTTGAAATATCATTCAACCATTATGTTTTTTTTTGTTAAATTCTAACGGAAGCTTTGAAAATTTCTAAAATACCCAACCCCACCATCGGTCTCGGGGTCTGGTGACCCACCTTGTGTTACTAGACTCATTGTGCAAGCTTCTTCTTTTTTAAAAGGTATTTTTGTATTTTTATAAATTTTACAGAATTATAAAGGTTATTTTAGTCTTTTACTGTTTGATTTAACCTCAAACCCCTTATAGGAAGTGTGACATTGTAAATTTTTAAAATTAGATACACTAAATTAAAAAAAAAATTAAGTTTGAGGGGTGATTGCAAAAGTGATAAAAGTCATGGGTTAAAATAAATTTTTTTATTAAAATTTATAATCGAATAATCCCGCGACAAGGAAAGGTTATAACTCTTAACATTTTTTATTTTTATTTTTGCTTCAAAGTCTCTTATTAAATAAGTGATTCTCTAAGGAGAATGCAATACCCTGTAACTGATATTCGAGTGTTTATGCATCGTGCCCAATCAACATCACAAAATGCATGTAACTCAATGTTGTTTGTGGCTAATAAGAAAATTTCTTGAACCAGTGAGTGCTTAATGTATGGTAACACTTCATGTGCTGCCTCTAAGTAAGACGTGTGGCTTGTCTGTAAACTAACTTAACACATGTATTGTGTAGGCTAACTCTGATCTAATTAATGATAGTTAAATAAATCAGCTTACCAACTAATTGCTAGTATAACGAGCCAACGAGGGATCCAAAATAAGATCTCCATCATGTTCAATGAGTGTCAAAATTTGGGACCAGGATCCTTTTCAGTTGAGAGGAACTGTAGATGAGCTGATCCTTTATACACAATGATATTTTTGTAATTTTACATGGTATGAAATTATAAAAACGCTCATGTGTATAAATGATCGATTCCTCTCCGGCTTCTCTCTCAACTAAAGAGGGTCTGGTCCCAAATTTTGGGACATGAAAAAGATCCTTAGTTTGACACTAAGAAAGCTTGTATATTCAAATATCTCGAAAGCATACTTCATTTGTTTATAAGAAGATCCCTTATTAAAAGTACTTAAGAGTTAAAATTCCTTTTCATGCCACTTATACCTATCACTAACCTTGGGCTTAGCTTGAGGCCCATAACGTTTTACCAAACAGTTTGAGACTGAGGTGCATGTGGGCTTGGTTTTTGGTTCGGGTCCTAAGCAATGAAAGAAAAAGCTAGACCAAGAATGGTATATTCTTGGTTGTCTAGCAAGCCCATGGATTTGGATTTCATCAACTACATAACGTACCTACATCAACCAAAGGACAATTCTTTACCAAAAATAAAATAAAATTAATTGAATAGAAAAAGAAGAAGAAATACCATTATTTAATTAAAAGAGGTTCATTAGGGTTTGGGGATTGAAAAAATCTAAAGAATACATGGATTAATATATAGTCAGCCAAACAAGCATTGCTCTTCTGTCTTGACTGTAGTTTGTTTGTGCTTCTGAAAAATGAAAGGGCCTACTAATAGGGTGCTTAGGGCGTAAAATAAAATAAAATAAAATTGTAAGGAAATTTTTTTTTTTTGAACAGGGACATTCATTCAATAAAAGCCCGAAGGCAAATACAAGAGCCCGAAGGCAAATAACCCAATCTCAACATCTACAGCACAAACCCAAAGGTTGAAGGTAGGGAATAGAGATAAAGAATCTCTAAACCCCAAGTTAGGATCAAACCTAATTTAAAGCAGTTACTAAAGCAACAAGCTAAAATTACATGAACAAAAATATAGCATTCTCTAAACAATAAAGCACCACCCATCTAAAAATGAGAAAGCCTGGTCTAGCTTTCAAGCCACCTAAATGCTCAAGTAATTTTCAGCCCATTACAATAGTAAACTGTGAAAGAAAGTAAGAATATACAAAACAGACAGACAACAAAACGCTAAGCCGGCAGTGAAGAGCAACCCAGACACTGGCGCGTGTAAAACATGCGCCGCACTCCGGGCCACCCCTGCTGCAGCCAATCAGCATTCCTTCCCGAAAACACCATCCCACCGGCCAGAGAGGTGATCGTGGCCCTCACGCGCAAACCAAACCCTCAACACGTGCAGACCACGCTCCGAGCGTGGAAGTTCAACGTCGCTGGTGAATGAAGCAGCAGGAACAGAGGCTGACGGCGAACAAAGTCTACAATAGAATTCACATTCCCACCAAAGAAGAAGTCGAAGAAATTCAAATACTCACGAGCATATGAATTTTCTTTACTTAAATGCGACCAAACCGGGTAATTTTTTAGGATTATAAAAAAATTTCGTTTTGAATCTCATGTCTTCCTCTCCCCCCCCCCCAACCAAAGAATAAAAATAAAAATAACAAGTCATTTTCAAGCGCAAAAAAAAAAAAAAAAAAAAAAAAAAAAATCATCGAAATCAAGGTTAATTAAATAAAATAAAAAAATCTACTGACGTAGCTCCTGATCTCACCAATTTTGGCTTTTGAGAGGTGTATTGGGGTTTTGATCACTTTTGATAATGACTAGGCTGATTGGTGACTCTAATAAAGTCGATGGGGTTGATAATAAAATAGACTTTCGTTATTAGTTACACGTGTTACGTTTATAAATGTTACGGAAAATTTTACTTACCACATTTATGCAATTTTTAATTTCTCTCTAAATTTTAAAAATTTAAAATCTAAGGCCCTAATATTGTAGCCTCTTTCATTCAGCCCCACACCGTTCTAAATTTTTTGTTAACTTAAAATGCTAACATGTAAAATGTTGGTTATACCCTAAAATGTTGATAAATTGAAACCTCATTGTGCAAGTTTTTAAATTTTAAGAGAGAGATTGAACATCGAGTGAAAATTCTTAAGTTTTTAAATTGGGTAAAATATATTTTAGCCCCCTAAACTACTACCCTTTCTCCAGATAGCCCCTCAAACTGCCAATGCTTAGATTATGGCCCCCCCCAAACTACCACTTTCTGATTTTTTGGCCCCATCCGTCCATTTATGCCGTCAATTCTAACAGAAATTGGCCAAAAACTTGAAAATACCCTTCCCTTAACCGTGGGAATTTCAAAGTGTAGGAGGGGTATTTTTGAAATTTTGTTTAGAATTGACGGCATAAATGGATGGATGGGGCCAAAAAATTAGAAAGTGGAAGTTTGGAGGGCCAGAATCTGAGCACTGGTAGTTTGGGGGGCCATCCGGAGAAAGGATGGTAGTTTGGAGGGTTAAAATATATTTATCCCTTTTAAATTTTAAACAAATTTTGTTTTTAAGTTTTTAAATTCTTTGTTACACACCCTCCTGAGATCATTGGGCTTTTGGGTCAATGGCTTCGTGCCTAGATTGGTGAGCAAAACCGAGTCGAGTTAGTATCAAGTATGCCACTCGGCCCACTCTCCATGATTTATTTTATGGTTTATATTTAATTTTAACTATCTCTAATAATATACATAATGTCACATTATTTTAAAAATTTTAAATAAAAAAATAACACATTGACCGTTAAATCTATAAAATTTAATACTATAAAAAGTATAAAATGCTCTCTATGTCGAGAGCCCCGGTCATGTTTTGTGGATGCGAATAATTGCAGCAACTTTTGGTCGCTTTAGTTGTCGTATTACTTTTTCATTGTTATTTCGTTTTATTTTACATCACAGTGACTGAGTGAGTGGAGTAGACTGAGTAGTAGATATTTGATATTTCAGACCGTACGTGCCAATTTGCAAGGCCTCCTGGTTGAGGAGGGTTTGACTTGTTCATCACTGTGCATGAAAACTAGCAGTGTTGCAGAGAGAGAGAGAGAGAGAGAGAGAGATGCGGGGCTTAGGAGTAACAGCAGTAATGGTGACAACACAGTTCGTGGAAGTGGGCATGAACACTATATTAAAAGCTGCTATGAGTAGAGGGATGAGTAACTTTGTTTTTGTTGTTTACTCAAACGCCCTCGCCATCTTCGTCCTTCTTGCAGCTTCCATCATCTTTTACAGGTTCACATATTCATCTGCTCCAACTCTCCTAACTCAACAACTACTTTGCACTGCACAGTGCTGTTCGATCTTTAACATTTTTTTTTTACTTTGATTTGCAGAAAAAGAAGTCTTCCTCCAGTAACTTCTTCAGTTTTGTGTAGAATCTTTCTTCTTGGCCTGCTAAGGTACTTTTCTTGTTTAATTGAGATTATAATAGCAAGACATAAATGGGTTTCTAATCTTTCTTCAGAATTACACTAATTTATTATCCATCATAATTTTTGGGCGGGTTTATAGTTGCTGTGTTCAGACCTTGATGTCCACCGGCATAGGGTACAGCTCTCCAACTTTATCCTCAGCAATAGTTGATCTGACCCCGGCTTTTACCTTCATACTTGCCATCATCTCCAGGTGCGTCTCCTTCTCTCTGTTCCAGGTGCTAAAACAGCCAAAGCTACTCGCACCAGTGGCAAGTCACCTCTCAGAATGTGCCACATAATTGTGCTGGTTCGATTTCTGTTGTTAACCCAAACAATGGGGGTATATATACTTCAGAATTTATCAATCATAGACTTAGCTTGCTTTTCCCCCATTTAATTTCACCCTCAAATGTGAAGGGTGCATAGCTGCATGTTATTGGGTTTTGCCTAATACTTTTCTGTGCTAAAATAATCTTGTAGAACAATGTTGCTATTAATGATTAATAAGTGAGTATTTAACATGGTCTTTGAGGAAGAGTTAAAGTATTAATGAAATGATTAAATTTAACGTTTCTAATCAGCTTAAGCTTTGGAGACAATTGTTGATTTAACAATCAATTTTTTCCTTTTAATTGGGGAGCGCCCAATGTCCATCCCCCTTTGGATCACCAACCATTTAGGGTGTTCTAATGACCCTCTTGTAATCAATGCTAGATTTCGTTATTAGATTCTACATTTAGTATTAAGGAATGAATTATAGAAAAAAATCATTTAAACACTAATGCAAATCCTCTTAAGGTTCCAATTAGATCAACCAATGCAGAATACTTTTGAAGTCATTATCTTTTCTGTAGACATATATGATTCACCAATATTCTTCCAAAAGATGTGAAAAATAAGGCTTGAATCAAATTGTGGTTGTAGGATGGAAAAGCTGGACTTGAGAGTCCAAAGCAGTCTGGCCAAGTGTATTGGAACCATTGTGTCCATCGCAGGGGCATTGATTGTGACTTTATACAAAGGCCTGCCTCTCGCAAGTGCTGCATCACCCCATATTCAACCCAATGAGGTCCTTTTATCAGCGCAACCAAATTGGTTCCTTGGAGGCTTTCTCCTAAGCATTGGTAGCTTATGCCTTGCAACATTGTTTATTCTTCAGGTAAACTTTGTTTAAACATTCAAGTCATGCGTTTCTTGCAGGCATTATATCTCATAAAATTAACTCCATTTTTATTTTTACCATATCCAGACCCAGATTATTCGGGAGTATCCTGCAGAGTTGATTGTAACACTCATTTGTTGCATTTTTGCGACCCTCCAATCTACCGTGATCGCTCTAATTGCAGAGAAAGATCCAAAAGCTTGGAGACTAGGGTTTAATATGGAGTTGATAGCCATAGGGTACTCGGTAAGCATAGAGAAGCTGAGATACTTTGTTATAGAATCATAATTTTCTATCACTCCTTATGGTTTGCTTTTTCTCCAGGCTGTTTTGGTGGTAGCTGCACGTAGTGTTGCTGTTACATGGGCATGTCGCAAGAAGGGTCCTGTCTTTGTTGCATTGTTTAGCCCACTGGGGATTGTCATTGCAGTTGCCATGGGGATTCCTTTTCTTGGGGACACTCTTTATCTTGGAAGGTATAGTTCTCAAATCTCAATGTAATGATTCTGTGAAGCTATGCTAAGTGGATTATTAAGGACTATTCTTAACTCTATTATGGTTCAATTTAATTACTGTGCAGTGTAATTGGAGCAGCTGTAATAGCTCTTGGGTTTTATGCTGTGATATGGGGACAATCCCAAGAAGAGGAGACGATTGGAAACAGGGGAGTTTGTTGCTCTGAGTCATCTTCTCCTAAAGTTCCTCTTTTGCAAAGCAAAGGCTTGGACATCTAGGAGTACTCTTGCACAAGAAGACAGTGAAAGAATGGTAAATACATAATGTATAGACAGGAGTTAACCCTATAACTGCTATACTTAGCTTAAACTTCCTGCATGTTTATGTATTTTATAAAAGAAGTTCTGCATTATCCAACAGGTTACTAATATCACATGCAATTGCTATATTTGGTGAGTTTTCCTGTGTGTAGGTAACACATTGAAAATAACACTCAAAAAGGTTTACATTGAGGGGGTCATAATAATGTATATATAGAAACTTTAATGTAAAAGGTTATTCAGATCGTACAGGGCAATGACTAAACGAGGCTTTACTAGATCAAATAAGCCATGTAACGCAATTAATGCCTTTGTCCTATGATGAGTTTCTGGTTCTAATGATTTATAAAAGGAAAGTAAGTCTATTTAGTAGATTATTATACGATTGTCGTATAATTTGATGATATGGCAATAAAAATCAGCCATTGAATCATTACTTAAAAAAATAAAAATAAATAATAATCTGAAATTTTTTTACACGGCTCACAAATCCGAAATGAACTCGACACGGAATTAGCGGGTTAGAATTGAAGAGTTTGACCCATTTGATTAAATGAGTTGTGTTAGTATTGGCCTGTAGTATAGTATTGTATTAATGCTTTGACACGACTCGGACCCAACACGTAAATACAAATTGATACCCCTGACTGCACCCAAGGTTTTTAGTTGTTAGATACAAAGCTATTCTAATACCATGTTAAATCATTGCTTATTTCAAAAGTTATTCATCCTCATTCCACTTCATTTATGATTTTGTAATGGCTTGGCTTGCCTCTTGATCTCTAGGCGTTTTTTGCGGTGGCACTTCGAAGTGTTGTTCGTACATGGGTATGTCACATGAAGGGCCCTGTTTATGTCTCAACGTTTAAGCCTCTTGGGATGGCCATTGCAGAACTTCTCATGGGGATTTCTTTTCTTGGGGATATTCGTTATCTTGGATGGTATAATACTCGATCCATTTGTCAATTTTTTAGATGGGTGTGTTCAGAATTGGTTGGAAGTTCTTATATGGTTTTAAATGACTTGAATTTTGGAATTTGGACAAAATTTGATCATGAAATCCTTCGGCAAAATACATGCTGACATGCTGTGCTTCGAAGCAACTCCAAAAATGGCATCCCCTGCCCCATTGTTATGACATCCAAGAATATTGGAAGTGGTATTAAGTCATTATCGAATGCATGGTCTTCTAGGCTTATATATAATCGAGACAAACGAGGGGCAAGAAATCTACTTGAATGCATATTGCATTCAACAATTTTATTTACTCTAATATATATATATATATATATATATATATATATATATATTTTCTTCTTTTTGTCCTCAAATCTATGAAGGGAATGGCTGCATGGTTTAATATGGTTTATAGCTACGGGGTTTTATGGTGTGATATGGGGGCAAGCCCAAGAAGAGAAGAGGATCATAGACACGAGAACTTCTAGCCTTGGGTCGTCCCCTTGTAGACTTCCTCTTCTTCAAAACAAACGCATGGGAATAAAAGGTATATATATATATATATATATATATATGCATATGCACAAAAAGAAAAAGGAATGAATATATATATATATATAAGAAATGTAAATCACGTGATAATTAATGCCTCAAATTATGATATTATCTTATAAGGAAATGATATCTCTAAGATTTTAACATTCTCTCAAAACTTAAGCTGACTCAACGAAATTTTGACATCTTTTTTTTTTCAACTGAGTCAACTCAATACTAGGGGACTCAACGAGCTGTCTTCTTGCCTTTCACTCAAATTTGGCTCAGCGTTACATAGTGGCGACTACACGTACGTGGTCGATGGAGCCGTGGACAGCGAATGACGATGGTTCGAAATAGCCGTGACAACTGCTTGGGACAACAATAAGGACGGTCACAAACAGAGATGAAGGTCATCGGTGATGTTGGAGTGGGTGGTTAACAATGACAATTATGGTATTAGTGGCTAGAGACGACCAGAGGCTAACAATAGTCGCTAAATGGGCCGACTTGATCAGCTAGGCTAGCAAGCTCAAGGAAATAGGCTTTGACATGTGATGGCACAACAGATCTACGCGGATTTGCTTGCGGTGCATGAAGTGCATGGGAAGGACGATCGAAACTTCAAGTGGCATATGAGAGTGCGTGTAGTAGAGTAACACAAGAAACTTTTCTCGGTTCAGTATATATCAGTGGTCTTCACACTTGTTTTTGAAATTATTTTTTCATAAAGGCTAGAGAGACGAATATAATGAGGGTGAATGGTGCCCGTCGGTTGGTGCATATAGCTCGTGAATAACAAATACAAATCTTCTCGGGGAATGTATATCATTAGAATTGCTTTGTTCTTTCAGCATGGTATTGATTGAGAGTCGCATCATTTGAAGGTACTGTTTTTATTCAAAACGGTATTCAAAGGTACTCAAAAACTATATATAATAAACAAATGAAGAAAATAAGAGCTTCATAGTTTGAGAAAAGAAGGAAGATGACTCTCTCTTGAATGAGATGTGAATTGAAATTGGTCTCAACAAACTTGGAAAGAGCCCTCACTTCTGTCTGTTTGTGCAACAATATTCTTCAAAAAGCATTAGACAAATGGAACCAATACTCAGCAACCCCCCCACCCCCCCAAGAGCGTCTATATAATTCTCTTTTTATTGGAGCGAATAACCATCAAACAAGTGGCATTAGAGTGTTATCATAGGATAAATGATTAAGACCAACTTTCCCACAAAAATATCTTTTATTCTAGGGTAAACAACTATTAAAACATGGGCAAAATAGTCATTCCATTGATAAATCATTTATTCGATGTCATTTCCTAAATGATGCCATATGTCCCATTCTTTGTCTCTCTCTCAACAATTAAAAGCCGCAAAGGTTTGAGGATTATGGCCGTTTATAATTATTTGTCTGAATCAGTAATTATGAGAAATTATTTATGAGACTCATATGATCAAATAAAAGTTGCGTTGCCTAATTACGTCCAAAAAAGATCTCTCACAATCACCTACTTAAATTCTCTCAAATTCAGATAAATAATTATAAATGATCATGATTAAGGTTTGGAGACTACGACCTGATACAGTGACGAGAGAGCGGGAAGTCCACACTCCAAGAGTTTGGGTCCTGCAAATTCAGAGCGGTGGATTCGTCTTCCCCAATGGACGAATTCTGTCACGTAACTAGTTTGAAACACACGTGTTACACGGGTTCTTGTTTACCGTAAGGTAAGGGCCTTACATTTCTTACAACTTCAATTCAAATCGAAAGGAAATTGCAAAAAATGGAAGATGTGCATTATTTTTTTTTAAAAAAAAAATAATAATTTAGTTGTCTATTAAAATAAAAAGTACTAAAAACTTCAATTCAATTAATTTTAGTTTTCTAGAAGAACGTGATTTATAATTTTAAATACTTTGTAAAGAATCAGTGGATCGCACGCTAAACCTCAAATTGAATGAGCGTGCAAAATAGAAAGAAGATCAAGCAAAAAAAAAAAAAAGATTTTTGCTGGTGTTTTGGTGGAACACTTTGACGCTTAAATCAGAAATAGACCAAAGAAGGTAATGAGCTTATGAAATTCACATCGCATTTAGGTAAGAATGATGAGTACCTTCCTATTGAACCATTTCTCTACCTCTTATGAAGTGTTTTTTCCGCTCTTAGTTTATTACAGAGGGGGATGTAAGAATAACTAAACTGATTCACAGCCTGCATTCTCTTGAGCGAATGCCTCCTTCGTCCCAAAAATATTTGGGAGTGAGGATTATGTGTAATAACGGCTAGAGTATTCTGCGAGCTTTGCTATCTCAAAACCGTTGCGCCTGCTTCTATGGGCTTGGCTCAACTTGACCCGCCTCTAGTATCGGTTTCAAGGTTTGAGACGAGTCTTGTCAAGCTAATTATGTGACAGAACGGTAAGTGTAGTATGTGTCTCTCACACACACATCAATGGAGCATTGTCGCCTCGCCCTCCAAAGATTTCTCTCTTATCTTTGTGTGACATAACGGCGCCCGTGTTCGTCACACACATACAAATCTCTATTTATCTTTGTTTTTCTTGTGACATAAAAACGTTGGTGCACGCACCTACGTACGGAAGACAGAATGTACGTGGGGTTTGAGCGTAACTGTGGCCATGGTGACAGTGGAGTTCTTGGATGTGAGCTTGAACACTCTTAGCAAAGCTGCTATGACGAGAGGGATGAATGACTTCGTGTTTGTTACCGGCCTACTCCAATTCCCTCGCCTTCTTCTTTCTTCTCCTATCTTCCTTCATCGTTTACAGGTTTACTCCAACCATTCACCATGCTTTAATTTCTACTCTCTTTCTCTCTGTCTCTCCTATTTTCCCCTTATCTTACTGATTGACAGAAAAAAGCCTCCTCCCGCTCTTACCAGCGGCATAGTCGGTGGAGTGTTTGTTATTGCCATGCTGAGGTACTTCTCCTTTTCAATTTAATTATATTGTTGGAAAATTGCCTGGTTATTTGTTTATGATGGGGGGGGGGGGGGGGGGGGGGAATGGAATGGTTGCAGTTGTAGTGCACAGCTGCTTAAAGCTTTTGGGATAGGTTACAGCTCTCCCACTTTGGCCTCAGTTATGTCTGATCTACTTCCAGCTTTTACTTCTATTCATGCAATCATCTTCAGGTGCGCTTCTTACTACAATACATCTTTCTCTGTCTCTCTCTCTCTCTCTGACAATGGCGATTGATATTAAGCCTTATTCAAATGGGTTTAGGTTTGAAAAACTAGACTTAAGAGTTAAAAGCAGTCGCGTCAGGTGTAGTGGCATCATTGTATCAATCACAGGGGCATTCATTGTTACTCTATACTAACTTTCTCCTGGCCTCTACTAGCTTTTTCCTTGCAGTTATGTACCTTGTACAGGTAAAACATATATAAACATCCATAGCAGCTACATTTGCAGATATATTTCATAATATTAATCTTTGATTTTTTATTTTTTTATTTGAAGTCACGGGTTGTTAGGGACTACCGTGGAGAGGTGATCATAGTCGCACTCTTTCGCTCTATCTTTGTGACCATCCTATCTGCCATCATCTCTCTCATTGCAGAGAAAGACCCAAATCCTTGGAAATTGAGCCTCAATATGGAATTGATGGCTATAGGTTATTCGGTATGTAAAAAGAAGGCCTCATTAATTCTAGGATATCTTATCCTGACCGTCATAGTAGCTCATTAACAATATTGTTAATAAAGTTTCCACATATGGCTTCATCTCCAGGCACTGTTTGCAATTTCAATTCGAACCAGTGTTCATTTACAGGCATGTGGAAAGAAAGGGCATGTTTTTGTTGCCATGTTTAAGCCACTTGGTATGGTCATTGCAGTTATCATGGGGGTTACTTTTCTTGGGGATACACTTTATCTTGGAAGGAATGTTTTTCTCTGTATCTTTTTATTTTTATTTTTTAAAGTAAAAACAGAGAGAATAGAAAATCAAGAAGGGGACTGGCGGGGGTCTTTCCACTACAGATGGAAAAGAGGAGAGAGGAGGGAGAGAGATGAGAATGCAACCCGAACACTTTCTGGCTGCAGCTCAATATGTCGGGCGCAAAAGTTTACACTTTTATTAAGTTTCTTAACCTTCCAAAGGGAGGAATGGGGGATAGTAGAAAGGATGTCCATGATAGTTGGAGCAATCCACCAATCTTGAGTAATATTGGGATTCTGGAGGGCAATGGTGACTACAAAGAGTCTACTTCCAAAGTGAAATCCTTGAGCTTGGGGGAGGAAGCCAATTGTACAGCAAAGAAGGCAAAAAGAGCCTCCCCTAAGTTTAGGATCACAAGAAAGACTAATTTGGGAGACTGCAGTGAAGATACAGCCCACTGAGTTCCTGCAAACTGAGTCTAATGTGCTTAAAGTATGACTGGACTTTTTGGGCATTTGGATAATGGATTAGAAATCATTAGGTCCCTCAAAGAACAACACAAAAAGAAAGATAACAGAAGGAAATAAAATAGGTGCAAATACATATTCATGTATTTGATTAAAAAAACCACAATGAAAAAAATAAAGAAAGAAAGAAAAAGCGAAGTATTGCTTATGTCATCTGTCAGTGTGCCCCGCAGACCTCCTCTCCAGCTGTAAAGCTATTGGTGAGAATCCTTATCCATCTCTGTCAATGGAGTAATATATCAATTTCATAAAATATATTTCAATACAAGGAAATAATAATTGTGGTTCAATTTAATTACTGTGCAGTGCAATAGGAGCAACTATAATAGTGTTTGGGTTTTATGCTGTGATATGGGGGGCAAGCCCAAGAAAAGAAGGTGGTTGAGGACTGTCCAGCTGGTAGCAATGAGTCGTCCTCTCCTAGAGTCCCTCTTTTGCAAAACAGAAGCAAGTCAAGCACTGAAGTATAGCATTGTTGCAGGAGTGTAAAACTCTAGTTTAAAGCCTTGTTGTATTTTGTAAGCAAAAACATTATTCTTATCGGCAACGTCAGCTTAAGAAAATGCATATTTGTAACTAAAAACATTTGCTCACTGAAATCTATCCAGATGTAGAGATAATTATTACGTCATTTTGGATTTTTTTTTAAAATAATTATTAATAAATAATTTCATTTCCTCTATGTTGCTCATTCTTTGACGTGTCGGTGAAAATCACCATTAGATGTTACATATACTTTCATTTGTTATTTCATTTAATGGTGACTTTTACTGCCACGTTAGGGAGTGACCACTTGAAAGTAGGATTATCAATTTTTGACACACTACAAAAAAATCAGGAATTCTGAACGGTTTGAAACTGTCCAGAAATTGGAAAAAAACAGTCTAGAAAATGGTCCAAACGGTTTTTTTTTTTTTTCCTGAAACCGTCCAGGACAATGGGTCACTAATGCAGGTTATGGACAGTTTGGGTCAAACTGTTTGCAATTCCAAACAGTTTTGCCCAAAATAGTCCAGAATTTGTTTTTTTTTTTTTTTTTTAATTATAATAATTATTATTTTTTAATATAATTATTATTATTATTTTTTTTTGGTCCAGCGGCCAAAGCTTCTACTTTCTACTTGAAACATCCGCCGTAAATTAGCTCTGGTTCTACCAGAAATCTATCGGAGAGTCAGGCTTCTTTGGTTCTTCTTGGGTTTGACAAGTCATTGCCGATCTCTTTTGGGTTCCACCATAAATCAACGGTAGATCCGATCACTGGGATTCAAAAAATCCTTCACAAATCAAACCTAATAATTTTCAAAACCCCGTCTTTCAAACCCAATAATTTTCACAAATCAAACTCAATAATTATCACAATTCAAACCTAAAACAAACACAAAATGTAAATCAAACCTAAGAATTTCACTTACCTAAAAAAAATCAAAGATTCGCTCGGTGGTTTGGAAGAGAGTGGTGTTGAGGAAGCCGGAACGGGAGAGAGAAAGAGAGAGGAAGAGAGAACCGGCCGAAAATCCACGTATTCCCGCCGGATCTGTCTTTGTATGTAGCCAGAGATCCGGTCGAAGATCTGACCTTCCGCTTTAGATCCGACCTCAGCGACGTCACCGACTCCGTGTCCAGATCCCATTGTCCCGTTCTCGTCGCCCGTCTCAGTCGCCGGCCAGAGAGAGAAGAAGAAGAACGAGAGGGAGAGGGAGAGATGAGGTTGAGACTCGAGAGAGAGATTTTTTTTTTAAGGGAGAGAGATCTAGTTCTTTCTTTTAAAAAGAAGAAAACAGGGAAAAAAAAAAAGAAGAAAGAAAATAGAGGAAAAAAAATAAGTTCAGGTGATTTCATTAAATTTACAGACTGTTTTAGGAAAACCGTTTGGAAATTTACAGACGGTTTTAGGAAAACCGTCTGGAAAAAATGAGGAAAAAAAATTCATACGGTTTTTTTAAACTGTCTGTAAATTTACATACGGTTTTATTAAAACCGTCGTAATTTATAATTTTTTTTTTTCTATACGGTTTTAAAAACCGTCTAGAAAAAAATTGTCAATAAATGGGAGTTTTTTTTGGTAGTGACATGACCCGCAAATCCGACATGAACACGATAAAAAGTTATTGGGTTTGAATTTAGGCTAAACGGGTTCAAGCAATAAACACATTGACCCGTTTATAACACGTTTATAAACAGGTCAACTCGTTTATGACTCTTGTAAACGTGTCGTGTTCAGGTTTCGTGTCTCACCTCGTTTAACTAATCATGTCGGATTCGGGTTGTCTTAAACGAATTGATAGGTTAATCGGATCGACTCGAACCCGACACGGTAACCCATTTTGCCAACTCTACTTGAGACTGAACACTTGCGAGCATTAGAATATAAATTAAATTATTAAATTCACATCTTCATATCTGTTTAAACTTTTAAGATAAGTGGTAACTTAACATGATATTAAAGCCAAAGGTTCTGAGTTCGAACCTTCACTCTGTCATTTACCTCTAAGTTCAATTAAATATTTCACGTGTTGTGCCTCACTAATTAATGAGTTTGAGCCAACATCTGAGTGGGAGTATTAGAATATAAAACAAATGATTGAATTCACATTTTTCTATCATTATTTATATATTTTTATTTTTATTATTATTTTGCAAATTTTACATTGAATTCATGAAATGATGGTGAGAAAGTGAGTTTCCTATTATTATTGTTGTCCTTTTTTTTTTTTGTTCTAATTTATGTATTGTTATTATTTTTCTTTCTAAAAGTAGTTTCCTTCATGTTATATACGCGAAAGATGGTCGAAAGAAAACAAATCTATTTGATAGGACTCCTTCCTATACTTATGAGATTCATTGAAACCGAAAAAATTGTACCGAAAAGACAATTAATTTCTATTATTTAGTATTAATTTTGATTGAATTTTTGAAAATTGTGTTTGCAGGGGTTGTGTTCAAAGAGAATGGTAAATTGTGTTTGCAGGGTTCGATACCTAATGGTGCAAGCTCGATGCAATTTTTGCTTGTGTTCACCTTTATTATGCAGAAATAAGTCCTAAAAGCATAATCGAAGCTCATGGCTTTGGGTGCAGAGAATTTGAGAGACTAGTAAACTCAAAAACGTTTCAATTTCGAGGCTTAATTGAATGATGAATTTAAAACTTAATTGTATGGAGATATGAAGATGTGTAGTGAATGTAGATGTATTATTTCTCTTTATAATTTTTCTTTTTTCAACTTGTTAACATGAACATGTGATTAGAAGATATTAACATTATTTTAGTGGGTGGTGTAACTTTCAATCGCATGCTAACACGTACCAGTATGTTGTAATCGTCTGGGCCGACTTTTGTAACATGGTCAAAGGTCCTGTCTCTTGTAGAGAATGGAAGGATTTTTGAAATTTTTGAGTTGTGATTCTTATACAATAAAATTTACATAATTTTTACATAATACATTCATGTGAATATGTTGCATAAAAATTGTGTAAATTTATTGTGTAAATATCATTTCTCGAAATATTTTGTGAGGCAATCAGCCATGCACCCTCCTTCGTGATGCGGTCTTCCGGCTCCATCTGCCATCTGGGCAGATTTTTTTCTTCTTCTTTTATAAGTGGGAACAGGGGTTGTCACCATCATTAAGAAATGGCAAGTGGCAAGGGAATAAATTATACTCCCCTACAGTGACAACTGAAGTTCAGACCCATAAAAAGAGAAAAGAAAAATGTTGCTCGAATGATTATGACGGTGAGGAAGAGTCTCATAAATTATAGCAGGGAGGGAGAGAGAGAGAGAGAGGTCGGGTAGCATGGGATTCGAGGATTCACTGCCTTTTTTTGGGATGTTAATGGTGATTTTGATTCAAGTTGGCAATATGGAAGTCAGCAAAGCAGCCATGTCAGCAGGGATGAACAAATATATCCTTGCTGTATATTCCAATGCCCTCCCGACGCTCATCCTTCTCCCACTTTCCTTCATCTGCTGCAGGTCTTTTTCTTTATCTTCTTCCCACTCCATCTACATTGACACACTGTTTTCCTTCCTGTGTTTACTGCCTCCACCATAAAAGGATGAACAGTGTTGAAGTAAATTTTTTCCTCTTCTTTTTTGTCTTAATGTTCTTTGACTTCTGACGAGTGGCAGGTCACAGCGTCCTCCAGTAACTTTTTCCGTTCTTTGCCGGATTTTCTTGCTTGCCCTGATTGGGTTGGTAACATCCATTATCCATAGTTAGTTTTGCTTATATTTTGTCTCAGAAATTGAGAAGCAAAAAGGTTCCCTATTTTAGATTTCATTTGGATTATGTTGATTATTGTTTTACAAAGAGAGAGAGGGAGTTTTGATTTATGTTAAATTTTATAGCAGATGTTCCGGACAGATATTAGAGTATGCTGGTATACAGTACAGCTCTCCCACGCTTTGTACTGCCATGCTCAACCTTATTCCAGCTTTTACCTTCATGCTTGCCATCATTTTCAGGTCCCCTCTTCTTAGTTCTGACTCTCAAAATGAATGAATGAATGGGAACTGCCTTATTTGTCCAAATAGAAAAAAGAGAAGGGAAATACACGTACAATTAAATTACCATTTTGGTTCTTTAGATTATTGAATCCATATGTCACTAATGGCCTCATATATGAGAAGTAAGTCGAAAAATGCGCATGATGAATGGATTTTAGCACATAGTTGTTGTCATTTCTGAAACCAAGCATGTTCTTTGCTGTCAAATTGGCCAAATCCAATTTTCAACTGGATCCATTTGCAGATGCTGAAGTTGTGCACGATCAAGCTTTGAAATGGGGCTAAATCAGATCGATGCAATTTAATCTTTAGATAAGCAAGTTATGTGCTTCTTGACTGCAAAATAGCTAGCCCTAATTGGCTATGTCAGAACTAACATCTTTGATTCCCTTTCAACAATACAACCAAGCTTAGGTACATGCTTTTGACTGCTACTGAAATTCCTGACATATTTCAAATGGTTGTCCTAGGATGGAAAAACTAGAGTGGAGTAGCTCAAGCAGTCAGGCTAAACTTCTGGGTACCATAGTATCAATCACAGGAGCATCTGTTGTGACATTCTACAAGGGCCCACCAATCATGATGACACCCTCTTCTAGTCAACTTCTTCTGTCACCACAATCAAGCTGGATCCTTGGAGGTATTTTGCTCACAGCCGATGCTTTTTCCTACTCTGCGTGGTATATAGTGCAGGTAGATTAATTGTCCTTGTAAAAGTTGACAAATGACATTAATTTGCAAGTTATGATTATTTATCATTTTTGTGGGATGTTTTGCAGGCATCAATCCTTAAAATCTACCCAGCAGTGCTTGTCATATTATTTCACATGTTCTTTTACAACACCATTTTGTCTGCAGTATTCACTCTGATTATTGTCAGAGACCCAGATGCTTGGAGGTTAAGGCTTGACATGGGTTTGGTTGCTATATTATACACAGTAAGCAGATAGCAAACCTTATCTTTTATTTTAATTCCAGGACTCCACAATTGTTATAAAGTTGGAACCTTTTAGAATGGTGAGGTTCATCATTTACCTTAAACCCAATCAAGTATGTTGTGGCAGTCTCTTATAAGGGCTTATGACAGTGAGAAATCCAAACGAAAAGGCACAATCGCACGTTGAGGATACATGATTTATGAGCTTTTATCTCAATTTTCTGGAGAAAAAACTTCATTGGGGCTAACATTGTTCAAGATTTTATATCTCTTAATCAAGCTGCTGTTAAGTGACATGAACTTCAATTTGTCAAATGAAGGGAGTTGTTTCCTCTGTGTTGCGTGTTAGCTTGTGTACATGGTGCCTGTCGAGGACTGGACCATTCTTTTGTTCTATGTTCAAGCCCGTGGCGATTATCTTTGCTGTTGTCATGGATGTCTTTTTAGGAGATGTTCTCTGTCTTGGAAGGTAACGCTGATTAAAATTAAAAGTCTTTTCAATTCTTTTTCCTTTGTGCGTTGCTCACTCATCACTAGCGTGTGAGCTATGGATCTCAAGATTAAAGTGGGTAGAAATAACAGTTGAAAGTAATGTTTTAATGTTACTTCTTTACGGTTGGTTATTTTGTTTTGAAAAATGTTTAGGGTACTACTGCACCTTTTACTCTAACTCTTTATAAACTAGTGTAGCAGTTCACACAATATTACTATATCATTCACGATCAAATTTAATTATGTGCGACAAACATGATAAGTGTCACATAAACTGTTACGCAAATTTATAATAAAAGTTTAGTGTTTTTTTTTTTAATCTTGAACATTGATCGAAGCAAAGAGTTATTAACTCCTCTCAACTGGTTGCAGTGTGATTGGAGCAGCAGTAACTGTAGTTGGATTTTATGCTGTAATGTGGGGGAAAGCCAATGAAGAAAAGATGTACAAAGACAGCGGGGTAGCGAGTTTTGGATCATCCAGCGAAAAGATCCCTCTGTTACAAAACAGAATGGAAGAAATATAGATGCCTTGTATGGTGATTCATATGTATTAGACTACATGAAATCTTCCATTTGACCCAGATCATTCTCTCCATTGAGTTGAGAATTATAGACTAATTTCATGTTCAAAAATTAAGTTACGCCCTCATCAAAGTTATATTTGTTCCCTCATTCATATTTTAGCCTCTCCAAATGAGAAATCTTATTTCCGTGTCCGTGTAATGATCAGGGCAGACAACCTTGGTATCTAGCTAGAGTTGGTTGCCCTTTACATGTATAAACAACTAAAATGTGGACTATTTATAAATCGACAGTAATTTTTCTCGGCATGAGTGTTACAGATTAAGATACTTGAAATGGAAACGGCTCATATTATGATCCAGATTAGATTTTATAGATCAAATAGTGTGTATGTTACACTTGTTGAATATGTCATCGCATTATTTAATAAAATTTAAATAATGTAACACTTGATAAACCTTTAAATACAACAAAATAAAATATAAATTGTGAAATGAATCTCCATTTGTAAGTGAAAAAATAGAGAGGAGGGAACCACATTCTCCCTAGCTTTTACTTCTAAACTTTTTCAATCGAATAAACTCAATTGTTTCTAGCCAATTATACATATTATTGGATTACATAAAAAAGTGGAAATATTTGTCCAAATAATGCCTTTTCTATGAAACAACGCATCAAACGTTGTAGCAGGCTAAAAAAGTTTGCGGCAACGACATCTATGCTACAAGTCGTTTCATAAACATAAACAAATGTAGGAGCAGTGGCTTATGAGAAATGCTATTCGTGAGCCTTTTGTCCGTTTCACGTCCGTCTCTTTCCAGCGTGGCACTGACAAATTTAATGAAATTTGATAATTTGGGAAACGACAGCTCGGGATACTGAATCACTAAGCCCAAAATTTCCCCCCAAATTTTCTCCCCCCAACGGACGTGCACTTGACGCACCACTATTTACCGACATACCAATCTAAGCATGTCAAACAATCACTAGTCAAAAGAATATCAGAATAAAGAATAAACAATCCCCCAAATGAATATCAGAATATCACATTAATAATGGCACCTGCAATCATGAATAAATATACAGGATGAAAAAATTCGATCTGCTATAACATAATGGTTGAGTAAAAGCAACAAAAATATTCGAAGGCACAAAATGAACACGGATTTGAACTTAATTCCATTAGATTCAACAGGGAAACCACAGTGCTAGTCATTTCTTGAGAAAAAAACATCTTCTCCATCACCAAAAAGAACAAAGATCTCCATTCTTAAATTGACACTACATTAAATCACTACATTTAATCAATACTGAGTATTGGTTTCAAATTTGAATATACGGCCAGAGGGTATGAAACATTGGAGGACTATGAAACATTGGTTTCAAATTTGAAGGACTAACATTGGAGGCTATGATACTTTTATGGTGTCTTCCTATTTTGGTTTCAAATTTTCTTTAAAAAAATTACGAGATTTGCTATACATGAGATTTTTTAAAGAAAATTTGGTTCAAAAGTTGGTTCAAACATGCTAATGACGCTCCAAAAACATATGAAGAGCACCTTCAGTGTTTCCATTTTTATACTCAAGCCTTCCTAGCCTTCCTAATATAGCTCTTGTTTCCTAAAAAAATAAACTCTCTTAGCTTTACAAAATATGTGAGGAAGATTTTGAGAAAGCTTCAAGGAAACCCCATATTGCACCATAAAATATAACTTGGGCATTTGCAGGAAGCCTTAGAATGAGTCTCAAATAAAAACATATAAACATTTGTAGATCTTTATTAATAAATGTGAAGAGATGAATTTTGGCAAAGGAAGTGCTCTCAAATGCTTTAATTGAAATGATTAAGCTTAGAAGGGCTGACCTAAATTTTTTTTTGAGGATGATCTCAGCAAGGCATTTGCAGCTTTTGCCACTAAGGGTAAAATAATTGATTCTCTAATCTTTTATATCTTCCCATAAGCAAATATTAAGCTACTAGTGCTAGAGATATATCACCAATATCTCCAAAAATTTTAATAATATCTTAGCGATTAGTAAGAATGAATCCAAAATAAGAAACCTATGTCAGCAAAAAAGAGAAAAAAAAAATGCGAAGTTCACGCTGAACCTAAGACAACAATTACAAACAATAAACACTAATTAATTCTTCTTCCGATCCATCAATTCCAAATATATTAACACCTCTTAATCTAGCATCCAATGTTAACACGTCCTTGAATTAGTGATAATAACAATCCCATACAAAATCACAACATATAAATAAATACAGTCAAATAGCAGGGCAGCAAAGGAGCATTGTATGCTTCTTATATGCTTTCTAGTTGGCATTGAGCTAGCAAGCCAATTTGTCAAGAAATAAATTGTTTAATGGGGGAAGGTAGAACAGTTACATCCTCACAGACATGCTTTTCAAAACTAACAAGATAATGCAATGACCACAAGATTTTGTTCTCAACTAAATTGCATACTGAAGTTCTGTGATGAGTTAAATATCAACTAAAATCAGTGTCTTTAACTTGGCATAAACACATACTAAAATAGCCAGCTAAGCCCTACAGTACGCCTCTAAGGATTTGTTCATGCATGACTTCATACGAGTCCATATATACATGAACAGAGTCCAATTACATCAAATATGAGAAAGGGGACTGAATCAGACAGGCATTTACTAGAAAAAATAGCATGATTTCTAGTATGAACTAAACAAGCATCCATCTCACAGAATTCTAGTCAAAGTTCAAACCCTTCCCTTTTCTTTTCTCCAGTTTTCTCTGAAACCAAATCTGCCTTATGGCAGATCCAACAAAAAAGGACCCATAAACTCAAAGGCTAAACTAAAATGGAGAGAGAGAGAGACCTGATTGGTGGGCCGGAGCTTGGTCGGCGGGGGAGTGGGATGGTGGAGACAGGTAGAGATCGTGCGTCGGCGGGGGAGAGAGAGAGAGGGAGAGCTGGTCGGAGAAGGGCAGTGTGGGAGGGGGTGGTCGGCGCCGAAAATGGGGGAAAATCGGCTGGAAATGGGGGGAAATCCACGCCAGAAATGGGGGGAGATTTTTGAGGAAAGAGAAAGGGGGGAGATTTTTGGGGGAAATGGTTTGTGCTCATCCAACCCGCGATTTTGTCTTCCTGGTTTCAAATTTTCTTTAAAAAAAGGGAAATGCTAAAAACATCCCTTCATCCTTCCTTTTCATTAAATAAATTGATTTTAATGAAAAAGTAGTTTCTGATGTCACGAAGATAAGAGGGGATGAAGGGTGCATGTGTAGCACCCCTCTTAAAAAATTTACATGCCACGTGGAAAGGGACGGATAAGAGACGGATAAAAGTCTGACGTATAGAAGGACTCCTCTTGCAACTCTGATTCGTTGGCGCTGGGTGGCGTTCGGACTATGGAACTCTGAAGTCTGAACGTTTCGCAGTCACAAACCCACGCAAGCAGAGAGAGAGAGAGAGCGGTGATGGGGAGTGTTGCGCTGCCATTTGTGGGCATGATGATGGCAGAGTGTGCCCAGGTTGGGCTAATGATAGTGGCCAAAGCAGCTATGACAAGGGGAATGAGCAACCTGGTCTTCATCTTCTACTCCAATGCCTTTGCCTCCCTCATCCTCCTCCCCACTTCATTTCTCTTCCACAGGTACTCTCTCTCTCTCTCTCTCTCTCTCACACACACACACACACACTGGGTATGACAATTGACAATGAAAACAAAATCATTTCTTTCTTTGGTTACACAATATTGGCAGATCAACAGAGCGCCCTCCTCTCTCTTTCCCCATTCTCTGTGGATTCTTCGTGCTCAGCCTACTGGGGTGAGTTATAATTCCAGCTTTTCACACTTCTATGTGAAAATAATATTCTGGGTTTGTTTCTATTTGCAACAATTCCTATTGCTTTCTTAAATCAGGTTCTGTTATTTTGGATTTCATTGGTTTTACGGTTTTTACAGTTTTGTTGTGCAGATTCTAGGGTATGCTGGGGTATTGTACAGCTCGCCTACGCTTGGAACGGCCATGCTCAACCTTATCCCGGCTTTTACCTTTATCCTGGCTGTTACTTTTCGGTCATACTCTCCTCTCACTTGTCTATATTTGTCAATCATATTGCGCACCTTGAAATCTAGTGACTTAAAATCCCACTTTCATTTCTCTTGTGCCGGTGAAAATCATTTTAGATAATTCATGAAACTGATGCCATTAAACTCTGACCTGAGAAAGCATGTCTATACTTGAAGATATAATATTCAATCAAGGAGATTGATCCTTCATCCTAGTAAATATTAGGTTGAGTATAGCAACTATAGTGGTAATGGATATTCTAGAGATTTTAAGTCTCTATGTGTGGTTTAACAATATTGTTGGTTTTAAATTTTCTTCTCCAGATTGATTCTTGAGAGAGGATAGATTCTTTTTGAAAGTGATAATTCATCGTGAGATAATAAAATGTAGTTGATGAATTTTGTTTCCTGTTTGTTTCAACAAAAAACTTTTCCACAAAAACTTCTTCGCGAATTTTCTTTTTCCTTTTTTTTTTTTTAAAAAAAAAAAAATGTATTTAAGCCATGATTTGTTTCTGCAGGCTATTTTTATTTTATTTTTTTGGTTAGGGCTAGTATTTGATATATCTTCAATCATATTTACCAGTAAATCTCTGCTCAAAACTTACAGGGCCAGGGACATACTTCTGCATAGTTAAGTTTTGTAACCCAAATTGTGGCCTTGGCTGTTTATGCATGAAACCTGCCATGAAAATCGATAAGAACGTATTAGATTAAGTATTCAGTACTGCAATCTAATTCTATTCGGTAACTTAATCATTTGAATTGAGACCACTTTCAAGGATCATTATTATGAGAGTAAAACGGGTATCCAACCCTTCCTATAGTATTAATATTTTAGACCTCAATCTGCTGATGGTGCTCACCCCCGGGTCCCCGACCCCCTTCCCAAATTCTCTTAGACCGAGGATTGAGATAAAGGGAGTTGTTGTGGTCAACCATTGTTACTGTCTTATTGATGGAAGTGACATGAGTATTGGAGCAAACTCCAGCTGAAGGCTGCAGATTCTTAGGGTGTTTCTAGCTCTTTCTCTATTTAATTTTGACTATTCTGTTGGGAGAGTTATCACGATTTGCTTCTTTTGTTATGGTTCTTCACCCCAAGTTTCTAATGATATCAGTGGAATTTGGCATCTTGTTTGCTTTGTTCTCTATACCAAAGACACTGTAGTGTATGTTCTTGAGATTGAGGTGACACATATTCAGAAGTTTTCCGTTAAGGAGCCAGTTTTATGAATTGGGTAGCTCAATCTTGTTTACAAAGAAAATGTCAGCAGAGTGGGTTTCTCTTAATCCAGCCTTTTTCTTTGTCAGGTTAGGTTGTCTTGCGATTATTCTGCATACAACCCCCTCCCCCCAATTTTTTTTTCTTCTTACTTTTGGGCGGATGGATTTATTTTACTTAAAAACATATTTACTTAATTCTTATTTGAATCGTAGATCACTGATGAGCTCAGTTAAGGCTGAAAATTGCAATTTTGAAACACCATCAGACTGATAATGCTGCTTGGAACAAGATATTTATTGTTATACACATGTCTTATCATTGATCCAGCTGGGTGTTTTCAGGATGGAGAAACTAGATTGGAAAAGCTCCAGTAGCCTAGCTAAATCCATGGGAACCATAGTGTCAATTGCAGGGGCATTCATTGTGACTTTATACAAGGGCCTTCCACTTTTAATGCCACCGTCACCTACAAACTCATCTCATCAACTTTTCTTGCAAGTGTCGAACTGGGTCATTGGAGGATTGCTCCTTGCAGTTGATGCTGTGCTGAGTTCAGCATGGCTTTTTGTGCAGGTGAAATGCTAAAATCCCCCATGATATGTGGAAACCAGTTATAAAAATAAGAACAAGTTACCATGTTTCATTTTCTATTTACAGGCATTGATGCTGAAGAAATACCCAGCAGAGCTTATTGTAGTCTTTTTCTACTGCTTCTTTGTTGCCATCCAATCTGCAGTAGTCTCTTTGGTAGTGGAAAGAGATTTAAGTTCTTGGAGCTTACAATCTAATGAGACGTTGATTGCTGTTCTATATTCGGTAATTAGATGACAAATCTCGCCATGATTTGCCTGCTGAATCTACTTGCTTTCTAAAATATAATCCTAAGTGAGATTAATTTGTGAAAGTGTAGGCAGTGTTTGGTTCTGCATTCCAAGTTGGCATTTCTGCATGGTGCCTGCACAAGACAGGGCCTGTTTTTGTTGCTATGTTCAAGCCTTTGGGGATCATCATTTCAGTTGTTGTGGGTGTTATCTTATTAAGAGATACTTTATATCTTGGAAGGTAGCGCATATATCATTTCCTTTTTCTGTTTACTATCTTTTGAGTGATCATGCTATTGAGTATCTTTCTTCATTGTGACCTTTTACATCCTTATTTATAATAGAATGCTAAGGGACATATCAGTCATCATCATATTTTGAATCTGATGCAGTTTGATTGGAGCAATTGTGATTGTCATTGGATTTTATTCTGTCATGTGGGGGAAAGCCAAAGAAAAGAAGATGGGTGAGGAAGCTGGGGTAAGGAGCTTGGAGTCAAGCAGAGAAAAGGTCCCCCTCTTGCAAAACAGTATTGAAGAAATATAGAAGTTTTGTAGATAAAATCATAGCAAAAGGTCTCTCTTGCCAACCAAAATGGGTAATCTCTATTGCTATTGTCTTGGAAATGGATGAAAATATAGCTAAAAAGTTAATGTTGGAAACGGCTATTTAGTATTGCAGGAAACCATGGGCCTATGAACAGCCGCCTCTTATACTTTGGCCATGGTTTTAGCTAGCATGATTTAGTTAAAACTAAGTTGGCCCATTCTTTTCTGAGATAATAAGATTCTTCCAAAGAAATTGAATAGCACCATTAAATGTATATTTCATTTGACATTTGGAGTTTTTGTGTAGAAATTCAGCCCGCGAAATAAAATTTCAGCCATCCAGTTCTTCGTCAATTTGACAGTTTAATATCAGAAAACTTAAAAATGGTTTCAACCATTAACTTTGAAGGAGTGATAACCGTGGTTCAATTTAGATGACCAGCATGTTGCTTCTATTTCTGATACAAGACAATATTTCTAAATACAGTCAGATGCAATATATGGTTTAAATGCACATAGCTGCATACTTAAAAGTGTAGAAGTGCATCTCTGGGGAAGCATATTGTTGCCCCTTGCAACCCCCTACAAGCCAATGCATCAGTTATTTATTTAACTTCAAATAGTGGCCTAGAGACAGTATGTCTTACATTATCCGGCTTCTCTGTGAATGAGGAGGCCACTTCAATACTTGACTTCTATTTTTTCAAACTACCGAATTATTTAGACCAAAAAAGAGGAAAAGAAAAGATCTGCTGATATTTTTATTGTATAATTAGTCGTATTCTTCTAATTATTTTTCCCATGTCAATGCATGGATAATGTACTTTCATTTTCTTTTTGAAAAATTCTGATTTAGACCCCAACTTGTTAAACACAAGATTACCAAACCAATTGTTAAGCTAATTACCACAATTATCAACACCAAAATCATAATAAGCATAAAATAAAAATAACACAAAGATTTCGGTAACAAAATAGAAACCTTTTGAAGTACTCTTATAAAGAAAAACTACTTCGGGGGCCAACCAACCCTAAAGGCATTCATTATAGAAGACTTGTGTTATAGATTGATCTTACTTACAAAACCCTTGCAACTCCAAAGACTTAATTTGTAACCCCTACAAACCTGTTACCTTCCACTGCAGTGGCTCTATGATCTCTGGCCTTTTTCTCTACATGGACATCCTTCATGAACGAATTTGTCTGCTTCAACCCAAAACCCTAGCGGTTGTAGGCTTTTGTTTAGGCTCAGGAACAATGTTAAACTTCTCCACTATCATGGAACATAGCCTTTCAACATGTATGAAAGTTGTGGCTTATGAGGCTTATATGGATGGGGGAGAAAACTTGAGTTTTTAGGCTAAGTCAGCTAAGGTTTAAAACAGTTTGTCGCAATTTGAATGACACTTGATCTTGTTCGAATGCAATCTAGTGGTGACTACGATCGGGATGGTTATCAAGTCAAATTCGAGACACTCGATCACAACCTCAATTGCACCCTGTTCGAACATCGCTATGTGAAAATTGTGGTGACTACGATCGCCATTGCGCTTGGGGCATTCTGTGAGTCTTCAAATCTAGCCTCATTTGAGCCGGATGCAATCACACTAGCAATTGAGCCTTTATGGAACTTAAAAATTAATGCCTTGAAATTTTGGTTCGAATGGCTTGCAATCATGATTGCGATCAATGTATTCTAGAACTTTTTCTTGAAGTGCTTTTCATGTTATCATTTAAACACCTTTCGTACGGGCTTGCGATCAAGCTCTTCTGATCTTCAATTTGAATCATGTTTTGAATCTTAAGACCGGTTTAAACCCTAAAGCTAGACTTTCACCACAAGAAGTTTTGACACTGGATTTGCCAACAACATAAAACCTTATCTTTTATTTTTTAATGAGTTCTCGTAAAGGCATTATATGGAGGTTTTATTTGATAGTTAGCGTAAAATATTATATAAGACTATTATTTCCATTAATATCGTTTAGCCCTAACCTGAAGGGAGGAAGAAGTCTATGGAACCTATGTGATGGGCAATAAACAGTTTGTTTTCAATGCCATGTGGGGTCATAAACATGGGAGGCACGACTGTAGACCTCAGCATGAGCTGAAAGTTGAGTTTGTGGAGTCAAAACCATTGCTAGTTCCACATCTTAACTGCTAGTCACCTTAAAATGCCAACGGTTGATGTGCTTGCTTCTTTCCATACATAAATTATTTGGAAACATGTAAAAATACACATGAGAATTACATGCATTTTAGACACGTCAATTTAATAGACAGAGTTAGAGAAATCTTTTCTATATAACCTAATTTGGAGGAAAACATTTCTTTCTGATATATATATATATATATATATATAATGTTGATTTCAGGGAAAAGGACCTAGAGAAGACTTAAAAGTGTGATGGTGCAAGTAGGTATGAACTTGAGCTCTGGACACAATTTTTGGTGAATATGAGTTCAGCCAAATCTAAGCTTGCTGGCATGCATCCAAGTATCAACAAGCCAAAGTTTTCATGGTTTTTAATTTGAGTCCCTTGCATTCTTTCTTAATTACATGGGGTTAACAGAATTAGAAAGACCATTCGAAAAAATAATGTTTTTTAATAGACTATTATACGATTGAGATGACGTGGCAGTAAAAATCAGTTTTTTTTTTTTTTTTGTACAAAAAATGATGATCCAAGAGCTTATTTTCACTGTCACATCATCAAGTTGTATAACAATCTATTAAATAGCATTGCTCTACGAAAAAAAGGGCGGACCAGAGAAGCTAAAATAAAACTGTCATGTAGGGTATTTGCCAATGTCGGCCACAAAGGCAAGCCTAAGAAAATATCAATCTATTAAACCGACAAGTGTTCAAAATACATATAACATATACATTTTTAATACTTGAAAAACAGACGACTGAAATGAGAACATGTACTCTCTTTTTTTCTTTTCTTTTTTTTTTTTTTCCAAAACGAAAGAAATGTGTACAAAAACAATTTATCCCAATTCCCACGTCCCCTTAACCGAGTTTGAGGCATCCGATCGAGTCGCTTCGTCACCTCAAGGTACGTAGCTTCACCACTTCACTTTGTGAAGGGATAACCCCGACATCCTCTCCCCACAAATAGAGAAGCCAATACGATGCGTGGATGCAGAAAGAAAGAGTGTAGGAGATGGGGGCGATGAGGGCTATACTATGGGACGTAGTGCCTCTCACGGTGATGGTTGCTATGGAAGGTTGCACCATTGGATTGACTATCTTGGCTAAAACAGCCATCACAAATGGGATGAGCCCTTTCGTATTCGTCTTCTATACCAATGCTCTTGCCTCCATCCTTCTCCTCCCTTTTTCCTTCATATTTCACTGCAGGGACAGGTTCTTCTTCTTTCTTCTTCTTCTTCTTCTTCTTTATCACAAACATCATGAGGGCATGCTTTTAATCTTCTTAATTAATTTATCTTCTTTCTCTTCGCAGAACAGAACAACCACTCTTCACCTTTCCTATCCTCTTGCGATTCTTCTTCCTGGGTTTAACAGGGTTTGTATTCTCTCTCTCTCTCTCTCTCTCTGTGATCACGACACCATGCAGCCAGCCCAAAGGAGTTGATGCCTGATGGACCTACGAATTGAAGTGCTTGAATTTCTAACGTGGGCTTTCTGGGACTCACGATCCTTTTAAGAACATAAGTTCTTTCTACTTTTGATGATCATTCTTTACCCGCTAAAATAGTTCTCTCTGGGCGGGTCCATGTACGTCTTGCCTCGAGCGTTCACACTCGGTTAGTCGAGGTTATTTTAGCCAGGGGCGGAGCCAAGGAGCTTGGGGTCCTCCTCCGCCCCCCCCCAAGCCCCAAGGTTCTCCCCAAAAAATAGAATAATAAAAAAAAAATTTACTCCTAATTTATTCTTCTTCTAATTTTGGCTCTCCCAAATTTTTTTTTCAATTTGACCCCCCAAGTTGCAGATGCTGGCTCCACCCCTGATTTTAGCTAGCCAAGATGTAATTAAATTTGGATGTAAATTGGTGAGTTGTTACGGTGCTCACCAAATTTGGTAAACACTGTAACTTACAAAGCATTTTAAAAAAAAAACTTTGACTCCTGATAAAACATGCACATGACTTTAAAATGTAGGTTCTTTGAAAAGGAAAAATAATGTTTAAATGACATAGTGAAAATGAATAGTTAAAATAGAGAGCGAGATGTAAGTGTTTTGAAAAAATAGGTAGTTAAAATAAGAAGAAAAAAGAAGTTATTTTTTTAGCTAAAATTGAGAGGAAATTTGCTGAGCAAGATGCGAAAACTCTTATAATATTAACTCTTAAAGGTATTCATTACTGCTTAATATGAAGAATCCAGTAAAGAATGGTTCAATTAATTAGATGGGTCAAATTGGGTTGTATTTGGGTAATAAAGACACCTTCCTCGGCCTTAATTTTGGCTAAGATGAAGGTATTTGTCACAAGGAAAATGACATTTTGTCTGGTTGACATGTTTTGCAGGATAACTATAGGTCAGAACCTTGCATTCCTCGGCCTAAGTTACAGTTCTCCAATTCTAGTCTGCGCAATGGGCCTTTTGCTCCCTGCTTTTTCCTTCGTGCTCTCTCTCATACTCAGGTTTTCTCCTCAATAATTTCATCTTCTTTTACTTTTCCAATATTTCATAATAACACATGTATATATACATGAAAGAAGTTTAAAAACAAATCATGCATAGAAGTACTGGAAACTTTTAACTTCAATCCTTTTCACCATTTCAGGAGAACAAAATTAGATTGGAGAAGTCCAAGCTTCCAAGCTAAAGTAATTGGCACGTTGATATCAATCATGGGGGCAATAATGGTGGAACTTTACAAAGGCCCAGTAATACTTAAAACTTCCGTTTCTTCTTCATATCTTCTTCAATCCAAGCAGCAACTGCTGATCTTCTCCTCAACGCCGGAACATTGGGTTCTTGGTGGCATTTTGCTTGCGGCTACTTCCTTGTCTGTTTCAGTCTGGAATGTTATTCAGGTACAACGATTTGGACATCTTTTTTTTTTTATCTTTTTCTGAGCTCTCAAACTAACTTTTTGAATATCATTTGCTCAGCTGGGAACCGTGAAACAATATCCAGAAATGCAAGTGATGAAGGTGGCCTCTTTCTATAGCCTACTGGGGACAGTTCAATGTGCAATAGTCTCTTTAATGGTGGAGAAAAGCCAAAGTGCTTGGAAACTAAAACTCAACATGGAGCTCCTCCTGATTGTTTCAACAGTAAGGAAATGAAAACAGTTGAATTATGCTGGCATGTTCCATCAACATGCCTACGTTTTTACTGAACATGCATTGGTGTTCTGTGTTGTAGGCGGTCTTCGGGGGTTTAGTCCGTACTGGTGTTCATAGATGGTGCATGCAAATAAAGGGCCCTTTTTATGTGCCAATGTTTAAGCCTTTTGGGATTCTTTTTGCAACCATCTTTGGTGTTAGCTTCTTTGCAAATAGTCTTCACTCTGGAAGGTAGAAAAAGTTCTATTTTTTCACATTTCTCTGTAATTACAGTGTATATTGACATTGTGATTAATTCTTTGATTGCCTCGATTTGAACTTTTGAAGTGAAAAAGGCTTTTTTTAAAAACAGTTTTTTTTTTTTTAAAAAAAAGAAATTACTACAGCCACGTAGGGAGGAATATGATACCTTATAATTGGGGTATCTAACGAGAGAGGAGCTGCAAGGCCCTCTTGTCTCTGGCAACCTAGAGAGTAGTAGAGGATGCAGGTCCTACCTGTATAAGACAAGTGAGTCCTGCAGCCCTCTCTCTATGAGCTGTCCAAATTACATTGCAATTCAAACACTCGAATTGTAGAAAATCCCGATCCATCAAAAGAAGGAAAATGAAACTTAAAAGGTTTGTAAGTCCCAAATTATTTAGATGTTAATTTCTCCTCATTCTTTTTCTTTCTTTTTTTTTCTCTTCAACTTGTTCAATTTAAAATGTTGATGTATTGCGGGCAGTGTGATAGGGGCAATTATAATTGGAATTGGGTATTATGGTGTGATATGGGGACAAATTAGAGAAGATGAAGCTCCTGAAGACGATAGTGCTGAACCCGTGGATTCCTTAGAAAAGAAGATACCTCTCTTGCAAGAAGAGATCATGCAAGTCTAATTAAAATGTGGCCGTGCAATCAAAAAGCTTATTGAGGGGGAAAAAGCACTTTTAGAATTGAAGCTTTAAGCCCTAGGGCTTCATGAATCATGATAGATGTATTTCTTTTTCTTTTTTAAGTAAGAAGTTAGCTTCATACTTATTTGTATTTTTTATTTATTTATTTTTTTCAAAATAAGTATGTTTAAATATTTGTTTCTTTAAAAACACAAAACACTTTTTACTGATTCTTAAGTAAACCCCAAAAAAAAATATTTTCTCAAAGGAAGACTCCACAAAAAATACCTCTCAACCTTAAATCACATCAAACAAAATTTCAAATAAAAACATGAAATACACTTTTAAAAATCATTAACAAACATTCCTAGGTTGATAGAAGTTAGGTTTACAAGATCACTCTTTTAGCAGTAGAAACACCTCTGTGGGTAGACGTGCCCACCGCCCAATATATGTGGGCCATCCAACGACATAGATGATTCACTATATATCCAGCCAACCAACAAGGAGACAGAAACAAATAATGCACCGACTACCTACTAAAATCAATGCAATGTGAGACTTCAATTAATTTTTCATTCTTAAGTAAGATAAGATCTCACAAAACAAAGTTACAAAGATATAATTAAGTGGAGGTGGGTGGAGCCCTGCATATCTGCCATCTCCTTAATTAGCCAAGAAAAGAGAGAGAGAGAGAGAGAGATGAAGGGAAGGGGAGCGCAGCGGGTAGGGATTGAGGAAAGGAGAAAGGAGGCAGAGCTCTTCCCTCCTTTGGGGTGTTAGATTTTAGGAAAATGATTTTTACACAAGCTCATGTTGTGCACACTATTGTTGTGCATGTATCACTCCTATAGATTATATTAGAATAAATAAATTAAAATTCAAATAATAATTTCTTTGTTTATTTAAAAATTTGGTATTTCAAATTAAGAACGATTTCCCTCTTCCGTTTAACTTAAAATTATGTTTTACACCTCATTAATAGAGATTGTGAAGTCAACACCTTTATATATATATATATATACTCATCACTCTAATTATAACTTGAGTGTTGAAGAAGAGAGATAGCCACCCAACGACCTTACTGCCGTTTGTGTCATGCGCACACGCATAGGCTTTGGGTGCTATGAGACGCACTTAAAACAGCTAATGACTGAGTCAATCTATTCGTTAGTGAGTGATAAATAGGTGATTAATTAGGTGGCTATTAAGTGAGAGATAGCGATTATAATTCGGGACTGCCACTAAAGACAGAACTTGGGGGGCTAGTAGGGGTCATGCCCCCCTTCATTTCCAAAAAAAAATAGCCTACAAGAGTACAAGTCTTTACCAACAAATTTTGTTGGTCCTTGATTCCTACCTATAAGAGCTTCTCGCTCTATCCCTGGCTGCCACCGTCCAAGATTGAACTGCTAAATATTATACATGACCCACAAATCATCTCCAAAATATATAGAAAAACATATATAGAACTATTTTCGTATTTCCGTACATTATTTTGTTCATTTTTAATCTCACCTAAAGGGTGTTTGGTTAGTCTCGAACGGTGCTATATATTCCAGAGTAATGTTGATTGTGAATCGATCGGGTTTTATTGTATCTTGGGAACGATTTTCATTCATCGTAGCACTACATTTAATTAGAAAGGGGACAAACTACGTTTTGAAAATATCGTCATGGTGATCGAGCCTTGAAGTCCATTGCGATTCCGACTTCCTAATTTTTTTCTCATTTTGAATTTATATTGTCCAATACCAGGCACTCACAAGAGAGAGGGTGGCCTCTCAGTTGGAGGTGGAAAACTCTTACTCAGGGGACACTCACAAACAAGGAAGGGGACAGTGGTGAGTTTAATGCAAGAAGACTACAAATTGAACCCGGAAAGGGAATTTGGATCCTCTTCATTTGGATTAATTTAGTTATAAAGTAAGGACATAATTATTTTTGTGAAAAAGACAATTATGCAAGAAAATGGAGAGAATTCTGTTCTCCGAAAGGGTCCTGTACGTTAAGAAAGCATGGCAGAGTTATTAATTGCTGCAAATGATAACAATGCATTGACGAGTGGCATTTTTCCACGTACTGAAAACTGATTGATCGTTGAGAAGGTTTGTTTTGAATGGTAGCCATTGCAGGAGGGCTCCAGGGGATATTGAATGTGATGGTCCACTGGTTGTACTGCTGAATTAAAGCGCAGTAAATTTTCAACTTTTTTTTTAAATTAAGAAAAATTTAGAGAATTAAACTATTTTTTTTTTCTTATAAAAAACATTCTACAACAGTTTTTCTTTGTCTTTCTCTATAGATTAAAATATTATTTTTTTTTTACCTTTTATTTATTTATTTATTTTTGCTTTTTCTTCATCTTCTTCTTGATTAATATACCCAAACTCATCGACCCCGGAGAGAAACAGAGCGATTTTGTGAAACCCATGCCCAATCTCCGGTGGGTGTTACTGAGCCGTCGCCGACAGAGCCAGAGGAGCCGATTTCCAATGAAATCCGGCGGTTCAGTGACGGCGAAACAGAGGAGATCCGATCCTCTGATGGGTTGTTGTCGATGGTGACCAAAAGACGTGATTTTGTGGGTCGTCGATGCTCTGTCGAATGACGCAATTTCCGACGGATCGAGGCTAGCTTCCGACGACAACGTCAAGCACCAACTCCTCTCCCCCCATCGCTCTGCCTTCCACATCAACGGTTCCGTGTCCGAGTCTGAAGCCAATTTTCAAGATCCAATTTTCAGATACCTCCTACGCCCTCCTCCTCGGGATCGCCATCTTCCTCTACTTCCGGCGCCGGAGGAGCCGTGAGTTCGCCAACGACGAGCAATGCGTGTTTTCTGGACGCGTGAAGAGAGAGCCAGAGAGGAGAGATGAGAGAGATCATTTTTTCATATTAAAACAATGCATTAGGAAGCTACACTGCTACCCAATGTATTGGGAAGTACTGTTGCTTCCATGGACGGTCATCCAAGATAGGGTAACTGTTGTGGCTTGATTTTTTGTCACTTTTTTTAAATTTTTCCTATTTTAGGGAATAGAACTATTTATAGAGAATCTGCTATTAGTGCCCTTAAGCTGCTATATATTATTAGCGATTAAACTAGAAACCAAGTACAGATTAGATTGCATTACCAAGAAGTTTTACTTTCTTTCACTACTGTGGTTGATCATGTCCTAGTTTATCAGCTGTACGTAAGTGAAGCTATTAACTAATGATATTTCATTTCTCATTCTTGATCTTCTAGGAAAAATCATGAAAGTTATGCACATGCAGTAATATTCCCAATTGGAAACGAAAAGTTCAAATTCCTTGATTTCGATCACCTTTTTCATATTTCCAGTTGATCGTCATTGGCATATAAATAATGGGTATAATCGATTTTATCTTTTCTCAATCACTCAATTAGTATTAAACCTACATATGGGGTTCATTATGTTGGAAAAAGAAACGGAAAACTACCCTTACCCTCTTAATCTTTCACTTAATTTGCAATGTTTTCCGATCTTTTAATTTGTTTAATGTACCCTACTAATCTACCATTAGAGTTGCAATCTCCCTCTCCATTAGACATTTCCGTTAAACGGAGAGGAAACATTGCAATCTAATCCGTACTTGTTTCTAGCTTAATCTCTAATAGCAGAAGATCGAAGTTCTGACATGAGTGGTAAAAGGGATTTGGAATATGGGGATAAATAATAAGAACAGCCAGTCACCAGTGCATTACTTAAGCAAACGAACAAGAAAATGAACTACAAACATGAGAGCAGTACGTACTGCAAACAATTGTTTATTAGGCCATAATATCATCGGCAAATATTATCCCCCAATCTTCCAACAGAGAGGTGCCTCTATGCGTCGAGGAGAACATAGGCATCCAGCTCCTGGAAGTTTTTGACTACAAAGTCCTTAATCACGTGCGGGTCTGGAATCTCCTCGGTAGCCTTTTGAAACTCACTGGACCATTTGGCCAGGCTCCCAGCTCCCTTTGGAACCACAGTGATGTGGCACTTGAAAACCTTGTAGTAATTCAGCAGATCCCCTTCGATCACACTGAAAGAAAGTGTCCTTTTTCCTTCATCAAAAGCCTCAATCTTCTCCTTTGATACTTTGACAAGAGGAGAACCTGAAAAAACACGAAGAAAAGAAGAGTACAAAAATGAATGTGCATGCAATGCATGCCCAAGAACACTGAAAGTACTGTTAAAGTAATTAGCTTGACATATATAAGAAAGAAGAGAATCACCCAAATATTTACCTTCCCCGTATGTTATTAGTCGAACAGTACCAACAGACTTGCCATCGCCCTCAAGAATTTCAATGCTCTTGTAATCATTAGGGAAGGCCTTAGGGAGGATGGTGGGAGAGTCCCTGATGCTTGCCCAGAACTTATCTGCGTGAGACTTCACCTCAACTTCTACGTCGAGCTTGCCATTGGAAGCCATTTTTGAAGTGAAGATGAGAGAACTCGTTGGGGGATCGAGTGATGGTGTGATACTGATGCGTATTAGAAACTGGCATAGGCAAGCATATATAGTGGTTTTCAGACATGCAGTGGCCTTAAATTCATTAGGAACAACTTCAACTGCCAACTTAATTACTCGGCCGATCTGAAAAGTGACATGAATATTATAACCATCACATGCCTCACAGATCGTAAATGGGGCCAATCATTCAAGTATTTCTGTGAGATTTTAATGCAGGGTTCGGTGCCAACGGGCCTAGCTATTTTAATTGACTGATCTGGGAACTGTAAAATTAACACCAAATCAGTGATTGATTGAAAGCGTTTGTGTGTTATGTGCTTTAGCAACATAGAACGCGTAACGCAGGAAGCTAGGATTGTTTTAACTTTGATTTCATCTGGTGGAAAATTAGAAGAAAACAGTATTCAAGGAGCCATGCATGGATCTCTCCTATGGTGAATCCTAAGCCAATTGACTTGTATAAATAAAACTAACTGAATGCTTTATAGATGAACATAAGGTGCCTTATATAGGCTTATCTTACGAATTTAAGTCTCTCACATGCTTTAAGTACAATCTTAACTGGGTGTATATAAGATCGTGAATACCCTTTTCCTGTAAGCCAGTTTTAAAGGATAAGTTCAACACAAAGTTTGTATCATCTGGTATCAAAATCACGTCGAGTATCAAATCAAATGCATGTGTTGCAACTTTGTGGTCGAGTCATTGAGGCCTGGAGGGAGAGCTATATGCTAGATTAAAAATGTTGGATCCATATATTGAGACCAATCTACTGGACCTTAATGGTAACAGTATGTTTCAATTGGGTCCATGGGATGAAGACACGTGTCTCTTGTATCCTGTAAATTTTATGTACATATAAAGAGATGGAATGAACGTAGAGATGAATATGTGACAATTTCTTTTGCGCTTTGATGTAACAATCTAATTGATTGCTAAACCGCTAAAGCGGTGCTGTTTGTAGATGAAGGGAAAATGCCAAAGTGAAGAGCAAATTTAATGAGGCAGATGATGGCCCATACTCGCCGATCTTATAATTTCTTCACGTGAATGACAATTTGAACCCCATTTAATGGATGGATGGGGATTCTGGAGTTGTGGAGGACAGAAAGAAACAACTATAAGTCATTACCTAGAGAAAATTTCACACATATATTTGTGAGTACGTAAATCATGGTTGTTGTAGCCCTTTTTTTCTCCACGTGAGCTAATTATATTTTTTTATTTTCTATGCAAATGCAAGGGGACAGGAAAAGAAGATTGACAAGTAAAAAAAAAGGCCTTAAAACAACTTGGAATGGGTTAAAAGAATGGCATGACCTATTAGATTCTTAGTACACAAGCCAAGAAAAGTGTCACTTAAAACGACGGTTTTTTAGGTAGCTTAAGGTGTGTTTAGGATTGTGGTTTCGTAAACAAAATGTGTGATTTTAAACTAAATCGTAGAAAATGAATCATTTGAGAATTGCGGTTTTAAAAAATTGTGATTTAAAAACGCATAAAACTACTTTATAAAATCGCAGGCAAGGGAATGATTTTTTGAAAAATGCAGGGAAAAAAAAAACACAATTTTAAAGGCTAACATGTGATTTTAAAGGTCAAACTGCGAATTTGCCAAACGTTAAACTGCATTTTTAAAAATCATTTTTTCAAATCGTACATTTTAAAATCGATATTTTTAAATCTCATTTTTCAAATTCAACCGGACCCTTTGAGGTTTTTTTCTTTTGACATGTCCTCACAAGAGAGAGGATGAGGGATTTGAACTAGTGACCTCCATTTTATGAGGTGTGATCTCCAGCCGATTGAGCTACCCTTTAGAGACCCTTAGAGGTTGAAGTGCCAAAAGAAACGCTTACTACAACAAATGTACATAGCAAACGAAGGCCCGTTCCAATTCCCCAAGCCCTAATGGAGCTGTGCTAGGGCTCTTTTCTCTTAATTAACCACGCCTTTTAGGTAAGCGTATTACTTTTAGGACACATGTTAATTTAACATACCGTTGAAAAACTTTTCTCGAGTCCCACTTAGAAGAAACTATTAAACTGTACGTAACAAAAATAGTTGTAGTCAAATGTTACAAAATGTAATGTGCTTTGATCACGCAATAAAGGAGGAAATTTAGGCACTCATACTAATGTTTCAAGCAACCTACCTCTCCTTTTTACATAAGCGAAAAAAAACGTACCATGCGTTTGCTTGATGAAAGGATTACTCGTTGGCCCCGTGTTTGTGAATTTCAGGAGCAACAATTTGCTGCTCGAAATACAACAAATGTGAGATAGATCTTATAGAACTCACATGTCCGAGCACGGGACACACTGTTTGAAATTTACACGAGCAGATAAGTCTTATAAAGACTCTTTCACATTTATTGTACAATTTGCTATCAGTAAATTGCCGGAATCTCTGTCCCACCATTATGGTGATGAAATCACCATTGACCATCTTCTTACGTTGTCATCTTCAAATAGTAAAAGTAATAAATAATTATTCTATCATACGGTGCGAAGTGTGGGTTAGAGAAACAAATGAAAGCGCCATCGCAACAGCCACCTTTCTCTCTTCACAAAATGCTAAAAATAAAGAAATAAAGATGGGAAAGGAGAGTTGATGCAGGTTCTGTTTCCTTATCAAACTCAACACCCTCCACCACTTCTCATCCAAAGGTAAGCAAGCCAAGCACTACCTACTTTTTCTTTCTTCGCTTTTTTTCCTTTTCCTTCAAGTACATCTCAAGCTCTCTCTCAAAAGGTTGTTGAAAGCTGCTGCTTCTGTTGTTGAGTATCCTCCTAATCTAACTTCCCTTGCTCTACACGTACTCTTGAGAGTATTCTCATACCACCCATTCATATTTTCTGCTCATATAATCTTCACCATTTTTCTTTTTGTTTGAGCTTTGAGCAGGACCTCTGAACTCACTACCAATTAAGAGATTTTCTGGTTTGCCCTTTGCCAATAACGACGTGAGGGTGTCATGGAAGCAAGTTTCTCCATCCAATTGTCTCTGTCATTTTAATCTATAAACACAGAATCAAATCCATTCAAGAAAAAGCGATTATGCCTTTCGGATTGGTTTCAGCGTGGAACAAGCGCCGGAGAAGCAAGTCCCATGATAACACAGACCCTTGTATGTTCTCCTTCTGCTTCTGCTTATGCTTCTTGAGCATGTTCTTGTATCCCTTACAACATTTACCTCCTGAGCTTTTCAGGGATTTACAAACCTGCGGAACTTTGGCAACTTGAAGATCAAACCCCCCAGCCAGCGAAAAGGCACCATGGATCATCAGTGTTCACACTCAAGGAGATGGAAGAGGCAACAAATTCATTCAGTGATGAGAATTTTCTTGGCAAAGGAGGATTCGGCCGAGTTTATAGAGGTGCTTTGCGGTCAGGAGAGGTATGGTCTGAAAATTTGTTTATTAACAAAAAAGAATAAACACCTACTTATTTGCTTCTGTTTCGGCATCCGAAGGTTGTAGCAATCAAGAAAATGGAGCTGCCGCCATTTAAAGCGGCTGAGGGGGAGCACGAGTTCCGGGTGGAAGTTGATATCTTGAGCAGACTCGACCACCCAAATCTGGTGTCCTTGATAGGCTATTGTGCTGATGGGAAGCACAGATTTCTGGTCTATGAATATATGCACAATGGGAACCTGCAAGATCACTTAAATGGTTGGTTTCAATTCAAAAATCCAATTCTCATGTCTGCAGAACTCTCTTCTTAAATCCAATTCTCTGTTTTAGGAATTGGAGAAGCAAAAATGGATTGGCCTAAAAGGCTCAGAGTGGCACTTGGAGCTGCAAGGGGACTTGCTTATCTCCATTCAAGTTCTGCAGTTGGGATTCCAATCGTTCATCGAGACTTTAAGTCCACCAACGTCCTTCTAGATGCCAACTTTGAAGCAAAGGTAAGATTATTAAAGAATTTTCTCATGACTATTATGTATTAGAGTGCCTAATGCCTAAGATTGACTTGATTATTTTCATAGATATCTGATTTTGGGCTTGCCAAGTTAATGCCAGAGGGCCAGGAGACCTATGTAACGGTTAGAGTGCTTGGTACATTTGGCTATTTTGATCCTGAGTATACATCGGTATGCATCCCTGTTACATAGAGCAAATTTTCATTGTAATACATGTTCAACAATTTGAATAAAGTTTCATTATATTTTTCTTTCTCCCTTTTGCATATAAACTATTCATCTTCATGTTTTCTCCAAGAACTAATTGCTCACAGGTCTGCAACGAGAGTTGAAGAAAATTACAATACATAAAATATTTATACCAACATATATTATGATATATACATACATATCTATATATGTGTTTTTGTACATGCATTACGGACACAATGTGCTCAAATGCACATGACACATGCAGCTTTGCATAATGAGAAGATTCATGTAAGCATCTATTGTTGCAAGGACAGTTTTTTTTTTTTTTTTTTGGATGAATAAATGCTTTTATAAAGCTCAAACACAACCTGTTTACAAACGCTCCAGAAAAACTGGAAACAAGCTACTAACTAGAGTAGCCATAGCCAACTACAAAAGACAAAAAAGGCTACAACACCTAAAAAGCAACAGCACAACAAAACAACCAACATAACCGAAGCTGAGGTGAAAATGGTTATACTGAAGACAACATCAACCAAACAAACACCTACTAGCTTCAACATCTGCTAATCATCTTCTGAATATCCCGCCTCAACCAGAAAAGCTAAAGAACGAGAACAGCAGACCCCAACAATCAAAGGTCAGAGAGCAAAATCCTCACCCAGTTCCTCACCCAAAAAGCACCTGCTGCAATCTCCAAACCTCAACTAAATGAGGATACCGATAAAGTATCTTAGTAGAACAACGGGCTATAAGTCTCAAACGCAAGGACAGTTTTTCTCTAAACTGGACAAAGTCTTCCTTCAAATTAGACAAAGTTCGTCGCTTTAATAGACTGTCCTCCAACCCAGTTTGTGGGGAAAACTTATACGCAGCCGTACAGGACTTTCTGAATACCAAATATGGCCGGCAAAATTGAACCAACCCTAATTGCCATCCCAATATACCCTCCTATTTTGAGTTTCCGTAAATCTCGCCCATCCAAATAATCTAAATCCAGTGATTACTTGTGTTTTCAATATACCTTGGTGTGCTTAATGTTTTAATACATTTCTTATATAGTGAGTTGGAGCTCCAATCCCTACTCAGAACAACCCATCTCATATAAACACTAAAATCGCATACACCCTTGAACTGTTCTCAGCAATACACAGTATTCAAAGACAACAATATTTTGTCCCCTTACAATCTAAAAGTATCACTTGTATATATTCTTTGCTCATAGACGTTTTTTTCTCTCTAATTCCAGTGCATTTGTTTAACAAGAGAGCTCTGGGCATTGAATTTATTTCCTTTGACAACAGACAGGGAAACTCACTCTACAAAGTGACGTTTATGCATTTGGAGTGGTTCTTCTTGAGCTTTTGACTGGACGCCGAGCCGTGGACTTGAACCAGGGACCAAATGATCAAAACCTTGTACTACAGGTAAGAAAATTTTCTTCTAGTTTCAACAGGCTCTGGTTCTCAAGCTCCAAGTTTAGCTACTGAAAATGACAGGACCGTAAATGTATGGTCCTTTGTATTTCAGGTAAGAAACATATTGAATGACAGGAAGAAACTGCGTACGGTGATAGATCCTGAGCTGAACCGAAGTTCTTACACCATGGAGTCTATAGCCATGTTAGCAAACCTGGCATCAAGGTGTGTCCGTATAGAGAGTAGCGAGAGACCCTCAATGGCAGATTGTGTAAAAGAAATCCAAGGGATTATTTATATAAATGCAAAAGGCTCGCGCACAGCTATGCACACTTTGAGAATGGTCTAACAAAGCCAGATGTTTAAACGGTAGGATGTAACTGCATGTGAATAAAACAGATCTTTACTTCTTCTGTTAATGATTTATTGAAACTAGGGAGCTTGTGATCCTACAAACTCAACAATCTAATAATGAATTTATTTGGTAAGGATCCCTGAAAACGAGAAAGCACTTGAATAATCTTAGCAGAAACAACAGCAGCAATCCAAGAAAGATCAAGTCGAAGATGGCTTTGCTGCATACAACTAAGAGAACCTAGCAAGAAAATCTGCAATAAGGCATCATTTCCTGCTATATCCAGTCTCCTGGTACCACCACCACTTTGTTTTGGAATGTTCTACTTGGTGACCTTTGCTATCACACTGGTTCTGTTTCTAGGCCTACTGCTACATGCCATACACTAATTAAATTCAAAAAGTATGTACATCCAAATAAAGCTACAACATTATTGGCGTTCTTGGATTTAATTAGCAAAATCTCAAAAGGTAAATTTAAATATCTGTCCTTAAAATCATGGGTGAACTATTGGAATTTATCAATAAGGATGCTTATCTCTAGTGTTGTATACCAAGACATTATAAAACGACTCACTGATTTCAGCCTCATTAAGTCTCTGATGCAGAGCCATATACCTCACAGAAAATAAAGCATAAGGCGGAAAACTGGGATTTTACAGAAAAAATATAACTAAAAACTCTTGACAGTTTACATTTTCTAGTTTTGGTTATAATTATTTTTTAAAGTCTGCAACTGGAGAGATAAAGACGGGGAAATGAAGTTCCAATTATTCAGCATTACATGATATAATTTAACTGTCCATCAACTTTTATAAAGTAATGGGTAAAGTTGATAAATCACTACTACAATTCATGCTTGATGTTGCATTAGTTTCAGAAGCTTGGGAAAATGATTTTTCATATTAAAACTTCAAGATCATACATATGCTGGACAACAAGAACTGCAAAAGGCCCACAAGGGAATAAAGAACAATGTAACAGGCAGGATTCATATATCTAATCATCGCAAGCATAACTTACAGAAAGATCTTATCAAAAATAATCAAGTTATCAGATTGAAAGAAGTGATGAGAATGTACAATATTAATTCACATGTGTGTGTGTGTGTGTCTGAGAGAGAGGAGAGAGAGAGAGAGAGAGAGGAGAATAGTGAAAGTTGCACAGGAAGATGTGATAACACATGCCAGCAACTGCATGTACCTCATAGATATATCTTATGATCCACATGTCTATTCAAGATGTTCATTCCTCATCAGAATCTGAAATATCAGAAGGGATTCTTCTGGCTGGAAGCTTCTTGAACATCAAGTGCTTACGTCTCTGCAACATCAACAGGATTAAAATGCTATCTGTCTTGACGATGTTGTAGCCTGCTTTTGTATACATATTGAATGGAGCAACATCAATCATTCTGCAGTGCAAGTACACTTCTCTTGAGGAACTCATCTGAGAACTTAGTTCCTCACTTGCCCTTAGGAGATGCCAGCCAATGCCCCTCCTGAAAGATAAAAAAACTAAACTTAGAAACCTGAAATTCTGTGCTACTTATAGCCCTGAGAACTTTGAATTAAGATTACAGTTCACAATAAATACAAGAATGATAAAATAAAGGTTAAATTATTTTTGAAGAGAATCCTTGACTAACATTATCACGTGTATCACATTGAAAGTACAATTTTACTGCCTTTCACAGTAAAATCCACGAAGAGAATTTGTATCAGAATTTTTTTTTTTTTTTTTACAAGAGAATTTGTATCAGAATTTTCCCAAATTCAGGGTAAAAAATAAAAGAAGATTTTGGTAATCCATGTTTCTCATCTGAATCATTCTTACGTTCTAGTGTTTTTCAACTTTCAAGCCTCTTGATGTCCAATTTAAATGATAAACTCCAGATGTTGAGGAATGAAGTATTATTTCATTAAGAAAGAATTTAGGAGTTCACCACGTTCTGGGCGTCATTGGATACCCATACAGGTCAAGTTTCTAATGCCTGACAAGAAGCTAGGAAGTTAAGTGGGAGTTCTACTTTAATACAGAAGGAATCGACATGTATATGGCTATCATGAAGATGCCATTGTTGTGTCCGTATGATGTCTACAGCACTGAGACAAGGACAAAGAATCCAAGCAAACCTCATATAAGGTAATTGTAGAGATTAAAAGACTACAATATCATCTGCGTAACAGCTGAAGTCTTGACCATCTGGCTATAAAAACATCAGAACAGCTGATACAAAACACATACACTAGCATCACAACAATATTGATAGGACTGGTCAACTCTTTTCTTACATTTTAATGGCTCAAAAGACATGAAAATTTAGAGATACTAAGATGACAAGTACTTGGGTAGATAATCCAATAATTCGCTCAAGAGATTGTGTTCCTAGCATGAAAGATAGTTAATTGTGCCAAATGGTGCTGAACTGATTCATTCACGAGTTTTCTAAACTCAATTCTCCTAATAAGATCTGAAAAAGAATCATATGACCTGAGTATAAAAGCTAGTCATATCTGTCTGTATGCGTGTGTGTGCATGTATGGGCAACTAATTTCGTTGTGCATAAGATGAATAAAAGATCACAGTCTTATTCCAAGTTCTAGTCTTCTATAACTTTGTGATGCAGCATGGAAGATTGAATTGTTGTCAATTTGCAACTTCGAAAATTCCAAAAAAAAATAAAATTGCGGCTCACATGAAACATGAACTTGGGCCAGAGTCTCATATGGTTTTGAAGGCCAAGTCATTAAGAGTCTAGGGTTAAAACAATTTTTTTATTTGGGTATTACTTCATAAGCTAACAGTTAGTTTCGTAATGAGGGAGAGATCAACAACTTTCTGCAACTCCAGTGAATTATGGGTACTTGACAACCGAGTCAAGTCTAGAACTTTCTGGAAGTGTCTTGGGTTTAGTAGGTCTTTACTGTATTAGTCAGATTAAGAGTCCTTGTTCTAGTATATTAAGGAAGAGGTCAAAGTTCTCGTAAATATCTCTAATGCACCAAAAAAATTCAGTGTTTGATGATGGAATGTTGGTTTTGAGTGTCGAGGCAAGATTGCCTGGTGTGTTTCTTCTCTCTTCTTTTTCTTCTTAACTATACACTACAGTTACTGTTTGCAGCCCCTGAACAGCCACGCGCTTATATTTTTTCTTCTCTATTTTGCAACCAAAATGAAGCTCTTCTCCTGAACGTATTGAAACCTTAAAATCCGACATATTTTTCCTACCAAGTAGCCACCAAATAACCAATCAAACCAGCCATAAATTCCCAAACACAACCATTGTCCACAATTTTCCAACAAGCTGTTTGCTTCAAGAAACAGTGCTCTAGCACTCACTCCCCATCAAATTTGGAAAACACCCGGAGAATCTTCAAACCCTGACCATTTCTTCTATAATCCTAAATTCCATATCCATAAATTCTCCAACCTAAGCCGCCACAAGCACATTTAGGGTCTGTTTGGATTTGCGATTTCAAAAAATGCAATTTTAAAATAGCGATTTTAAAATGTCCAAATTGCAAAAGTGATTTTTAAAAACGCAATTAAGCATTTCACAAAATCGCAGTTTAACCTTTAAAGTTGCAAGTTAACCTTTAAAATTTTACGTTTTCAAAAAAAACACCACATTATCTGCGATTTTCAAATCACAATTTTTTAAAAACACAATTCTCAAACGATTCATTTTCTACGATTTGGTTTAAAATCGCACTTTTTGTCTATGAAATTGCAATCATAAACACACCCTTAGTCGGATCCCTAAAATTGTCTTACATCATTTTGACAGCAAGGACCTAAATATAACGGATACTGCTATTAATTATCTAGTATTTATTTATCCCAACATAACCTGTTATTCTAGTTCATCGAATGGACTAATTATTAGTGTATATATAATATTTGCTACAGAAAAAAATAAATAAGGCCGTCTCTAATCAAACCAAGATATTCACCTCAAAACAGCATGCAAACCTAGATTAACCATTGGCCAAGCCCAACAAATATTTCTTGTCTTCTCAACACGGAGTTCTAATAAAAGTAAAAGGCGCCGAATTGGAAAGAAAATGCTAATTGTGAAAATCCAAAATTCAAAACATACCGGCGAAGCGAATTCTTCACGGTCATATTAGAAATATAAGGCGAATTCTTGGGAGCAGTAGGCGTGGGAGGAGAAGCATTTGCACCCCTTATATCGAAGCAAACCTCCACAGTCCCCGCCAACTGTTCCTCATCTTCTTCTTCTTCTTCTTCTTCTTCTAATGCTCCATTTTCTTTTTTTTCTCTGTAAAACCCGATAAGCGTGGCAGTGTGGGGTATTAGAGCTCGTCTCTCAATCAAGTACTGCTTCACCAAGAACCTCAACAAGGACAGGTACCCAGAAGGCCAACACATGGACTCCGCAAATGAATCGGCGAGCAAAGCAACGATATCGTCCATCTCCTCCGCCCTCATCACCCGAACCGATAATGACCCAGATTCCAGTTCCTGACCATACCTGAAATTCTCGAGGAGTTTGAGCTTTTCAAGCTCTTCGTTGCTCAGAAACCGACCTGTTCGAAATGGGTCTTCAGAATAAGATAAGCTTGTGTCTGTTGAAGGAGTGGAGTGGGAGGAAGAGGACGACGATTTGGACGCGTAACGGTTGTACCGATGAGGAAGGAGAAATGGGTGTTTCGGGGGGATAGGAAAAGAAGTAGTTAAAGGAAACGTTTGGTGGGGTTTGAAGTGTGCGTTGTGAGAGAGGTAGTGGTGTTGTGGATCTAAGGAGAAAGAGAGCGATACTGTCGCAGCCATGGAATGCGGAAGGAGCGAGCCCGTTTGGCTTTTTTCTCTTGACTTGAACTTGATGATATAAACTACATCATCATCAACTTCTTTTTTGTTTTTAATTTTAGTCAATTGATAATAAATTTTAAAAAAATATATATATATATATATATATATATATATATATATATATATATATTTAAAAAAAAAATCCGTAGTCTATATTTCAACAAATTCACATTTTGAGAAGATTGAATTTCTAAACATCTTTCTTATTATCGAAAAGAATCGTTTAGATAACAAAATGATTGTCAATCATGGTTCTTTGTTCACCTTTTTTTCAAAAAAATATATATATATTTTGTATTTCACTTTACGAATTTAACACCTTTAATAAAGAAAAATACTATAGAATCTATTGCCATCCTTGTTGAGTCCTTTTGTATTGGCTTAGCATAAAATAAAAGAGAAATAAAAAATCCTCAAGAAATATCATAGTAGATACTCTACCATTTCTTTTTAATAAATACAAAATAGGATTAAGATTATATTTAAAGAAAATTATTGAATCGCTACTTAAGTTTTTGGGTCTTACCAAATAGCTCCTTAAAATTTTTATTTTTATCTTTAAATTTCTTGAGTGTATTCTTATTATTAAAGCAATACTTTTGTCTTGTACAAATTTCATCAATTTTTCGGTGGAGTTTCTATAAAATTATTAATATACTATTTTATAAAAAAAAAAAAAACAAAAACAAAAAAAAACAAAACAAAAATTCATAAGTACTCCCCTAACCACTCCTTAGCAATGGGGTGACTTGTGGCCTTGTAACATAGGGCGGACGCCTCATATGAGTGGCTCATATGGAGGTGGTCGTGTCGTCGTGACTCGTGAGTCATTCTGGTACCCTTGTCAGTGAAAATTGTTGCAAGCCATCTTTTTGTTAGTAAGAGTAGCACACCGGCCATTCTGTAATAATTTGTAATTTTATAGGGACTTCGTTAAAAAAAATATATATATATTGACAAAATTTATATAAAAATTGGATAAAATGATTGATTTAATAATGATAACAAAATTCAATGAGCTAAAAATAGAAACTTAAGAAGGGATGTGCTAGAGGCCCAAAAAGTAATTTAGTATTTTTATCTTATATTTAACAAGTTTCATCCATGCATTAGCGTTTAACAAAATATTATATTTTTTTTCAAAAAACCAAAAAAAAAATTATATATTATATTTATATCAAAGAGAATGGGAAAAACTTATTATTTTTCAGTATATTAATAATATGTTTATAAATTCTTTCAACATATAAACAAAAAATCACAGTAAGACATGTGCAAACATTACACGAAACTGTGAATGTAAATTAGAGAGGACAAACACTATCTCAATTTGCTAAACATATATTTCCTCAGAAAAATAAAATAATAAAGAAAATAAAGAAAAAAGAAAAAAGAAAAATGCTAAACATATAGGTCACAATTGGTGCTTTACTGTCGAGAAATGATAGATAGAGAACACTTGACTGTCACGTCTCTCCCTCTTTTTATTATATATTTTAATAAAAAGAGAGTAAAGGGGGACGGACAAGCGTACTTCAATGTCATATGGGTATGAATCATACGAAAGAATAGATCAGGCCTTGGCTCCTTTTTGGTCTCAAGAATGCTTATTGGGCCTTTGTCCTTACCCTTTAGATAAACCCACCCTAATACTTGCATATTAAAAAGTTGAAATTGCATCATTTGCTATTTTGTTTAGGGAATAATAATAAATAAAATAAAAAATAAAAAGAGATAAAAGATGAAACTGAGTCTAATATGCCAAGTAACTCCAAAGGGTGCCTTTTTTCTCTCTAAGAAACTCCAAAGAGTACTTAGTCTTACTATGAGTAGAAGATTGAAATCTCATTACATAACCATGCAAATTCTGTTGGAACTCTCTTAAGACTAACTAATAGAAGTGTGTGGATCTTAAGACTAACTAATAGAAGTGTGTGGAAGGATTAATCGGTGAAAATTTAGGTGAAAAATATAGAGAACTATGTCATAGGATGGAATGGATTTCGTAATTTGACTCATTTATATTTATAGAATGTCATTCAAATCTTTAGGCCTTTCTCTTTTAACTTATTTGGAAGTGATTACTTCTCATGTGAATAATTGAGTATCGGGATGACCACATTTATTATGGTGTGATCATCCCTCAAAACACTACATAATCTCCCACGTGATCGCATTTTAACATTAAGTGATAAACTTAGTTGAGCATGATTGCCTTGGTACCAATAATTATTTCATATAACTCTCATATGTGAGGCTCCATAAATCAGTATCAAAATATGACTAACTCATATATGTGAATCATTTGTCACTACTTTATTTGACCGCATCCTTTACCATATGCTATCCTATTGACAACGTATTATAGGTGAATTTGTTCGTTATTCCAAGCGAATTGCATCAATTCTTTGTGATTGCAAACATAGCACACACCCATACCACGATTGATGACTTCAGGCGTACACAAGTTCTTATGTTGACCTGCATTGAACATTCAATCAAGTACTTTCTTTAAAACCATTATTTTCGAGGTTTTCTTTTATACACCTATTCAACATCTTTTACACTTTCAAAACATAAATATTTCTCACTCCCAACATAATGCATCTTGATAAAATTTACATTTATGTGGGTTGTATTACACATAGATTGTCAGTATTATCTACCTTTATTATATCCACATTAATAAAGTAGTGACAAATGATTAATCCAAAACATTTAAACTGTCGACAAAACATTTAATCCAAACTGCATTGCTTATCGTTTTGTTGCACGATATATAGTTAGCTTCCATTGTGAATTTAGTAACACAATTATGTTTCTTACTCAACCAAGAAACAGTTGTTCCACCAAACAAGAACCAAAATCTGTAGTATGATTTTTTTGTCATATGCATCTCGTGCAAAACATGCATATGTCTATCTAGTAATTTCTAGATCACTTAATCCAAAACATAATCTCATGTTTTTAGTGTTTTGCAAATATTTGAATATTCGATTTACCGCCTAGTAATGTGTCCTTCTTAAATTGGATTGATATATGCTCATCAATCCTATTGCATGACAAATATCAAGTCTAATGCTTGTCATGACATACATAAGACTACTCATAGCCTGGACATAGGAGACTGATTTCATTTCTTCATTTTCTGTCTCATTTCTTCAATTTCAAATTCTATTTCAACAATTAGGTGTGCCTGAATTGCTTGTTCAATAATACATTATTTCTCTCTCTCTCTCTCTCTCTCCAATGGAAATTTATTGCCATCCAACCTTGAAAACCCATTCAAAATTTCCATTTGAATTTAGAGTCCAACAATCATATAAAATTTGGATAAAATTTGGGAGAACTTCACTTATAACCTTTAATATTTTATTATTTTTGTAAAAAAGTACACATACTCTAAAAAATGTCAGTTTTGTAGGGTATTCATTTTTCAATTTTTTTTGTTTCAATTTCAACCATCCCTTAGATTTTTTTTGTTAAATTTTATCAAAATTTATAAAATATCCTTTCAATTTTTTAAGAAAAAAAAAATTGTTAAGATTTAGGTATTGATCAGAATTCAAAGTTTAACAAAATTTATAAAAATGCTCATGCCTAAATCTTTGAAAATTTTATAATTTTTTTTTTAAAATAAATACACGGATATTTGAAAATTTTGATAAAATTTAACGGAATGTTAAAAATAAAAAATAAAAATAAAAACAAAAGATGAATACCTAAATTGAAAGTGATAAGTCAAGTTTTTCCCATTCAACAGTTACAACTTGCTTTTGACCTCCGATACAACCCACACCCGGCACACCGTAGAATTGTCTTTTCTTTTCTTTTCTTTTTTCTTTTTCTTTTTTCTTTTTGTAGGTCACACCGTAGAATTGTCGTTTAAGAAACTAATTAGCTTTCACGGATTCGATCTGTTAATATCGCCATTATCGGTGGCATAATGAGCAGCATGTGCCGCGTACTGATATGCTGATGGCGAACGCTATTATTGTCCCTTTCGAAAGACAGAAATTAAAGGCCCATCTAAAAGAGTGGCCTGCTCGTCTCTTCCTTGCTATTTGATCATCTAAAATAAAATAAAGCCGCCTTGGATCCCTCCCTAGAAGGCCAGCCCTACCAACTTCTCAACTAACGACCCCGCCCCTCTAAAGATTTAAAATAGAGAAAAAAAAAAAAAAGGGTTTTGTTTTGACTTTTTGCCGGATGCTATTCTTCCTCCTTTTAACAAGCTTCCTTTGAATTATGTATTAATTTATTTTATCATTTAGGTTATGTAAAGAAGGAATCTCTAATATCATGGGTTCCGCCATTGATAGTTTTTACTACAACTCTTTACAAGCTCAATTAAATCTTAAGTGTTCGGTAAATATTACATGCGGGGGGTGGGTTTGTCAAGGAAAAAGAAAATGTATGATATTTTACTCAGTGTTGACGTCTCCATGACACTTGTTTGAACAAATCATAGTTAATGAAGGGACTCACCTGCTCCTGACATGATCAAAATTTTCAGTTCACCTAATAGCAGGGTTTTGTCCAAGATTGAATACTTCTCTGATTGCAACTAATAGTAGAAGATAGGAAAAGATAAAAGTTGAAGTGAAGCAAGATGGAAGAAACCTACATACAAACAAACTCCTCGGAAAACAGAATTGAAGGGTTCAAGGCTAGCATGTTGCTGGGAATGTGGCCAAACTTTACCTTCTGGATCTATACAGAAACAAAAGAACTGCCAATACAACTTTCATATTGAAAAACATTTGTACATTCACACAGAATAAAAACATTCTTCCAAAAAATCCTTGTCTTTGGTCCCATTATGTGATATCGATCTGTCTCTTCTCAATTCACTTCACCAATTATCTCTCTCCCTCCTAATCTTCTCATTTTCTGTCTTTCTGTAGGAGAAACCAACGATTTCTCTCCTCTTCTCTCAGCACCACCCAAACTGAGAGAAACATCCAAAAGATAAACCAGCCTTACCATTTACCAATTTGACATCGCAATAACTCATTCTCCTCTCCTTGATGGACCCTCCCATTTCTTCAATACTTGCAGCAAAATTTCATTCCATGTGTCTATGGGCCCTGGCAAGCACCAATGCACACAATCATTCTGGACACGTTCTGCCACCCCATTAGCAAATGGAAAAGGATGCATGTATGGCCCTGGGTGACCATCCGGCCGCATTAACGACAACTTGGTCACGTCCAGAGCCTCTACTCTACACCCTGCAAATTGCTTAGCATTCTCCTTTGCCGCTTCCACTTCTTCTACCTGACTTTTTCTCATCTCTGCATCCATTCCTTCAAGCTGCTTCTCACCCTCGCTGTAAGGCTTTTTCTTTGGACAAGCCCCGGCCTTATCCCAATCACCTTCAAAATGGGAAGGCGAAAATGTAGTCACAATTACATCAATTCCATTACCATTAGATTTAGACCCTCTCCTTTCAGTTATGGTCTTAAGGGTAGTCCTTAAACTCTTCCTTAAAACATCATAAAACCCAATCTCTGTGTGATTGAGACCAGGGCAGTAGTGGCAGCCTAAAACTGAGTCACCCTCGAAGTACACCGCCGGGTGCAGAAACCAATGCCCAACAGAAAAAACAATCATGTCTATATGATCCAACTCACTTGCCCACCTTTCATCAACATGATCTAAATACAATTTGTTGTAATTAGGCCCTTGTTGGGATTTTTCAATACCTTTTACGAGAAATGGTGACCAGTAGACTGATAGATTTGCATTATGAGAAGGGAAATGCCACCTACGAAACTTGTTCTCCTCGCTGTCTTTGTAGACAAGGTTTGGCAAAGAGGCAGTGGCTAGCATGCAAAGAAGAGACTCTAATTGGTTCCTAGCCATGGAGTCACCCACAAATGCTATATGCTTGTTCCTAATGAGTTGAAGAAAAGTGTTTGGTTCAAACCTTTGTAGGTCGCATTGCTTGGGTTTCCACCTCCAATGGAGGTAGTCCAGGTCAGGCCTGCCATGATTGATACAATTCTGGCCGTCCTTGATGGCACCGCAGGTTGTCCCATTGTATAAAGGGCCCGACTTGTCATGGACCCATTTGCCAATGGTGTAGTCGCATGGAGTGTCATCAGCTCTTTCCTGTTCTGCAAAACATATAGAGCACAAAATTAACCAAAATACAAAAAGACCAAACAAACATTTGAGTTCAACGGGAAAAAAAAAAAAAAAAAAAAAAAAAAAAAAAAAAAAAAAGAGTTCATATATGTGTTTACCTTTGGAAGAAGAAATATGAGTAGGAGAAGAGGAGGAGGAGGTGATGGTTACGGTTATGGAGGAGGTGTTGGGGAGCTGATCTGTGGAAGATTGAGGGAGTTGGAGAGGGTAAAAGTAAAGGCGAAAGATGGCTAAGGGGAAGATGGCATAGATTGTCCATGGTAAGAGCTTCTTGGTGAGGGAGTAAGTTTGGTCTTTGAAAGGACCAACACCCATTGATTTCATTGATCTTCTTCTTCTTCTTCTTCTAATCTTCTCCTCCTGCTTTTTCTCTAGACTCTATCCTTATCTCTCTTTCCTGGTGCGTTTCAGAGGTGAGAAGGCTGAGCAAGACACGAAAAAAATGACTACTTTTTCTCTCTTGAGTTGGCGGAGTGAGAAAGCGAAAGAGAGAGAGAGAGAGAGAGAGAGGGGGGGTTGCGTTTTGGTTGTGGGATGTGAATCTTTTTATTTCTTTTTCTTTTTTGATAATGTGGGATGTGAATCTGTGATACAGTTAAAGTCACATCGAGTCTAGTAATTTTGGCCAAAGCTTTGGCGTTGACCGTTGTTTTTACCCTTGAATCCTGTTGCAGCAACATGTGTACTCTAGCAAAGCCTCCTTTCTTTTCTTTCTTTTTTTGTGTGGGCTAGGAATGGCCGCCCTCTACTGTTTGATTAATGGGGAACTGGGCTTAGTTTCCCTCATTAAGGGCAGGTCGAAACCCAAAACTACCCTTTTGTTTATGGGACACGACACGAATCATGTAACTCTGGCTTTGGAAGGACAAAATGGTCTTTGAGATATAAATTAGTTGCTCACCCCGTCACCCTAATTATCTCTGTCAATTTGTAATCAACATCCACTGAAAAAGCTAGAGTACGAAATGTCCAATTAGAAAGCGCCTTGTGCCACGTGGACATCAATTGACATCCCAACAAATGCGCCTCGTGGCACGTAGACATTAAAGGACATCCAGATTCCAGATTAATCTAAGATTATACGAAGTCGGTGAGACGTTGAATCAGACCTCCGTATGCTCTGAATTCTTGCCATTTGGTTCCCAAAAATCATTTGTCCTAAGAAGAGGGACCACGAAAAATATAGGGCGGCTGTGAGAGGTTGGGCAGTAAGCGGACATCCGTTCGATTATTATTATTTTTTTTTTGAAAAAAAAACTCAGCCTCGTATAAGTTCAGCTATACTCATAAAAGTTTATACAACTTTATTTTTATTATTTTTATAATATTATTTTTAATTTTGTGATGAGAAAATGTTAAGTATTTAAAAAAATATATTTTTCGTAATATAATAGATATAAGTTAAATTAATGTAACTGTGAGTATCGAATATAGATATAAGTGCATTTGTGTGTATATGAGTAAGCTTGTGTATGTATATATCATATGTGTGTGTATGTGAATGTATATATATACTACAAGATAAACAAATAAAATTGATATTATATTTTTTAAGATTTGAATTAATTTCTCTAATTATTCAAATAATAAATATTAATCATATTTAATTAACTAATAATTAGTATTAGTTTTTAAAAAAATATTAAACAATGGCGACATTTACTTTATATATGGTCCATGAATGGCTAAACTAATTAAGTAACTCGTGAACAAGCTCGAATTCGTTAAAAAAATAAATAAATAAACAGAATTTGAACAAATTTTTGAGTTCGGTGATAAACTCGAGGTCAGCTCATGTTCAAAAAAATTAAACAAACCAAGCCTAAATATTTAATACTCAGTTCGATTACAGTCACAGTGAGAGGGTTGTAACATCCTCTCTCTCCTTTATTTTTTCTTTTTTAATTTTATGTGATTATGCGCATTAACATGATAGCTATTTTTTTAAAAAAATTATTATTGTCAAAACAATAATTGTTCTTAGATATGGTGATTGTTATTTTTTTTTTTCATTGTCGCTATTGATAAAAGATATTATTATTATTATTATTATTGACAAAGTTGTCATGCTCTTCATGAATGTTATTGTTATTGGATTGGATGCACAACACACATTTACCATTGTTGTTGAACATGCGTATACCGTTTACTAATGAACACGCAACTAATATTACTGTTAGAAGTGCGGCGCGCATCTGTTATTGTTATTGGACGCGTCGCACGCATCTTCCATTACTACTCGGCGTACTTTTACAATTATTGATGAATGTGCATGTAGTTAGTATTATTGTTGAACGTGACATAAACATTACTGGTGAACTTATCAATATTACTATTGCTGAACCGATACGAACAATTATTATAATTGTCATTGAATCTATACTTATTATTACTAACAGAACTACAATTATTGTTGCTATTGAAGTCATGATATCACTATTATTGCTGCAACTAAATATAATGACTATTGATTGTATTCACGTAAATTTTATTGTCTTGTGTGATTTTAGACTCGAGTCTTTTGCAAGTTTAAAGCAACTTAGTAGGCGCTAGCTTTCCCGATTGGCATAAGTTATGGCAATTATTCTAAGAGTCCCAATTGTCCTCTCAAAAATAGATGCAAACATTGGTCCAAATTAATTAAGGACCTTGGCCTCTCCTTGATTAAGGTCACGCCCCCATCCAAAGGAAGATGCAAATGATTTGATCTTCCTGCTTTAATTATCATGCATTTTGGAAGAATGAAAAGAGAAGACCAAAAGGTTAATTTGGAATATAGCCAATAAATGGATTTGATGAGCTGCAGCCTGCCCGTTAATGCTAAAAAAACCCTGCAAGCCCATCCTCTTGCCATAGCTGCAACTTTGCCCATATATCATAAAAGGAAGTTTTTTATTTTATTTTATTTTATTTTTTTTTAATTTTTGATAGATATAAAAGGAAGTTTTGAAAGGGTGCCTGAACGATGCAACTCTTAATTATGATAAAAACACTTGAATCGTGTAATTCCCTCAAAAAGTGATAAAGGATGGTACATAATAATTAAAGAGCCTCCATCATTCAATTCTCATGACGAGAAGCTTCAGCTACTCAATTCCTTTGGCTCCAATAAAAGCTTTTATTATTTATTAATTATCTCAATATTTACTATTCTACAAAATCTTTCATTTTCCTAGCTAGTTCATTGTACTTCATTTATATGTTGAGTTAGTAAAATATGAACAATTTAATTCAGAACTAATGTAGGATTTTGAGAATCCTACCATAGAATCTAAGAAATTTAGAGCGCTTGATCCAGACTCTTATATATAACGGACATATATTTATATGTATTAATTAATTAATTTGGAACAGGTAGACCATGCAAACTCTCTCTCTCTTAATTACCTGAATTTTTATAAAATTAGGGCAGCTTAATTAGTAATATTATAGGGTCCATTGTTGGATGGTTAATTTGACGTAACCAGGAAAAAAAGAATAAACAAGGGTTATATAGCCGCATGATGTTGTCCTTTTGTAGTTGTAGGCTTGTAGCATACACAATTAATGCAGCGGTGTACGCGCGTGTATAGAAAAAAGCGACAGAATGCTCGCTGTCATAATAATAAGACCTCCTACCTAAAAGGCAAATAATGCTTTCTCTCATAATAAGACTTCCTACCTAAAAACAAACCTGCATCGATCTTATGAAACCATTCATGATCGAAATATGCTGAGAAAATTATTTGGTTCTGGATCTACACATGTGAATATCATATGTACGTACCTCGGGTCACAGGATTCTCTCGGCGATCTTTCTTAGCATTTAGCTTGTCAGCTTAATTAATTAGCATATTCACATTATATAATATAATATATCTACTAATCATCAAATTATATGCAAGTATATATATATATATAGTTTATATATATGCATGTTACTTACAAATAATATAATGTAGAGAACTGCAGATCGATCGGTCTAGCTACTCCATCTGTGCTTGTAAAGTACTTATTCTAATGATTTATAGTTGAACTTGCTTGTAAAAAATATTACTGAATCTAATGATTTTTAACGGTTCAAATAACACATACATGCTCACTGTAAGATTTTTTTAGCTTTTTTATTTTACAATATTTGTTGTCTATTTATTTTTATTTTTATTTTTTTGGGGTTAGCATTTCTTACTAATACATTGTTTTTTGGGTAAGTATAAAACAAATTATTGAGTAAACGCGTCATTACATATCACTCTGTCGGTTTTTAAACTTTAAAATTGGCTACTTGAGGATGTGTTTTGGTAAAGCTCTTTGAGGAGGCTCTACTTTTTCTTTTCTTTTCTTTTTTTAATAGTAATAATAATTATTGATGTGATATAATTAAAATATGAAGAATTTTTGAATTTTTTCTATGGAAAAATGATTTTTTTCTTTTTATATAATGATTTTTTTTTTTTTGGATAATAATAGAAAATGATTGATGTAATATAAAAAATAAAAAAAATTTGAAATATTTTAAAATTGATATTTTAAGAGAAAATTGGAGTGGGGAGAGGGGTTTGCGGTTTGCCAACAGGCCCTTAAAGTGTTTTGAGATTTTCAATTTTTTAATATATAGAATTTATTTTTCTAATAAAATAAATAAATATAATGTTGCAAAAATGTTGACTTGGCACCGACAAGCGTTACTGATGTGAAGGACAAGATCAAGTTCAGACTCACCTTAATTAAAGAATTGATTGCTTTTTGCATTTCATAATTTTTTTTTGTCCACTTGATTAAACAAGGAATTGGGCCACACAAGTCCCCATCTAAACTTATTTCTCTAAAAAAACAGAATTTTTTAAATATTAATTAAGCATCCAATAAGTTAATAAAAAACTTTACCGTTGAGGTTTGGCATTCCCATGAAAGGTGAAAAAAAAAGGGTAAGAAATTTTTTAGAAACTTACCTGTATATATTAGACTACTCATATGTGTCAGCCGCACATGGAAATTCAAATAAAAATATTAGGGAGTGGCTACTTGGACAGAGGTGCTATGGACTGTGGGTGGGTGGTGACTGGTGACCATTGTACCTTACGGAGTAGTGGCCTTGTCCTTTTCCAGCGGTGCTGGGACCATCTGGTCCTCATGAGTCCAAGGATCTCACTTGTGCGCCTCAGAGCATATTCAGCAAGAGTGCTATTTTAATTAAAAAGTTAAATTTGGCTATTTTTTTCTCTTTTTAATCCTTCAATAGAATAGCTATTCTAACTTTTTCCCTAACTTCATGAATAGTAAATAGTTACTATTAGCTATTTTCTATTAATCGGTTATTTAATTTTTTATTATATTTTATCTTTCTCTCACCCTCTCTCCCATTTCGTTCTCTCTCTCGCTCGCTCATTTCTCATCTCCGTCCCTCTCTTTCTAATCCCGCATCTCCCCCACTTCCCCACGGGTTCGACGAAGAAGGAAGGAGAAGAAACGGAGAGAAGGAGATCTGAGAAAGGTGGGTCGACGGAGGAGAGGCGTCGATTTTTTCCAGTGAGCAGAGGCGCCAATTTTCGGCGAGCAGAAGCTCCGATTTCCGTCGAGCAAAGGCATGTCGATTTTCTTGCGGGTCGTCGTCCAATTGTTGAAGAGCAATTTCCGACGACTTCCAACGGTTGAAAGGATTTTTTGTGGATTTTTCTTTAGTTAGCTGATTGGGTGTGTTCCTTGTGGTGTTGTTAGTAATTTCGGTTGTGTGTGTTGGCTGTGTTGTTGACATCCGGCCGTGTGTGTTTGAATCTCTTGTTGGAATTTAGACAAACTCATGAAATTTGTGAATTTAAGTTTGATCAATTCTTGGCATGATTGGTGTTTGTTGTGTTGGATTTATATTACATGGGTGAGCTTGTAACTTGTGCGAGACTTGTTTTAAAGCTTCCAGGACTACGAGGACTAGTGATCTTTTGACGATAATTCTCACAAATTTTTTTAATAACTTAAAAAAAATATATCTATATTTTTTAGAAACTAATTTAGGATGGCCAGCCGGGTTGGAGTCGGCCAGGGAGAGAAGCATCAATATTGCATGAAGCATGTGTAATATAAAATTATAAACCTTTTATCATAAGTCGTGGATCCCACACATGGCCTGGGTTGCATATATTTTGAGCTTTCCCCATCTTCTGAGACTGATCGAAGCCAGTATGACATTGACAGCAAACCCTGGCAACCTGGACACCATGATTGTCTCTCCACAGCCCAACCACAATGATTAGAAAAAGGAAGTTAAATGCCAGTGAGCCGTGAGCGTGCACAGAAAAATTGAACTAGGGAATCTTTCATGCCCTACTGCTGGTGGCCTGGTGGCCGGTGGGACATGGAAAGCAATTTCAGAACTTCTTATTGAAGATCGGACGGTGACCATAATTCAATCTTTTTTCTTCTTTTTTTAAGTTCATTAAACTCAGCTGTTTGATCGTCCATATACTACCAAAATCCAAAATATTCCACACTTTTACAAAAAGAAACGTGTGAAATTGTAGAGAAGAACAAAAAAAAAAAAAGGAAATAAATTCATCCTTCCGGATCAAGAGAGAAAAAAGAAAACAACGTAAAATTACTTCCGCAGGAGGGAAGATCGAGAACAAAGAGATAGACAGGTAAAAATTCGTGCGATTAATAATCGTTTCCATTTGCTTTCCGTTCACGTGGATAATAATTTTAGAATATACAAATGTAGTTAATTATCGAATTTGTATTCTTTTATATATAGGTATATATAATATTTAATTAAATTCACTAAAACAATATTCTTTTAAATTTTAATAAAATTATGTACATTTTTTTAACTATCATTTCAAAGTCATGTCTCACTATATTTATTTTTTGTCTTTTCTTTAAGTAATCGAAATCCTGATTATTATATGAGATAATGACACTTTATAGCTAATAATCGTTAATTGTATAAAACAAGTAAAATCTTAATTTATTTAATCTTGTATATAGGGTGAAAAAAATTATGATCTTTTTTTTTTTTTCAAAAATCTTGAACTCTGGCTCCGCCCCTACTTGCATATATGCAAGTAATAATCACATCATTTAATTTTGCATATAAATTTATATATTAATATAAAGCGCTTATTACCTCATGTGTGGATAACGGATAATAACAGCATTCAATAACCGTAAAAATTGTATGATATATGTAGATGCGGATACTTAAAAGTGATAATCGCATTATACGAATATTGTTAATAACTGCATCAGCATCTGTATTTTCACCCCCAAAGTATGTGTTTGTCACTTTTAAAAATCATTATTGAATTTGTGAGGTTATCATTAGATATATAGAGTCTATATGTATGACGAACATAAACTTCACAAATCCAATTGTAATTTTTAAAAATACGAAGATGAAAAAAGAAGGAGAGGATAAAAATAATCATGTATCTAGTGAGTAGTGATAAACTTCTTACCATTTGATTATATAATCAAACTAAATAGATGGAAATGGTAGACTTGGCCAGTCAAAGATTAACAGCTAAGGATTCGTGTTATATATATTGACAAATAATTGGTTAAAACATTTCAATTGAATATTTAATAAACAAAACATTATTTTATTAAATTGCTAGAAGTTGGTGTGACCACGAGAGGCTTGTGGTTGACCCCTATCATCTTCTATTCATGGGTAGAATTTGAATTTTAAAATTTTAGTAGGTTGGGTTTAAAATTTGAATTTTAAATTTTAAAGTTAGTGGCAAGTTTTCATCCATTGGATTTAATGGAGGGCCAAAATTAAAGAATTTAAGAATCTCAAATTCTTTTAAAATTTGAGGGGATCTCAGTCCCATGCTAAAAAAGTTATCTTAACCTACAAAAATCAGAAGGCCTCAAGAAAAAAAAGAAAAAAGAAAACAACAAATACAATAATTATTTGGTGTTTTCTGGTAAAGTTTTAGAAAATCATTTTCTCTTCTCAATAAATCTAGCGGCCACGCATCTGCCGCTAGACAGTTTTGGCAGCACTACGGTAGTCACCGGTTGGTTCTCGTGGCCCTGCTGGGGCGTCTGTCAAATTTGTCAGCCTGGGACCACCGTATCACCTCTACGATGGCGGCACCCTCACCGTGATGCAAAACTTTTTTATTTTTTTTGTTAAACACTTTTTTTTTTTTTTTGATATGTCCACACAAGAAGAGGGAGTGAGGATTCGAATTAGTGACATCCGCTTAATGAGGCGTGGTCCCCAGCCGATTGAACTATCTCTTAGGACCTTGTTAAACACTCTTTTGGTGTCTGTGGTTTGACAACTTTAATTTTTGTCCCCTGTACTTTTATTTATACCACGAATGGTATATGCGTTATACGAAAAGATGGAGATGGTACCTTTGTCAAATTTTCCGTCTAAAACTAACGTTTGGCCATATCGTCAGACATGTGTCTGTATAATAATGCAACACCTGTCCTCCAGGTGCAACATTAGCGTCACGTAAGCAGTGACGTGGCTACAATTTTTTTAATTATTTTTTTTTTTAAAGGATTTTAAAAATAAAAAATAAAAATTGAAGAGGTAGCTCAGCCACCCCTTTGGGCCACATGAGGTGGTTCAGCCACCCCAAGGGCCCAAACCTTTTTTTTTTAATTATTATTATTATTATTATTTTCACTTTGGCCATTTAGGGTGGCCGAATCACTCCTAGGCCAAATGGGGGTGGCTCCTTCAATATATATATATATTTTTTTTAAAAAAAAAATCCTTAAAAAAAAAAATTGGTACCCACGTCAGTGCTGACGTTGCATCTGGGGGACATGTGTCGCATTATTACATTGATACCTGTCCGATAACATAGTCAGATATTAGTTTTGGACGGAGGTACCATCTCCATCTTTTTGCATAGCACAAATACTATCTATAATACAAATGAAAGCATAGGGGGTAAAAAATAAAGTTGTCAAACCATAAATACTGAAAAGGTGTCTAACCTTAAAATATATATATATATTTCTTTTATTTTATAAATATATTTTCCAATTTTTAATTTTTACAAAACACTCTTCAAAACTTTACAAACAAATTTTCAACTTTTCTCAAATGTGATTCCTACCAAAGTTTGGAAAATTTTGACACTACCTGCAAATTCGACACGAACATAATATAAAGTTATAGGATTTTGATTTATGCTAAACGAGTTGATCCGTTTATAACATGTTTGTAAATGGGTCAACCAGCGGCTTGACCCGCCAACCCGACTATGATTCGTCAACTAGTTTATGACATGTTTATAACCCGTTTATGATCCGATTAGCTAAACGGGTTGACATGCCAACCCTTTTAACTAATCATGTCGGGTTCGGGTTGACTTAAACAGTTTGGTGGGCCGACCTGAACTTGACACGCCAACCCTACTCGCAACAAATTCAATTCTCAATTTTTACATTTTTCAAAATTCTCTTTAAAACACAAAAATGGTTCTTAAAATTTTACCAAACCGGCCAAGGAATTCTTAAAATCTTAACCAATTTCAGTAAAATTCTTTTAGTATTTATGTTACTGCCATTAATCATTTTGCTTATTTTTTGTTAAATATAGCTTACTCTTCCCACCTTCTGAACATAATCTAAAGGATTAGGATTCTCTTTAATTCCTATATTTATCTGCCATGTACAATTCCTTAAATCTCAGTCATCATTTTCCAATTAAATAGTTAGGATTTTTCCATATCAATATTTATCATTTTTATTAACCAGTATTTATTATTTCATTATTTACCATATTTTGTAAGTGATAAATGTTGATGTGCCAAAACTTCAATTGTTTTAAGTGAAGTTATAACTAAAATTTGAATAATTATATACAATAAAATATGAGTAATTATATACCACATCTGGTAGTACCCATCAGTCATTAGATCAGTTATTGTCAAAAATAAATAAATAAATAAAAAATTAGGCAGATGCGCCACATCAACCCAGTATGATGAAGACGTAGTATATAATATTTCTCATAAAATATTCAAAAAAATTATAATCAATCCTCATCTTAAATATAAACTTTACAAGTAATGCTACTCTTTACACTTATTTTAAATCCACTAACATGACATGGTGATGGGGTGCAATTGATACAACTATCAAGTTCAAGCCTATCTCACTAAAAAAAAAGGGGAAAATACACATACCCCACTCAAATTGCCATTTTGTTATTAATGTGCCTCAAACTATAAATTGTGTCAATGTCCCCCTTTAAATTACCAAAAAAAAATGTCAATGTCCCCCTAAAGCCAACAAAAAGACAAAGATAACACTAAAAAAGTTTCAATAAGGCAAAATTATCTTTATAAATTCGAAAAAACAAAAAAAAAAAACAAATTTTTTTTTTTTAATTTTATTTTAAATAACGATTTTTTTTTTGAAAGATTTTTTTTTTTTAAAAAAATGATAAATGAAAATCCAGGGGTGACCCAAACTGAAAATTATATAAAAACAAAATCTAAAAATAAAAAACCTTGGTTTTTTTTTTTTTTAATTTTTAAAAATATTTTTTTGTTTTGTTTTTATATAATTTTAAGAATTTTCATAATTTTAGGAAGGATATTTTTGTTATCGGAGGCACATTGACAATTGAGTAGTGGTTTAAGAGAAGATATGTGTACTTTTTTAAATAAAAAATAAAAAAGTTGAAGCCCATCTCTACCCTCCCTGCACCATTTGGATTGATCAGTCTCCTTTCTCAATCCAAACCAAGCCCTCCAACCTCCAACTCGGCCCAATCCAATCTCAAAAGGAAGGGAACCTAGAAAGCCCAAAATCTCACAAATAAACCCACAATAGTAGAGAGAAGAATAAAACACTGAAATTATTTAACAGAGAAGCAGCAGAAGCAGAAGGAGAAGGAGATGGCCATGGATGGAAGCACCAACCCTGAGGACTTCGTGGTGGGCTGCGTGCTCTCCATCAAGACCACCTTAGGCGACGAGTTTGAAGGCCAGGTCATCGCCTTCGACCGCTACTCCAACATCCTCGTCCTTCATATCCTTCCACCCGCTCTAATATGTTTTTTTTTGTTGCTAACCCTAGAAAGCAAAACAAAAACCATATTTTGAGGTTCACTGTTATTCTTTTTTCTTTTTTTTTAATTGTTCTTTAACATTTGTTGGGTGCGAACAAGAGGGCTCGAAGCAGGGACCTCGCAGGAACATAAGGCTGTTGAAGGCCACCTATATAAAGGAGTTTTCTTTATTGAGCCAAGCAGAAGACCCACTTGATATTAAAAAGTGTTATCTTGATCTTAATAGTCTGCAAGCCAGAGAAGATTTGGCCATTAGGTGGGGTTTTTTTTTTTTTTTTTTTGGGGGTGGGGGGGGGGGGCGGGGTGGGGGCGTATTTCTTGCTGATTTGTTGAATGGTAATGGTTTTTTTTGATGAGGTTGATTGCAGACAAGCAGAGGCAGAGGCTGAGAGGATAGGTGTGGGTGTCACCAGCGAGGCCCAGAACCTTTTCGACGCCTTGTCCAAAACGTAAGTGCCAGCCCTTTTAATCTGAAGATCCAGCAATTTGCTATAATTCGTATTTTGTACTGTTACTCTTTTATGTGCTTCAACGAGAAGAGTTGGTCAATTACTAAACTTAGCATTTTAGCGTACCTGAACAGTTATTATTGCAATTTGCAGTCACTGGCATTATTTTCCTCCCTCTTTGCTTGATCCTACAGTACTTTGGACCCTATGGTAGTTTTAAAGGTAGAATATTGTCACTATTTCAGTAGGAATAAGTATTACTTTTGACACACTTTCTTCTGTTAAAAGTTTTATAACTGAAGAATCTGTGGTCCGCCAAAAGAAAAGAAAAAAGAAAGTAAGAGGAGGATTTTGTGATGATTTTATAAGTAAGAGAGCAATGGCGACTGAAGTACATGTCTATATTGACATATTCATTTCGTGAATCGGTGGAGATGAAGTTTATGCATATGTAACAAGTAAACCTTTGATTTTGTTGATGTATGAATATGCCCTTATTACCCTACTGCATGAGAAAAACAATAGAGATAAGACAAACATCAACTTGCATATTGTATTCTCCATCTCGAAAAATCTTCTCATATTTCTTTCCTTTTGGAAACACTTGACCCCCATATTGTTCATGTCTGTCTTTGACAACAACCTGTGATCCTTTTATAAATTTTGCATCAATCTTGGCAATGCCTAACAAATCTCTAATTGAAAACAATACCTGAATGTCCAAAGCGATGTAACAACATAAGAATAGGTGGTCAATTGTCTCAGCCATCTTCTTGTACATTAGTTATTACCATGTATCTGTTGACATTGTTTCTTGAAATACATCAGAAATTGGGAGTTATTTTTCTATAAAGTAGTGATTTATGTGAGCCTAGCGTTTATGGATTCTGTAGGTGTCATTTCACTTGGAGAAATTTTCATTGACCCGTGTTTCTGAAACCTGGAAGTTGTGGGAAACTGGGAGGCATATCATGACTTATGTGACCCAAAGTGCTAAGCTTTTTGTTCTATAAGCAAACAGTAAATGTTGGCTAATGGACACCTAAATATTACAAAATCACCAGACTTTTGCCATGATAATTTGAGTTATTTAATGCCAAAGATAACTGTGGCTATTATGGTTAAAGATCAATATATGTGAACCCCCTCTCTCTCAATGTGGCAAGATGCTAGAGGGAGAAGAGCAAGTTGCAGTCGATATGATTTACACTACAATTAATTTTGGGATGATTTTTTATGCTTTTTGACGAGTGGTTGTCTGCTGTCACCATGTTCAGATGATGAATATTGGTCCAGTAATCAGTATGGATGCTAACAACTCTAGACTCCAATATTATGACCAGCTTCATTAAAGAGACGAATGCCAAATCGGTTTTCCTGATTCATCTTTAGTATTTGGTTTCAGTTCTGATCATGAATTTGTCCCTTTGATCTTAAGCTATCGGTGTTGCTGGCGATAGTTCTTGGAAGAGATTTTGTTCACACTTGGGTAGCCTTTTATTGAATTAGTCCAAAGTTTGGTGACTCAAGTATTATGGTGAAAGAATTTCTTGGTGGGGGAAACTTCACTAAAAGGTCATTACCTTGTATTGCCAAAGCAGGGTTTGGGAGGAAAAATTTTAATATGGTCATAATGTTTGGCAACTTCCCTTGAAGTGGCCGTTCTCAAAATTCAAATCCATGCTCCTGTGTTTGATAACCCGAGAACTTTAACATGCAGTAATTGTTTTATTGCAATTGCTTAGTGGTATTTGGGTAATTCTTTAATTTTTTTTTTTTTTTGGTTGAAGATTTGAATATATTCATATTATTTGTAATGTTAAGATCCTCTATTGAAACTCATGGCATTTTTGCATAGAAGTACTCCTTATATAGATATCGAATCTTGAAGGCAAAGGACTAATTACAGATGAACCATGCTAGGGCTTTTGCATTAGCTTATTCGTTCAACAACACCCCTGCACAACTTGTAGCTTTACTTTCCATTGTGCATATTCCTCTTGGCAACATGTTATTAGTTGTAAATATAGTAGCACTTTTCAATGTGGGTGAAAGCATTACCATTGTGACCACACCTTACTTGATTTGAAGGGATCTTGTTAATGCAGGATATTGAGGTGGTGGGAAAAATTGAGTAGTGTGGGGGCATATTATGTTGCTTGATCCCTCATAAGTGTAGATGGCAATTTTGAGTGGGCCTTCGCATGTGTTTATGGTCCTAATGATAACAATGACAAAAGAGTGTTCTGTGGGATGAATTGGCGGGATTGCTTGCTTGGTTGAATTTTTCGTCGTGTATTGGGGGTTATTTTATTATCATCCACTACCCTAGTGAGAGATCAAGTGACACCCGTTCTTCCCCTGCTATGTTTGAGTTTTCTGAGTTCATCTTTAAACTAGGCCTAATGTATATCCTCTTGTTGGTGGTAACTTCACGTGATCTAATAAAATAACTGTGATCCTCTGTTGTGGTCCAGAATTGACAGGTTCTTTCTCTCTCGTCTAGGAAGCGTAATTTCCTGGCGTTTCTTAGAGGAGGCTCCCTAGATTTTTATTGGATCACTTTCCCTTATTGCTTGATTGTGGTGATGTTGGTGGAGCAGAAGGTATTTCAAGTTTGAGAATATGTGATTAAAATCAGAGGGTTTTGTGGATAGGGTAAAGCATTGGTTGATGTCTTATAGCTTCCAAGCACTAGTTTTGTCCCCGTGCGTAAACCAAAAGCTTTGAAGATTGACTTGAAAAATGGAATGAGGAAGTGTTTGATAATGTTGAGAAGCAGAAAAAGGTTCTTCTGGACGAACTTCGGGATTTTGATGTTAATGCAGAAGAAAGATCCTTATCTGACGTTGAAAGGTGAGAAAGGATGTGCTTACTAGTGACTTGGAGAAGATTACAAGAAGTAAGCTGGAGATAGAAATCAAGGGCTTTTTGGCTAAGAGAGGGAGACAAGAATACAATTTTTTTATTTTTTATTTATTTTTTTGTGTGTGGGGCTAATTTGAATGGCTTTTCTAAACTGCCCTCAAGGTTTGACCTCCACACCACACATCATGCCAAAACTTGATCTTAGACACATCTTCCACCTCAAATCTCCTAAGACGAGAAATCGCCCCACCCACTCCTAATATTTTTTCACACCCTTACCCCATAGGACCCATAAACTGCATTAGAACACCACCCTTCCCACACCTGTCATATTTAACTTCAAACACCGATTTCCACAAAGCCTCCCTTTCTATGGCATAATGCCATAACCACTTTCCCAAGAGAGCTCGATTAAACAAAATTAGGTTTAATAGGCTAAAAGAAGGATTTTCACCCTTAAAATTATCTCCAATTTTGTTTCCCTAATTTGGATAAACCGCCCCAACTTTCTTAGGAATAAGGGAAATAAAAGTAGCATTGAGGCTCCTTTCAAACTTCCTTCGAGCATGAAACTCATGAAAGACATTCATGGAATCTTCTTTAAGAAACTCCCAACAAGACTGACAGAAGGCCAAAGAAAAACCATCAAGGCACAATGCTTCACTCTCCTCAAAAGCTCTTTCCATCCACATAGCCTTCTCAATGCCAATAGAATTAAAATAAATACTATCCAATTTAGGCCGCCGACTGAATTTTTTTAATATAGACGGGTAGTTTGTTGGATCCCTTCCAAAATGAGGACATTCACTGTTTAATCTTTGTATCAGACACTTAGCCCTCCTGCTGGCTCTCCATTTCCTTGGAAGAGCATTTGGAGAAATAAAACTCCTTCGAGAGGCGTTATTTATATGGATGATTGCGTTAGTGAAGATTCCCAATTTGGATTACTTTAGAAAGAGGTACGTCATAGTGTTGGATTGGTGTTGTACGTGTAAGAAGAGGGGAAACTCCATTGATCATCTTTAGCTCCATTGCGAAGTGGTTAGAGACTCCTGAGTTTCGTTTTTTCATCTTTTTTGGATAGAGTGAGTCATGCCCCAATGGGTGGTGGAGTTGTTGGTTAGTTGGAGATGTCAGTTTGGATGCTACAACAATGTAGAAGTCTAAAGTATGGTTCTCCTATGCTTAATGTGGTGTATTTGGAAGGAATGCAATACTCAAAATTTTGAAGATTATGAGAGTTCGGTGATTGAATTAAAAGCTATTATATTCAAATCTCTATGTTTAGATGGTTATTTACAACAATTCTCTATTTTCTAATTTCCTAGAATTACTGGAAGTAGGGTCTCTTTTGTAAAACACAAATTTAGTGGCCTTTGACTATAGCTTGTAGAACTTTCTGTGAGCTTGATGTTGTTTTCATGTGCGGATGACTGCATAGCCAAAATTTTACCGACTTTTATATGTAGTTTGTAAATTGTACGGCGTTGATTTTGATTCCAGTAACACAGTGACCACATAGTTTCGCTTTGAAACTTTTTTCTTCTTTCTAGTCATGATGTAAAACTCCGTTCAAAGTTGATATCCACTTTTTTCTTTTTTCTTTTTTTGTGTAAAAGTTGGCCGGAAATTAGTCATCAGTTTTTCTGCCACTGATTGCATTGGTGTTTTATCAGGCTTCCAGTGCGCTGGGACAAGACTGCCATAGTGGTCATGAATGAGGTGCGTGTTAGCAGTCCATATCTCCCTGAATGTGTTAGTGGAGGAACTCCTGCTGCCAATGACCGGGTGAAGAAAGTGGTAAGACAGTCCAGGATTCCATATTTGATTATTCTGAAAACCTTTTAGGGGAATTTATGTACGTATTTATGTTTTTAGTTACTCAATCATTGATTTTATATTTTTCCCTTCTAGCTTGAGTTTGAAAAGAAGAGGCTGCAATCACGTGGACCAGGTCAGTGATAGGTATGGGAGCTTGGAAAAGTGGACCAGGTCAGTGATAGGTATGGGAGCTTGGAAAAGTGCCCTGTGGGATGAAGCACGAGGGGTACGTTACTTGTAACAGCCTTGTGAGAGAAACCTGTAATCTATTTCTCCTGACATTTTGATGCTGATTCATCAAGGACTTGCATATTTTTCGTCTGTAGTTATTCTTTCATTTTGCCATCTGTCTCTTCAGTTTGGTAATGCTGTTTGTCTGACAGTTTGAGATTTAATTCTAAAGCAATATGCTCATATGTATTAGAGCATTCACATTGGGCTAGCCAAAAACTAATTTGGCTAAGCCCTGTTGTGAAATTTGTCAAAAAACCACTTCATCCGGCTCAATATTCAAACCAATTTTTTTTTTAGCTCCTAGCCTCCTACAATGCTCAACAATGTGTAAAAGAGGGAATTTGTTTATTCTTTCATTCTCTTCTCTCAATTTTTATTTTTATTTTTATTTTTTAAATTGAATTTTCATTTTTCTCTGTCCTCTCCTCTCAATCTCTATTTCATCCCTACCATACGCTTCGAATTAGAGCTCCTTCACAACGAGAAACTATTCTCGTTCTCTGTTTCTCTCTCTGGTTGATCGGCGTATTCATGGCTGAGAGCTCGGCTGCGGGTTCATCGATTTTGATTGTCTCTTTCCGCCACTCTCCCTTAGGTTTAATTCTTTACAAACTGGTTTCTCCACCTCTGGTTCTGAAGACCACTATTAGTCTATTACTAACGCCTTGTCCCAGCAAAGAACCAGAAGAGGAAGCCAACGTCCTTTGTTCCAGATTTTGTAAAGCCAAACAAGCCAAGCCATTGATGAGCTGCGTTTAATCCCTAGAGTTATAAACCTTGGTGAGAATTGAGAAAGAAATTATGGGTTTGCTGCTATATTTACTTTTGTTAATGATGATGTCGGCGGTGTTCTTCATAGGCAAGTTTCAATTTTTTTATTTTTATTTTTATTTTTCTCTCCCTCCCTCCCTCTGTTGTTTTGATGGAATGGTTGTTCTAATCTTCTGGGTATTTGTGGTAGTGTAAATTGAGTTATGAATTATGGATTTTTTTGGTGTGATTTAGAGAACTTTTGGCTTAATGATTGACGGGTATTAGGCATTAGCACTTTATTTAAGTTTAGTTAGTTTTTGCCTTTTTATGAATAAGTTTGGGTTAGAATAATATTTGTTCTAGTTGTATGTAGGGGTGTGCAAAACCCGCAGCACCCGCCCCACCCCGTCCCGCAGAAGACCGGATTTTCGAGATTTTTTGCGGGTTAGGATCCTAATTTGAGAAATTTATGCGGGGCGGGTTGCGGGTTTAGACTTTTAAAAAACGCGGGTCCCCGCCCCGCCCCGCCCCGCCCCGCCCCGCCCCACCCTGCACAAAGGAGGAGAAAAAAAAAAAAAAAAAAAAAAAAAGGGAAAGAAAGAAAACTAGAAGGCTAGAAGAGGGAATCTCTCTCTTTCTCTTCATCTTCTTCATTTTTTCCTTTTGTTTTAAATTGTTTTGGTTCACTATTATATTTTTGCATGTTTACTAACCAATGGACTGTTATATTTTTGCATGTTTAGTTGTTTACTAACTAGTGGACTCATTTCATTGTGTGAAAAATACAATTTTTATGGTTCAATTTCATGGGATGTTAAAGTGTATACATTTTTATTGTATTGTTATTTGAAATAATCTTTTCATTACTTTTGGAAAAGACAAGAAAATTGATGACATAGAATAGTGAAATATTATAGCTTTTTATTCTTGTCATTTATTCATTATGCTTTGTTGATGGGAGAAAATATAAATCATGTTTCTTAGAATTTTATCTTATAATTAATAGGACTTTTAGTTTAAAAGGCTAATTCATGAAAAATGTTCTTGAATGGAAATATGAATTTAATTTTTTATTTAAAAAACCAGTATTTTTTTTGAATTTTTTATTTTTTACAAAATAAAATCAAAATTACGTAAATGCCACTCAAAATACCCGCCCCGCCCCGCAATCCCCGCCCCGCGCGAACCCTCCCCGCAGTGAACCGCCCCGCACGGTTACTCTTTAATAAATGTGGTTTGCGGGTTGGAAAATTTTCAACCCGCAAAGGTGCGGGGCGGGGCCAAAAAATGCGAAAATCCGCCCCACCCCGCCCCATACCCACCCCTAGTTGTATGTGGTATTTATAGCCACCATGTTTTCTTGACCGAGAGCTTATATTGAACCCTTTGATCCCTTTCTCTGTTAGGAAGAGACAAAGTTTTTGAAAATAACTTCCAAAAAAAAAAAAAAAAATTACCGTTAAGAAAATACAAATTATTTAAAATATGGCTTGTTGGGATGTATATATATATATATATAAAATATGAATAGCTAAAATAGAAAAATATAATTTTTAAAGTTACAAATGAGTTAAAGACTGTTGAGTCGGATGCGGATGCCATTAGATATCAAATAAGTGAAAGCATATGGAGGAAAATAAGGGTTATCTGCCTCAAGGATTCCTAATTCTGAGAATGAAGATGGATAAGAACGAATGCCAAAAAAGAATGTTTCTTAACTTGAAAGGGAGAGAAGAGGAGGATAAATACTTTTATCCTTTCTTTGTGTTCTTGTCATAAGGTGGGTAGTATCTCAGGCAATGACCATAACTTGCTCCTCTCTTTGGATCCTGCGTATCTATAATTTCATCCACCTACAAAATTCCTCGAAAATATAAACACAAATTTTAAGAACAAATTCCATTTTTTTTCACAATCCCCGAGAGACTCTTCTTGTTCTTGGGACCTGCATGCGTCCTATTTTATAGCTTTTGGGGCTTTTTGACTTGTATAATTGAAGGAAACAGTAAAAGAAAGTTAGAAAGCACTTTGGCAGAATCACTTTTATGAACAAAATTCTTCTCCCTAAATTAATTTATGTACTTAAAAGAGTGTATAATTATTTTTAAGAATAGATATTAGTTTAATATAAAATTCTTCTAATTCAGTTTAGCGTAAACAATTTAAAACTCGAGTTTGCAATAATTTAAATCTAAGATTCCTGTCAATTTTTTTTTTTTCTCTCAAATAAATAATAAATATGACATAAAAAAAAAAAAGACTTTTCTCATATGGGGGAGAAGTGATGTGGTTGGCGGAATTCTGATTTCTGGATCTGAAAAAAAAATGCGGGACCCATGTTTAGTCGAAAGTAGGGCTTTAGGCACGTGCTGAAATGGAAGTCAACATGTAAACTCTTAAAAAGTTAGCTTAATTCCAAATCCATGATTTTTCATGATATATTATTTTTCACTCCTTACCATCAAAAGATCAAATCACTCTTGAAATGGACAATCATAAACCACACACAATCTCACGATCCAATCATTCCCGAAATGGACATCATTAACCGCGGGTGGGAATCTTATCAAATATATTTCCTGAATTTCAGGGCAGTAAATAAGAGAGGGGCCGGGGGGGTTTGAGTGCTCTACAGAAGTGGGACTCCAATTAATTTTAAGTTGTCCAAGACACCCGAGCCTCCGTACCCCCTCTCGATCATTTCGTATCCAAATTTCTTGTAATAATAAATAATGGTTAGTGGCTTTTATGGCCATCAAAGTAGTAGAAATTATGTCCCAATAATAGAGTAGCTCAATCGATCGGAGAATAAATTTTATAAAATAGAGATTATTCGTTCGAATTCTCTTTCTCCATTTTGTGTGAACATATCAAAAAAGTTGTAAAAATTATAATGGTTTAGTGGGCCGGTTAAAAATCGGTCTGCATTCGTTATTTGCTCGCTTGAATGGGTAATAGGCAAGTTTTTAGCCTATAACTTTGGGTGGGCAGATGCATTATATTGATAAGCGAAAGTAAATATCATCTACCCGTATTAAAATGACGTCTTCTTTTATAATTATTTTCCTTCCTACCTCATTTTCGAATAACAACCATTTCATTCACCGTGTCCCAACATTTTCTCTCTTCTCGTTCTCTCTACAACACTCCTCTGACCTTTTTATTTACCAGTCAACGCCATTTAAATAATCAGTCTACGGTAAGTGTACCTGTTTCATATTCTTAAGAGGTTTTTTTTTTTTTTTTTTTTTTTTTTTTTTTTTTGGTTGATTTGATAAATGTTTGATCTATTTGTTTCAAATAACCTTTTTTTTTTAAATAACTTAGATCTAATACCTAAGACAAAGAAGACGAAGAATTTATGACCATGAGCTTACAACTCACACCAAGTCAATTTCAAAGCTGATAGGAAGAGCCAAACTCAGTTTTCATAAATAAGATGGAACATGAAGCAATTGTTAGGGATGGTTAGTAAAACAAAAAATGCTCGCCAGTGAACGGTTACGAGCAATAGTTACTCAAATCCAGGGGCAGAAAATCATTGTTTTTGCCCGTATAGGGAGGTGTACATTCTAGGGGAAATTACTTGTTGATGTGTTTTTGAGAGTCAATTAGCTTTTACCCTTATGAGTTATGCCTTGGTAGTTTGTGGCCAACATCATCATAAGAGCTTCTATTATAAAAAATAAATAAATTCGGAGGCCTTCTTTACTTGGTTTGGACTTGAATTTGCGAAACGGCGACAAAAGAGATAGACAGAAGTTTTCAAAAGAAAATGTAGCCGAAAGTGGCTTTTAGCAAAGATACAAGTTGCCGGTCATCGGGTTGTTGTGTTTCAATATCCACAAGAACGTAATGCATTTGCCATGGCTTCTCAATTCTCAGTTCCGCGCGCGCCTTGCTTTGTCCCACGCGTTTACAATGTTGTCCAAAAGAAGGTCGGAGCAAGATGACGGTGGCACTTTATAAAAGGTGATTTTGGATTTAAACAAGTAATCTCAATGCGTCAATTTGATATATGCTTTTACAAAAAGCGGTTTTCGTTTAAATTTTTGGATTTAAAATTGATGAGGGGGAGGAAAAGTAACGGAGAAGCTAATAATAATGGCTCCGATTGTTGATTTTGTTTTTTGAAAAATGTTTTAATGTGACATAAATTTAAAAATAATTTTGAATGTCTTGTATTTTTAGTTATCTTTTAATTTTTTGTTTTGAAAACCGAAAACAAAAGAAAAAATAAAAAAATTTATCAAATAAATATTTATTTGATACTTTAACATTCTTTCTTGGACAAAGATTTATTCCTTACATGTAGACTTAAACTCTCTCACAACAAGTGAAATCCAACATATAAAATATTTAACTAAAATAAAGTAAATTATGGAGTCATAGTTCAAACTCATAACTTTTTCTTCTTCTTCTTCTTCTTTTTTTTTTCTTCTTTTTTTTTTTTTCTTTTTTTTTTTTGTATATCATATTAAATCACTACTTCTTCCTCTTAAGGAAAAAAGAAAAAAAAGAGTCAATAATAAAGAATGAATTTAAGCTTTTAACTAATACTTTAACAATTTGTAATCACAAAAGACTAAAATAACATAATAGGATCCTACAACAGCGGAGGCCTCACGCCTCCTCCTCCCGGCTTTGTTTTTTGTTTTAGTTTTCCCTTGGCCGTTAGGGCCAGGGTTTCGTTCCCCCTGGGTCGTTTTCCCAGTGGTGGTTGTTTGTCTCCAAGCCTTTAGGGCTGTTGGAGTTTGCTTCCTCCCAGTGTTTCACTGGTGGAGGTTGTTTTGGTTTTGATTGTTGTTTTTTTCTTTCTTTTGCTTTGTTTCGTCAAGCAGAGGCTTTGGTTTTTGGCTCGTGGAGACAGATGGTTGTTGGAGAAGGGCTGACGGAGATGGCGGTCAAAGCTAGATCTATTAACCTCGGTTGGCTCTCCTTCAACAAGAATCTTCCTGTGGCGGTCTTCGGCCCTCTCCGGTCTCGAGAGTCACCTGGCGGGACCGTGTTATTCTCTCCTGTACGGCGCGTGATCTGCACACGCCAGGGGTTTCCCTTCCAGCCCTCGCGCGTGCGGGTTATGGCTTCTTCCTCCGGCTTCGCAAGGTGCTGATCTGAAATTCTGATGGTCGTCCGTTGATGGGGAGGTTCCCAGAGACGATGTGTGTCCTGTATGCGCTGACTGTTCCGGCCGTTTGTTTTCCTGTGCTTGTTTCCTGAGTTTCTCTGTTTTGTTTGTAAATCTTTCCTTTGTTTCACAGTTTACCGGTTTCCGGTAGCTGCTTTAAGTTAGGGTATACCCTAACTTTGTGATTAGAGGTTCTTCACCTCTAGTTACTGCTTTCGGCCTTTGGCCTTGGTCTTAGCTTCGCCTTTGGGCGTATGTAAATGCCTTCTTGCTCTGATCAGTGTATTTGTTATGATCTTTGTAACCTGTGGGTGCTTTCCGGGCGATTGTTCCGGAATTGATGAATGAAGAAGGTTTTTACGTTCAAAAAAAAAAAAAAAAAAAAATCAGCGGAGGCATTGGGGGCTTGGAGGGCAGTTCGTCTCTGCTGAGAGATGGGTTTTTCAAAGCTTGTACTAGAGGGGGACGCTTAAGTGGTTGTTTCGGCTCTCAGGTCTGAATCACCATGTTGGAGCTCCTTCAGCCATGTTCTTGAAGATACCAGAACCCTATTGCAAGGTTTCCAATCTGTTGAGGTGCATCACATTCGAAGAGATGCTAACCGTTCAGCTCATGTGTTAGTTAAGTCTGCTTTAGAGTTCATGTTGGATCAATTATGGATTGGGGATGCCCCTTCCTATATCCACTCTACTATTCTTGTTGAGCAATCATCTTTTATTTAATTAATGAATTTGAAGATTTACTAAAAAAAAAAAGTTAGGGTCTTTTTCATTTTGTGGTCAATATTTAAAATTGATGCATTTAACGATGCAAATAATATCAATGTTTAGGGTTAAACACCTTTAGATCCCTGTGCCTTTATCAAATAGTTACTTGGGTTTCAAAAAGGAGAAATGTTTGACTATACACTTCCATCGTATTCCTATCTCACCCTTGTTTACATGAACCAATAATGTGAGAGATAGTAGAGAGAGTGTAGTGAGACTCTGATATTTTTAACAATATTATTAGTCCATGTAAACAAAGGTAGTTAAGATAAGAATGAAATGAGAGTGTATAACTACGTATTTCTCTTCAAAAAGTGACATAAGTGGTCCAAGTATTTTTCATGTTTATTGGTTTACTCATTCCGTCTATATTCCATCAAAAAATTTAATAGATTATGTGCCACATGTTCAAGCGCCACATAAAACTAATATGACACGGCCATTTGTCACTGCCACTGCCACTGCCACTGCCAGTGCTACGTGTCCATTCTTTTTAGGTCCACATTTTACTTAAATATATAGATGAAAAAAAAAATGAAAGTAATTGTCTAGTCGGGAGAAAACCCACTCTTGGGATGAGATCTCCCCCGGAACCCACCAGCTGGGTGGGATCTCTCCGGCCGGGCTCTCCCACATGTTGGCTGCGAGGTGAGATCCCACCACGCTGATAGGTTGCATGGCAGCATGGGTGATCCCATATTCCCACCACTAGGGTGGGTGATGGGGTGAATCCCCCCGTGGAATTGTGGATCGTGACCCCTAACATGTAGAAAAGTTCCCACTCAGCGACCTGACAATTACCTCCATTTTCTTTTAAATGAAATGTTGAAGTGGCAAAAACGAACAAATAGTTGTGTCTTATTGGCCTTACATAGTTACATGGTGGTCTGAACCTGTAGAACAAAATCCGTCAAACTTTTTTTTGGTGAAAAATGATCAGAATGAATAATAATAAAAAGAAAAAGATAAAAGGGAAAAACTTAAGGAGCTAGCACTTGTGTTGCTTTATAATAAATTTTTAATATTCAGATAGGTGTTTGATAAAGGGCCTAAAGGCCAAAGCAAAGGATCAAGATGGTATTTAATCCTATTTTCTAATTAATGTACCCTTTAAAAAAAAAAAAAAAAAAAAAACCCCTAGGGCCATAGGGTCTCTTTAATCGTTGTCTTTCTTTCATTCCATTCTTTTCTAAAGTTGATCATTTATTATTCTTGTCATTATGCTTTGGGGTTAGCGAAAGCAATGCGTGGGGCCATTGTTTTTATTTTATTTATTCTTCTGGATAACAAAAGGGCAAAGAGGGAGGGAACCTTCTTAAGTTACTTGAATGGAAGGGTGACTGGGTGAGAGTCGTGAGACACGTAGGAAAGTTGTAGACAAATTCTCAATATATACCCGTGAAGCCTCACCAAGTAACCCAAATCCAATGAATTGAAAGTAACGTGACCATTACTTACAAAAAAAAAAAAAAAAAAAAAGAAAAAAAAAGAAAAAGAAAAAAGAAAAGAAGAAAGTAACGTGACCAATTAATTTGCATCGATAAATACATAATCCTACAACTGCTATTATTTATTTGGTAATATACGTACAATTAATGCATGTCTCAAATATTATGATATCATTCCTTTTGGCTAAACACGTAGAGCCACACACCATGGTGGCATGCACAATAGTATAGGTTTTACCTATTCATAAGGAACTCACCTATTCGAACAGTGAGTACTTGCTCAACCAGATAAATATAAATTATCGAATATGTATTCAAACAAATAGGTCTGAACAACATTTTACATTTTTACATGAAGAAATCGTATTATACAAATCTCCATCCTTTAAGAGCATTAACAATGAGTTCTTTATATTTGATTTTTCTCTTACAATTTAACAAAATTCACAAATTACCATTTAACATTCTTGATAGACCTTATAAATTATCGAACACCTATTTAAACAAATAGGTCCGAACAACCTCTCACATAAAGGGCCGGTCTTATTGTACAAATCTCCATCCTATAAAGAGCACTCAAAATGAGCTATTTATATTTGGTTTTTCTCTTACAATTTAACAAGAATTACCATTTAATAAACTCTTTTTAATACATTAAATAATTTTGGTAGTTAACTTAATATTTATTCAAAGTATAAAAATATTTAGAGAATTTGTTGTTTAATAATTCTAAAAAGTAATTAACTAGCTAAATTAATCAAACTAAACTTTTAAAGTGAAATTTATTTTTCTCTTAAAAAACTCATTGTGATCGTTCTAACGGCTGCACAAGGATTTGAGCAATGATACTGACATACTGACCCCAAAACGCTGCATGTTTGTGTTGTGCCAATCTTTGTATAGACGCGTATTTGAGTGTGAGCAGGAGGACTCCAAGTTTACCCTGGACGTATGGTTTCCAGGTTGTACAAGACGTGTCAAGACAAAATGGGGGGTTGTGTGTACGTTTCACACAAACTTGAGAAGCATTAATGGTGGACTATTCAGTTCTTCCTTTCGTGCAACCAAATCTAAAACCTCTTTATCGTTTTCTTCAAACTAGTTACGGTCCCATTGCTGTCTTTTAGATTCTCTCAGTCACAGTAAAAGACAACGTTGCTGTAGTAACTGGAGGACGAAGATTTACAGAACAAAAGATCTTCATTTTTCGCTGTCCGGCCTCAAAGTTTAATAATAAAATAAAAGTAAGTAAATTAGATTGGTTAAGGTGACGGTGGAGAAGCTTTTATACCAACTTTATCTTTACGCGATTGAAGAAAAGAAGGCAGACCCATAATAAAAAACTGCACCTCATATTACAAAAGAAATGAAGAGATTCCTTTGGAAATTAGGAGGAAGGGAAACACTGCCTCCTTTTGCTTTTGTGTTTCTTCTTTTCCATATCTTCTTTTACATAGCTTCACACTCCCTTTTAAGTTTCTTGGCCTCCAAGTGGGTCTTGAGCTGTAAAATAACGCATACATTACTTACATTAAACACACTCCTGGATTCTCCAAGTTGTTCTAGTGTGTGAACTTTTCGAGAGAAGGGTTTTCACTGCAATGCTTGCTTTCTGATAACTGCTACTCCTATTATACTCATAAGTGAGTTTTGCTATTCCTTATTTCAGTTATTTGCTTTGGTTGCTGATCAGAAAAAAAAAAAAAAAAAAAACGAAAGTTACTTGCTTTGTTAGAGTAAGTTTTGGTCTAGCTGGTTTCTTAAGGTGTTTTGTGGTGGCGTGGTATACCAGTTGTTTTTGGGGTTCGTGACATCTGGGTTTTCGCGAAGATTTTCTGATTTATTTTCTTCTTTTGGGGCTGTGAGAATTTTTTGGAGTTCGGGTTTTTGTTTGGATATTCAGAAATTGTGGTGTGTAAAGGACTAATCTTTTTTTCTTTTTTTGGGTTTCTCTTTGAGAGAAAGAAGTACTCAGGAAGGGAAAGAAGCATGGCAGGAGGACCTGCGCCACCGCCAAAACAAGAAGAGCTACAGCCACATCCAGTCAGAGATCAGCTACCAAGCATATCTTACTGCATTACTAGTCCTCCTCCATGGCGTGAGTGTCTCTTTAATCTCATTGACTTGAATGATATCTATCTAGTTTATACTGTGAACATCACTTTTTCAGTTCCACTGAAAAAGGGGCTGAATATTTGATCCTTAGTCTCAGCAAATGCAAGTTTATTGGTCAACAATCATTATATTCATGGGGTCCTTCTGTGCATTACTCTGCATTTGATGGTGGTGAACTTTATGGAACTTTGTTGATAAATATCACACTAACAAGTTTTTGATGTTTGTTTTTAATTTTTAAAACATACATTCATTTCTCAGAAATGTATCATTGCTTTAAATTGAGGGTTTGTTTTTCAAATGCAGCCGAGGCAATACTACTTGGTTTCCAACATTACCTGGTGATGCTTGGCACGACAGTTTTGATTCCCACATCTCTTGTTCCGCAGATGGGGGGAGGCAATGTAAGCCTTGACAAAGACAATAACAATTGGACACCAGCTTTGCTGTTTCTTGTTTTTGTATCTGGTATATGGATGTTTCCGTATTATATAGGTTGTAATCCATAATTTAGAATACGATTTTCATTTTTAGGAGGAGAAGGCAAAAATGATTCAGACAATATTGTTTGTGGCTGGTTTGAACACATTGTTTCAATCATTTTTTGGGACTCGCCTACCTGCTGTGATCGGAGCTTCTTATAGTTATGTGCCAACAACCATTTCAATCATTTTGGCAGCTCGATACAGTGACATTTTGAATCCTCAAGAGGTTGGCTCACTGGAATCCCATCTAGTTTGGTGCCTTCCTTTTTCTTTTTCTTTTTAAAAAATTTGTTATTATTATTTATGTCATAATCCTGGTTCACCTGATTTTTTATGTCTGTACAGAAATTTGAAAGGATAATGCGTGGAATCCAGGGTGCTCTTATTGTTGCCTCAACTCTCCAGATTGTAGTTGGCTTTAGTGGCCTTTGGCGTAATGTTGCAAGGTTAGTACTTTGTAATTAAGATGATTGAAATCAGCTGAATTGGTGCTCCATTGCTTATCTGCACAAGCTTTTGTTTATTATGTAATCAATGGATGCTGTCACTAAGAATTCATTTTAGAGTAGTCTCGTTTGTTCAAAATATGCTTGTTTGATGCAAATGTGAACTCTTGAGTGTTAGAATATAAAATTAAATAATAAAATTTATCACTTTCTATCAGCTTAAGCTTTTGGAATAAGTGATGATTTAACATGGTATATTAAAGCGAAGGTTTTGAATTTGAACATTTGTCTCTGTCATTTACCTTTTAATTCATCAATTTCTATCAGCTTAAGCTTTTGGGATAAGCAGTGTTTAACTAACTGCAATGAATATTCCACCACTCTAAATTTTCAATTAAACACAAACCTAATGGGGGCCCCAAAACATCCAAGATTGATGGATTGGGTTTTTAATCTTTGTCTGTTATGCTGCAATTCCTCCTAATCTTAAGTTGCTAAGTTCTATGTTTCTTTATTTATCCAGGTTCTTAAGTCCACTTTCTGCTGTTCCCCTGGTCGCCTTGTCAGGTTTTGGGCTATATGAGTTTGGTTTTCCTGTGGTATGTATCTATGAACTTCCAACAACAAAAGAGTGTCAATGCCACTTCTTTCCCTCTGCTCCCCCTCCTCCCCAACACCCTCTTCCCCCTTTCTTTACTATCTCATTGAAATTGTATCTAATTTTACTATATATGTTATTGACTATGACTTTGAATGTCTAGCTTGCAAAATGTGTGGAGATTGGGCTGCCACAACTCATCATTCTAGTATTATTTTCACAGGTAACTTTCAATCATCATTTGCAGTTATTTCTCTTTGCTAAGCATAGGCAACCATTCTAAACATGAAGTCTATGATTGCAGTATTTACCTCATTTGATACATGGGCATAGGCCTGTCTTTGATCGCTTTGCTGTTATATTCTCGGTGGTGATTGTTTGGATTTATGCTCATCTGCTCACTGTGGGTGGGGCTTACAAGAATACAGGGCCTAAAACTCAAATAAGTTGTAGAACTGATCGTGCTGGAATCATTGGTGCTGCTCCATGGTAAGGCTCTTAGAGTTATTTTTCTACAGTTACAATGTTATGTTTTTTTACTGGATTTCAGTTCATACATTGCTAGAGGTCTTACACTTGAACAAATTAGATTGTTTTCATTAATTATGTGGGTGGTGTACTGTCCAACTCATGATGGGAACCAGGATCATCAATTTGTTTCTTGCGCACCTGAGTTGTCCAGACAAATGAGGTGTCATTTTGCTGATTACTGGTCCTTATTGTTGTAAATCGCTGTTTGCTGCAGGATAAGAGTTCCATATCCTTTTCAATGGGGAGCTCCTACTTTTGATGCAGGAGAATCTTTTGCTATGATGGCTGCTTCATTTGTTGCTCTTGTAGAGGTTGGTTTATGTTTGTACTCGTGAAATATATTTCCATGAGCTCATTGTTACTTTGTAGAATACTGTCAAGCACTTGGATAGAGCTTGCTTGCGCCTTATGGAACGCTTTCTTCAGCCTCTTCGGGTTATCTTGGGTTATTCTTAAATGGTTGTTGATTTGCTTGCTTGTTGGTGGACTGTTGGTAGCACTTAGAGTGCCGTTGTATGGAAGATGATGCCTTCTTGCCTCTTGTAGTGTATTTGGAGGGAAATGAATGATAGGAGTTTTGAGAACCGCGAGAGGACGTTGGAGAACTTAGATCTTTTTTCTTCTATGCTGTATTTGAACAGTGGCTTTTGCATACCTGCCTGTGCTTAATTTTCATGATTTCCTTGTTCGTTTTTCTCCTTTTAGCTAAGTGTCCTCTCTTGTATATTCCTTGTGTACTTGGGGTGGCTTACACTTTCTTTTCTTTTTTTTATACATCTTGATTACTTATATAAAAAAGAGACTGTCAAGCAACACTTCTTTTCTTTTCTTTTTAATTAGTTGCTCATACTGCATCTTGAAGGCAAAGCATTGTCTTAATATTTGTTGATAAGCTACTGAATTAAACTTTCCCCCTATTATAGGCAAATGCTTGAATTTTTGCTCTGCTTATTGCCGCCCTCAAGAAAATAATAACCAAATTATTTTAATACTTGATTACATGAAATTTCTTATAACTTTTGAATATTTGGTATGGATTGTGGTTTATTTCGTTAGAAGTGAAAAATGAATATATTGATGTGCTCATTTTTTGAATAATTTTATGATTGAACAGTCCACTGGTGCTTTCATTGCCGTGTCAAGGTATGCAAGTGCAACTCCAATTCCCCCTTCAGTTCTTAGCCGTGGTGTTGGTTGGCAGGTAAACAGGTTATGATTTCTTGCCTTCAGTTTTGCCCTCATCTATATAGGTGACTCCTTTAAATAGTATAGGATGAATAAATCATTGTATAGCAATTTAATATCCAAGACCTTTTAGTTGCCCTGCATATTTATCGAAACGATATGGTTAGCCGGTGGGATCTGACTATTATAAAAATGTTTTTCTGGGTGATTTCATACCTGAAGAAGTTGTTTTTATTTTTTTTAGTCTTCTCACTTTTTAACAATTATATTGTAAATTTTTTAATATCAGGGAGTGGGCATTCTGTTCTCTGGGATATTTGGAACTGGAAATGGGTCATCGGTTTCTGTGTAAGATTCTTGTTCAAAATCACCACATACATAGAAATATTCTAATTTATCAGTACTTAGCTAACTTTTTTCTACTGTTCTTCATTATACACTCTAGTGAAAATGCAGGTTTGTTAGCATTGACTCGTGTAGGTAGCCGAAGGGTTGTCCAAATATCAGCTGGATTCATGATCTTCTTTTCCATCCTTGGTAAATGATTCATGTAATAGATTCACACTTGATCTATCTCTCCTTGTTGAAAGTATGTATTTTTGACATGTGTGGCTGTCCAGGAAAATTTGGAGCTGTCTTTGCTTCAATCCCAGCCCCAATCATTGGAGCTTTGTACTGCCTGTTCTTTGCTTATGTGGGTAGGTGTTGTTATTAACTTCTGTAGCTGGTTCTATTATCATAGTTCAATTGATCAATTCAAGGTTGGTTTGTTTGTTTGATATTTTTCATATTTCACATGAACAGGTTCAGCAGGCCTCAGTTTTCTTCAGTTTTGCAACTTAAACAGCTTTAGAACAAAGTTCGTTTTAGGCTTCTCAGTTTTCATGGGCTTATCAATACCTCAATACTTCAATGAGTATACACTTGTTAACGGCTATGGTCCTGTCCACACAGGAGCAAGATGGGTACAGACATGGCTTCTCTTCTCCTATCCTCTTTCTATCTAGCTTCTTAAAACTTCATCTTCTTTACAGACCCTTTGTTTTTTCCTTCGTTGTGTCAAGTTGTTGAGGGGTTTAATCAAATCTCTTTCTTATTTTGGCAGTTCAACGATATGATCAATGTACCCTTCTCATCAGAACCATTTGTTGCTGGTTTATTGGCTCTGTTCTTGGACTTCACACTGCACCAGAAAGACAGCCAAACCAGGAGAGATAGAGGCATGCATTGGTGGGATAGGTTCAGGAATTTCAAGACGGACACAAGAAGCGAGGAATTCTATTCTCTGCCCTTTAACCTGAACAAGTTTTTCCCATCTGTTTGATCTTTGGGACATGTAGTTTTGAAGTTGTGTGACCAAGTTATGCGCTACTCCTATATCTTGCTCTGTGGGCAATCACATTCTGAAACGAGGATCGCATTTCTTCTTCTTTGATCGTTATTTGTTAGACGCTGTAAATCAACTTAGTAGTATGATTGTATGAATATCCTATTTTTGGCAGCCTTCTCTTTGGTTCCGCTTGAAATGATATCTCGACATAGTTAGATGTAAAATTGCTATCTTTTATGTTGGTTTAGTTAATGCTTCCCTTGTGTATTATATGCCATGTGAGAATCTCTGTCTCTCTCTCTGTCTCTCGTGTTTGTTCATGGGTCTCTCTCTCTCATTTGTGTTTGTTCATGGGTTATGTCTAGGGCTGTAAACGAACATAGCTGATCTTAAACAGGTTCGGCTCGACTTATTTAATGAATAACTCATTCGTGGATACAAAACTATGTTTAAAAATTTGCAATATGCCCTAAAGAGGTTTTCAAATTTTTCAATGTGGTCAATCCGTTAGTGATTTCCGTCTGTTTTGACAGAAATGGTCTTACGTATTCCACGCGTTTTTTTCATGTGAACTTTTCTATTTTACCCTCAATCAATTACCAAATAGTATACTAAATAGTTTTAGGGGCAGGGAATAGAAATTCATAGATATATTCATATTAACTATTTACTACAATAACATATGATCATATTTAGTATACTAAATAGTTTAATATGAGTATAAATAACCAATTATCATATATGTATATAATTAACTATTGTTAATATTCACTAACATATTAACTAACTAGTTATGTAGTATATTAACATATTACGATACTAGTTAATTCTTAATAATATATTAACTATTTAGTACACTAACATACTAACTAGTTATATTAGTATATTAACTATATATTTAATATACTATATTACTATGTTAACTTTTTAATATGTTATTGCTGACTGGTTAAAATAGTTTTTTTAAAATATATATATATATATAATTAATAGTATAGCTAATATACACCAAGTCACTAACATTTTTTTTTTTTTATAGATAAGTCACTAACATATTAAGATATAGTTAAATATGTTGTAACTAGTTGATAGTATATTAAATATTTAGTATACTAACTATAGTTATTACTTATAAAAAATAAAATAAAAAAATAAAAATAAAAAAACTATAGTTATTTAGTATATAGTATGTTATTACTTATACACTACAATCTTATATTTATATAGGATATTACTATTTATGATCAATCTAGTACTGTTCGTTTTTGCTTTTTTGATCAATTATATGTTTTGATCAACAATCACTCCTTTTTCTCAACTGACGGCACAAGAGGAATCAAGTAGTTTTTTTTCACGTAATCTACGGCCCACATTAAATGAATCCTATACAACCATGTTAATGTGCACACCGAATTCAAATCTAGGATATCAACTAACAATTTTTGTTCTCTGAATTTTCATCTTTTATAGAGGCGCATTGTAACACTCCAGCCTTCTTCTTTTCTTTCTTTTCAAATTAACAGTTTGGTAGGCACCGGCCCGTGAAATATTCAAAGTGAATTGGGATGCAGCTGTAAATGTAAAGAAGGCGCAAGTAGGTGTGGACATTATTGTACCAGATTGTGAGGGATATGTCTTGACTGCTCGCAGTACCACACATCATCTACAACTGACCCCACAATAGCTGGGGCATGACCGGCACTCCAAGTAGTGATTTTTATTAAGGAGATGAGTTTTTTTGACATTTGTCTAGAAGGAGATACTCTCCAAATAGTGAGCGACTGTGCAACAGAATTGCCTAGTACGAGCAAATATAGACACAATCTGGACGGAAGAAATTCTCCCTGGATCTATGATATTGTAAATAGGGAACTTGTTGTCTCTATGCTTTGATTTCAGCTTATCATGTCGTTTTTTTAATAAGAATGGAATTTGTTAAAAAAAAAAAAGAAAAGGAAATCTTATGAATGTCCGTGATAATTGGGGGAATGTTTTTGTCAAATCTATTTTTACTTGATTGTTCATATTTATGCACCCATTCAAGGTATAAACTATAGTGCTTTAAGCACTATTAATTGTACTGAGAAAAAGCACTAATTTTATATGATTGACACCTAATCTAATTGTCTGTGTTAAAGCAATGAATTAGGCTGTTATGAAGACGTGTGTCTGCATAAACTTTAGACAGCCTCATCTTTTATGCGAGTAAATCCAAAATCATATAGGTCACAAGGGCGACCACCACAAAAGCATTGTCTCCATACTTGTTTCCTAGAAGTGTCAGGCATATGTTATCTCTCGCCTTTTGCAATAATTTAGATCAATCTTCATTTACCTCTATCTAATCCAAATTATCGATCTGTATATCTCTTACTTGTGTCACCTCATAGTTATCTATTTGTTCTTGAGCAAAGTTAACGTTAGAGATTGACGAGACTGCTGCAAAAGGACACGTAAAACTTGCATTCCTGGTAAAATATGACGCGGTAGAACACGTGTCACAAAAGAAGAGCTTAGCAAAAGAATTTGTCAGAATGAGTCAGCAGATGATCATTTTGATACTTTAAGTCGGTATGAATTAAAGAGAAAAATTTTAAGAAAAGCAAAAGTTTTGTTTAAAGAAAAAAGAAAGAAAGTCTTATTTTACTCGATATTTACTGTCTTTTATTTGACGTAACCGTCTGTCACGTGTTACGCCTTCATTGAAGACTTTTCATTTGCAATGTTCTCTGTATCCCACGACTCCTATGTGCAATTGCCTCGATCCGAGAATTATGAGAATAATTAGTGACGTGTTAAAAGAGAGAATCCGGTGCGGTAGTTCTTACTTCTTAATAAACCGGATATCGAGTCCACCGCCCAACAACATGCATATTGCAGTCATAGGAACAATTTATCTTGATCGTTTGTTGTACTTTTTCCTCTTAAAGAAGAATGGGGCATTACAAGAGACGGCTTGGGTCCGTCCTTGGGTGCAATCTATATATTAGTAATGGCTCCTTTGACTGAGTAATCATCACAATTCAATCTTTATCTGCTCAAATGCATCTACAGAAATTGAAAAAAACTTCTCGAGCCGATCACCCACACATGTGTGATGTGTTTGACCCAATCATGTTTTGGGAAGTTGCCAATATGACATTATGGCATGATTCATAGATCATATTATATATATAATATAGTCATACTAAAGGAGAAAGTATGTATAGATCTCATCAAATAAAGGAGATCGTTTCCATTAATTATTGGTCAAATAGCGTAGTGACTCATAAACTTTGCCTCTCATCTTCCATATTGTTCTGATATGTATGGCAGCCCTTAATTTGTTAGGACAAATCTCCATCATGGTAGCTAAAGATTTATTCTTTTTTTTAAGCTAAAGAAGTTCTATCCCACTTGCTAAAATGCTATGCAGATGCTGCATTATCCATTTAAGGACCATTAAGTGCTCCATTAGCTAGTAGGGAGAATATACCATCGATTGATCATACCACTTTAATCATAAATATATTGACAGACAGGGCCTGCGCATGGGGTAGACTCCATGAATATTTTAGAAATTGATTTAACACCAGCTTTATTACAATATATGAATTTAACACAAAATTAGTGGGCTAAGGTTAACGTATATAGTCTTATACTCATGCTTCAACATAGAACGACCCGAACCCGACACGAGACTATCACGAAGAATGAGAAGCTAAAATCTAGATTAGACAACAGGTGAGAAAATCAGGCTTCACCCATATCGTGAGCATGCGAATCTTGACCGTGAAAATCGCTCCGAAAAGGCCGCCACCCTCCATTCGTTCCCCATCAACAAGCTCCAAGCTTTCTTTGTCTTTCCCACTCCTCTCAAAATTCTCTCTCCAAAAGTGTTGTGAGCTTCCTCCCTCCATCTCGGGAATCTTCTGCTCATATATGTTATTTTAAAGTTTTGATTTGATTAACCCACAATATAAACGTAATTAATTCTATATCTTTATTAGTATAATATTTAAATTACTTAATATGGAAACATCGTCTGACTGTTCATATGATGGATCATAAAACCTCAAAGATGACTAGGTTCTTAATGATGGAATATGAACCACTTAATAATCCAAATTAGATTTTACAGCATCTAACGGTGTACACAATGCTACGTTATTTAAAAATTTTAAATGATGTGGTAACATAGGCAACATATACACTGTTAAATTATGAAATTTAATCTGAACTATGAAATAGTTCATGTTCCCCTAACGATATTGTTTGTCACAAATATCTAAGAACTTATGTGCATGGCTAATGGCTTATATGAATTTGAACCCCTATCTTACATTGATTAAGAATTTAAGAGTGTGTTTGGTTATGCAACTTTTCAGGCCAAATGCGTTTTTTAAACAAATCACAGAAAATACTACTCCTATTGGGAGAGCATTTAGGGTGGGAAAAAAAATGGTAGCTTGAAAAAGTGAAAAAATTCATATTTTCTTGTAACAGATAAAATGGTGCGTTTTAAAAAACACACGATTTTAAAGGCTTAACCATATTTAAAAACATGGAAACAACACTCTTTTATAAATTTTACCAAGCACTTAATTACGTTTTTATTAACTATATTTTGAAATTACTATTTTTTTCAAACTTCACATTTTAAAACCGTTAAACCAAACAAAAACTTACAAATAGGGTTGTAACTCTTGCCTAACAATTCTAAAAAAGAAAAAAGATTTGATTAGAAGCCTACTGCATTGTACAGTACATGAATGTTCCTAACTGACAGCAGTTTGTTTCTTTCTCTCTTTTTAATTATCTTTTTTCCCTCCATTGTCTCTAGGATCTATGACACTCTTAAATTGATTAATCTATTAATAGGCAATTAAAGTTTGTATTCTGCATTATGGGGGAGGAATGTGGAGAAAGCAACTTTACATCATGTCCTTTACATCAAGAACAATAGCCCCACTAACAATTGAGCTAACCCCTTAGACTCGATGTTTGCTAGGAAAGATTTTAATTAAAAATTAGAATGTTTTGGAAGCCAAGGTACAGACACACAGGACCAAAATTTTCTGCCCCCACAAGCAGCAAATTATTATGAACACCATACACTTTTTTTGTTTTTTTTTTTTTTTTTTAATACAAATAGGGTTTGAAAACTTTGAATTCCATCAATTTCTATATTTAAAGCAGTCAAAATATTACAAAATATTAGAAATCAATGGCTGCCACATCCATAGGTAGAAGACTAAGAAGAGGCTAAGGTCTTTTACATATAAATATTGAAGCCTGTAGTCCCCTACATGAGTCATGGTTGAGCAAGAAACAGTCCATTCATCATTTAATACACAAACCAATGATCCCAAACATCTCACGTGGCTTACATTGACTGACATTAATCAGAGAGATGTTTTACACGTGTGAAATCTTGCAAGGAAATTTTCAAGCCTTGGGATTCTAAACAAGTCTAGTTAAACCAGATTTGCAGGAGTCAAAGATCTTCAAAAGCCTACCACTTCTCTCTCAATTCAACCATCTCCTGAATTTCCACGTTTTTTGTTCCATGATCTGGGCCTCTCAACCGACACTTCCACCGGAGTGGGTGAGTAATTTTGCAGGTTGAAAAACATGTTTTTAAATAAAAAATAGAATAATTTATATTTCTGAGCAACAGACAAAGGGATGAAAATTACTGATTAATTGGCTAATTAAGGACTCATTTGGGTATGCGAGATTTTTGTATTATTTTTTATTATATTCGAATTTGTGAATAACAAAAAAAATGTATTTTTTGAAATTATGTTGAAATGGTTTGACAAAATTAGAAAAAAGAATTGGATAAAACTTGAGTATAATTTTTAATTAAAAAAAAACAACCCAAACATGTTTTTGAAAAATAATAAAATATAATAAAAAACAAGTGTTATCCAAATATGTCCTAATTAATCAAGAAAGAACTCTACATGCCGTGCTATGAAGGAGATCACGCTTCTATAATCGATGTCTGACAACCTTGTATTTGAGAAAAACTTTGAGATTAAGAGGAAGGAATTAAGCTTAATTGGAATGAATCAAAAAATTTCTGATCGGTAAAAACATGAACAACTCTAAACCAAATCAATTTCTTCTCAACAAGTGCTTGAACCAATAAAATCTTACCCGACGGGGTAATAGTTGGAGAGGTCACAAAACTCAATACTTTTCATTACAAAACTAATAAACATAAAAAAGATGGGATTATTTTGTATATATTTATAAAAATGCACGATTTAAAAGACAGAATTACAATTTTATTAAACACTTGATTTCATTTAAAAAATGTATTTTCATTAACTATATTTTAAAATTCTACGGGTTTTGAAACTGTTAAACGAGCAAACACTAGACACTAGTACTTTTTTTATTTATTTCTTCTTTTTTTAAAGCGAATTATTGCTTAGTAATTATTTAATTACAAAAATGTTGTAATGATTTAGTCAGCATCGCTTTCCACAAAACTTACGCCATAAGCTACTCTCGTAAGATGATATAAACTAGTTAACGGTCCGGCTGGTGCTACGAACAAAGAAAAATGTTTTAATGAGAAGAAGCCTAACCCTAATGGGTTTTTCTTTTCTTTTCTTTTTGTGCTGAGCTAACCCTAATGTTGCTTATAATATATAAAACTATAAAAGCATCCAATTAGAAAATGGTAATTATTTTCTAAGACGTCACTTTGAGTTTACTTAAATTGCATTGGACTTGGAAGCTTTCTCTTCTCCAAAAGTTGTGCACACTAGTGTTTATTATTCCGCAAGTAGACGGACGGTGGGCGCTTTCTTTGCCTTGCCACTAAGTTTATTGATTAAATAATTTCAAATATAATAAAATTTGAAACGTACGGGTCCTAGATCATTGATTGCCACATTTTGTTCCCAATAATAGACTACAACATAAATTGTAGAGAAATTAGAAATCCATTGAGTTATGGTATTTAAAGTTTATATATATATATATATATATATATATTTATTTGGGTGTGGCCAAATGTGTGGGTACAATCAAATTGAATTATTTAGTAATTAACGTAATATGTGCAACGCAAACTTAATTTGTAAGAAATTTATACTAAAAAATGTACAAAAATGCTTAGGGTATTACAGTTCTCTTACAAACTGATGTGGTAGTACACAGTTGGTAAAATAATTAAGAGTGTATAATTAACAACTTAACAACTAATTAATTAAATTGACAACTAATTGTTATATCATTTATGAATTATATTTGATACCTTCAAAATTGGGACAACAAATATGAGATAGCCCCTATAAGGCCCTCCTGCCTCAGCAGAAGGACTGACTGCTAAAGACTTGTTTGTAAAAGTAAATTTTATAAGAACTCTCTCATATTTGTTATTCGTAGTAATTCGGATAATAAAATCGCTGAAAATCTCTATCCATGAATTATGATGTCAATTAAAAAAAAGAGTGATGTTATAAACTATACTTTTATTCTATAATCATCTTGCAATATTAATGTAACAGTCTCAACTAACCTTTGTATTCATAATTGTAAAAAAAAAAAATTAAAAAAAAATAATCTAGAAACTAGTTAAAACTGCCAACATCACTATAGTTGAAAAAATAATAATAAAAATAAAAAAGGTAATATATAACATTTCAATTTATAAAAAGACTTACGGCAAAACAACCTAAACAAACTTTCTTAAACAAGTTAAGGAAACCAGATGGAACTGTTGGAACATTTAAAGAGTAGCAGTATGGAGATAAGCCAAGTACAAAAGCTGCGTGTCAAACGCGGATAAGGTGGTCCACTGTCCTCGTCCACTCAAAAGAATCATATTTGCAGTCGAGTAAGCACGTACACACGTACGTGTTATTTGAATTTAAAAAATTGTAGAGAATAATTATAAAAAATTATTTATAAAATTTACTTGACCAAATAAAAATTATTATCTAATTATTTATTCAATCAGATTAATTTTATAAATAATTTTTTATAATTACTCGTTCAAATTCACCAAATAATTTGGGAGGAGAATAATCCCACGAGCGCGCGCACGCACGCCTTGGTTTGGATTGGCAAAAACCTTATTTTATAATATGGGGCATTGTTAAAAGCTTCTGAAAACCGTTGTCTTTCCCAAAGTCCAAAGCTTGACCCCGTCGACACCGCCGAGCAGGTACGTCCAATTTCCCACCTTCTCACATTTTTCCACGTGGCAATCACACCCGCTTTGGCCGTGCCGGTGCCCGCTGGTTGATCCACATATTACTAGAAAACACTATTTATTAATCCAAAGTGGCCGTAATTATTATTAATATTATATAATTTATATCATGCCGTTTAATGTCAAATTTGATATTTCGTAAGCATGGGTTGGTTGGGGACGGCCAGCTGAGAAAGACCCGTTTTTACTATATCTGTTGGGGTACTTGGGGAGCTGTATAGAAAGAGACTGCTGCTTGCTCCACCTCCTTCCCCTTCCCTTCTTCTCCCTTATCTTTCAATTCTCTTCATCCTCTAGAGAGAGAGAGAGAGAGAGAGAGAGACATGGGTAATTGCCAGGCCATTGATGCCGCAGCCCTGGTTATACAGCACCCAAGTGGGAAGATAGAGAGGCTGTACTGGTCAGTAAGCGCAAGTGAGGTGATGAAAATGAATCCGGGTCACTATGTTTCTTTGATTATCCCGTTGCCGATGCCTGAGGAAGAGAACCAGCAGGAGCAGAAGACCGTGCGGTTCACCCGCGTTAAGCTTCTCCGGCCGAGTGATACTCTTACTCTTGGTCATGCTTACCGCCTCGTAACTACTCAAGGTAGTATATATATATGTATATATAATATACGCCGCCTGTGTTTAATTCCTTCATGACCATGAACTCGTTTTGATTAATTAGTCTTGATTGGAAGTCGCTTAATTTACATGTTTGTTTCTGGTGATTGTAGAGGTTATGAAGGTCTATCGGGCAAGAAAGAACGCCAAAACGAAGCAGCAGCCAGAATCATCTGAGAAGCCACAGACAGTGCTGCCGGAGAAGCGGAGTTCAGGTTGTGAGGCAGAAGGGAGTTCTGAAAAGGATAAGACATGCCAGGTATTCATCAGTAAGCCATTATCATATCATCCAAGTTTTATTAGCTGTGCGTGCCTTTTTTTTTTTTTTTTTTTTTTTTTTTTTTTTTTTAAAAATGAAGGTTTTTAATACTGCGACAATCTCTGAGATAGTGAACTGGCCGGCAGTAATCTACAACCATGCCGCTTGAATTATTTATTTGTGCTTATTCGAGCTGTCTATGTCTTCAAACAGAACACGAGCATCTGATCCCTCTAGTCGAAAAACACACACAGAACCCCGATTAATTTAAGCACTCAACTATCAAAGTTATTTTAGTATAACCAACGGTCAAACTCCATTTCACTTGGTTTCGTGATTTCAAACCAAATAAATTAGCTGAGGGAGAAGATATGGGAACTGAATGAGAGACACAGAGAGAGAGAGAGATAAACAGAAAAAAGTCTTCTTCTTTGATTTGAAAAGTATTCTTTTCTCATTCATGAGTAGTACTTAACCTACAACCTCGCCAAAAATTTCAGGTGATGAAACATGAAAGACAACGAGCAAGGACACCATCAATGAACTCTGCTGCTGCAATGAGGTCAAAATCTTGGCGCCCCTCATTACAGAGCATCTCTGAGGCTGGAAGCTGATCGGAAGAATTAGTTTCGTACTTTCCGGCATTCAACTGTAACGTGCAGTGTGTTCATAAGGTAATGGGACTGACACTTTCATTCCCTGATATCCTACATGGTCGGACTCCAAGGTGTGCAAATAGATTCACTAAATCCATGGAGGTACAACAAATTCAAACCATTTTCTTGTAGCTACAAAAGGAGCAATGAATCTTACATTGTATTGCCAGTAATATATAGTGATGAATACACAGATCTTGCCACCGCATTTTCCTTTGGCTTCATGACAAATGAATCAGCAGTTTAAATACACCATGAGATTTAAACTTGCCTAATAATACAAATTATGAAAAGGAATCACATTGTTAGTTTAGAGTTCCAAACTTCCCAATCCTGATCGACATAGTTTTGAGCCCATAACAGGGCTGCCCTTGCAGCAAAAGGTGCTCCAGGTAATTTTTTGTCCTTGATAGCAACCAACATATTTGTGAAAGGCTCCACCAATAATGTCCCGGGCCCTCCATAGTCCTTGTGCAAGAATTCACTAAATATCTGCCATGCATTTACACTAGTTGCATCAGCTAATTACAAGAAATTCAACTTGGACGTTTGGATCTTTCACTCTCAACTCAAAGCATAACACATACAGTACAGGTAATATGCCAAAACACTGCCAGTGTTGGGCCAAACGTGCACATAAAGTTAGAACAATCTGATGGAAGCTGTCTGGAAAATAGTGTTGATTTTTGTAGTTAGGTCAGATTTTTCTTTTTGGAATCAATAATTGAACTATTTTCAAGTTGAGCAAAAGCAAGGCCCCCTAAGAGAAAAGAAAGGGAATATATGCTTTTGCTTATTTCAGCAGAATCAGAACCGTGAAAACTATCCCAACTAAGATTTGGAGCACCGTGATTTCAGCAAGCTGCGATGACTAGAAGATTTAGATTATGGCTCAGATGATGATGACCAGCATTCTCCATTAGCCATAACAAATCTTTTCTCAAGTCGCGATAAAATTCTGTGATGAAACGACAAAAGGAAGATACAAAATCTACTTTTTTCCTCAATAGTGCACCCAACCAAAATATAAAACTAGTGTCAATTTAAAATCTTGATCC